>NC_069126.1:70856884-71585218 GCF_026914265.1 Mya arenaria
CTTGATCAACTTGTGGTTTCACTTATGTGAAATGTTAAATTATAGAGTGATCTAGTTTTGGATTCTTAATTCTCTGCATCATTCAAGTATAGTCCAAATAATTGTACGTTGACGGATTTTTTTTAGATTTTTGATATGGCAAATCCTTCACGTACAAATTGTTTAGTATCAAAAGTGGGTAGTTTTTCCGATCAGGATTCCGGGTTAAAGCATATAGCGTCTATAATATATCATAAAAACAAGAAATATTACCAGATAATGTTATTTTATATTTAGTTCCGTACACAAAAAAATAAATATCCAACTTCTAATTATGAGTTTGACGGCTTTTCTTCATTTCATTTTGTCAAAACATAACGATATATACATGAAGGGCACCTGCAAGGTTTCAGGGCACAGTTTTAAATCGCTCGGAACATTTCGGCCATGGCCGATTTGTTACGATTGTATAACGAGGTCTATCTCGAAGCTTTGTCGGGGGAGGTCGAGTTATTACGATTGTATCTAGTTGTTCCCCTTCGCATAATTGTTGTTTGTGTCAGTCAACTTTCGTTTTATTGGAAAGGTAAACAACTTGTTTTTATACATTAAATGCTTGTTTAGTGCAAAATAACATTTCACTTACATGGTAAAATATGAATATTACTCTTTATGATCAATTTCAACAATAAAATACTTCACTTAAAACAATTTCAATATTTTTTAAACACCCCCGTTTTTTGCACATTCCCGTTTAGACGTTAGGGATTGGAAGAATCCCGTATAACACGTCTATTATATTAAACTACATTCAAGTTCATTCAAATACACATTTAAAATGGATTTCTAAGATGATGTACGTGTTATAAACTAACGCTGTTGTTTTTTTTAGTTGGCTGTGTTATGATATTTGAATCGACGGATCAGGCTCATCAACATTCTCTTTTAATATCAATTTGGGATAAGGGAATGCTTGGAGGTGACTGAAAATACAAAAATAATAATTTTATCTATACTGAACAGTAAATTATCTACCTGACACCCATGCAGATCACTACGTGATTTACTTTTAGTTTCATCTTTTTTACAATAGAAATAAGTCAATCAATCATGAATTAATGGTCCAGAAATCAAATGCACGTTTACTTTCAAATATGCATTGCTCCAAACATAATACTGTACGATATCTATGAAAAATTAGGCGCGATTGAATATTAACTTAATTTTACCCCACCCACTTCAGTTACTGTAGACATGCCTTTTGATTTATGGTAGAATTTAGAAAATATAAACAATAAAATGCAAGTTCGTTCATTACCTCATTAAAATGTCGGTTAGAAGTAAAATAAAATAACGCTCTAACCTTATGCAAATGATCGATTCCGAAGCTGTCTACGAACGGCTACGAACTGTGGCGGGTAATTCGAAAGTTGATATCTTTGATCTCCAAAATATCAACAAATGCGAGTTTTCTTTATAAAAGAATTGAAATGTAACATCAAATGAATATGATATGAACTAGTATATCATCAAATTTTAACTTTATATATGCTCACGTATTTTTCTAATTACCGTTGAACTTTAACATATACAAAAAAATATTTCCCTTTTACTCCTAGTATGTTTCACTTACTCATTAAGTAAACTTAGAGTGTCCGGTAATAGCACTACAAGCCCGTAGAGGCAGCGTCTTAGTTCATATTATTAAATAATAAGGTGTGTGTTCCTGTTAGTACTTGCGAACATTGATTTTTAGAGAATAATTAAGCCCAGCGTGTTTGTATAATGGCTATTTTGAAAGTGCTAAACTAACTGCATTGACTCCATGTAATACAACATTACTCCTTTGCTGATGATTCAAAGGAGTAATTCTGTAGTTGGTCAATGTCATTTTTATATGAAAATGACAATATTTGACTGGCTTTTATTCCTGACATAATTTATTTGGTATTTTCAATTCAAATTGTGACTAATTCATTAACAAAGAACCTCTTTTATTGCCCAATGTTTGAATAGCATGAACTTATATCTAACTTCTTTAATTTGTTTGAAAACCTAATTACCATGCATTTTGTCTTTTTCAGTGAATTATAATGTTTTGCCAGGTGCTGCGGGTAGCAAAATTATCAATTCCTTATAGTTTAGTCATATTTTATTGCTCTTTTGTAAACAGTATAAATTACATACAATACAATCAATTAGAACAAAAAGACCAAATGGGTTGGGCTACAAGTTATTACAACATTATTTCAGCCCTTCCCAGGCGTCAATATAGCGTCAATGGCGTTTAAATCTATGATTCAACGTAACTACAAAAATGAGAAAATGTTATTTACTTTAGAAAAGAAGAACAATTGGTTGCGACCAAAAGAGAAACAATATACAGTGTAATAACATCGCAAACCATTTATATCGTGATTGAGGGTGATTTCAATAGAAACGTTTCGTTAATTTTATGCACTTAAAAACACACTGTTATCATCGCCTGTGTTATCGTTTATCCCAACTCAATTCCTTTTAATTACTAAATATAGAAAAGGGGAACTTTTGATTTTGAAGCGTGATGAGGGCTTTGTATTGATCAATAACGGATTGTGTATCTTTTGTTGATATGTTTAAAACATTTAAGATCGATACAGGATTTGTTTCATCTTTGTCAACATAAGAGATTGGCTGGCCCTTTGGACATTTTGGCAATCGAATGTTGTTTAATATTCAACGCCATGATGGTATTCATTACAAGAAACATTAGCTCAATGAGCTATTTTCCGACATGCATAACAGACATACATAACATATCAAATAAAAATAACAATGAGCTTGTGATCTGGAAATAAAAGTAAAATGTTAAAATGAACACATATTGGAAAATGCTTGCAAATACAAATAGGAAAATTGGATAAGAGCATCGAGAACAGTGATATCATCAAGTTTTCCTGGCTGTATGCCAGTCCACACTCGCACGGTTCCACTAGTTGATATACCACTGTAAAATGGTTCATGTTTTAAAAGTATAACTTAAAATGTAATCATATACATTGAAATAGCAATATTGTAAGTAGCAAAATATACAAGGGAACAACAGCAATGTATCAAATGTAATGTTGGCAATTGAACTATATGAAGACGATTTTCGTAAGTTGAGGTGTAATCATTAAAAACAATGTTTAAAGCTCTGTATTGAATCTTTTCTAATTTTTCAGTGTTGATCTTGCTACAAAAATGCCAAACGACAGGACAGAAGTTGAAGTTGGATCTGATAAAAGATTTAAGATAATAAGCTTAGTATTGGTCTTTGAAGAATATTCATTTGCTTAGCTGCTTTTTTTAAATCTTTTTTTAGAAATCTGGGCATCATAATTTAATAGACTATCTACCTCAACACCTAAAAGTCTCACTTCTTCTTCATAAACAATGGTGTGATTAAGTATATTGAACTGTTTTATTACTTTAACAGACCTTGAGCCAACTGAAATTGGCCGGAATTTGTCAGGGTTAGCCTGCATTTGATTGGAAGTAAACCAGTTTATCTAAATGTTACTTTCTTCTTAAAGAGTGGTCCTAACAACATCAGGATTTTTATCACACACAGAGAGTATTGTCATCTGCATAATTATACAAAACTGCATCATTGATAAAGTAGAAGATGTCGTTTAGGAAGATGTTGAAAACTAAAGGCCCTAATGTTTTGGATGGGAACCTGTAAAATATCTTTACCAGCAATGATGATTTTGGGAGCAATCAGATCTATACCAGTTGTTTTTTGGGGATTTAACCATGTATTTTCCAATATCTTTATCGGTGACCGGGGTGAAGTGAAAGTCAGGTGACATTTGGCAGTTTTCCTTTATTTTGTCAAGACTAGGGTGTTTATCTTTAACCTGAGTTCCAGATAGTCCAATATTTTCGGCTATATTAATGTAAAATGGCCACCAGCTTTTGATCAGAAACCAAATTCCCTATGTTATCTTTAAGTGTTTTTGGGTTATCTGATTTATGTGTATGTTTCTGTGAGAAGTGTTTAATTGTCCGCCAAATGTCCTTAGATTTTGGTCCTCCTCTACACCGTTCTTGGAAATAAACAGCTTTAGATTCTCTTTTCACCTTGGTATTGAGATTTCTGAACTTAGTGTAGTTTAACCAGTTGGTCATGTTCCGATTTCTGTTATAGGTGTTTCTTGCTTGACGAGCCTTGAAATTTGTTCACGTTACCTAGAGTTCATATAAGGTGGTGGATTCTTTTTTGGGGTTTTCTGTTTTACTGGGGCATGCTCGTCAATAACTTGTTTCAATAGGTGTTCGTGAGCCCAATAAATATCGTCCATGTCCTTAAATATATGGGCGAGATGGAATGGTACATGAGAAAGATGTTTATTAAATGATTTGTTGTCAAAGTTCTTGTTTGACCTGAAAGTGACCTCCTTTTTCATAAATAGCTCACATTGTTCTCTTAAACTAGTAGCTATCAGGTTGTGACAGTCGCATAGGCCGCAATTGAAGTTGACAGTTTTACACATGAAAGACTTTGCATTGATGAGGATGACATCAAGAAGTGTGGGCCTGCAGTTGTTCATAAAACATATAGGTTCAGAGGTAATATTTTCTAGGCTAACGTTATCACAAATGTGATGAAGAGGTTTACATATTTCTCTTTTCAGTAAGTTATAATTCGAATCTCCTATGCAGATAATACGTTCAAATGTTATTAACATTTTGTCCAAACTCATAGAAGTATGATTTTCAAAGTCTGAACCTGACATAGACGGTTTTCGATACAAGCACAGAATACCCCATTTCCGCCTCTGGAGTGACAGCTCGTAGCACAGGCACTCAAGTTGATCATTTACCAGGTCCCTGCGACGATTGAAGGGGAGTTCAGCACGGGTAAAGGCCATCAGTCCTCCACCATGGTAGTTGCGATCTTGTCTTTTTAACTTATACCCGTCTGCAGTGAAGAGGTTGTTGTTGAAACTCTCATCCAGTTTGGTTTCAGCAATTATGAGCAGATCTGAAAGTTTATCATCAAGGATTCTACGAATTTCATGGAATTAGTACCGATGCTGTCGAAAAAATCTAAAGAGTCGCTGTTTGTGCTGCGAAATAGAACAGAATCGTTAGTCATATGGGGTTGTAGTTATGGTGTCCGCTGTTTTTTTCTCGCCAGGTTGTAGCCATTCTTCTTCCGGATCTGGAATAGCATGAAGAGAGTCATTTATACCTAAAAAATGGTTGCAACTGTCAGTTGCAGATAATCCTGGTCCATCTCGTCGCTGAGGTGTTACTTTCTCTGGTGTAGGGATAAAAAAATGAGTCTTAAAAATGAAAGCAATTGTTATATTCAGGGCATATGGCACACGGAAGACATGTAAATGAATTATCAGTTGGATTAATATTTAATACAGATTTAAGATCTTGATAGTATCTTTCCTTTAGTTGGGAACATTTTTTATGAGTCCATTAACGACATGTAGAGCCAAGTAAAATTTGAAAATCTTTGCGTACATTTTTAAAGCAAACACTGCAATTACTCATCGAATTTTTACCAGAAGGTCCAGGGTTAACAAAACGTCGCCACTCAGTAGAAGTGATAAATAAAAAAAAAAAATGTTAGGTCATTTTTCGGTTTATCCGAAATCATTCCGTCCGAATACTCAACTACATAGGTCGAATTTCCATTTGGCTACCACAAGTCCGCCTGTCCTGGTACAATTAATTTGATTTAGGATTACTGTTGTTTTTGTGATGTTATTCCCATATCAATTAGTTAAACTAGAGGTTAAGTGAAGGTAAAACGACAAAACTAAAATGTTGTTGTTGTTGTTTGTCGAATTATGGCGTCGTCGTCGCATATGGTCTCGATGTACTTTATCGAATATTTTTGCCGATATCATCTTTGTGCTTTATTCCATGTACTTGTACTCTTGTTACTTTTTTTTGACACATCGAATTTTGGAAAGTTGTGTGTTTTTTTAAAAAGGAAAAAAAAATGTTTTTATAAAATTAATTTTTTATAGCCTGTTTGTTTCTGACAGATATAAGCTTAATGAATCCATCAGTTCTTCTTTCGCACTTTTCGTTATTTCTTCTGTTTCACCCGCTAGTAACCCCAACGTAATTGCTGCATTGGGTATGCAATGTCTGTATAATATTTGCAAAGTTCTTTCTTCCAGTCCTCTTCTAGCTTCATCATACTTTTTACAGTGGAATAAGAAGTGTTCTACGGTTTCAGGAACTTGGCAGACACTGCAACAGTTGTCTGTTTGGTCTGGTGTCTGTTTTGCCCAGTGATCTTTTAGCCGGGTGTGACCACTTAGGAGTTGGTTGATTTGGCTGAAACTCTTTCTTTTCACCAACACAGTTTCTTATCCCGGGTGTGACAAAGATGTCATGTATGGCGGAAGACCTCTCAGAGTTACGGTATTGTGCTAACCATTTTTCATTAATGGCTTTTCTTTTCATCATTTGCATGACTTCACTGGCATCTTTCTTTTCATCATTGAATTCTGCTTCATCAAATTCTGCTGCCATCTTAGCCCCTTTTTTGCCTCTCGTCAGCCAGCTCATTTCCCTCTATGTTTTTTTTATGGCCAGGTATCCAGTGCACATGTCCTCTAAAATTGTTACAGATGTTTTAATGTTAAAAACGGTTTCAATTTTATTCTTGGGAATCTCTCTTGAAAATGCTGTTGATATTGCTCCCTGGCAGTCTGTGAATATGTGAATGTTTTTCCTTCGTGGTGTTGTAGCTGTAAGGAAGTCCAGTGAAAGTTCAATACCCACCATTTCGCCAGAAAAGTTATTGCCAAGTTTTGACACGCCCTTATTTAACAAAACTGGATTTGTCTTGTATCCTTCAAGATAGATGGCAGCACCCGCACCGGTAGGGCCTGGGTTACCCAGTGAAGAGCCGTCTGTAAACACTAGGATGTCTCCTCCAAATGTAGCATCTAGTATGTGTGCTATATTTGCTGTCTGGGTTTCCTTATCCACAGTGAATTGTTCGAAGTTAACCTTTTCGTGCGTCCTAGAAAGACCAATGTACTTCACGTTGTACTCAAATTCCTTCTCTATATTTTCTAGCTTGATTTTGTCTTAGAGTTCTGTGTAGCGGCAAATTAGAAGCGCAAATATTGTAGGTTTCCCTCTAAAACTTGACCTATTTGACATCCATATGTTAAAGTCTTCTTAAAGTCTAAATGCTGTTTACAAATCGCGCCATATCGCGTAGCAGGCAACACAAACACATCAATAAACAGACCACGCTCTCTTCAAAATAGCTTTACCGATAAATGATGGGATAACCACCTTGTACCGGTATGTTAAACACAAATTCACTGGAACACGCGTCTACTGAGGGGCTTCAATTTGTTTGCAATGCCGTAACCTCACACTTGTCCCAACATGCTTACAAAATTAAAACTAAAAGGCTCATCAGAGCAAGCATCATCTTGAAATCAATGAAGAATAAAGAAAACTGCATATAGAATAATAAAGTCGATAAAAGTACCCGACAGCCGGAAACGAATTAATCAAGCCGAGGCAACAGTTCTAGCGCTTAAAAGGTACGAATATACAATGAAAAATAAAGTAAAAAAGCACATAAACATATTAAGTCGTTTAATGTACACAGCAACCAAAAACGAATTAATCGAGACGGGGCAACATTTCTAGACCTTTCAGAGAACGTCAAAACAATGAAAAATGTAGTTAAAAAAACACGTAAACTTATATAGACGTTTAATGAACACCATAACCGAAAGCGAAAGAATCGACCCAGGGCAACAATTCTAGCAATTTAAAGGTACGAGAAAGTTTTCGAAAGACCATCATCAGACATAGCTTGCCTTACAAGGTTTAAAACAGTGTTTAGTAAAATGATGAAAGTATCAGTCTACAAACTAGGAGAAAACAAAATAAAACTTGATTTAAACAATAAAAACTATAAAAGGCTGTTTAATATCATTCGGGACATAAACTCGAAATGATTAAGTTACTTTACGAACAGTGTTTTACTTGTGAAGCAGCATCGGCGGTAACCGACAACTACATATCCCATATAACATGGAGTTATCTTGCCCTATTTTTGGTTTAGTCTTCACGATAAATGAAATGAAATCAAACTTGCCGAATCTTTTTGAAGTTGCTCAAAATAAAAACTATATTGAAAACTTTAGTCTTTGGGACAGTTGTATTCGTGAAAAGACATGACCAATTAAAGACTTTGTCTTCTGCCATTCGGCATTATGATAGTTTAAATTCATTATCGATGGGCAGGGACAGGGGCTGTTATTTGGTAAAAATCAGAGCATTCCGTTTTTTGACGTCATGTGTCAGTTTTTGCACATGCTGGTTGAGATTGTGAATATGAGAAACGACTTTCTTTTAGCGCAAATATTCAAGTGACTTCGTTTTCAAATTAGCATTATTCATACTAGGAAAATTGTTTTGGTCATTATCATAATCGATTCATGCAGTGATGTAAATACAATGATATTGACGAATTTATTACATTAGTCTCACTATATAAATGTATTTATGTATACTACACTACTAATGCAAATAGGGTCAGGTATGTCCCACTGTCAACATCCCGCTCATGCCACTACATAAACTTATTTAAATTTATCCAATATATGGTAATTGCCAGGGGAAAATTTGCTTCAAAAGATCATCTCCTTGGCTGAAATATGTATATGCATATTATATCAATTAAGTTCGACGAATTCTTACAGTACATACGAATGTATAGACACGATTCAGAAAACTATCATAGAGTACCATGTTGTACAACGTTTGTACCCCTCTGAATAATCAAGCAATACAATTTTATTACTTCAATTTATTGTCTCCGCCATATAAGTAACCTCTGCCTCCACCATCACCCCTCTCCACTCAGTCGGTAGGCCCAACGTATAACCCCGATTCTTTTTGTGCGCAGTCTGTGGCCACGCCTCAACAATTCAATACTACTCGCCAGCTCTTTCGGGGCCGCAAACCCTTCAAACCTTTCTTTCGCTAATAATGTCAGGAGTGCAAACCCACGCCATTTAATACAGACATTGACAGACACTTGATAGGTGATGTTAATCATGAGTTACTTGCATAGAAAATGACTTGACATATGTATATTGTATGCCGAACAATGCATATGCGCAGTAAGCAAGTTTCGACGAGACTTAAATGTTTTAAGAACGTTTAGAGAAACTCACATTCTTTTTTAAAAGTGGACAATAATGCTTTCAGTTTTCTACCATTTTGCCTGGTGTTAGCAAAGCAGAAATATCTATCTATAAAGCCACAAAGATTGTCCACCATTAGTAATCGTAATGGCCTTTAGGTCACTAAACAAGAGAAACGATTAGTATAGAACAATTGTTTACCGCGAATTTGCCATATAAAGCAATAATGAAAGTCCCATAGTTTCCGAATAACGAAATATGTAAGCATATATATCTATATACGGGAATGCGTTTATTGCAGACTCCCTTTCAATCAAGCGGATAAAGAACAGATACAAAATATTATAAGGAACAATAGCAATAGCATATATGCCAAATATAATGTTTCACCACTCTTTATCAATTAAGTACATATTGATTTATGTATGTTAAATAGATTAACAGGCTTATTGCTACAATCTTGGTATGTTGTATCCAATTATCTTCTAATGGGTGCTATACGACTCACTACCAAAGCATGCCTCGAACTTCACACGAGAGAATTACATGAGTCGTCGCTGGCGTCGCTATGGACGCTTTCAGCAGATCCATGGACACTGATGTCCTATTGTGCAAACCAGATAATAATAATAATAAACGTTTGCTCGGTTAAAAGACATTGATAGGGCGATTATAAATAACCACTTTAATCATAAAAGACATGTCTTTTGGAAATGCATATCATGGGTGTAGTACATACAAGTTTTTCGTCATGGCAGTGATTGAAATTGAAACACCTCAGTCAAGACTTTGTCCTTTGGTAAATATCAAATCATTGTAAACTTGCTTGTAATATGATATAATTATAAATATACCTTAAACGAAACAGAAAGCAATATGAATTCGATATAGATCAAACCCCATGATGTTCCCTCGAATGGTAAGACACCAAAGCAATCGCCTTATATAGCAGCGAACGTGTTTGGCGGGAATATCTAAATACGTCAAAGGTGATTCGAAACATGATGGCTGAGTGCAAATTACTTCATTTAGATCAACGAATGATTTTATCGTTCTGTGACCCTAGGGTGAGTTGTCAATCTGTCACACATCGGAAACAAACAAATAGCGTTCCCTTGTATTTTTTTCTTTAATCTTCTTGTGTCTTCATATAATTATGATATAAGTGCAATACCCTTAATGACGCCCAATATAAATAAACGTGAACATATTAAACGTACTATCACACTATATGCTAACGCAAATGATCTACATATGATAACATTCTAAAGATTTATAAAGTGCCTTTTCCTAGATGTGAAATCGAACCTTAAGCAATGTTTCTCTTGGACGTTTCGTACAAGAGGTACGAAAACAGCAGCCATTGCTTAACACTCAAGGCGCTCATTAAGCAACATAAAGGCAAATCCTGTGCGTATTAATATTTTTGTTCAAACGAGTGTTTTTTATTGAATATCCCTCACTCTGACGTGGTTTAATTAAAACTTAAATGAATCAGTCGCATAAAGAGGCGCTATTTTTTGCGCAATAATTTGAAACGCAAATGATCTTTTACGTTCGTGGTCCAAACCGGACGGGTCGGCTGAAATTATGTTTGGCGGAAGTTCCTTGAGTCGAGTTGGAACACAAACGGCTTAAATGTCTATGTCGCTCTTACAAGTTGTATACAATCGCAACATACTACTCGGCTTACGTGCTAATTAAGTAATTATCTGGCGAAACATTTCAATGACCTAATTACCTTAATACGGTCCAGCTGAGGACCCTCATATGGGCAGCCGTCAATTGCAAACAAAATTAATCTAAATTCAATTACGAAAACCCATCGATCGCGAACAAAACCGATCTTAAGTCAATATATCAGCCGCACGGACTTTTTTTAATCGGGATCATGACTGATCAAACATCATTTTCGTACTAATGCGGACACCCATCAAACGCCAACATAACCGATCCAAAGTCAATTCCCAGGCCAAACGATTGTCAAACCAGTCAATAGACGTTAACGGGTGAATCCTATCTTTCTTAATGTAACGCAACAATAATCGCTAATATCCTCATTTAGTCTCAATGATGAGCCTTTATGAATTTCAAAGTAGAGCAATTAATTAGTCAGCTGTTCCCTTGTTATGGCCCAGTTACACAGAAGGTCGGTCCCCAATCGGTCATTTTACTCGCTGTTTTGATCGGTTGTCATGCGTGATTTTAGTTCTGGTTTTCTGTGTAACTGGCTATCGGCGATGGACAACTGTTCAATCGATTAAAAAAACATTTCATGTGTTGCTGGTAGGTGGCCAAAAGTTACTCAAACGGGGTTGGATCGGTGATAAGGATGTTTTCATCGATAAAAATGCTAAAATACTATCGGTTTTTATCGTTTGTAAATCGGAGCTAATCGGAGCTAAATCGGGCGTACCGCTGAATAATCGGTGTTTGATAGCTAGTCATCAGTGGTTAAACACTTTCCATCTGATATAGCCGGTAATTCACATGTGGTCATCTTTGTCCGATCGGCGATATCGGTAATTAATAGCTTGCATATCTCTTGATATAGGTTGCTGTCGGTTCTTTTATTAAAACAACATGTTTAAGTGATGAGAACCGATGATTTATTTGCAGTTGAGTACTTGACCGAATAACATCATGGAGAATGGCAGAGCCATCCAGCAATTCGGTGTCATATTGCAGCAGCAGGCAATTCTCAATGTCAGATATGCTATTCAACTCGTTCAGCAGCCCATAGCTGTTCATAGACGCCGCCGAAGAAGACAAAGGAGATGGTGGACCAGGCCCTGGTTAACCCAGGAGAGAAGGCTTCAATTTGGACAGTATAGCACCATTATTGCAGAGTTGCGGGAAGGGGACACCAACTCCTTCAAGAACTATATGAGGATGACACCGGAAATGTTCGACGAGCTTCTGCAACGCCTCGCGCCCAGACTTCAGAAGTCGGACACCCACTGGAGAAAAGCCCTAGATCCCGGATTGAAGCTGGCGGTAACACTACGGCACCTAGCAGCAGGGGATTCCTACCCTTCCCTCTCTTATGATTTTAGGGTGGCTAGTTCAACAATTTCCCTCTTTATCCCAGAAGTCTGCGAGGCCATATAACAATCATATAGCGAAGATGTCATCCCTATCCCCAATACACCTGAAGAATGGAGGCCAATAGCTGAAGAGTTTGAAAGGAGGTGGAATGTCCCTCATGCATGTGGAGCTCTTGATGGCAAACACATTGCTCTGAGGAAGCCCCGCAGATCCGGCTCTGAATACTACAACTATAAAGGATTTTTCTCAATTGTGCTCATGGCTCTTGTTGATGCCAACTACAGGTTTCTGTGGATAGACGTCGGAGGTCATGGGCACATGTCAGATGCCCAGATATATAACAATTCAGAGCTCAGTGAGATGCTAGAAGATGGAACCATTGGCTTACCACCTCCAGAACCTCTTCCAAATGATGACCGTGATATGCCTTACTTCATTCTTGGTGACGATGCTTTTGGGTTAAGGACCTATTTGATGAAGCCCTTTGGAAGACGCGGCCTGGAAAGGGAGAAGCTCATAACCAATTACCGGCTATCTAGAGGAAGAAGAGTGGTCGAAAATGCATTTGGCATCCTGGCGGCCAGATTCAGAGTGCTTCTCACAACTATGCAGCAAACACCGGAAATTGCTGCAACCATAGTTGAATCGTGTGTGTGCTTGCACAATCTAATGAGGATTAGGTATCCCGGCCTACAACAAGCTCAACTGGACCAAGAGGATGACCAGCATAACCTTGTTCCTGGAGCCTGGAGAACGAATGAGATGCTGACTGCAATCCAGCAAGTAAGGGGCCATAATCGTGACGCAACCGACGCCAAACAGCAGAGGGAGTACTTATCCAAGTACTTTAATAGTGCAGCCGGGTCTGTGCCTTGGCAAGACAGAATGGTAAACTAGCCACAAGATAGTTTATAGTGAGATGACAGGACAGAAACAATATTCATACCTGAAATGACATTTGATTGTAGAGATCTTTTATCATATTGTACTGTTTTGTTTGTAAGTTAACAGCTGAAACTGTTTTGTTTGCAAGTTAACACCTGAAACTGTTTTGTGCTACTTGATTTTAATAATAAAAACACAATTTGCCATGTACGTTGTTCATAGATTGTTATATCATTTAACCTGAGCTACACTTATTTAATTAAGGAATGAAGATAAAAACTTTACGTTTTCATAGAGGTATGAAAAAAAAACTGATCACATACTATGAAACCGCAAAGCGGCTTCTTAGAATATGTGATTAGGGTGTTTTTCATACCTCGATGAAAACTAAAAAAAAATCCCTCCATTTTTTATAATTTAGCATTAATTATAGTGAATAATAAAACAATATGGTATGTTACAACGTTATTTGCAAGTCACGTTTTTCCAGCAGAACAACGTTGACGTCATCGCGCGTGCATTAATTTTGTTATGAGGTTATAAAAAAACATTCTCGATCAACACAGACAACCAATAGTGGTGAATACAAATACCTAAATTTTACAATTGTGTTATTAATTTGTGATTAATTGGGGAACTATTATAAAAACCAGGGGCCAAATAAACAGATAAAAATATACTCTCTGTACCTCAGTTTAATTGAAACAAATATATTGTTACGTGAAAAGCAAATTAAACAGTTTTCCATAAATGCAGTTACACCACCAATTACACAAACAGTCGTTCAAACATAAAAAGTACAACAAACAAAACTGCACTTCTTGTGGACTTCCTGTCCTCCTGTCCTCATGTTGTCATTCGTCTAAAGGTCTTCCGAGCCCTCCTCAGGCTGTGAGGAGACAGGGATACCAGCTGTCACCATGCTAGCTGTGAAAATGTTGGGGTTTGTCGGGGAGCTGACTGTTCCTGTGACTGTGATTGTCCCTGGAGGTAACCTGGGTGTGTTTGGCGAATATAATTGCACCCCATAGAACCCCACACGCTGGCTTGAGGTGGGTTGCTGGTCCACTGTGAGGGATCAGGCTGCCACTGTGGTTGCTGGTATGACATGGGTCTGCCTGTAACTGGAGCTTGAGGTTGGGGCGGAGCTTGAGTGTCACTGCGTGCATGGGCATTTCGCTGGACATCTTGCAGAACAGTCCAAATGCGGTTTGATGCCTCCATATACAGGTCCTCAGGCAGCTGTCTAAGAATGTTCGCACTCATGTCGGCAAAGTTTTGCCTCTGACGCTCCTGGGCGGTACTCTCTGGTCGGAGGTACCTTGCCAAATTGTCTCCTACCACCATTAGCTGCTGACTACAACGGACAAGAGCCTGGATACCCTCATCAGGCGCTGTATCGACTACCTTGGCTCTCTTGGGGTCACGCACAAGTGGAGGTCGCGTGCATGTGGCAGGGTCTGAAGACGCAGAGATAGGAGGAGTACTATTTGGTCGCTCTAACGAAGCATCAGCTGCAGAGACGTCCTCTTCGGCTTCTTGTGTGGGGACAACTCGGTTAGTCTGGCCCTCGTCATCAAGGTCAGGAAGTTGGACGTGAAGTCTGGCTGCTCTTTTCTGCTTAATCTGTAAAACATTAAAGACAATACTTTTTAGTGTTATGTACATTTAAAAACAGGGGACCGGTGTGGCGCCCAGTGGTATGGTATCCGACTCTCAATCCCTTGGTCTCTCACCCATGTGGGTTTGAGCCTCGCAAGGGGTGAACATCTTTATGTGAGAAAGCCTTCCGGCTGACTTGCGGTAGGTCAGTGTTTTCACCAAGTTGTTTGTCTGTGCAACTCAGACGAGATTCTGGAGTCTTCCTCCACTTGTTATTAGCCGAGCGTCGCGCAATGACTGAAATACTGTCGAAGTTACGTAAAACCCAACACAAACAAAACAAAAGAGCAAACGTTTAAAAACAATGTTGGAAACTGAAAACAAATGTGAAATAAAACAAAATGTACACGTTAAAATAATGTTTATATTTTATATTTAATAACTTTTACTGAAAACAAATTGTTTCACTTACGCTGCAAACAGTTCGGGATTTCACTGCACCTATGTGCGGAAGCAGAAACTGGAAACGTTCCCACAGTCTCCTGGCCTTGTCAGTGACTCCTTCTACTTCAAAACCACTCCCAGATGGAGTGACCTTCTTGTTCTTGATTTCACTCAGCTTGGACCTTGTGGACTGATACCACTGTTTGATATCCTTGGCATCACGGCCTATAAGTTCGCTCAGCTCCTCCCACTTCCTCTCCCTGGATTGTGTATCCCTCCATTGGTCTCTGTGTTTGTCGTACAGGAAGTCATTGGCTAACAAGAACTCACGAATCTTGTCCTGATCTTCCTCGGAGATGATACTGAAAGTACACAACAAACAAAGCATTTGAAAATAATTACATAGGATGAGAACACATGCATTTTCCGTCATATCTCAACACGGGCTCGACATAATTTTTTAAATGGAATGATTAAGCAAATCACGAGCTTAACATGAATGAAAAAATGGTAGGAGTTGACATATTTTTTTAAAATTTATTTAAAATTAATTACAATGAATCAGTTTTATATTTTTAAATTAATTAGATATTGCTGAAGTGCATGTAATGCTACTAACACTATGCGATTTCTGGGCTTCTTGGTCTTTGACTTGGGTTTGGTGTTCTGAGTGACGTCTTCCTGTGTCTCTCCACCATCCGTACTGTCATGAACATCAGAGGCATCGTCATGAACAGAATCACAGGATTCTTTGCCGACTACTGTAGAATCATTCCCACTCATCATAGGAGAGACGTTACGAGGTTCAAGGACATCCACTGAGCAGTTCTCTGGGGAATGCTGCTGCTTGGATCCGCCACTACCGCTTCCGTCTTTAGCACCAACTGTACCACTGGCACCGTGGCAACAAGCACTTCCCCTGACGATGGATCTTTTTGTGATCTGTGGGACCTCATCAGAGGCAGTCATGGGGGTCTTGCATTTGTCGGATTTCTTAAATTTCTTTTTTGCAGGCATTGTCAGAGAAGTTAAGTCCAATGTGGCGCGGATTAAACTACTGCAGAAACTGGAGCAAAACTACTGGCGACGGCCTATATAATACCGAGCAACACCCGACATCACCAATCGAACGCCGTTCTGTCTCCGACTAGCCACCGATTAGTCACTCACAAAATCTGACTGGTCACCGATCAAAAGCGTCTGGCAACCGATCAACAGCCGATGAGTACGTATAAATACCGATTGGCCATTTACAAATTAAACCCACCGATGACACGATGGCGGCAATCGATCGATCACAGATTGAATCCCTATTAACCACCGATCAAAACCGACGAAATCCCGCATTTTGATTTTCATCTTTATTCTATCGGTGGTAAGTATTAGTTGATCGGTTGCCTATCGGTGGCTCATCGGTGATATCGGTTGTAGACAGGTTGTCAATCGGTAATTTGTAAACTAATTTCACCGATCGAGAATTTTAAACATGTTTAAAAATCCCAATCGGTTATTTTTCACCGATATAACTTATCTTTTCCCAATAGCAGTTGATAGGTGGAAAACAGGTGACCAATAGGTGATATCAATGTTAAATACGTTGTCATCGGTTCACTTCTAAAAAAACCCCGATCAATCACCGATGGCTGTGTGTAACTGGGGTGTTACATTGGATAGGAGTTCGATGTCGCTTGAATAGAATAATAGGCAAACGCTTCAACTAAATCATTTTGCACTCATCTAAAATGTCTAACCCAAACTGAAAATTCAATGGGGTCCGATGCTATAGCATTGATTCGTGTCTCAGCTATAGCTTGAAAAGTACTACATACTTGCGTTACAGTATATATCAAATGAATGAAAAAATGCCAAAAATTAAATCATCATTTTCAGGTACAACCATCTATATGAAATAAATTTCGTTCAGTCCATTTTGAACACATGGCTTTCAACATGACAAGGTCAACTCGGCGTAACCTTGCTGCGTTCCTGTTTCGCTTTGTGTCTCAGTGAACAATTCTGTTAAGAAAGCGATTATTGGATACAGTTTATTTTAATATTCATAGTCAGATAAGCTAAAAATTATTTGATATTTATAAAAACGCAAATTAATATAATTATATTAAGTATGACACATTTTGTTAATAATTATTACAAGTATGTAATTAATTATTTGAAATAAGCATTAACAATAAGTATTTATAGAATAGTAAATATGACCTTTGAACGATACAGTCAAGTGACATTGACAGTAAACTTTGTAAAGTAAGTTGAACCTTCCTGTATATCTACCAAAGAAACTAATGTTGTATCCACAAAAAACACATTAGTCTTGGTTCAGCATGTAAATTAAAAGGTTGTCAAAATATAGTAGTGTTCTATTGACTATTTATAAATTATACTAATCCCAACATGAAATTTCGATGCACTAATTATTTATATGAATGCAAACAATCTTATTATTTTTTTGTCTTTATGCAATACTAACTTCGTCGATAAGTAGCTGGGTTATCATTGATTCACTCATTTGAAACGTAAATGCCATTGTTAAATACAAACTCGTCACATTGTCTTATGGCATGAGAGTATCATGCTTTAGATTTAAGAACACACTTAAAGCACTGTTTGCACCGGATTCTTCAGCACAGTATTGTTGTAAATGGGATCATCTGCAAACAAATAAAAAAGATTCAGAAGACGATGTTAGATGAAACTGACACAAGTCATAATCAACCTATATTAGTATTGAATTGAGGTTTAAAAGCCAAATAATGAAAATATCAAATTTAACGTACAAAGTTAATATACAGTTCAGTGTAATTTTCTTTAATATTTCGTCTTCATTAAATTTCAAGAACTTGTTTTTAATAGTTATGTCATTATTGTGATATCATTTTGGTATCTCAAAACTTTGATGGGTTAAACAATCAATCACCGTGTACTCGAACATTCAGGAATACACCTGCATAGTTTATACCTTTCTTTACATTTTCGTAGTATACGTGTGCCTTTGACCTTGTCTCCTCCAACGGTGTATACACGTGCGAATTATCGGCTCTGAAATGTAACATTAACATTAATTTCCCACAATGCGATGTTTTTTTTGGCTTTGTTAAGGTTTACCAAAACAAAAACGAAAACGAACAACAGTAAAACACCATTTACAAGGACATGAACTAAAATATACCCACATACTTATGAAAACACAGATAATTTTAAAACAGTTTGGTTCAAAACAAAAGGTTTATCCTTTTTCATGGTTTTAGTTGAAAAATACACGTTGTATTATGTAGTTAAATACAAACCCTTCAAAACGGAACACTGTTTTAAAGACGACAATAAACACATGTACTGAGAAAAAACACTTTGCACTTTAGTATGTTTATGATGCGCTTGATATGCTATTTAAGAAATACATTTACCTAACTTTATATGGAATAATTTTATGACATGTTAAAGATTTTTACTCAATTGCGCCGCCGGAAAATATCTATATTCCAAAAGAAGTGAAAATTAAAATCCTATAAAAACAATTTTACGTTTAGTGAATATGTATCATTTTGATTACTTAAAGTGTTTAAGACGAGATATCAGCAGTCAAGTGTGTAAAATATGTTTAATTCTCTGGTTTGGTCAAAGTAAGACAAATATATTTATTGCAAAACAGATATAAAATAATTTCTACCTACCAAATAAGCATTTCAATGTAAAAGATAGCTTATGATGTTGACAACTTATCAGAGTTTTATACAATTGTCTTCTGGTTTTTCGATGTCGAAGATACTATATGTATATATACTTGTTATGTGCATTGTGTGCATGATTTTATCTTACCCGCTGTCACCAGTTTCTGAAAGGTTATAGAATTGTAAACAAAACATAATATTCATATATGTTTTTAGTGTATAAAAATACTTGCAAAAACAATACATATTTTATGATGCATTTTAAAAAAAAGCATGTGAAGAATTTGAATGTCTAGACTCAGTTTCGTGAACGGAAATATGGCATATAACTATAAACGCATGAACAACGATGGCATATAACATTATTATCACGACCAACGTCTACATTCAAATGTAGCATGTGTGCTACACGTTTCTGTCGCTATGTTACGAACGATGTGGTTACTATTACAGTTTTTGTTCACGACAGAACCCCTACAAAATGATTGTATTAATCAAGTTATGGAAAATGTTAAATTACAAAATTAAGTTGTTTTGCTTACTTAAATCATCGTAAACCGATGTATCCGTTGTCATGGACACGACCTCGTACGTCTTGGCTGCGTTATATCCGAGGTTGTCTTTTCCGGATCTATAACATGAAACATACTCTTGTGCGTGTTTCATTGTGTATTTCAATTATCAAAACAGTACAGAAATGGTTCGACATTATTCATTTCTGAGAAAATCTTGTTTTGTTAAAACAAATCCAAAAAGAGGACTTCTTTTCATGTGAAAACTCACATGCCAAGCATACTTTAGGATGTAATATATGTTTAAGTATAGTTTTTAATACTAAGTTTGCTAAGTTATGTCAAGCGGATATTCGACACAAAAGAAAATATCTTTAACTATGGATTTTTTAAATTTGTCCGAACAAATGTGTGCATACTATTTTTATAAACATTTTGTACAGTTTTCAAGTTTCAACACCTCTTCCTCAATAAGACAGTTTAGGTTCGAATAGCGTTTTTGATAAGTTTTCTATTGATTACCATCCCTGGCTTCATAATTAAGCCAATTAAATTTTACTTAAAATTGTAAAAAAATATATTAAAACACATGGTCATGCCATGCAAAACATGAACAGATATAGCAAAATCGTTCACTGGCTATACAAGATAATTTAAAAAAAACTTGGGAAAGTCATTCGTCACGAAATCGCAAACACTTACATGGAATGCTCGGAAGGACCACCTGAAGTAAATAATTTGGTAAACACAACAACAAAAATGAATACGAACTAAAGAAGACATGAAAATGAAATCAACACTTTAATCAAGTAAAAAACAAAACAATCGAGCGTATTGAATTAAAAGATCCATTTAAAACGTTATATAATTCAACATTAAATTGCGATACACGCCATAAAGTATATGCAACGCTACGGATAAGCTCTCCGAATCAAAGGTGAAAGGAAACTTACGAAATTGCAAGACGAATGCGTTTACTCTTCATTGATTTGCTTAAAAACTGCATCTTATTGTTACAATATTATGTAATTTGTCATAATTTTACAAAAGTTTAATTCCAAAAATAAGAATCCAAATAAATGTTAGAGCTATATATGGGTCTAATATGTTTCCGGCATTTATGAAATTTTAGTTCTGGCAAGACTCATAACTTTGTGTTATCAAACTAACTGTTTTAAATATAATACTTTAAATCTTATATTTTAGACAGAAAGCGCCAATTAAAATCATGATGAACAACATTATCTTAGAATTACACACAAGTCTTTGCAATTGGTTGTCCGGTTAGCGCAGTGGCTAGCGCACTCGCTTCTCACCTAGGCGACCCGGGTTCGATTCCGGGCTTGGGCGCATGTGAGTTTCGAATGTGGTCACCAAGACGGACAAGTGGGTTTTCTCCGATATCTCCGGTTTACCCCACAGCACAAGACCACACTTTCGCGTAAAATTGTGCCGACGAGAGTGATTAATATAATGTTGTAATTACTTGTTTCACAATCGTTGTAAAATAAATATGTTTAAACTAAGTCCTTGTATAGACAACACTATAAATCATTGACGGACATTCAAAGACCTTTAGGCCGATGGACAGATAAACAAGAAAGCAGACAATAAAGAATGCTTAATTCGGATAAACGAGCAGAAATAAACATAGAACCTCTCTTTGTCCAGGTTACGTTGCAATTTAGTGCGTAGTTCCGCCTGAGAATGATGACGACGACAACTATTGCCACTATTGCACCAACAGTTCCGCCAACTGCCCCTCCAAAAACAGGACCAGTATTTGGACTAGTCTCAGTTTGATCTGAAATTACATACAATATGCTTAAATTATAAATACAAAAGGGGTTATGCAGACACATATATAAATGACTGTATTTAAATAATGAGTTATTTTAGGTTATGAACATCAACAGAGTGAAATATTTGTTTTACTTCCCTAATATTCATTTAATGAGCAGAAAAAAAGATACCGGAATAACATCTAAATTCATGATCGAAAAGTAGTTTTGTTTTGCTGTCAAGAAATGGTAAACACAAACCATTCTTACATAACACATTTCTGTATTTCAGGATGCTTCCATACATTGAATTAAGAATCTGTTGTGCGAACAAAGCAAATTCACTTACCATTAATACGTTTTAGAGTTAAAAATGTAACGTTCACCGGTGAAGAAGAACCCTCCTCGTTTGCCGAAATGAGTGAGACAAAGTATTCGGTTCCAGGTTTTAAATTTACAACTGTGTAATTCATCTCGACTCTGTTGTCATGTTTTACATTTTGTGTAATATATCCAGTGTCATCAGCAACCTTTCGATAAGTGATATGAAATTCCTGAGGAGACCCGTTGTCAAATCCGGCAATCCAGGTCAATACAGCACTTGTTTCGCGTATTGTATCTTGAATAACGTGGAAGTCCATTGGCGTATCCGGTTTTCCTGCAATTGAATTAAAATGAAGCTGTTAATTGAAAGTTATATCATTACGCTTTAAACGTTTTATACAAATAAATCGACACATTCACATTTAGCACTTTATGTCATTCATAACTTATTGCGGAGAAATCATTGTTCTTTACACATTTAGTTGTATGAACTTGTTGTATATTAAACACAGGGTTTATCCCTGTTATGTCTTTATCTACCTTAACGATTTTGGGCAAAACATGCATTTGATTTGCATAAGCTCGCCCCACGATTTTGTCATTCTTATACATGTATTCAGGATTTTCGTTGAAACCCTGGCACGACGAGACGTCGCTGAATTCCACAAACTCGTGATTATAGTTTTGTATATAACAACTATTGACGAATAGGAAAACATGAACTTTTATGACAATTCAAACATGTTTATATGTATTTCATCTAAATATATACATAATTATACATAAATATGAAATGAATGAATCTCAGGATATGCAAGTAAGTATTAACATAACACGTTAGATAGCATATATTACTAAATTGTGTAAATAGTGAAAGTAAAATACCGATGGGTCTGAGGTGTAACCATTCGACTAGTGTATCACCAACTCCATTAGACACTTCCAATTGGTACAATCTGTAATCTTCAATCTGAACATCCAGAATCGTTAATTTACTTGAAAGACCCTCTGTGTAAATTTCAAATTTGTTCATTTCATCCGGCACAAGTTCACAAGAAATGCGATTCGTACAGCGCTTCCAAACAAACTCTTGGGGCTTGGGCACAGGGTAGGCGACTGTTTTGTAGACTAATGTTGCATTTTCATGTTTGCGTGCGGTGAAATTAAGCTGTACCTCCACTCCAGTGGGTCGCCTTGCGGAACCTGAAAGAACACTGTAGATTTGAAAATATCGATGTAAAGCATTACCGTTCAACGGAAAATTCAATATAGATTTCCGTTAAAAACCATCAACACGTATTCCAATTTATTGGCATAACTATTGTACTGTACTCATTGTTTCATTAGATATTAACATATGAAACTGCTACTTATGATTAAAACATGGTTTCGTGTTATACCATTTTCACTTTTATTCTAAAGATGTTGAACACTAATGATACAGTAAATATACAAAGGAAACTACAAGAAGAACCATAGAAGCTTCAAATGATGATATAATAGGAAGGTTGCACAACAGTTGTTGTGTTACTACTTGGAACAACTCGTACATTACTACAGCGAAAAGTTCGGCGACAAGCCCAGAAAAAGGATATATCCCGATCGTGCGGGGGTAGTCCTCACTACTGTGATAACTCTGATTTGGCTTATCAGTAATTTATTGTTACATGTGCATGTCGAAGTAAATAGCATGTTTGTAAAGACTTTATTTATCCACATATAACATAATGCTGTATTCAACTACAACTTAGTTTTATATGCAATAATATCTTAACAATGGTTTGATATATACATATATATATTCTATTTACCAATTTAGTTTATACAGTATGTCTTTACTTATAAAAAATAAAGCTAAATATTTATGCCTGCCTGCCGAATAATCTGAAAATATCTTTCTGCCTGCCTGCCTGCCTGTCTGCCTGCCGGCCGGCCAACCCGCCCTAATGCATATATCTGTCTGTCTGTCCGCACACACGAATGGGTATATATTGGGTACTAATTCCTTCATTACTTATAGAAGATCAAAATTGTTGGGTAGCCCTTGTTGGGTAGGGCTGGTTAGGGTTAGTAGGGCTTAAGTGGGTATATTTTTATAGTGGGAGTAATGGTAAAGTACTTAACAAAGGTCGATATGTGGAAATGTCTGTCCGTCCGTAGGTACGTGTCTGTCAACTTGTGATACCTTTTGATAAAATTGATGTAATAAATTAGTTTGAGATTAATCAAATCAAAACATCTCATAAATAAATATGAAAAAATAATGAAAAGTACATGTATCATATTTTTACGCATTTTAGAATTGACAAATTTTTAAGTAAACGAAAATTCAGCGCTCCTTCCCCTTTGCCTGAAAACTTAAGATTAAATTTGCCCTCTAGCTTTTAGCCGGAAAAGGCCTAATAATATTAGGATTTGAATACGCCTGTTTAATACATGTTTTGGCTACCTAGAGTGGTATTCAGAGTGGATCTAAGATAGATGTTGTGTCTCGGAGTGCCTGGTATAAATAACCAACCAATACAGTGTATGAAGTCAACGGTGTATGACCATAATACTGATATTGAATATCATCATCCCAAAACGACGCTTTGAATTGACTTAAGTGTGTGTTATTGCTATGGTTCGGCAGCGAATGGATGCCTTTCTTTTCATAAAACTCTAAAATACTCTTTTGCAACGTTCTGAACGTGTTTGCATTACATTTGGAAATATGCTGAATTTTTAAAATGATTTATTCCAAAAATTTACCATATTCTCATTTAAGGAAAAAGAAAAGTCCAGTTTGTATCATCGTTTTATGTACGATATTCATACTTTCCTTAACGGCCCCTTATCATTTGCAGTATCACTGTTGTCCTTATCATAGCATTTTTCTGCATAATGAAGTTGAACATTTCTTGCTCGGTTAAGGTAAAAACTAGTTAGGATAGACACAGTGTTTCGTACCTGTTTCAGTCAACAATGAACAGATATATTAAGGTTTACTTGTATACAATATCTTGAGTACGCGACGTGCAGAACAGTCCAGAATGAATAGAGTTTGTTCTACTGTCTATATACCCGAGATTATCATTCCCACTTACATTTTACAAATAACTGCACTGACGCGTTATCGGCTGCTCCGTACTGGTTGTATCCTGAACACGTATACACTCCAGCGTCCGAACATTCAGCCTGAAGGTCATGTGTAAGTTGATGTACACCAGATCTTGCAATGATTGTTTTACCGTCTTTTGTAAGGGCCATATTCGAGCCGGGATCACTTTCTAGCGAACATCGCATATGGTTTGATGAATGTTCATCAAATTCTACAGATGATTGGGAAACGTTGTTGAGTTGCAACAACAAATTTTCCGCCCCATCTATAATAAAATAACACCTGACAAATATTATGTTAATAATATTGTGATGCTAACACCTACTTCATGCACAATTCAAAACAAGGCAATGTTAAAATCTAGGTTATTGTTTTACACGCCATTTTGCCAAATATCAAGCATAGAAGCAATGTGATGTGAATTTAGAAACATTAAATGCATATTTTATATGCTATGCAGCACTTCTTTGGCGCCACAAGTTAAATTTACTATAGGGGAATTAATTTAATAGGTTCACTTTGCAATAGCGGCAACATATAGCAGGAACTTAATAATGTCGTATATAAGCCACAATGATGTACATATATCAAACAAGATTGGTGTAGCTAGTGATCCCCAGTTTAATATGAAACTATTTTTGGAAAAGAACTCATGCTGGCCTTCCCACACGTTTCATTCTTCAAGATTATGATTTGACTGATATAGTCACTCGAGTAAGTATATTTTTCATGAAATGTTTCGGAATAGAAAACAGCAACATCTAACACACTTAATTTGTGCGTATCGCGTACGTTCTTAAAACAGACACATAATTATAAACTTGGTTTTACCAGGCTTGACCACAATGTCAACGTCAAAATATACTCACAAAGAATATCTAGATGAAATGTTGCAGTATCATACTGTGTAGTCGTCGCTAAGGTCAAAGTTGGTCGAAGAAGGCTGGACACATTGCACGTGTAAATGGCCTCGTCACTGCGCTGCACGCTTGGAATGGTCAAGTTATGTGTATTCTGTTTGATCCAGGAGACATCTGTTCCGGACCTCGTCCACTCAAAGTCAACAGTTGGAGGGTTTCCCAGGGTGTACAAACACTGGTAGACAAAGATTTCTCCGCGGACTTTACTAACGTTATGCAATGTCCCCGCTTTCGGACCATCTGAAATATTTATCGAATATATATATATTTACTTACAAACATAGATGCAAATAAACATCTCCTTCGAATCTTTAACCGTTTAACTTGTCATGTTATATATATATTTGATAATTTACACGATTCTGAACCTTCATGGATCTCCCATGATATGTTCGTTTAATTACGCATATATATTTTTTGATGCTTATATAATTAAATAAGATGCCAATGCAATCCAAAAAATATGGCGGTACTAAATTCGTGTTTATTTGTTTCATTTCCTCTGCTTCTTGGTATTCATAATCAGCAATATCACTTTTAGCCGATTTTCTTGCTTAGCATGTTAATATCTGCACAATATTATCACAACTAGATTGTACTGAATCGAATGCACTAACAAAGTAAAGACTACGAAACATCACGATCATCATCATTTTAAAAGAAATGAACCATAACGTGACGTTTGTAAATTCAATAAATTAAAGACAAATATTTTAGAACTCAAATTTTCGTCCTACTTTATTTATTTTAATGTTGCTTGTTTAACGTAGACAGACCTGCATTTAATTAAATAGGAAGGTAAACATAAGCAAAATTTGAAAATTATAAATAGGATAACAAGAAAAACTATAACATAGGATGAGTTGGGAGAGTTAAATGCCTAAAAAAGCACCACTTGATAAAGCAACATAGCAAAACTCAGTAAAACATTGCTAAGTGATACTGGCCACAATGCATAATTTGCCTTTCAGGTTATTATAGTAACTTATATGTATAAAAGGTTTTTGCTTAATGGTTGCAGTGAAGATCAATTGATAATATGCAATACTAATATTAAAGATGTTACAAAACACCCTTGTTACGTGTACCCTGTAAGAAATAAACTAAGAATCGATCATACCTTTGAAGTCGTTCACAAAACCTCATAAAACGCTTTCTTTATTGTAATGGCAGTAATGTAAGATTGTCGGCTGTGCATGCGGGACATTTTATTTTTAATTGATAAATGTTGTTCTAAAGAGAAAAAATATTTTAATTTGTTTATACATTTCTTACATGCCGAACGGTTCCTGTTATTTAGTTTAATAAATAGTATCGATTTGCAATAATCGAAATATATTTTGATAAGGAATTGTCTTCGTCGAAACAATGTTATTTTCCTATCTATTATCAGAGCATCATTCAATATATATATATATATATATATATATATATATATATATATATATATATATATATATATATATATATATATATATATATATATATATATATATATATATATATATATATATATATATATATATATATATATATATATATATATAATTGCCTGTATACAGTTGAACCTTTAATCTAATATTAATGATATAAAATCGATATGTCCAAAACAAAAACATTTCAGTTTAGAACAGTTTTAAAAGATATTTGTGTTTGCTACATTACAAGTAAAAGCAAAATGTACAAAACGACATTATAATATAGAACGTTTTGGAGTTTTGATTGACATATTGCTTTTTAAAATATGACATACTCTCGGTAGTTTTGAATTTTACTAAATTATACACAAGGTTAGTTGCTTATGTTAAACGCATGATAAATTACAATTAATGCATGATGTGATATCATAATATTAAAGAATTGCATATTACACAAAACATCAAGGTGAAGTACAGATGACGTGTTCCCGCGCAACGTGCCTTTGTACGTCGTCTGCATGTAGTTTTCGGCAAGGCATGACACGGACTGGCTTGTTGTTAGACCTCCTGTTATATTTAAGATTCCCTCCCGTGAAGAAGGGTAGCCTGACCATGTGTACGTAGACGGAGGAGAACTATCTGCCGTGCACGACAACCAGAAGGCCTCGTTGGCTAGTACCTTCAGTTCTTTCGTTATACTCAAGGATCCAGTGATACCATAATGGTATCGTAATGCAACACCATGTGGAGGTCCTAAAAACAAAACGTTTATACTTATATAATACGTATCCAGCAAACGTCGTTTAAGGTATGAATAGACATAGTTATGTTAAGGGTGTTAAATAAAATTATTTCATAAAACTGTTGAACGTATACTTATACATATATTGTTACTTATTAAGAAGAAATTTCCTCAAAATGAAGCAAGGCATACGTACGCCAAACATTTATTTGCAAGGTGGAACTATTGTTTCTATTAATAGGACTCCCGTTTGTTTCCGGCATTGTGTTGTACGCCGTGCACTGGACCGTGGTGTTAACATTGAAGCTGCTAAGGGACAGCAGCTGGCTGTTTGTCTGAGATCCAGACCAGGTGTAAGTATGGGGAGCCGGGTTGGCGTCGGCTTCACATGTCACTGAGGCTCCGTCTCCACGAACAATGGTGATATGGTTGTAGTTGATGACAGAGCCAGAGGTAATTCCGTATTTGAATGATGGTAGACGAGGTGGATCTGAGAAACAAACGATCCTTTCTTCGATTTATTATAATTATGATTGATAGATAGAATGTCAGAACGATTTCCGAACTATATCTGGTGTACTGGTGAAACAAACGGACGTTGTTTAAAGAATAAAGTGTTTAATGCAACAATAGAACATGCCGAAAATCGAAAAACATCTGTTGAAATAATACTCATCAGTTCGACGAATAAATGCGATCCATAAAATAATGCACCAATAAGCAATCCTATAACATTATTTCATTTCATTGCCTGCATTCCTATAACATTTACTCATGAAATAATGCATCTAATCAGTATTTATATGTTTATTAATTACTTTTATGACGAACCTTCTTGAATTAGTTGTAACAGCTTATGTATACGCAAGGATACGGTATTACAAGCATAGGCATGCTTGAAAGATACACATGTGACATATTCTAACGGATTGTGATAAATATGTACGAATATGTCACACATTTGTGAAAAATTCTGAAAAGTTTATGTCACATACCAAAAAAGAAAACATCACAAAATATTGTTTATATGTATACGTCCCACATTCTAAAACACAGTCTATATAACTTAGATAGATAAGGAGTCATATTGTTTTGCTTTGTCCTCTATAACGCTAATATTTTACAGGGTGCTTGAATATATTTAGGAAATGGCCCAAGTACAATTTTGGGTCATTGGGTCAAATGTCAAGGTCACAGGGGGTAAAAAAAATTAGCACTCAATAATCTAAAAACCTTTCGACACTGGTACTTCATAGGCATAGCTGAAGTTCCATCTGACTTTAAGGGGTCACTCGGTCAAATGTCAAAGTCACATGGGGTCATAAATATGTCAACCTTAGTTTTTTAATATATTGATATTTTCATTGAAAATATATGTCTGCAACATTTTATCAGTGTCATTTCTGTAAATTTAAATGCGTCTGATTCGTCTGTTCTGCACAGTTTTTTTTTGCAACAGTATTTCATTCTGTTACCAGAATGTATTCACATATTTCATCACACAACATATAACATAAATTTGTAAGTACAAAAACAGTTTTTGTTGTAAGCTTAAAAGTGCCAACAAAAATAATTTCACAAGATCAAGATTCAAATGATTCTGTTTTATATTTATACAAACACCAATGTCTTTTCATCTAGTAAGAACACACACTTTTTTTAGACTGCCATTGAACTTCAAATATCTGCTTCATTATGTGTCCTTTAATTTCATATTCACAACCAATATACTCAACATTTATCAACCAAGTAACTGTCTTCAAAAAACCAAAAACTAATAATAGCCAATCTCGTATATAAATGGACTAAACAATATCAGTTCTCATTGCTAATACTGATATATATGGCACCTTTTTGCAATTATTTTCTTATATTTCCAATACCAAACATTTCCATGGTATTTATCTTAACAGACATAAAGAGTTTAAAGGGTCCCACATGATGCATATAACACAGACAACAAATGTTAAAAATACACTTACAAGTAAGGTTTTAATAAAAAAATGCAAATGTATATACTTTCCCATTCCCCAAAAATAAGTTCAAATAGCGGCGTATAGAATTTAAAATTTTCGGTATAACTGCACCTCAATAAGTAAAACCAAATCTAAATATTTAACACAATGTCTCAGGTTAGTGCTGTGGAAATTAAAGTACTATTCATTTATCCATTACAAATGAATTCATTCTGACTTAATACAGTCTTTAAACAGAGCGAAGCTCGGCAAAGCCCTATTACGGTCACACATAGCACTACTTTCGTTCAAAAGTTGCACATACTATCAGCCTAAAAAAAGACGTAAAGGTGATGGAACCAGTATTTTTCTGTTCATAAACTATATTAAGCGCGTGCATGCGGAACACCAAAATCATCAGAGCGTGACGACACAGAAGAAAACAGGCTCATGAAATTTTAAACTATGAGATGCGAAATAGCGCCCCACTAGTTATTAAAATTATTCAAAATATGCTTATAAACAATTACTATGAATACTTTTGGTAAACTCACAAAGAGAAATAAAACATATTTCTATTGATTGTCTGAGATATATACTTTGTTTTCACTTTGTTTTTAAAGATATTCATACGCAATGTTTACCATTCTATACGAAGGTCACACTTGACAGTTAGTAGTTGTCCTTTTAGGCTTTACAATATCGATACTATTTAGATGTTTGACAGTTGTTGACCGGAGAGAAACTGCGAAGAATAAATTCCTGTTGGATTACCGATTTAATTACGACCATGGATTATACCGGTACACATAGCAAAGCTTTTCACGTCAGCCAGGTACAGTATGATTATTTTGTATAAAACACTTTTCAGTAAATCATACAATGAAGATATCAATTTCATAAACTTATGACGTGGGGTTGACCAGTTCAGAAATCGCTATGGCTGAGCGAGATATTGTCACTGAAAAGATGGGTGGGGTGTTACGTCTGTGAGCCTCAAAAATGGATGAGTGAATGTTTTGACTGAGATCAAAGAATGGGAACACCTTTCAATTACCAACACGCTGGTTGAGAGATTGAAACTAAAAAGATATACAGGAATCGTGTGACAGGTGAACTCTTGTGCCATGCAATACCACTTTTGTGTAAATTAAGAAGTTGGGCGGGGAGGGTGCGGGAGGGGTATCCCCTCCTGCCAAGTGAAATTATGGCGGAGCGCAAGGTTATGACTGAAAAGATCAATGAACGGTTGCGGTCCGACACCATGTGAATGATAAAGATTGTATGTAATATTAAAATATTTAATATGTAGAAATATACGACCAAAAGTGGATTATTTGTTTATTATATGTATCATAGAATACACAAACACTTTTTTTATAATTCTCTGACCAAGAGATCACCCAAGGGACCGAATCGCCCCAATAAGATAGCTCGACTGGCCACAACTGCAGTCCAAATACCAGGTAAATGAAATGCAACACCACTTTTTTGTGACAGATGTTATTAAATTAAGAAGTTGGAAGGGGAGGGTGCGGGAGGGGTATCCTCTCCTGCCAAGTGAAATTATGGCGGAGCGCAAGATTGTGACTGAAAAGATCAATGGACGGTTGCGGTCCGACACCATGTGAATAAAGATTGTATGTAATATTAAAATATTTAATATGTAGAAATATACGACCAAAAGTGGATTATTTGTTTATTATATGATCATAGAATACACAAACACTTTTTTATAATTCTCAGACCAAGAGATCACCCAAGGGACCGAATCGCCCCAATAAGATAGCTCGACTGGCCACAACTGCAGTCCAAATACCAGGTTAATGAAATGCAACACCACTTTTTGTGACAGATGTTATTAAATTAAGAAGTTGGAAGGGGAGGGTGCGGGAGGGGTTTCCCCTCCAGCCAAAAAAAAAAACCATGGCGGAGCGCAAGATTATGACTGAAAAGATAAATGGACGGTTAGGTCCAACATCATGGCTTTGTGAGCTATTGTGACTGCAAAGATGAATGGTTTTGCTTTGATCCACAGATTGTGTGAAAGATTGTAAATAAATAGTGCCGAGTGACTACTCGTGCCAAGCAACACTATGGGAGATGAGAGATTGCGACTGAATATATTGAGAGGAAGGCTGACAACATAAGACTGAACGATTATGATTGAAAGACAAATCGACAAATGCGGGTTGATGGTTTTGCTGTGGGCCACAGATCGTGTGAAATATTGTAACTAAATAGTCAGTCCAGGGTGGGGAGAAGGCGAACATCCTGCCAAACAACCCCAATGACTGAGTGAGAGTTGCCGTACCCTTTCCATGAAACAACATGGCTTTGTGAGAGAATCATCAATGTTATTAAAATACACTTGCTTTACAGGTGCACCTGTATGTTATTAAGCTGTGCAATTCTTTATTCATACCTTTATATTTAAGATAGAGGTGCACATCTTTAATTTTTCACCCAAATGGTAAGTCAAACTGTACTGGCTTGCTCACACTCAATCTCATGGTCAAGTTTGTTATAAAATTGCGTCAAAATTGGGTCAAAATTGCTGCTTGTTAATTAATAAAAAAGTCTAAATGAGATGCCTAAAGAAGTTTGTGTTGTTGATAGTAAATACTGTAAACACCCTTTGCGATTCACTCAAATCTGCATGCGATAATGCACCAGTCAAGTGTTACCACGCCCCCCAGGTCCGGGGAATAGTGGGGACTTTGACATTTGGTCCAGCCAACCCCGGCTAAAATCTCCGCCCTGTGGAGACGAACAGATGGTAAAATCTCCGCAAAATGCCCCTGCACCCCAGGGACCCTAGGTAAGGCCCATTCCCCGCTATATTTTAAGCGAAGACAAAACCACCGCATTCACCCGGCACTGCGGGCCATCTGAAAGTTAACACATGGCCCATTTCCCCGTCTATCCCCTGTATACCCCCGGGCCTGGGGGGCGGGCGTGGTTACAATTGACTGGTGCATAAGACCCCAGCTTCTCGACAAATCGTAAGCGTAAAAGACTTAAAAAGCTTGAACCTGTTATAAAATATTTCCATCAATTTGGGCAAAGAAACATGACATACATAATAAAAAAGTCATGTACATACAGTGTACTAATGCTCAATAGCAATATGTTTGGTCATAAAGAAGTTGTGTAACTATAGTGTAGAACAATTAGATTTCAGTGTAAATCACTTGTAAATGGGATATGCAAGATCAGCACACATTACAGACTTTTTTTGGTATTTCAGAATGCATCCATGCAACCTGAATTTTGATATTACTGCTGTGGACAGATTTTCAGCAATGCAAGTATTGCCATGTTATGTATTACTGGAGGCAATAAGTTTGGAAATAAACCAGACTTTTGTCAAGGTTTCCCTGAAATAGATTGCCAGCATGTTTCTTGCTCTTTGATATTAACATTCGCTTGTTATGACATCATGATCAGTGTTTATTTCAATAGCTCATTGATCGTCTATTTCCCTCCGAATTGAATTTCTTTCATGCCGTTTTTGTTGCGGCTTTGAGATAATATCATTTTCTAATAAAACTGCTGACCTTCATTGGTCTTTGGACTGTATTGTGCATCTATTCGCCCATTTTGTTTGCTCTTTTAAGGCCACTACTTTTATATAAATTGGTTTACAAAACCGGCGGGTCTAATTTTCCGAAAAGTACAAAAAAAATAAAAAATGAATTTCACTTTTTTTTCAAGATTATTTTCCCGACCGTATTGATTTTGGTGCGAAACGAAAGAAAAACGAACAGATAAGAGTACGAATGCAGTAGATCTCGACTGGTTTGTTGTTCCGTAGCCGTATTCGCCGATTTATAGTGATAACATGTGAGCCAGTCAACTGTTATGGCAGCGCCGTTGGCAATGGCGAAATTGACGATAGCAGTCATTCTTTGTATGAAATAATTAAGTTCAATATGCAGGAGTTGTTAAAATAACAATAGCAAAATACATTGGCAAATTTAACAGCCGACACAAACAATAACTGTCACGTGATTGTTGTTTTTCCCCGCAAATTTAGGTCATGAAAATATTGTTGTTTATAGATGAAAAATATGTGGCAGCGGCTGCTATCGAATAAGTAGACACAAATATCTGTAAATTATGTGTGAGAAAATTATTTTTTAACATTTTATGGTTAAATATCAAATAACAGTGCACTTGGTGTGAGTGGTGAAATCGAAAGTAAAATTTCTAAGTTGACACCGGTGATCTAGTTTCACAAGTTCGGTCGGTTGTGTTTATGGATTTTAAATCACAAACTGGTTTGGAAATACTTGTCATTGAGTCAATGTAAAGCTTGTGTTTATTCTAGATTACATGTTTATTCATGTTTGGGTTAATAGTAGAGTAAAAACAATGAAAGAGTTGAACACATGTGTCAATGCCATTTACTAATTCCAGGAGTTGTGTGCAAAACATTAAGATAAAACAACACGGAAAACTATTTTGAAGTCCATTTTAATTTGTTATGAACTTGATATTTCACTATAAATGAGATTTGTTGTTGTAACCAAGGAATTCTCTTTAAAATGAAAAATAAACAATCATGAAGTATAGATGCCCTGTGAACGCATGATACACAAAATGGCTGAGTTGGGAGAAGATGAAAATATCCGATAAATAATTATGGATTTCACTGTTACTATCATTGGTACATAAAGTTAAGTCACATGCTAGATTTATATTTTGCTATGTGATTTTTATGTACTGATGTGGTAATTTGCTGCAAGATTTGAATTTGAAATGGATTTGCTGAACATCGCATGGTAAATATCCCGGTCCGAAAATATCCGGACTTAGCATGGATTGGGTTACATACAACTAGGACCCCGCATGGTAAAGGTTATTAAAACTCAAATCTAGGTCTAGTTTGGTTTTTAGTTTTTCAGGAATTGTTTGCACAATATTAAAGCACAATGTCTTCATACAATATTACTTCCTTATTTACAAAATTGGAAATTATTTCACTTTATTGACATTTTCCAATATTGAAATAACTGAAACAATGCTTAGAAAATGTAATGTATTGTCTTAATACAGTGCAATTCTTGTGTATTTTAAAGCGTAAAATTTGCCATCCCTTTTTTCCAATTTAATATTGGTAAGTTTTTAAGTGTTCTGCATTCACTTTTGCTTTAGCATACCCTTAAAGCTAAACAAATGTCCTGCTGAGTAATATTCAATGTATCTTTGATAAAAAGTGTAGTTTATACATGTAAACATGTTTTATAGTCAATTTCATTGATGTTTTATATGCATGGTATGTAAGATTTAAACTGTGTGTTTAATTAGAACTTTGAAACTTTGAATGTATTAAAACATGCATTAATAGCAGTTTAAAAATTTAAAATGTCAAGTAAATGACATAAATTTTCAATGTTTTTATGTTGTTCTCTGATTTTCACCCTTTAAGAGTATGTTTTGTGACTTTTTTCCTTTTTTTTTTTTTTTTTTTTCGACCACCCGGTGGACATTTTTTCCAAAAATTCTTGTAAACCAAAAAATAAAAAAGGAGTGGCCTAAGCAAACATTGCATTAATTGCAAACAAGTATCACAACTTACTACACATGATGCAGAATTATGTTTCATTTAATGTGCATATGATTTTTAGCTTATGAACATGAAAAACATCTACTTAAACAATCACAGCAACACAATGAGATTCCTATCTAAAGAAATATTGCTACTTTTCATTCATTCATACTGTCAATCATTCATGAATATATTCATTTACTTGAAGTTAATACATTGAAAACAATTACATCTCTGATGGCAATGGCAATAAAAAGTGAGCAGGGGGATTGAGATAAGAACCTTTTCCCTTTATGCATTAAAGAAAAAACCTAAATTCACTCAAAATACCTTAAAGGGTACACCAGATTGGCACCAAAATTATTTTTTCTGTAGCGAATCTCGGGACAATTGTTTAATAAAATTTGATCAAAACATTCAATCTGTGAGAGTGCAGCTTTAATAAATTAAAAACACTAATTTATTGTTTATTTAGTATAGCCAGCCTAGTTGCTGAAGCCACAGAGGTATTTTCAAGGACAAGAACCAATGCTGATCAAAACATGGTCTAGTGATTGAATTCCATATCCGTTCTTAGCAAGGATTTTTTTAGAAAGGAATAGTGTCTGCAAGTAAGAAAGATTTCTAAGAAAGGCTTTCAAAATGCATCTGGGTACTTAATTAGTAAAGATTAACCTTTAAGTTGTTAACAAAGTTATTGCAAATCGTCCAAAAGACTTTATATTTAATATTTTGTCATAATTATTTTGGAATTAATGAACTTTTCTGTACATTTATCGCATTAATGCACCAGTCAATTGTATCCTTGGACCTTCCAGGTCAAGTGGTAAACCGGGGATAGCCGGGGAAAAGGGCTGTGTTTTTACCATTTAGGTGTCCCTGCAGTGCCGGGTGAATGCGGTGGTTTTGTCTTGGCAAAAAATATAGCAGTGCGGGCGCATTTGGCGGGTATTTAAACATCATTTCTTCCCTGCAGGGCGGGGATTTTATCCTGGGTTGGCTGGACTTAAAGTCAAAGTCCCCGCTATTCTCCGGTCTTGGGGGTGGAGGTGTTTACAATTGACTGGAGCATAATTCCTACATAAAAGGTTATGTGTGTCTCAAATGAGTGTTTACAGGCATTTTTCATACTTTTACAGTAGAAGAAGATAGTCTTATTCTGTGTCAAACATTGATTTTGTGTCTTGCTTGCAGAATATGATGTGCCAATAAGCTCCAGTTTGCTGCGGCTTTTCGGAATATTTCATAATGAAGATGTAAGTTAACTTTGTAGTACTTGTTTGTGTGTAAATGATTCCAAAGATTTAAACTAATCAGGTGCAAATAAGAAACTTATAGACACTGGTTAAGAGCTGTAATCTTAAATTTAAGGCAAATCTAGCCTTCAAAACAGATACTTAAAGCAAACAAAAACTTAGCATAATTATGCTATCACTGCATTTTCTACATCAGGGAGCCATCTCATACATGAAAACACTAGGAGTTGTCATGAATCTTTCAGTTTTTGTGTTTTTTTGCCATTCCCTTTGCTGCGCCATTTGTCCCTGGAAGCATTTCAGTTAAGCTCTATGTCATTTTTTATATAAAAGCTAAGCTGATAAAGTGGAAAAATCTTATTTTGCTTTGAAAAAATCTTAATAGAGTAGGCAGGCCATTTTTATGATGCTGTCTTATATATATATATATAAACTTTACTTGGCCAGATTATTCCAATGCATGAGGAAATAATGGCTCTTTAAAAGTTTGCGGCTTACCGATTGATGGAAGTGGCTATTTCTGCTTTTTATGAAAACACCACAGGTGCTTATACTTATTCTAAAAGTGATTATAATATCATTGACAAACTTTCAGTATGTGTTGCATACAGCCTGAAATTGAACTTTAGGAGTTTTGAAGTCTGTTTTTGCAAAAATATTATATTAAAATACTGTTTTGAAGAGATACATTGTAAGCTCAAGGTTAGTGTCTATATGAAACATATTGTTAGAATAACTGTGGTCTTAGGCCATATTTACATAATTTTAACAACGGTGACTTCATTTGTTAGTGTGATAGTCTCTTCATCTGCGTCAATGTAAACAAATTGACCCTTGTTTATTATATTCTGAGTTAGGTGTTAATCTGTTTCAGATCGGAATTCATCACTTTAGAACCGTATTCACTAGAAAGGTTTTATTCAGGATACCAGAGTGGCATCTGGGATTGATCTCTTCAGTAAGTTGGATTCACCAGTAACGTTTAGTCCAGGATACCCGAGTGGCATTAGGATTTGATTACTTTAGTACTGTATTCACCAGTAACATTTTATCCAGGATACCAGAGTTGGCATATGGGACGATCACTTCAGTACCCTATACCAGAGTGCATTATGTATCTTGGATCGATGACTTCAGTACTGTAATCATCATGAACAATTGAAATAAGAGACAAGAATTAAATATGTATCAAATGCATAGAAATGAGTCAATTTTCTTGCAGAGTATCCCCCTGTTAATAGATCAATACATCATAGTTTATTACAGTCATCTTGTCAGTAGGCTGCTAAACTCTTGCTGGGAGGGGGGGGGGGGGAATTTACTATGTCTAAAATATAGTGACATTGTTAAAATTAAAACAAAGCCTAATACGTTCTGAACAATTAAGTGTATTGGCAATGGATATACATTTTGTAGTTTTAAACTGAATGAGCTAATGAATGAGCTAATGTAAGCATAATTATAGTACATTTGTGTTCTGATAAGGTTGTGGACTGTTAAATATCTTTATTGTGCATATATTGCAAATTTACAATACATATATATATATATATATATATATATATATATATATATATATATATATATATATGTGTGTGTGTGTGTGTGTGTGTGTGTGTGTGTGTGTGTGTGTGTGTGTGTGTGTGTGTGTCAATTCAATAACTAATATTTTGTTGAATAATCTATGTGCTTGTTTTTAGCTCACCTGAGCACAAAGTGCTCAAGGTGAGCTATTGTGGTCGCCCTGTGTCCGTCATCCGTCGTAGTCGTCCGTCGTCGTCCGTCGTCAACAATTTGACTGTTAACACTCTAGAGGTCACAGTTCGGGCATTATCTTAATAAAACTTGGTCAGAATGTCACCCTCAATAAAATCTTGGACGAGTTCGATATTGGGTCAGCTGGGGTTAAAAAATAGGTCACCAGGTCAAATTAAAGGAAAAGTTTGTTAACACTATAGAGGTCACATTTATGACTGTATCTTCAGGAAACTTGACCAGAATGTTAATATTGATAATCTCTAGGTCAAGTTCGAATCTGGGTCAAGTGTGGTCAAAAACTAGGTCACCTGGTCAAATTGAAGGAAAAGCTTGTTAATACTCTAGGCTCCAATTTCTCGAAACTTCTTAAGCTGAACAGGCTTAAGTAGCTTATTTCAATTAATCAAAATACATACTTGAATGGAATTTTGATAAATAAAAAATGGTTTAGTTTAACTAACATATAGATAATTTCTATTCAAAGTATAAAAACTCTTAAAGAAGTAAATATTATCCAAATTATTGAAAACCAAGAATAGTGAGTTTAGCTTATTACTGTTATAAGGGACTTAAGAAGTTTCAAGAAATTGAGGCCTGAGGTCTCATTTACAACTGTATCTTCTTGAAAGTTGGTCAGAATGTTTATATTGATTATCTCTAGGCCAAGTTTGAATCTGGGTCATGTGCAGTCAAAAACTAGGTCACCACGTCAAGTAATAGTAAAAGCATGTTAACACTCTAGAGGCCACATTTATGACCATATGTTCATGGAACTTGATCAGATTGTTATTCTTGATGATCTGTATTGGATCAGATGAGCGATACAGGGCCTTCAGGGCCCTCTTGTTTTTTAAATGTTATAGATGTATAATTCAGTTTAAAGACTCATACTTAAAATAATTAAATATGTTCATACTTTCTGCATACAATGTTATATTCAATGATGGAATGGTGCTAACAACATCAACTACAGGGAATTTATATTTATTTCAAACTGCCGAGGTGGTCAAACCATTTTTCCAGAACCTTAAAAATCTAAACTATACACAATGCTGTTTTACATATCAAAATAGTTTAGTACAGGTTAATTGTCAGATAACTGTAATAATTAGTTTTAAGTAAACTCAATCTGTTTCGTTTACCTTGTTATGTTTAAAGTAGGAAACATTTATTTGTACTGTAAATGCTTGTATGGTATTTAGTATTAGGTGAATTAATATACTTGTGTTTGTTATTTTGAGTTTTTTCAAACATTAAAATATTAAATTTGCTTTGCATTGCTTAACCTTACTTGTTATGCACCTTAATAATCTAATTGGTGTAGTCAAAGTCATAGTATGTCATATATAATGAATTTTGCCTTTGACTCTTGTTTACCTAAGAAAAAATGTACTGCATTATCAGTTTCTGCAGTTGAAAACATACCTAGAGCCCGTCTAAGGCAGTGCCTTATTTCATATTATCTGTTAATATATATATGTTATTGGCATACACACCTGTATGTAGCCATTTATCAATCAATATATACTAATCTGGCAGACTGGACATATGTACATCAATATACTGGTTACACATTTTTCATTGGTGGTTGTTTTCGTACCTTTCCTGAGAATGTGTACATAATATGGACATCTTTTCGTGCATCTTCAGGTAGTTCATCTCCATATTGCCATATTGTCCTGGTCTTACCATCATCTTTATATCTAACATTATACACAAGACGGCCTTTGTGCTGTGCCGCTTTCAAAATTTTCTCCAAATCCCAAACCAGTAATTCCTCTTCATTACTTTGAGCAACAGTGCTCCCTTGTTCTTGATTAACTTATTCTAAAAGATTTTCTAGCAGTTGATCAACCTGATTAATCCTAAATGCTCTACATCCCTTCCCTCTAATTCCACTGGTTCCTCTTTTCAATTTTCTTCCCCAACTTGCTCTTAACAAACATCATGTTTGCGAGTCTTCCTCTTTCCTTACACTGTTCTTTTGTCAATGGCCAAGCACCATCCTCGTCCTTGTCAGAATCGACTTCACACTGATCGGTGACAGGGTTCACATGCGTCGTGCTGGCACTGTGCTCCATCGACATCACGGGTCAGGTCCAGGCAGGGATCATACGGACACGCCTCCATATATTTTGTCCTCGCACGTGGCATAGGCACCGGCCACAAACACACATGAAAGAATTCACTACATTGTTCCACTAGTTTCACATATGTTTTTAAAGCAAACGATCTACCCTCAGATTTTCCACCATTATGTCACGGGTTGGGTTCTACGTAACATCAAATACATTTTCCAAATTTTATTCATATATCAACTCGCTTTATTGTGAGAGGTATCTTAACCTTTTCTTCCCACTCACTGACAAGAACTGACTAAAACTTACAATACAACATACACTTTCTCATTAGACCACGGCCGCCTGTGTAATTATTAATCAACTATACAAAATAGCTATCAAACATTCATTCATACCAGTCCCTAATGTAACCTTCTATTGTCTTTACCATCAGACCAGAACTCATAAGAATCTAATTCAAATCTTCATGTTATATGCTTTGATCTGTGTAGGACAACTGCTTACCAAGTTTCATTTAATTAATTATGGAAGATACAGTATATCTAGTTATTAAGAACAATTGTCTGTAACTAATATTTCAAAGACTATGAATTGCTACTAGACCATAACAAAATATAATGATTAGTAACTATGAGTTCCACATGTGGCCTTGCAGACAAATTCTTAATTCATTCAATTTGAGAAAAATAAAAATAATCAATTTTGAAATTATGAACTGTTTTATAACTCTGTGACAGAAGAGCCTTCAAACTAAAAAAGACAATATGAGTATCTCCAATTCCACAGTAAAATCAACTCATTGTATAATCATTTATCATGGTGTAAGTTATTTTGACATCCTACTGTAAGTATTATAATTACATACTAAAGTAATAAATATTGGTACTTACTGGGAAGACTTTTTTAGGGACGGACAAAACATTGACGGACAATATAGAAATTTGTTATCCTGACATGTACTTAACATTGAATTGCTACATGGGGACAGTTATTCAGGGAGAGACATTACATTGACATACACTTTTGTAATAGTATTTCTGACATGAACGTTGAAAACACACACACGAAGACGACACTTATTCAGGGACAAACATTATATTGACATACACTATAGAAATGGTTATTCTGACATAAAAATTGCGAAGATACACGCCATGGCGAGACTTATTTAGGGATATTACATTGAGATACAGTATAGTAATTAGTTACTCTGATATGTACCCAACATAGAATCGCTACATGGAGACAGTTTTTCAGGGATGGGCATTACTTTGACATACACTACAGTAATAGTTTCGCTGACATCAACAATACAAAGAGTTAAGACACACACCATAGGTACAGTTAATCAGGGACGAACGTTACATTCACATACACAATATATCGGAATATTTTTTCTGACATGAACATCGCAAAGACACAAACCATGGGGACAGTTATTCAGGGACGGACATCACATTGACATACAGTAAAAGTTATTCTGACATGAACATAATGCAAAGACACACGCCATGGGGAGAAATAGTAGGGAAGCATATACATTGACATACAATATAGTAATTAGTTATCTTGACACGAATGTACTTTACACAGAATCGCTACATGGGGACAGTTATTCAGGGACCAACATTACATTGACATACACTATAGTAATAGTATTTCTGAAATGAACATTGAAAACACACAGGCCATGAGGACAGTTAATCATGGGCGGACATTTCAAAGACATACACTATATAATTGTAATAGTGTTTCTGGCATGAACATTGCAAAGAAACACATCATTGGGACAGTTAACCAGGGACGGACATTACGATGACATACACTATAGTAATAGTTATCCTGATATGAACATCGCAAAGACACACGCCTTTGGGAGACTTATTAAGGGACAGACATAACATAGATATAAAATACAGTAATTCGCTATCCTGACATTACTTAACATAGAATCCCTTCATGGGGACAGTTATTCAGGGACGGACATTACATTGACATACTCTATAGTTATTCTGAAATGAACATTGCAAGAACACACCACATGGGGACAGTTTGTCAGGGACGGACATATCATTTTCATATACAATAATAATAGTCATGAACATTGTAAAAACAAATGCCATGAGAACAGTTATAAGTCGGACTGACGTTACATTGACATACACTATATTACTAGTTATTCTGACATAAACATTTTATTAAAGACACAAATGCCACGAGGAGAGTTATTCAGGGACAGATGTAATATTGACATACACTATAGTAATAGTTATTCTATGAACATTGCAAAGGCACACGCCGTGGGGAGACTTGTTTATGGACGGACACTGACATACCATATACTAATAGTTTACTGACATTTACTTTACATAGAATTGCACCATTGGGAAAGTTTTTCAGGGACAAACATACATTGAGTAAATGACATTTTACTATAGTAATAGTAATTCTGACATGTACATTGTAATGACACACACCATTATGACAGTTTTTCAGAGAAGGACATTACATTGACACCCATCCAGTTATATATATTTTGACATGTATCTTACAAAGAATCTCACCATGGGGATATTTGTTCAGGGACGGGCATTACAATGACATACAATATAGTATAAATAATTATTCTAAAATGTACTTTACAAAGAATGACACCATAGAGACAGTTATTCAAGGACGAACATTACATTGACTTACAATATAGTAATAGTCAAGAATTCTAAAATGTATGGTACATTACAAAGACACAACGCCATGGGGACAGTTATTCAGAGAAGGACATTACACATTATACTATAGTAAGAGTGATAAGGACAAGTACTATGCAGAGATACACCCTATAGGGACAGTTATTCAGCAACAGCCGACATTACATTGACATTCATGTTATGTCAGTACAAATCAATAGTTCTGAGGACTTGTACCTTTAAAATAATCACATCTTGGAAACAGTTATTCAGGGACCGACATAACAGTGACATATACTATAATAAAAATGTTGAGGACATTTACATGGAAAGAACACACACCATGGCTATTACATCTAACAAGCACAACTATGTTACCAGAAAGTCCAAACAGCAACATAAATATTTAAAAACATGCACATACTGGGTCACAGTCATCCAATTAGACTTTCTGAGGTACAAGCCTGACTTCTAATACAAATGCTTGGCATTGATTTTTTAACATGCCCTGCTATATAAAATTCAGAATTTGAGCAAGCCTGGAAGACATTTTACCAGTGCCGGGCTTGTGTCAATTTCGACCACTGCAGTCAGCTAAATTCGCCATTACAAACTTACGCCAACCTGCAGATCACATAGGCAAAACTGCTGTCTGTACCATAAGAAGCTTACTGAATTTGATGAAAATATGCCTTTCTCAATATTTATGCATGCTTAACATTTCATTCTCAGAACGAGGCTCAGATGGGTCAGATGTAAACATTGGTCACTGATATCAATTGCTTCTTCGGGTTAAGTTGTGATTCTAAGTAATTGTGTGCAGCATATAAGGTTTCTTAGTATCAATGTTGTGTATAACAACTGTAATACAATTTGAAGAATCAGCTTTCATATATTTCCAAAAAAATAAGAATATAAGGAAATAATGGATGGTGAAAATTAGAAGAAATACAGGCTAAGAATTCCAGGTAAGCACTTTCATAAATAACATAGCAATCACTTTGACTGTTTGAGTTTAAAGCAATTGAGGATATTGTCTTTAACAATATGTATTGGCTGGCTTTCCCAGATGATAAATATGATAATGAAAATCTTTAAAATATGTGCTATTTCTATAAATTAGAAAATGATACCGTCTGTACAGTTACTGTATACACGTAACCAGATTTTGTTATTTTTCCCGGAGGTTTCAAAAACAACAGTTGTATGTTCCAATCATTTTAAAACAGATGTTTGGTATGGAATGGACCTTTTCAACGACATACGAGCAAAGGAAAAAACAGTTCCTAACGTTTCTGACTGTATGCAGGAAACGGCACCAATAATATTGCTGACAAAATAGCCCACTCCCACATCATAACCCAAAACTTAACGGTAAATATTTTTTCTTAGTATAAACAAACGACAGTCTGTAAAATGTCTTGCAATTGTTTGCTTCCTTTATAAACACCAACTATTTTCTTCCTTTATCAAATTGTGAATTAAAATCATGCACTTGAACTTCAACATTCAACACGTACTAGTATTCAAGAACCGGGTATTTATTACCGCAACATTGATTGACAAACTCACTATTATTTCAGAATACAATTGGGTGATGATGATAATGCAGCATTGACATCAAATGTTCGGCCTGGTGGTGGCAATGAGGACCTTTTTATTACGGGGTTTTTCTCTTGCGGGATAAAATTCCCAGATTTTAGCAAAAAAACGCAATCAATTCAAGCCTTATGTTTTTAAGCTTAAATACATTACTTTTAAGTAAATAACTACTTTGATGGACTATTTTAGAGTCATTTCTTTCATTTGAAAATTCCATAAATTCAATGCATATTTTACGGGAGAAAAACCCAGCAAAGATCAAATATGCCATTTAACGAAAAATAGCACGATAAATGCACGATAAATTCAACTTTCCAGCGGTTGGATATTGTTTAAGATGTAAAGGTGTTGAACATATTTATATTGAGTAAATTCTATAAAGTTAACATGTGTTCTTAATAACTATATCTTTTAACTTCAGATTTTAATAATTAGTTGTATGTAACCGTCGGCATCGTCGATATACAGACGTCGTAAAATCTAGTTATGCTATGGCCTTGTAACCATCAGTATTCCAGTTTATTTATTATCTAGATGATAACATTTATTAAAGGCTTTGAAATTTCATTTAAGGACTACCAAGTGATACATAATTTCGTTTAAATAATGGATAACTACCACCCCACCCCATCCTCCCCTCCACTACCACCGAACATTTTAATAATTATCTAGAATGATCTTATTGTCAAGGTAAAAAAACATTAATGACTACAATATTTACACACACACACAACCTATTTAATACTAATGTAATACTTTTGCATTAAATATATACCCTGCATACACAATGTTTTATACCGACTGTTAAAAGGTTGGTAAAATTTACGGATAAGTGCATAAATGCGCCCAATATGGGGATTACACCCATGATAGACATTGCACTAGCATTGTCCCATACTCAGCCCAGGTGGCTGATTCCAACCAGACACACATTAAAGGGACTTAGACACCAGATGGTCCAAAAACGAGAAATTCAGTATTATCTAAAAACAAGCCTAGCCAAAATCAATACCAACTATTACGAGACTGACAATACATCATTTAACGTGTTTAAAAAAATTCATTACTGTCTTTCTCAGCCGAGTTATCTTTTAAAAATAGCACATAATGGTTTCCCAGTTTATAGTAAGCATATCTACTTTTAGCATTTTAAAGTCACATGATTAGTACAGATAAATACACGAACCTATCTTAAAATTTACTGGGATGTACATGGTACAAAAAAGAGTAAATTTCGAATTGGAATATATGATAACATGAGTAAGTAAGATTCAGTTCACTTTACACCATCATAAAAGTTTGATGTTAAATTATGACAATTTTCTCTTTTTCTTGCAATGTAGAATCTTGAGTCTAGTCCCTTGAATATCAGATTCTGTGAAATAATTGCTTTCCAACAATTTGAAGAGCTGCTTGGTGTATTGCATACAGTAGTTTAATGAAATCCATCCTCTAGCTGAATAAAGTATTTAAGGATGAACACACATTTGAAAACCACATATCAGAGGTTCTTGGAGGGCATTATGTCAGCAAATTTAGATGCAAAACAGGGGTGGAAAATAAACAAGATATTTTTTTACATTTTATTTCCATGATACATAGCGATCAACCACTTATTATAAAAATCAGAATTAATAACAAAACATTTAACCATTTGTTAACTGTCCATTTAAAATTTGCCAGTACGAATTTAGTTTGATATTAGTATAATACAGTTATATATTTATAAATCAAATATAAAAACAATATTCCAAGATCGAAATTGTTTATAACTTTAAAAATGAAGAAACAAATGAAGGAACATAGATATAACAGTAAAGTGGTGGTACATATATTCAATATGCAACTAAAAGCTGCACACTCACAGCTTTACCGTTTTGACAACTTTTTTTTCTCTTAAATGTGCAAATTTCTACGTACATTTTTGCAAATCGGTGATATAAGACTGCTGACAAAAGGTCAGATCGCAGATTTCATATTTCCGGTCGAAAATTAATGTTTAATGGCTAAAAGCGTTTCTAACAGTTTAAGTAAAATGCATAAAACATCACTTTTTGAACTTAAATATGAAAATATGCGATCTGATATTTTGTCAGCTGTCTTATATCACTGGTTTCATGCATTTTGCATAAAATGGCTCGTTCCAAGACAAAAAAATAAAGAAGTTGTAAACACGTTCAATCTGTGAAAGTACATCTTTAAGTCAATCTTAGGGTCATACATCAATGACTTAATTCGCTCTATTGGTCAGTAATCCGATTAGCTGTATCGTTCTCAGATTCAATTAGGACCAATATTGAATACCAGCCCAGTTTCACTAGAAAATGAATTCGAACACAAGTTATTTAATTCTTCTGAGAGTGATAAACTATTAAAACACACGTGCATATTTTTGATATATGTAAAAATTACAAAAAAATAGATTAAAGAATAAAAGAAATAAGCATCCTTAAATATATATTGCATATTAACATATCTTTTATAAAGTTAACCTGTAGTGAGTTGTCCTGTCACAATGTTTTTAACTAAAGTTGTTTTCATTTATATTTGATAGTTATATATTATGTTTATCAAACAAACCAATAAAATGTCATTAAATATTTGAGATAAGCACAAGGCTGAAACAAGAACTAAATATTTAAGTTACACAGTTAACAATGCAAACAAAATTCCTAACATATATATTTACACACATGTATGTCCATAATACTCAAAGACTCTGTCCTCTCCATTAACGTTAGCTTGCAATTTAAGAAAGAAAACATTCAATTCCACACAAAATAATCGTACTTGTTCATACCAGCACATTTAACATAAAACAAGAGCACCGCCTGCGGGTGCTAAACGCTCGTCTGATTATATACTTTTACGGTTTATGTATTTCATATTGTACATTTGAAAGTGAACATGTATTCCAAAGTTTGAAAGTGATAGCTCTGATAGGTTGCTTCTAAGTGACCCAAGCAACAACTTTTAAAAAATCAGACTAGTCAAATATTCTAAAATATCCCCCATCCTCACCCTTCTCTTCCAAATATGTGATTCAAAAACCTGATTGATATATTGAAGGCATTATCCATTTATTTTCAGTGAAAAACAAAATGAAATAAATCCAACAAAATGTTATGTCCAATTCATAAAATCCGTCAAAGTTAATGTTTTTTACCCCCCAAAAACAGGTTAGACTCAGCATCTTTAGGGTACAAAGTAAAAAAGGGTAATAGATGAACAAGTTCCCCAAGTTTTAAAGTGACAGCTTTGATAGTTTCCATGCAAGTAACCTTAACGCGAATCTTAACTTAAAAAATAAAACTAGCTAAAAATTACAAAGTTCAAAAACACTAAAAAATCCCCTACCATCCCCCTTCCCTCCCAAATGTGTGAATGAAAAACAAGGTTAATATATTGAAGGCATTATCCATTTATTTTTTGTGATTTTTTTTCTTTTAAATCAATGCAAAACAAATTGAAGAAGCTATGTCGAATTCTTTAATCAACCAAAATTTGGAAATCAACCAAAATTCATGTGTTTTACCCCAAAAAACAAGTGAAACTCAATACCTTCAGGGCATATTATGAAGAAACCTAATAGATGAACAAGTGATACAATTGCAAGAAAAATAGATAATTGTCAAAAACTAAAATACAATGGATATATTTGTGTATAACTTATAATCTTACTTTAATACATGTATAACATTGTTTAAGACACATCAATATCTCACATTTTTTGCGCATTTTGTCGATATGAAATTTACTGGGGTCGTCTACCACATAAATCCCAGTATGTTTAAAAAAGCGTCAGTATGTTCATCTGTACTCATAAACAGATATGATATAAACTTGGAAACCTTTATGCGCTATTTTTAAACGAGGAGACCCAAATGAGACAGTTAAATGATTGCGCTGTTTATTATATTAATCATGTAAAATTATGTATTATCAGCCTCCTAAATGCTCAGTTGCTCAAATCGCCAAGTCTGGGCTTATTTTAAGGAAATACTGTATTTGCCAACCTGGTGTCTAGTCCCTTTAAGTGTATGGCTACATTGTACACAAATAAAGTAGGCATGCTGCATGAACATAATCTTCAAATTTTATTTCTTATTCAAAATATGTTTTTGAATAATTCAATAATGTTTCAAATCTAATGGAAATCAGCAAACTTGAGGTACGTTCTTTTTTGAGACAAACACAAAATAAAAAAAAATAAAACAATAAAATAGTTATATGCTCATTGACTTAAACAAAAATTAATCCATGATAACAACATGATTGTTTAGTTCTATTTATTTACATAATTTAATCAATGACGTTCTAATGAGAGGGCATATTCATGGAATAAGACAAAAAACTATCTTATATATGTCAAAACTTTGCATTCATACACATACCATTTAACTTTGTCTTTGGTGTCTGTTGCATGTGCTGGTCTAGAAGAGGATGATGATGCTGGTGTTCTTAAAAAGTGTGTTGTTGGTGTTCTTGTAGTCGGAGTTGTTTCTCTTGTTGACAGTATTGGTACTCGTGTAGCTGGTGTTCCCGTTGTTTTTGTTTAAGGTGAAGTTGTTCTTGACCTGGTGTTGTTGTAGTTGTTCCTGTAGAAAGAATTGATGTTTTTGTAGCTGGAGCTGGTGTTGTTTTTCTTGTGGCTGGTGTTGGTGTTCATGTTCTTGTAAGTAGAGTTGTTCATGAAGCTGGGGTTGCTGTTTTTGTTCTTGAAGGAAGTGTTGTTGTTCTTACAGACAGAGTTGCTCTTATAGATTAAGGGGTTGTTTCAGGATCCCATTCATATACGTAGAAGGCCTTAAAAATAAGAGAATGTGAAGCTGTGACTCTTTTTTTCAAATGACTAAAATGTTTCACATTTAAATAATATATTTTATTATTATATTTAATAAGTTAACATTTTATTCTGAAGTTTAGAATGTTACCGAATATAAATATACCCCTCCTTAGTCGAACCACCACTTGAAAGATTAAAACTACCAAGATGTGTTTTATTACACCCAATAAACACCCTAATTCACTCCATTTTTTAGGTTAAGAAGTGTTACTATGGAGGCCATTATGTCAGCATAAGGAATACAAAGTAACTTAGACAATAATAATTTGCTACAAAGCTACAGTTATATAGTCAAATTCAGCATTTTAATCCTTACATCAAAACACTCTTGTCTTCTTTAAATGAGTTTTAGGCCAAAGTCTAATATTCATACTTATTACAGGCTGCTTTGCATTACTATTAATACATTTCAGATATTTGCTATTCATATATATATTGTTAATTGAACCAACATTAGTACTGCTTGTTGCACATTTTTAACAGTCTTCGAAATTCAATTTTAGCATGAATAATTCAATATTCTTACACTAGTATTTGGCTTCAAACACTTTCGACAAAACCTACCATAAATCAAGAATTTGGCCCTGCAGCCCAAAACGCACTTAAGAATTGCAGGGCTTGTGATTATTTTGATCACTGGCATTGACATAATAAGGCGTAAACAAATCTTTGTTTCCACCCATAATCCTCAATTCTCATTTAGTAATATCCATCTACATTTCATGTCAGTATTTATCGTAGCTCCGCCCCTTTCACTGAACTTGACATTGCCCCTTTCACTGAATTTGACATCTGATTGGCTAAATTAATGTGTCTTTAAAGGTTTTCTTATGAATGACAGTTTTATACAGGGAAAGCGTGATCAAGTGTGACAATCACAATCATAATTCTGAAAAGGGGGCAATAAATATATCTATGAATTTGCTTATAATTGATTTCCGATAATAAACATAATCTGAAGTTATGCATTTTAATTGATCAAAATACATGTTCCTTATGAATTAAAAATATATAAATCCTTAAAATATTGGAAGAAATACATAACTGTCAATTTAGAATGGAACATAAATTTCATGCAACAAGTAAATATCCATAAATGGTATAAATGTTTAAGGCAAATGTAGCATTTTACAGATTAATATAATTGCATATGGTCAAGTCGATTTAAACAAATATAATTATTTAGCTAATAGCAAATAAGGAAATAAAATAAAAATATTTAAGTGAAAAGGAACATTTGAGGTGAATTTTATGTGAATATTTTAAATGTACAATACTTCATTTTGCTTAATTTGCTCATTAATTCAATTGTTGGTGTCTATGGTATAAAAGGACATTTTGATATTATTTCAATAATATTCTGGAAATGCACTTTTAATGTTTTTTGTTTGATTAAGAAATTAAGAAGTTTCTTCTCTAGTTTAAAAACAGACAAAACTAAAATCATTGTTGTTATTCGCAATTGTTTAAACATGATTTGGCCTAGTGTTTATTCAATATCTTTATCAGCTTTCTTTGTATGGTGCAGTAAGCCATCTAACACCTAGTGTTTAGTGTAAATAACAAGTCTTTCTTATACTTGTCTTATTTGCATAATTATATTTTAAGTTTTAATTGAGCATAGGGCCCTTTTTATATATTTTGTTTGAGGAAGTTTTATTAGATAAGTTCTTCTATGTCGTCGAGATCTCCTACTATTTTCTAATTGGATGAGGACTTTTTGTAAATGGGTCCTTATATAGAATTCTGAGAGTGGATCAGGACTGCACTTTAGACTTTCAATAAGGAAACACCTGAATTCTTCAAAGTGGCATAACCGCAGCAACAGTGGCATAAACAAAATACTTCTAAATAGTCCTACCACATATGAATATTTCGTATGACTATACATGAAATAAACTTAAATTCTACTAGATTTGCAATTAGATTTATGTTATTTGTTATCTCTGATTTCAAAGGGACACTATTCATAAAATAAAGGAATGGAAAACTTGAACCTAAGTCTCTGTGTTGAAAAAAATACATCAGCCATGCAACCGCAATAAAGGGTAAAGACAAACGACATGAGGACAGTTATTCAGGCACGGACATTACACTAACATACACTATAGTCTGACATAAACATTTTAATAAAGACACACTATAGTCTGACATAAACATTTTATTACAGACACAAACGACATGAGGACAGCTATTCAGGGATGGACATTACATTGATATACATACTAAAGTACAAGTTATTCTGACATAAACATTTTATTAAAGACACAAACGCCATGAGGACGGTTATTCAGGGACGGACTATGCATTGACATACAGACTAAAGTACTAGTTATTCTGACATAAACATTTTATTAAAGGCACAAACGCCATGAGGACAGTTATTCAATGACGAACATTACATTGACATATACTATAGTACTAGTTATTCTGACATAAACATTTCATTAAGGCACAAACGCCATGAGGAGAGTTATGCAGAGACGGATGTTACATTGGCATACACTTTAGTAATAGTAATTCTGACATGAACATTGCAAAGACACACATATAAGGGAGAATTATTTATGGACGGACAAAACACTGACATATACCATATATGCTAATAGTTAACTGACATTTACATTACATAGAATTGCACCATTGTGAAAGGTATTCAGGGACAAACATACATTGACTAAATGACATTATACTATTGTTATAGTATTTCTGACATGTACATTGTAAAGACACACGCCATGGTAACAGTTATTCAGGGACGGACAAAACATTGACACACACTCCAGTAATAGATATTCTGACACGTACCCAACAAAGAATCTCACCATAGCGACAGTTATTCAGTTACGGACATTACATTGACTTACAATATAGTAATAGTCATTCTAAAATGTATGGTACATTACAAAGACACACTCCATGGGGACAGTTATTCAGGGACGGACATTACACTGACATGTACTATATAGTAATAGTTATAAGAACATACAATGCAGAGATACACCCCATAGGAACAGTTATTCAGGGATGGACATTGCATTGACATTCATATAACATACAGTACAAACTAATAATGACATTTACATTACATAGAATTGCACCATTGTTACAGTTATCCAGGGACAAACATACATTGACTAAATAACATTATACTATAGTTATAGTATTTCTGACATGTACATTGTAAAGACACACGCCATGGTGACAGTTATTCAGGGACGGACAAAACATTGACACACACTTCAGTAATAGATATTCTGACACGTATCCGTGTCAAAGAATCTCACCATAGCGACAGTTATTCAGTTACGGACATTACATTGACGTACTATATAGTAATAGTCATTCTCAAATGTATGGTACATTAGAAAGACCCACGCCATGGGGACAGTTATTCAGGGACGGACATTACACTGACATGTACTATGTAGTAAAAGTTATAAGAACATACAATGCTGAGATACACCCCATAGGAACAGTTATTCAGGGACGGACATTACATTGACATTCATGTAACATACAGTACAAACTAATAGTTCTGAGGACATGTACCTTGAAACTAATCACATTTCGAAAACAGTTATTCAGGGACCGACATGACAGTGACATATACTATAGTAATATTTATGAGGACATTTACATGGCAAGAACTCACACTATGGCTACAGTTATTCTGAGGGACGGATACTACATCTTACAAGCACAACTTTGTTACCTGAAAGACCAAACAGTAACATAAATCTGTCAAAATATGCACATACTGAGTCAAAGTCATCCAATTAGACTTTTGGAGGTACAAGCCTGACTTTTAATACTTATGCTTGGCATTGAATTTTTATATAAAATTCAGAATTTGAGCAAGCCTGAAAGATATTTTACCAGTGCAGGGCTTGCGGGCTTGTGTCAATTTCGACCATTGCAGTCAGCTAAATAAGCCATTACAATCATGCCCCAACCTCCAGATCACTTAGGCAAAACTGTGCCATAAGAAGCTTACTGAATTTCGAGTCGAAACTCGATGGCTGGATATTTTAGGGACCGGCCAAAATACATCGAGCATCGAGAATATCGAGCCAAGCGGGATTGCTTACAAAATGTTATATTTTTATTTGTTACAAAAAGTATTGTTTACCTCGTTTGTTATTGGCTACGCTATCTCTGTAACATGACTTCTTCGATACTTACAATTTGATTTTTTTTATTTATTATAAAAATACATTTATGCGAAAACAACAAACAAACAATTTTAAACAGTGGGTAACACAAACATAGCTTATAAGTTATATTTTAATGCATAGAAATTTATAGACTTGGATAACAAATAGATACAGAACTTAAAGTGATGGTATCTTTATTCAAACTGTTAAATCATTTAAATTTGATAATAATTATAATACCAGTCAAGCATTTTAAAACGATTAGCGCCTTGTGCTAAATGAAGCCAAGCAAACAAATCAAGGTGTGAGATTCTTAACTGAACAAGCGAAAATGACATCGACCCAAGCAAACATGAAAGTTTGAAATTCTTACTTGGGTCCGCGAAAATGCCATCGAGAGTGGAGAAATATCGACCCCGATTTTCATATTTCCGTTCGAAAATAAATGTTTTATCTAACGGTTTAAGAAATAGGCATAAAACATCAATTTTTGAACTTGTATTTAAGAATCTGCATTCTAATCTATTGTCAGCAGTCTTATATAACTTCCTTCCATGGATTTTCACAAAAATTGTTCCAAGACAAAAAATAAAAATAAATTGTCAAAACGTTCAATCTTTAAGAGTGCAGCTTTAACACCGGGCAAAAGAATATATAGGAGGGACCTACCATAATATTTTGCATCGATGTTAAAAATTATTAATGACAAAATTGTTCAATATGTACCCAACAGTGATCTAAACTGGATTGAATTTGTCAATAGAGACTTTATTTTCACATAAATATATTCTTGGTCACGAAACGATTTTTGCAGTCCACCATTTTTTATATTTCTTCATTTTTATGGAATAAAAAGTACCAATCCGTCAATGATTTTTAATCCACAAAGGCGGACTTACAGTTATCCTCGCTTCTCTATGTATTGAGAGCATCGTTAATAACATGTGTCCAGAATAAGTGTGATCCCTAATTTGTCTGTTGTATAATGTCAACTAGGAGATATAATTAATTACAGTGTATAATACTATATTTACTATAAATTATTCATGTAATTCTCATAGTAAAGTAGAGTTATCATCTGACATCATCATCATCATCATCATCATCATCATCATCATCATCATCATCATCATCATCATCATCATCATTAACATCAATATCAATCAATCAATCAATCAATCAATCAATCAATCAATCAATCAATCAATCAATCAATCAATCAATCGATTCATCATAATCAATCATTATCATCACCACTGATGATATAATGAGGTACTAATATATATCACCCAATAAATGTCATAATTACATCGTTTTTTTCGTCACCAATGGTGTTCTTTTGTACCCAGTTGGCTCTGGGTGCAAAAACGTTCGAACACGTAGCCCAATGAATTAATTAGTATCCATTTAACACAATTGTTCAAAATCGTATCTATCTTTATTTAACCAATTATCAAATTCCAATAACGTTCAATGTGCTCATAAGGATGAAAACAAAGAGTGTATTAACCATCAACATATAAACATGGCACCTGACGAAAATACTGTTCCCTTTTAAGTCTTGGCCGGTACCGCTTTGATGCGGTAATATTATATTACATAGGTTCTCAATTGTCACCTTTTTTGCGTACAGACACTTTAAAATTTCAAGTGTGCGAAATTAACCTTTGTACCCTGGTAGCAAATGGGGCTACAGACTTTGCGATTTCGGTAGCCATAGCCAGATTTCCAGAGCCAGTTAGTTTTGAAAAAACATGGGGCATTTTTATAAATACCTTATATGGTTAAAAACAAAGACAAGGAATGATGTGAACTGTACATTATCTTATTCAGTTAAAGATGCAAGTATGGCAGTGGTTAGGTCCTGTTAACCTGTGTTGCCAGGGTCTGGGAGTGTTGGTGGTGAATCGTGTGTGTGTGTGTGTGTGTGTGTGGGACCTGTTCTTTCAACCTGTGTTGCCAGTGGGTTGGGTAGTTGTTGATGTAGGGGTAAGGAGGGGGGTACTGAAATGTCTGAAATATCAATCCGTGTGAATGTAAATATATATTGCTATACATCTGCTATATATATTGCTACGACAGTTGATATTGCAAATTGATCTATAACTGTGATGAAAAACAGCCATTTATTTAATTCAATTAACCCCCTAAACAAAAATCAAAACACCAAATAATTTATAAGGATGTTGAATGAGCAATAACAGGCAAAAAGAAGTTGATTTCCGGCACAATAACCACTTTCAAGCAGTGTAGTCTTGTTTGACAGAGCAGATCACTGCTGCAAGAATTTATAATCCATACCGATGAGCAATTATAAGTTGGTAAACAGTGTTGAGGAAAACATTCACCGGACATTCATTTAGCCACTAAGCCCAATGATTTCATCGCCCATCAATCAATTATTCGTAGCCCGTGTATTTTTTTCTGCGCCTTTGTCGATCAGGCTAACGTTGATTTCGCACACTGAATTTGTTAACTTTTTTATCCCTGTCTCGGGTCTGCCATAGTAAAGAAATCGTCAAAAGACTTGTTGACGGCCATTTAGGTGGATTAAAACCTATTTAGATGTTTATGGATCAGCAGTTGATCCGTAGGTCCAGAATTGGACGTAAGAGGGGGCATAACTTAGGTGTGTATGCTTTTGACTTGCGCCCCTCCCTCGGAATCGAAATTAGGTTTCAAGTGTTGGCACGGGCGGCACGCGCAGGGGCCGTGTGACATCTCTCCTCCCCCTGGAGCCTCTAATGGGGATTATAAGAAGACTGTTTTGAACGTACAGAAATGCACAGTCAATTGTATCTCTGGTATACCCCCGCCCCCCCCCCCCGCCCCCCAGGTCCAGGGGTATACCGGATATAGCCGAGGAAATGGAAATGGGCCGTGTTTTTACCTTCAATGTGGCCCCGCAGTGCCGATTGAATGCAGTGGTTTTGCTTTTGCGCCAAAATAGCAGAGAATTTGCCTTACCTAGGGTCTCTTATGCGGAGGCATTTGGCGAGGAATTTACCAGCAGTTCGTCCCCGCAGGACAGGGATTCTACCTGGGCTTGGCTGGACCGAAAGTCAATGTCCCCGCTATTCCCCGGATCTGGGGAGGCCGTGGTGACAATTGACTGGTGCATACCAAACGAGTTGTCTACTTCTTAACTGTACATATTCAACAAGCCACACAAAAATGTAATGAATAAAATATATGACTTACCCAATGGGTGTTTGGGATATCCGTTTTGCAAAAGTTAGTGTCATTCATCGTTCTGCAAAGCTGGGTGATTTTGTTTATCTTCGATGAAACACAAAATTATTCGTCTGACACATTCGTAATTTTCCAGCAGTATTGATTACTGTATGTTTGTGTTTAACCGGTTTAAAGTCACATTCAAGTACCAATTATTATGTGTAATCACTTATAAGATAAAGGAAAACAAGTCTGACAGATAAATAGAAATATTATTCAAGATTTAGGCATACAGGACCAACGGCTATAGAAAGACAATAAAGATTGCCACAACAACATATGATCACACGTAAAAGTTGTGAGAAATGCTGCTAATAATATTTAATTCATCTGAAAGTGAAATATAACGCTTATAAACACCAGAACGCCAGTCTCCAAGAATTTGAATTTCATTAGCAGAAACATTATTTTTGAAAGATACAGTAGCAAATCCACGTCTAAAAGAATGAGAAGAAAACAACGAAGAATCTAGTCCAATTTCCTCCAAAATATAACGTAATTTCTTACGTAACCGGTGTACCATTTGACAACCTAAACAAAGCATCAGTAGGCAGACCTTTACTAGAGTTAATCATGTTAAAATATGCAGAAACAGAACATAGGGCAAGAACCAGGTAACTTCAATAATGAAGATTTAAGAACCCGTTCACCAAATTGAATTGTTTTCGACCAGCTCATAGAAATTAATAAATTATCTTCTATCACCGAAACATCCGAGCACAATAAACACTTATGATTATCCAAATCGCTTAATGTAGTTGGCACTAATTAAGACTTTCTAGCTGAAAAATGCAAACAAAAACAAGCACCAATAAACAAGATTGTCTTGCACCTTAAAATCTAAAAAAAGGATAAATTTGACTTAAAATAGCTGGAGTTATAATTTCCGCCTGTTTAACACAATGCCCCATTAAATCTAGAAATCCTTCTTAAAGTGAAGTTAATAAGAAACGTATTTATATTGTCTAGATTAACGCCTAATAATTGATGAATCGATCTTACACCACTCAAATAATTACGAATACTGGACACAGACTTTGCTAAGAAATTGTGCATACAATTGTAATGTACAAGTAGAGGCGGTCAAAAAACATAAATTAAAATAAATACAAGAAAGTAAAAAAGCCTCCCATTGAATCTTCAAATTTCTTCCTCTACATTCGGCATAAGCTGAAATATTGGAGTATTTCAAGTCCTTTTTAAGGGACTTCATTTGCTCATCTGAAAATACATAACTTCATATTACCACCTTTCCTAACACCAAAATTACACCAGTAAAATATTCTGAATTCGGTTTAAAAGCGGACCACATCGTTCAATCGAAATATCTCCTGTTTCGACTATCTTAACTATCTAAACTAGCATAAACAATTACAAGAATGTCTAAGAAGTTCGACAATTACCAATCATTTACAAAATTAAAATCTTGATCAGTTACCCCATACTCTTTCAATTCAAAACTACTATTCAAACTATAAAACTCAGAGCGAAACCTCTCATGTTTCGACCATCTAGACAAACCATCCGCTACCCGAGTTTCAGTACTAGATAAATGAATTGATCTTATAATACATTGAGCAACTGCAGTTAAAAACAAACTTCTCTCAAACTTTCTTGTAAATCAAGATTTCTTGATCTCCCTGTATTCAAAACCTGACACACTGCTTCATTATTTTTTTTTCATAATTATTCTCAAATAAACGTTGTGATCCGCTTTCAAACCAAATACAGAATAAAGATATGTTAAGAAAAAAAAATAAACAAATAAGATACAAATGTAAAAACTTTTGTTTTTGCTTTAAATGAAGTGCAATATACGCGTTTTAAATCATAAATAATCAAAACGGTTTTTGCTGGGGTTTTCTCCCGTAAAAAAGGCATTTAATTTCTTTTTTTATTTGAAAAACATGTATTTCAAAATCCTTACCCAAGTGATAATTAACATCATAACAATATTATGATAGCTCAGAAGTGGGCGTTTTTATGGATTGTGCATTATCGGTAAAATCTGGGAGTTTTATCCCGCAGGAGAAAAACCCCGTACTGAAAAGCTGGGTTTTTTTTTTGTTTCGCGTTTTTTTTACTTCCGGTGTCGAAACATACAGTAATGCTCCTTTTGATATAAGATGTTGTTTTGTGCTAATATAACTTAAATATTGTATTATTGAATCCACGCTGGATTTTTCCTCAGCTTTTGAAAAGCTGGAGAAAAATCCCGCGGGAGTGTGACAAACCCCGTGTTTTTCTGCAAAAAAACCTCCGCTGAGGCCGGAAATTAGCGGGTCAGTATGAAAAACTTCCAAAAACATTTCGCAAACAAAAAAAACACCATAATCATACCAAAATGAAGCCCTCTAACTAAATTATAGGCCAGTATTCGATTACATCGTTGGAGGTCGTTATTACTATAGCAGGATATTTGCGCTAAACATTTATCACAGCAGTGTAACATCATAAACAAACAAATCATGTGACGTTTATTATATAAATGATTATCGTGACGTCGGCGGACGTTAATGACTCATACAAATGGGATTCAAAGTTATTTTTTTAAATCTTTTAAATCTGGTAATTTAACGTCGTTGCGGCAAGGAATCTGCCCTTTTTGGAAATGTATTTATAAAACCTGCATCAATTTGGAAAAAATGTCTAATAGCTTACCAAAATCTTTCCGTTTGTGATAACCTGCCCTTTTATTTGATCCTGTCAGTTAGTAAGTTCTAAATGTATATAGATAATAAAATATTTCTTGAATGCATAAACTATTGTAGAAGTGTTTGAATGAAAAAGAAACAGTATGTACGTGATACTGGTCTATACATTTCAAAATGACCTCAGATTTGCATTGAATGTACATCGCATTCATGTAAAATTAACATGAAAATACACTGAAATCAACAAATATCCTTTATAAGATCGTATTCATCATAAAGGTTTTCTATGAACACGAGTGAAATTAAACACAATGACACACTAAAATCAGCACACTTTCTGTTTCTCTTATGCTTACTTTCGGAGTTGTGTTAGTTTTTTAATCTTTATTTGCTAATTACCCCCATTATTGAAAAAAAGTGTTTATTACACCGCTACCAGTGGAACGGCCCTCAGGCAAAAATATAGCTGAGGAAGTATTTGTCATTGTTTTTTTTTCCGGCTCGTGGAAAAATAAATCTCCGCTTATGCTCTTTTATAGTTTATTATTAACTCGTTCTTAAGTGCAAACATTTTATGAACATTTGTCAATAAACTTTTATTCATGCATCTATGTTAATAAATTAACGATAACACTTTTAAATTAAACAGGTTATGAAAATGCATGACCAAATTATTACGCAGCCATTTATTGAATGAAAATTTAAAAGGTCGAACATGGAAGCAAAACAATTGCGGATAATCATTGAATAAAAAAATGTTTTAAGTTTTAGAGTTTCATTTATGATACATGGTTATTCAGTCATCCCTCACGGTCAAAGACCAACCTGATTCGTTTGAAGATAGATCGTTTTCTAGGTAAAGAGAGAAGACCGCGCTAGGTTGTTGACAAATTTTGAAGTGCGGGTGGGATATCAAATATTATTAGTAAATCTGGCAATTTGTGTATCCATTTTTTCCGGGAAGTTCCTATTACTTATGACAACGACAACCAGTTTATAATTATACTTGAACGATGATACAACATCCATTTTATGTCAGAGCAGTTGCTTTCGTCTGTTATTTGTTTCATACGAAAGCAAATGTTCTTACATTCAGCTTCAAAGATTTAAAAAAAAGGTTTACTATTTCTCTTTCCAAATATATCTTTATTTAAATTAAAGCAAACATTTTTTAAATACCAAAATTGACATGTTTAGTTTGATCAAGGGGAAGTAACAACTGTTACAATGTTTTTCTTTAATAAAAATCTTAAAGTTGATATTTTCACTCCTATTTATGCAGTAAAAATGTCAAATCGATATCTGACTACAGTGAAAATATTAAATTGATACTGTTTTTTCAATAATCAAATGCCATATTACATCAAAAACCACATATAGGTACATATTATGAAGATCACAGTAGCATACTGCGCATGCTTTTTAGCTCGACTATTCGAAGAATAGGTGGGCTATACTACTCGCCCCGGCGTCGGCGTCGGTGTCGGCGTCGGTGTCGGCGTCCGGTTAAAGTTTTAGGGCAAGTTGGGATTTTCACTTAAAACTACAATACACTTCATTCAATTGACTTATTTCTTCACACAGTTGTTCATGGCCATCACATGATGAGGTTAGATAACTCCATATTATTCTTTACACAGATTATGACCCCTGATTTACTATGGAACTTAGGTTAAAGTTTTAGGGCAGGTTGGGATATTTATTAATAACTTCTATATCCTTTGTTCAATTGATTTAATATGTCATATAGTTGTTCAGGACCATCACCAAATGAGGTTACATAACTCCATATTATTCTTAAAACAAGTCATGGCCCCTGATTGACTTAGGTTAAAGTTTTAGGGCAAGTTCGGATTTTCACTTTAAACTCAAATACCATTCTTTCAATTGACTTAATACTTCACACAGTTGTTCAGAGCCATCACATAATGAGGTTAGATAACTCCATATTATCTTTTATACAAATTATGGTCCCTGATTGACTATGGAACTTAGGTTTACGTTTTAGGGTAGGTTGGTTATTGATAACTTCTATACCCTTCATTCAATTGACTGAATACTTCACACAATTGTTCAGGACCATCACCCAATGAGGTTACATAACTCCATATCCTTAATACATGTTATGGCCCCTGATTGACTTAGGTTAAAGTTTTAGGCAAGTAAAAGTGAAGGGCAAGTTGGCATTTTAATAAAAGAAACGTCTATACCGTTCATTCAATGCACTTAATAAAATGCAAAATTATTATTTACGACCATCTTACAACAAAAAACATACCTCCATTTAAGCCCTAAATACAAATATGGCCCTTAAATTGTTTTTATTTATTTTTAATATCTTTTGAAAGACATATTTGTATATTCTTAACCACATTTTTAAAATGGGAAATCAAGCTATTTGAATGACTTGCGTCATTGTTTCGGCTGGGCTGGTAGGAGGGCAGCATCAAAGTTACCTTAGGTATCAAATAATTTTAGTTAAGTTTGACATAAAGAGACCAAACTTGGTAATATTACATCGTTATTGTATTCACTTCTTAGTCGAAGCGGCGTAGTCGAACGCGCTGTCTTACGACGGCTCTTGTTATTACTATTGTACACATGAGGAAGTGATGTATGTTGCTCGATTTATAAACCAAGGAAGCTGTAATTATTAAGCAATGAAATCTTTTGTTTCAATTTCAAAGTACCTCTATTAAGTACGAATGTATTTATATAATCAAGTATCATATATTTCCTAAAAGCTTACTATTCAACATACCTGTCTCATTTTCTACTTACATAAAACATCGACTGATATTGTTGCCATGGATACATTCTCCTTTGAATTACCAAACGATGGCTCAATTCGGTTCTGAACTTGACACGTGTAATCGCCGTCGTAGGACTCTGACCGGAAGTTGTTCACTTGCAAGATTCTATTAGAACTTGAGCCTCGTGGGTATATCCAGCTGTAGCTACTGACCGGGTTACTCTCTGTGCTGCAGTTGAACGTCTTGCTGTTACCTTCGATGATCTTGACCGTACCCGTGACCTCTTTACCGCTCATGTGTAATGTTGGCACATCAGGAGGAACTGCAAATGCAAAAAAAAACCACTTAAATTACTTGAAATAGCGATAGTTCCTTCTTAGTGAAACTCTCATTCAGTCAGTTTGGTTCTCCGGATAGCGCAGTGGTTAGCGCAATCGTTTCTAACCAAGGCGACCCGGGCTAAATTCCCGGCCTGGGCGCATGTGAGTTTGGTTTGTGGTCAACAAGCCTGACAAATGGGTTCCCTTCGGGTACTCCGGTTTTCCCCACAACATATGATTACACTTTCGCAATAAATCGTGCCAACGAGAGTGATAGATATAATTTTGTAATTATTGTTTCGCAATCATTGCAAAATAAACAAGTGTAAACTAATCCAGTCAGTGTGAATATCTCATTTTATAAGGTTAAAAAGTGATTTTTCAGTTCAGCCTTTATTAATGTTTCGGCCTAGCTATTTATAACGGACTTCACAGAGAAGCCTTGCTTACAGTTTCAAATTTTACGTGGCATATATAGGACCTTAAATGAATTGCCATTTAATAAAATGATATGTGAAAAAAGTTAAGAACAAGTTATAAAAGGAACAATTTCTCATTAAAAACGTTCGACGCAAATTAAGCAAGGCGAAATGACGTCAATGTTAAGTTTTACGTATTGCCATTCATGCATGTGTAGAAAATCGTACTTTCACGCACTTGATAAAGTTCCTGTAATCTGATTGGCTGACGCCATTTTAAAGTGATTGTGAATTGTGCGGACGTTTTAAATTCCTATGTCCTGTTGTATATTGATTTTGATATCCTTTGATACAATTTTGATATTGCATACCATTCAGTCAGCCCCCGAAGGAAGATTAACATTAGCTAACACCGTGGTCCATCAGGTATAACCAGCAAAATACATGAAACTTACGAAGGAAAAGTAGTCAAATTACGCGTTCATTGATATTTCAATGCACTTTAAATAGTCTTCTTACACAAAACATCCACCGTAAAAGACGTCGCGTTACTGCCATCGACTGGACTGCTACTCCCAGAGACAGTCATTCTGTTCCAAACCTGAAGTGTGTACTCTCTGCCCTGTATCCTCTGTATGTTTGTAAAGCCTAACTGTTGACTGCTCCCTCCATAAGGTGACCACTGCCACGAAAATGGCGCTGGATTACTGTCAACTGTACAGAAGATGGTAAACGTGGTACCAATAACGACCTTCAATACTGAAGTAATGTTGAAGTTGATCGTTTTGCACAGCGGTCTGTCAGGTCCGTCTGAAACATATGAATGCTTGTCATAACTTACGGAAGGGGTCAACAACTAAATATATTACTTTTTTCTTAACTTGGTGAGGTATTCGGTCATGAGTAGAAGATTATTCATATTGCCGCTGATTCAGCTAAGTTGGCAATAAATAATAACATATAAAGGAATAACCATGAAGAATGTGAAAAACAAACGGACGCGAAATACAAGCAGTGGTATTATTATTATTACTATTATATTATTTTTATTCACATGACAAAATTTATGTCACTAAATCCTGAACTGTTACCAGGTAATTTGCAAAGAATGAATATCGCTTCTTTTTTCTGTTGCAAGGATAAACAAAACATTTATCAGATGAATAGTAAGGCACACTTCTGGGGGGATTGAATAAAATACTACGGGATATATTTTTAAAATCTGGCAGTCAAGTTAATTCCCAGGTGGCAGTCTCGACGGGTCTGTCAGGATTTGACGTTGACCTTTTACCAGGATTTATGTCTCTCAGTCGGCAGCAATATTTTTTTAGGTGGTTTACACATAAAGTGTTGTTGTTCTTTTCATTTGTCAGTATTTGCGTTGTTTTAGTTCTTATTTCTTATAGGGAATTAGAACGTGCGATGAGTTGTACTTCTGTCATCATGCAAGGCGTTTTAGCCTTGGTATGGCCATAAAAAAATACCGGGTTAAGGTAACAATACGTATGTCATTACACTTGAAATTGGCGAAATTGACAACTTTCAAAGGCAATAGGAAGCAGTTTTTGCTGTGTATTTTTCATATACGTAAGTACTACGATTATCTTTATTTAGATGACATTTTTTGTATTCAAACTTCATACAAAAAATGGTTTATAGGTTTGAATATATCGCAATGTTGATCGGTCGATTGGTCTTAGTGTCAGTCGGTCGTTTGATGTCGGCCTATAAAATTTCTTCGGCGGGCTACCGTTGACCAGTATATGACCTCTTTGGATTTAGGATCAGTATATTAAAGGCCAATAGGTCAAAGTCACAGTCAACAATGTTATAAAATCTATCAGCAGGAAAACATGAGAACTATTCGATTCAGACAACTCAATGGAATTAAAGTGATAGGCGTTCCTTGATTAGTAGATGACTTCTATAGTTTTGTGAGTGTCCAAACGTCAAAGACCAATGTCACAATCAACTGTAATACGGACATTTTATCCGCTTATTTTATGACTGTAGTTAATCGTTGGTTATATTAGAGTACGGTAAACTTCCTACAATAGAGTAGTAAAGAAGAGCAAAACAAACAAACAAACAAACAAACAAACAGTTTATTTGCTAGAAGGCCACCAGCCCATGCAAACATCACACCATACATACATGAAAACTACTTGAGCAAATTAGTGAGCATGGATAAAATAATAGTATCTGTCAAAACAAGAAATAGTACATTTTGATACAATGACATTGATAACTTTTATATACAATACGATGAACTAACAGTCAAAACTGGAAACACGTATGTAATGTTTATTCCTGGAAAAGTGAATTTCTCTTTTCAAAAGCTGAGTATAAATAGTGAGCAGGTTTTTTTCACAACATTTTCAATATGACAAGACATCAATATATTAAACTTAATTATATTTGGGTTCTCATAATATTTTCTTTATATATATTCTTGTCTATTAATATCATATAAAGGACACACCAAAAGAAAATGATATTCTGTCTCTACAACATCTTTACAATGAGAACAAGACCTTAACTGTCTTTCAACATTCGTATAACGGCCACGTTTAATTGCTAGCGTATGAGCTGAAGCTTGAAAGCGAGCATAAACGTTCCGAAATTTCCTAACACAAAGAATATTTACATACGCTTCAGTCACAAAATCGGTTTTAAAGCCGATGTAAGCTTGCAATTTGGCACTATTTATACAACTGCTACGCCATGACTGAACATATTGATCTTTAAGTCGTTGTAAGTATGTTGCCATAAACATAACCAAAGCCATTTGAAAATAAATGTTTTCTTAAGTGGGTTACCCAATTCACATAACCAACAGTATCCAAAGATTTCAACATCGCATAACATTTGGAAACATATCTATGTTTTAGCATACTTAAATTTTTTAACCAATAGCATATAACACGCTTACAAGAAAAATATACAACATGAATCGACCACTGTCTCCTAAAATGAAAGAAACCTTTTACAGGCATAATTATGCACTCTTTCGACACCTTCATGTCTATGTAATCCCCAAATTTCGGACCAGTACAGTAACATAGGTACAACTTTTGCGTCAAATATTTTGAAATAATTATGTTTTTGTTAAGGCATTAAATCATGCAGGAAATTTAATAATGATACAAGAACCCGTTTGCCTTTAATAGCCATGCTGTCGGCCATTTTATTCAGTGACAGAGTAGAAGTAAAATGGACCCCAACATAGTTAAAACCGTTTACACATTCAATTTTTTCATTGTTATAATACCAATGTTCGTATCTAGAAAGACAACCGCCATTTTTAAAAGCAACAATCTTTGTTTTGTTAACATTAACAGTTAGTTTCCAATTTTCACAATATTCATACAACAGGTTAAGTTGCGATTGTAAATCTACAATAGTATCAGACATAAGTGCTACATCATCAGCAAATAAAATCATGAATATTTCAATAACATCAGGTGAAAGTTATATTCCGCGTAATCCATTTTGATGTAGGAAGTCATACAATTCATTTATAAACAGACTAAATAAAATAGGACTTAAATTACATCCTTGACGCAATCCTAGAGGGCAATTTATACTCTCACTTAGTTCATAACCGCGATTAAGCAATGACATATCTAACTTACTACGGTTAACATAATCAAACGCCTTTTAAAATCGACAAAGGCAACATACAATTTACCACGTTTTTTACATAGGTAATTCGATATAACAGCATTTAAAATAAATGCGTTATCCATTGTCGAATAATTTGCTCTAAACCCGCCTGTGATTCAGTTATTTTGTTAAACGCGTCACAATAAAAAGTCAAACGCTTGTTCAAAATGTAAATGTATATTTTACTAAATACGTCAATTAAGGATATTCCCCTATAGTTATCGGGAACATCTCTAGCTCCTTTTTTTGTGTATGGGTATCATCAGTGTTGATGTCCATTGTTCAGGAAAGTCGCCTGATGAGTATATACGATTGAAAATTCTACGTACATATGGTACTATATGAATAATACTGTGTTTAAAGTGGTTTGCAGTTGCCCGCTGTAGCCTTATTAGATTTTAACGATCTGATGGCATCAAATATATCATCGTCTGTAATTTCCATGTTCAATATTGATGACTCAACATCACTCTCTATGACTAATTGTACAGTTGTTCCTGTTAATTCTACGTCCGGCAATTCTGGATTAAACAACTCGTTAAAAAGATTAAACCACTGTTCTGTGGAAATTTGTGATTTATAAATATTATTACTTTGTGTTAAGTCTTTATGTGTTTTCCAAAAGCCGCTTTGACTTTTTGAAACATCGACCAGTTTTTGCACACATAATTCATTGTAAGATCTTCTTTTGGTTTTACATGTATTTTATATCGCTTTTTCACTGTTGAATAATTATTGAGATCATGTAAATTTTTTGATTCCCGAAAACGACGCAGACTCATCGTGACTTTCGTTTTACATTCCTTATAAAACCACTTATTATTATTATTATTATTATTACGTCTTAATGGCATCATCTTCATCGCATCAATGCTACACTCAAGTAACTTATATTCTAATTTATTGATGATATCGGTAATGGGACAACTTTCATTAATGATCATATTGTCAATATCATCAAAATTTCCATCATTGATATTTTCATCAAGTTTTCTTTGAAATAATACAATGTTATTGTCTGTAAATGTATAATGCGGTTTAGGGGTTGGCACGATATTATCGACATTTTTAACGTTAGCTATTTTACTTTTAAGTTTAAGTAAAATTGGGAAATGATCACACTCCGCTATATCCTCAATTGAAAAGTCTTCGACAATTTCAAAAATGTTAATATTACCGATCATATAGTCAATTACAATCTTTCCCAAATGGTTTATAAACGTAAATAAGCCTTTATTCTTATCCGAACGTATACGGCCATTAAATATATATAATGCATAGCTTTTACACATTTCTATTAGACTACTTCAAAAAGCATTAGTATATGTATCACTGGAGGCTCGGTCAGCTATTTTATCATCATCAAAAATACCATCATATTCCTTAAACAATGGAACATTTCTATCTATGTTAACCTTTTCTTGTTCATTACCAACACGAGCGTTTAAATCTCCCGATATGAGTATTTCATAATCGTTAGTAGAATATATGCTAATAATTTTTTATATGCGGGCGAACTTTCAGGAGGGATATAAAGCGTCAGCGATAATATGTCTTTCGATGTATTAAATAGTTCACGACTATATTTTAAGATAACTCCGTGTCGAAAATCATTATTAAGTCTTGAAACATATTTCACGATGGTGTTTTTTACAAATATCACAACGCCACCCATATTAAGACCTTTGTTTTCAGATTTCCTTGCATGACATTCAAAAGGAGTATAACAATAAAACTCATTTAAACATAATGATTCACAATCCCACGTTTCCAAAAGAGCAAAAATGTCAAAACTAGTAATATAAGCAAATATAACAGGTCGTTTAAATAGCTTAACATTGCCACCAATATTCCATACTAAATACGAAATATGTGAATGAAAACTAGGGCCTCGGCCGAATTCATAGTCGACCGGTAAGGTTGTCGTCGGGTGTTCGTGGTCTGTGGACTGTGTCTCTTCGCCGGTAGTCGAAGGGGCACACTCCATAGGCTGGCTGCTGCATCCGACGACGTGCCCCAATATATACACGATCTCCGGATAGCGACTCTTTAGGTTTAGATTCGCGTTGGTATAAAACACCATTCTTAAAATAGCCTTTAATTCCCTTAATGCTCAGTTCCTCCAACTTTTGCCGTTAAAACGTGTAAGATCGTTTGATACCCGAATCGCCTTAGAACGCAATTGGTCCCTGTTTGAGAATATTGGCACTTTATATTGGTTATTACAAAACTTTATCATTACCATTCTCGGTTTAGAAGCAATGTATTTGCCAATTCTTGTAATCTCAATGATATCATCATCATTAAAAGCGGAGTTAGGAGATACTACATTATGTATTTCTCTTACATATTTATCTTTTGTATGTTCTGTGAGTTCATTCTCCTCATCCGGAATACCAAAAATTCTTAGCGAACGTTTTACATTTTCAGTTTGTAATTCCATCATGTGCAATCTTTTACTCATATCGTGAATATCTGTACTATCGCGATCATGTTGAAAATATCCTGGTGGTGTTGTTCCTCCTGCTGACGGGGATCTGTCGTTAATAGGGCCTGGGTTGAGTTCTACATCGCCGGATAGCATAATAATCAACTTCGGGTACCACATGGAATAGACGCCGTTTGATGATGTACTTGTGAGGTGGAGTACTGTCCCTTGTATATAACAGTGTAACTGTACGTCAGATGATGCATATCCATGTAAAGTTTGAAGGCAAATGTACACAGTTTGAACTGTAATCAGGGAAACTGTTAGCATAAGTAATATAGTCATTGCTTTCAGATGTATATCAGTACCAGTCACAAACGGGCAATACTTCTCTCTTGCAGATTTAATCTTCAAAGCAGGCATGCTGAATACCCCTATCCGCGCTCTGTATGTTGCGAGTTCAACACCCATTATCAAACACCAAAATATGTGCAATAGCTTGGATGTTACTGAAACGTCACTGAGCTTACATAAAGTGTATTCCCAATTGACCACCAAAGTAGAGCAATCGGCCACTATTTATTTTGGATAAGTAAGTCTAAGGTAAGGTTTACAGTTAACAATGTCATACAGACGTTACCTGAAAAACATATCTTGAGATGTGTTTCACACAGTACTTGACCGTGTAAGTAGAGCAAATGTGAAAGTAACAAGCATTGTTGTAAAACATGTTTGCATAAAAAACTTTTAACGCTTTGACTTTATACGTGGGTATGTTGTAATTAACCATTAAATGAATCACATTGATTGTGTAAATTGCATTGAGAGTGTCTTTCGATCAAACCCAAGCTTTTCCTTTCAGTTGTCATGACAATAAGAGTTCTGCATTGAATTCATTTGCTTAAACAAATTTACAAAGGGCGCCAACAATGAAACATTTCTATGAAGTTTTATCACAATTAGCCTGGCGGGTAATTACGAAATGTTGACGCCGGACGACATAAGACGAACATAGACCGATAACAATGGCTCACCTTAAGCACTTCGTGCTAAGGTGAGCTAAAAAAAAAAACACAGCTTCATCTTTTATATTCATCAGAATTCTTTGGGAAAAAACACTTGTAAACCTTAAACTGAGAATTGATTGCTTAGTAGTATAACTGACCATTCTGTGTCCAATTTTACCAGGATTAAGTTAACACTTGTCAGTATGTTTTAATATATACTCACATAATACATTTAAAGAAGGCTTTTTGGAATTCTCTTTACTCCCACATTCTCTGCTGAACAGTATATCTGGCCATCCTGATCAACTTTTAACGGGGTGAAGTTTAGTGAGCTCTGCGTCACGTTGAGGTCATCCTCCTCCAGGTACGTGTTTGTCGAGAGCGACGTTACGTCTTGCACCTGCCCTGACCTTTGGATGAACCATCTGACCGAGGCAGCAGGTAACCCGCCTGATGTTTGGCACTGCAATGTTGTTGGGATATTCTCTATCACGTTGATAGGGTCAAGCCCTGGAGATAACGTAACACTGGTGATGCCAACTGTAAAACAGAAACTTGACGTGTACCATCCATGATGATGTCATAGCCATCCTTATAGATGCCTAATTTGATTGTGTTTTGCCATATTTGTGGCATTTTTTAACGTTAATATACAAATATCAAACATTGATAATATTCGTAGTAGTTTTATACAGTTTGGCAGATCCGGATCAAAACCCGATGTTTCAGATATTCACAAAGCTATTCCTTTATTCTCCTTAAGGTAAGTATTTTCCGATTTTTGAATGTTATGAATAAGATGGGAAATTATTTACGCTATTTGGTTATATTTCTCGTCAATTGAAGATTATTGAGGTTAAATAAACCAGATCAACTCATATGTTTCTGGAAGAAATATTGTAGTCATGTTTGTTGAGAAAGCTTAATGTTGAAAATGGTGGCATCCAGACTAGTATTTTGAATAATTGCTATCAAATCAATGTAGAAATGCTTTTTTTAATTAAAGCTATGTATTAAATTTTGTACAATGTGTATAGAACTGTATTTTCATATACATACATATTTGTTTTAACCTTATCTGATTGTGGTAGACAAACCAATCTGGGGTTCTCTCATAGTGATAAAAATACAATATTGGTTATATCGTGCATTTGAGCTAATCTATGGAGATATTTCCTATGTATTGGGTGTGTTGTTGTGATCGTAGTACAACCGGTATGTTATTTGAACGATGCCATATGAGACCTTTCTTTAAAGATGCACCATTACTGAGAAATAATACATACACATGTAAAACAAACATAAATTTTTAGTGATAGACCCTCAAATACTTACTAAATAATGCACTGGAATAATGGAAAATATTAATTACTGTTAACAGTATTATAACCTTGTATTAACAGCTGAAAACGCAAATATATTAAGTGATTGGTGAATGCTAAAATATTTACTGCAATCTACCATAGTCTCATAAGGTAGCAATACCATGTTTTCTGCACATTTCTTTCAAATTTTACTCGGTTTCCTCCATGAGATTGTTTTTCGACATTTGTTCATCGTTTTTGGTATATTAAACAATAGTATTAAATGTGTTAAATCATATTTGTGAGTAATTGACCATTGATCATCTGAAAATTAATACGAGTCTTAAGGCTACTGGCGATGGTCGTGCGTGTTGGTGGGTGCTTTTAGAGTGAGAAAACAACTAACGTTAGTAAGAAAACAAACCTGAACAGCATTACGCCTCAAAATAAGTGTATGTTGTCCGCTAACACTCTCGCCCATGGAAGATACTTATAATCTTGAAGTATAATTGTATCGGTTGAGAGCCATATGCATGTAAGTTATAGATAAAAAGTAACAAAAGGTACATGAAGTAAAGTATGCATAAATGCAGTGCAAGTTTTGTCCTAATTCAGTAATTGAGTTAATGGTAATTGATGAAAGAAGCCTTCAACTCCCATCCGAGTCATTTACTTAGTATATGTAATCAATGGATTAAAATTGATTACACTTTACAAAGTTTGATTGACTATGTTGTAATATGAAATCGGCTACCTGCGAGTGGCCAGGCTTATCAGCAGTCTGTAGTCGAATAAACATCGTAAACTACATAGCAGTCTTTATCTATCATCCCTATAGTTAATCAATAATACGACATGGTGGCAGCGCGGGATTAAACTCAACAATAATATTGGAACTATTTGCACTAGTGTTAATAAACAAAATGGCAAATTTTAATTTCCAACATCCGGATAAATTTGACTTCAAAAAGCAGGAACAGTGGGAAAAGTGGTTAAAACGGTTTGAGAGATTTAGGCTTGCGTCAGGATTAGGAGAAAAAGACGAAGAAGTGCAAGTTAACACTTTAATTTATTCAATGGGACCAGAAGTTGTCATCGTTCAATCTTTCGAATAAAAACAGCAAGAAATTTGACACTAGTGGAAAAACTCAATCAGCATTTCATTCCTAAAAAGAACGTTATCTTCGAGAGAGCCAAATTCAACCAACGATCACAAATGGCTGGTGAAAGCGTGGACAGTTTCATCACAGAACTGTACCATTTGGCAGAAAATTGTGAGTTTAGGGACTTACATGATAGTTTAATTCGCGACAGGAATGTGGTCGGAATCCGAGACCACAAATTGTCCGAAAGACTGCAGCTTGACCCAACACTGTCGCTAGAAAAGGCGGTGACTGAGGCCAAACAACGAGAGTCGGTTCGAGCCCAACAAGCGGTAGTAAGAGGCGAACCGTCATCTACAGTTGAGGCAGTGACAAGACGGCAACAAAAGACTCCGGGGCACCGGAACTGGAAGCCAGAGAACAAACCGGTCCCATCTACGCCAGCAAGCAGGGAGTGTCAGCGTTGTGGCAACACGCCGAGGCACCCTCGAAACATGTGCCCGGCAAAAGATGCGAAGTGCCGTAAATGTCAAAAAGTAGGACACTTCCAAAAGAAATGCCGCTCAACCGTTGGAGCCATGATTGAGGCTAGCAACACCGAGCATTTCGACGAAGACGAGTCCTTCCTTGGTACAATACGGGCATCAACGACCACGGACCCGTGGAAAGTGACATTAACCGTAAATGATGAAGCGGACGCGACGTTCAAAATCGACACCGGGGCAGACGTAACAGTTATCCCAGAGAAACTTTTTAAACACATGTTTGGAGTGAAAATACAGAAAACTAACAGATCATTATTTGGCGCAGGCAATTCTAAATTAGCAGTTCTCGGTAAATTCCAAACCACAATTGAATCTTCATCAAAAATGTGTGTTGCAGAAGTGTTTGTTGTAATAAGTTTGGAATTTCCTCTCCTTGGCCGACCAGCTATTGAGGCTTTACAAATTGTTCAGGTAAATGATTTTAAATACATTTCAACTGTCAAAGCATCGTATGAACAAGTACATGAGAAATTCCCCATTGTCTTTAGCGACAAATTAGGTAAACCTGATTGGGAATACAAAATCACATTAAATGAAAACTCAAAGCAGTATTCATTGTCTACACCGAGTCGAGTACCATTGCCTCTAATGAAAAAAGTCAAAGCCGAGCTAGAGCAAATGGAGAGATCGGGGGTTATTTCAAAAGTATCAGAGCCGACCGAGTACTGTTCGCCAATGGTAGTAGCTCCTAAACCAAATGGTCAAATTAGGATATGTGTAGATCTGTCAAAATTGAATCTGTCAGTAAAACGAGAGCGTTTTCAATTACCGTTTATTTCGCGTGTTAGGGCTCATTTCTGAGGCTGGCATCACACTGAACAAAGAAAAATGCCAGTTTGGTAAACACAGTTTGACATTTCTAGGTCATGTTGTAGGTCAGGGCACAATTGGGGCAGACCCAGCCAAAGTGAAAGCAATTATTGACATGCCAAACCCGCAGAATAGTTCAGATATCCGGAGATTTCTTGGAATGTGCAATCAATTAGCAAAGTTCACGCCAAACTTAGCACAAATGTCTAAACCGTTGCGAGACCTTTTAAAGGACAAAAACTCGTGGTTCTGGGGTCCAGATCAAGAATCGTCCTTCCAGAAATTGAAAGAGGAGTTAAGTTCTCCCAAGGTTTTGGCCCAGTATGATCCTAATAAGGAAACAATGGTCTCAGTAGACTCTTTTTCATTTGGCATGGGGGAGTTGTTAGGCAAAAGCAGGGAAGTACATGGAAACCAATAGCGTTTGCCTCTCGTTCGCTTACTGAAGCAGAACAAAGGTATGCTCAAATAGAGAAAGAATGTCTGGCATTATTATGGGTTTGCGAAAAGTTTCAAAACTTTTTAATATGATCCAAGTTTGTCCTAGAAACGGATCATAAACCGTTAGTTCCTATATTAAGTACGAAAGACTTGACCGATTTACCTGCTAGAATCCAGAGGTTTCGCATGCGCCTTATGCGTTACGATTTTAGCATTGTTTACATAAGCGGATGGAAACTGAGGACTGTCTATCAAGGGCACCTCTGTGTACGTTAATTGATAAAGAATCCGAACGTCTGCAGTCCGCGAGTGACGCATATGTGCAAATGATTTTCAATGACATCCCAGCGACCGCTAATTGACTGGAACAAATTAAGTCCCTTTACAAAGAGGATAATATCTGTACACAGCTTTTGTTGTATTGTAAACAAGGGTGGCCAGATAAGTCAGCATTTCCTGAATACATGAAACCATACTGGTGTTATAGGGGTGAGATAACTGTTCAAAGAGGTCAATTGTTCAAAGGAACGCGACTAGTAATACCAAACACATTACAGTCAGAAATGATTGATAGACTTCACGGTGAAGCGCATCAGGGAATTTCGAAATGTAGGGAGCGGGCAAAACAATCTGTTTGGTGGATTGGTTTGAGCTCGGCTCTAGAAAGGGTTGTAAAGTCATGCCATAAATGCATTGAAAACGGTTGCGATAGAGCAGAACCGCTTATGCCGTTCGAATTTCCAGAACGCCGTTGGCAACGCGTAGCAACAGACTTATTTGAACTAAAAGGTCACAAATATTTGTTAGTAGTGGACTATTTCTCGCGTTATATTGAGCTGGCCAAACTTTCAAATGCTACAGCAGCGTGCGTAGTAAATCACATGAAGTCCATTTTCGCGCGACACGGTATACCAGAAATAGTATTTAGTGACAACGGGCCGTGTTACAACGCAGCGACTTTTAAAAAGTTTGCACGGGAGTATGGATTTGCACATCATACTTCTAGCCCAAAAATGCCTTAAAGTAATGGTCTTGCGGAGAGGTCTGTAACAACTATTAAAGAGATGCTGAAGAAATCAGACGACCCGTATTTGGCACTGTTGTCATATCGTGCAATGCCATTGCACAATGGATTCAGTCCGTCAGAATTATTAATGGGCAGAAAATTAAATACGTCAATACCGGTTAAACCCGAAACTTTAAATCCAAAGTGGCCAAATTAAAAAATTATCCGAAATCTGGAAAAAAGGTTAAAAGTCAACAAAAAAAGAAATTTCGATACAAGACACAAGGCAAAAACTTTGCCTTGCCTAAAAAATCGCGAGAGAGTTCTTGTAAAAGATCAAAACAAGTATGGGGTAATTAAATCACAATCTGTATTCCAACGTTCATACAATGCTGAGACGGATGAAGGTATTATCCGCCGTAATAGGCGCCATCTTATAGAAACTCCCAGGCGGCCTAATGGTCAGCAGGATGGTCAAGGAGAACAGATGGTTCAGATTAATGAGAGTGATAGTGAAAATTCTTTATCTTCATGGGAAAGTAAGGAGGAGACCGTGGAACCAGGGAATGTAACAAGATCAGGAAGATTGTCAAGAAACCCAGAAAGACTAATCGAATCATGTTAGTTAAAATATATTATATGTTTCATATAAAAATGTTATATTTGTTTCAGAAGTAAACACCTCTAAACAATACATTCATTAAATTACTTATTAACTTGAATGGGAGATGTTGTAATATGTTATCGGCTACCTGCGAGTGGCCAGGCTTATCAGCAGTCTGTAGTTAGCTAGCGTCGAATGAACATCGTAAACTACATAGCAGTCTTTATCTATCATCCCTATAGTTAATAAATAATACGACAGACTACATCACAAGTCGACGAATCAGATTGTTTTAAAGAATAGAATATAAAGTAATACACGACTCCCCCCCCCCCCCCCCCACCCTTGCCCAACGAAAAATATATACATGAAGATTTTCTTAAACAACGTTAATGGGCATGTTTCTTGAAGAGCTTCAATGCAATTAAAACATATTCGATACCCATATTTTCTGAAATCGAAGTAAAAAAACACGAGTCATAAATACGTATGCAGGATACAAAGGTTGCTAACCCAAATTCTAAGTATTCAACACTGGTTTTCACTACAACTGCAAATTTTATAAACAAGCACTGAGGAAATAGTCTTATCACATGAAATGCATTTTTTAAAAGTATTTGATTTGTTTTATAATTTCCTTTTTAGTTTAAACGTTATATATTTACAACAATTGTGACGAAAGCTATAATAGCTTATAATAATGCAATCTCGTTGGCACGATTTTGCGCGAGAGTGTGGTCTTGTCTTGTGGGGGAACCGGAGAACCTGGAGAAAACTCACTTGTCCGGCTTGGTGACCACCAACCAAACTAACATGCGCCCAGGTCGGAGAATCGAAATTTGATAAAAAGGGACATTTAATGATACGCAACTATGCCAATCCAAACTAAATAAAACATTCATTCATTTCATGTTATTGCATGGAAGTATTCACTATTTTTCCCAATATAGAGCGATTATTTATTCATGATAAATTGCCATGTAAGGATGACATATTTCAATACTTTCATTTTTATATCGAGTTGCTTAGGTAAGCAGTCTGTTTTACCATCAAAGTGTTGCATATGCTTAAAAAGTATAGCTATTTTATACTGACCAGATGAAAATGGGATAAACTTATCTAAAGTTGAGTACCTTGCACTGTAATTGTTTCTTCGTTGCTATTAACTTTTGTTCCGTTGACCTGAACTTGGCATTTCCATCTGACTCCATTTTCCGTCCTCGACACATTCCTTATCGTTAACGTGAGTCTGTTTGTAGCGGGACAGGCATAGCTGTATAGTGTGGAGTTTGGTGCCAAACCAACGTATGGAGGAGAACAATCATTGTCACCTCTAATGATTATGGTCCCGATAGCAACATCAGCGTTTCCTACCCGCTTACCCCATATTACGTAGCCTGTGTTTGTGCTCTGTGTCTCACAGGTAAATGTCAGAGGACTGTACTGTGTCATGGTGGGAGAGGTCGGAGACAACGTGACTACCTGGGCTTCAGCACCTGAAAAGACAAAAGAATTGTAATTATTATCTATAAACAGTGTATTATATAATTTATCAGCACAATATATTACGGACATAAGCATTGCCTAAAGTAATTATTCCACAGCTTAATAATGTAGTAGCATTACCATTTGCTCCATAGTATAAAAGTATTGAAGAATAATTTCGGATGCATTAAAATCCAATGCAATGAATTAATTGTGTAGACATCGATAATTATCTTAAAGCACGTTCATTGATGCGTCACACTATAACAAAAAATAAATAAACAGCCCAATTTCAAACCGTTTAATGTGTTTTTCTGTTATTATTTATAGATTAAAGCTCATGCCATTAAAGCACATGTTTGTTACCATTATAAAAATATAATTTTAAACTTTAAGTGGTATCAAATACAGATAATACATTATTAAGTTTAATGTATTTTTAAACGCAAAACATTGTTGAAACTTTTAACAGTTTTGTTACTATGTAATCGCGTCCGAAACATATCTAAGGGACGAACAGCCATCGTGGGTTTATTTCCCCTGGGGGAAGATAGTGCGCTGGCATTGCATGTGGAAATATTTTAATTCCACCCAATGATCGTTTTATCACTATTTAATGGCTACGCTCATTGTAAAGATATAAAACAAACAATTCAAAATATGAATAAAAATATACAAAAAGTATGTCCATCATCTTGCCATGTTGAGTTTTAAAGGGATATTATTCTTAAGAAATTGCATTGCTACTCTGGACAGATAAATGTGTGAGAAATACATTAAGTGTACAGATGATGATGTTAACCTTAAAGATAAATTAACTTGATAAATAAACAGTCAGAGAGGAGACTCCATAAGGTAAATCTGTGAAGAAAAGCGTTTCCGGTGTTGGGCTCGAATCCATGGTCTGAACACGAGCACGGCGCACTACCCAACCATGCAGCTTGTTCTTACGGGGTAACCACACACTACACTCCTCGTTCTATGTACCTAACAAACCGATCCAGACGCCCTTGCTTTTTACTACTGACATCATTAAAGTATTCCAGAATAAAAAATGCGCATGACGCACGGCCCTCTTACCAACGAGTTTACCAGGGGTTGGTTTTTGCATTACGGACCAGCGTTTCCGATTTTCACCGAGCCTAGAATGTTCTTTCATGCCCGTACCGAGTAAGACGACTCATGTGAATCTACACGGCATTATAGAATAATATGTCAATGGAAAATGATGGACAGAATGCGATGCAATGACTTTTGGTTCAAACTTAGAAATTACGTTTAAGAGATTTATGAACGTTAAAGAATTATGTAATTATATTTCATGAAATATGTTATTACACATTCAACAGTGAAGCTCTGAGGAAAGGAGCTGGGCGTGAGCAGCAAAAATAATACCTTAAATATCTTGGTTTCAAATCAATTGAACTATTGCCTAATTCATGTGTCGCACTAGTCAAGGAATACTACTGGGGCTTTAAAATGTACCAGCGTTTAAACAAGATAAAGTACAGAGCGATGCGATTCTTTATATACGTCCATATGTTAAACCCTAAAATTACCATGGTCGTCGATACGGGCTGGCTTCATAGCACCTACCGGCAATGGCGATCCATAATACGGTTGGTAAAAAGACTTAAACTTATGAGGGATGGTAGAATCACCAAATAACATGGATATTTAATCATAAGATTGTTTACAGCGTCCCATAAAGTTGAACATTTGAACGAGTGATGATCATTTTAAAACATGGTGATTATTTTTGATGAAAGTCTTCTGGTTAGTTATCTAAATTTGATGACCACCTAAGTGACCTTTACTGTATGAAATGGCAAGTTGTTAATGAACGTGTTCCTTAAATTGACTCGCTTATGTTTTTGATAAAAAAATAGTTTTCCCGGTTATGCATATAAAAACTCTCATCTTATTATGTTTATTACTTTATGATGTCGAAAAAATACAGTTATTGCATACAAAAGTATTTTGGTTTTAGTGGGGTTCGAACCCAGGTCGGTAAAGTAAAGAAAAAAACTAGAAAACAGCACAGTCCATACGGCAATCGGGATTTGTGGTGGAAATGTTGATCTGTTAAGGATACATTGATAGCACCACGTGATAATGTCAATCAACCACTCTCGCAACACCACAACCGTAATAAATTTTCAATCGCGTTTTTCACTCGCTCGCACCCTCCCTCACTCCCTCCCTCCCTCCCTCCCTCCCTCCCTCCCTCCCTCCCTCACTCACTCACTCACTCACTCACTCACTCACTCACTCACTCACTCACTCACTCACTCACTCACTCACTCACTCACTCACTCACTCACTCACTCACTCACTCACTCACTCACTCACTCACTCACTCACTCACTCACTCACTCACTCACTCACTCACTCACTCACTCACTCACTCACTCACTCACTCACTCACTCACTCACTCACTCACTCACTCACTCACTCACTCACTCACTCACTCACTCACTCACTCACTCACTCACTCACTCACTCACTCACTCACTCACTCACTCACTCACTCACTCACTCACTCACTCACTCACTCACTCACTCACTCACTCACTCACTCACTCACTCACTCACTCACTCACTCACTCACTCACTCACTCACTCACTCACTCACTCACTCACTCACTCACTCACTCACTCACTCACTCACTCACTCACTCACTCACTCACTCACTCACTCACTCACTCACTCACTCACTCACTCACTCACTCACTCACTCACTCACTCACTCACTCACTCACTCACTCACTCACTCACTCACTCACTCACTCACTCACTCACTCACTCACTCACTCACTCACTCACTCACTCACTCACTCACTCACTCACTCACTCACTCACTCACTCACTCACTCACTCACTCACTCACTCACTCACTCACTCACTCACTCACTCACTCACTCACTCACTCACTCACTCACTCACTCACTCACTCACTCACTCACTCACTCACTCACTCACTCACTCACTCACTCACTCACTCACTCACTCACTCACTCACTCACTCACTCACTCACTCACTCACTCACTCACTCACTCACTCACTCACTCACTCACTCACTCACTCACTCACTCACTCACTCACTCACTCACTCACTCACTCACTCACTCACTCACTCACTCACTCACTCACTCACTCACTCACTCACTCACTCACTCACTCACTCACTCACTCACTCACTCACTCACTCACTCACTCACTCACTCACTCACTCACTCACTCACTCACTCACTCACTCACTCACTCACTCACTCACTCACTCACTCACTCACTCACTCACTCACTCACTCACTCACTCACTCACTCACTCACTCACTCACTCACTCACTCACTCACTCACTCACTCACTCACTCACTCACTCACTCACTCACTCACTCACTCACTCACTCACTCACTCACTCACTCACTCACTCACTCACTCACTCACTCACTCACTCACTCACTCACTCACTCACTCACTCACTCACTCACTCACTCACTCACTCACTCACTCACTCACTCACTCACTCACTCACTCACTCACTCACTCACTCACTCACTCACTCACTCACTCACTCACTCACTCACTCACTCACTCACTCACTCACTCACTCACTCACTCACTCACTCACTCACTCACTCACTCACTCACTCACTCACTCACTCACTCACTCACTCACTCACTCACTCACTCACTCACTCACTCACTCACTCACTCACTCACTCACTCACTCACTCACTCACTCACTCACTCACTCACTCACTCACTCACTCACTCACTCACTCACTCACTCACTCACTCACTCACTCACTCACTCACTCACTCACTCACTCACTCACTCACTCACTCACTCACTCACTCACTCACTCACTCACTCACTCACTCACTCACTCACTCACTCACTCACTCACTCACTCACTCACTCACTCACTCACTCACTCACTCACTCACTCACTCACTCACTCACTCACTCACTCACTCACTCACTCACTCACTCACTCACTCACTCACTCACTCACTCACTCACTCACTCACTCACTCACTCACTCACTCACTCACTCACTCACTCACTCACTCACTCACTCACCCACTCACCCACCCACCCACCCACCCAATCACCCACCCACCCACCCACTCACTCACTCACTCACTCACTCACTCACTCACTCACTCACTCACTCACTCACTCACTCACTCACTCACTCACTCACTCACTCACTCACTCACTCACTCACTCACTCACTCACTCACTCACTCACTCACTCACTCACTCACTCACTCACTCACTCACTCACTCACTCACTCACTCGGTTTTATACATGTTTTGTAAATACACTTGTTTCCCCCCCCCCCACCCAAATAAAATGTACCACCATTTATACAATTGTTTTAAATTACCATAAAGGATCATTATATATCGCTTAACAATGAAGTATTCCGTGTTACATTTGAATGAAAGGTGTAGCAAAAACGTTATTTATACCGTATGAGACGATAGTTGTTTAGTGTAAATATTTTAAGCCCAACCAGTCATTTAATATGTGTGCGTTTTCAGCTATTAGATACACAATAACAGTCTTGTTATCAGTAATTTATATCTTCCATAAATGTTTTTTGAGTAAGTGATTCAAAGTTTGTCACTCCAAATATGTGTGTGTTATACGTGTGTACGTGTTGATTTAAACTACGAGTATCACATTAAATAACATAATTTCAAAAGAAGTGTCTATGCTTCCTAATTGAGAAATGAAAAATCTAAGATTAAGAACGCCTAAAGTAACTTTTTGATCTTACGTGCACTCTTAATTGATACCTATAGGCTGTTGTTAATACCGGCCCAAAATGACACACTACCCGAGACATACATTGTCACAATATCATCTATTGAGAAAATATGTTACGTACCTAAATTTATCCTATCCACTATTAGTATTATAAAGATCACTATGAAATTTACAAAAAACATGACTCTAAAACCTTGCGTTATTGATGACACATTTGTATGTACTATATTATATTTAAAACCAAATGTGTATTTGATATCTTATAAATGTTAAAACGAATCAGGAAGTTTAAAACAGACAAAAGTATATATAAAATTTAGATGTATTCATCAGAGTCACGGGACCAAACTTAGTCACACGATCAAAAATAGAATAACGAGCTTGTGTCACAGACGCAAGAAAATTATGTTTCATAATTGTAGAGAGCAATATTCATTATAAAAGTATATACAGTCAGTTATATTGGTATTAGGAATAGTTTCAATATCTGATCAGTTGATTAGAGATCTTTTAAATTCTATCCTCATAACTATGAAATAATAACGTCAAGGAACTGTTCGTTTAGAACAAAAAGTGTTTTCATTACATATCCTTATAGATTGGCATTGGAAATATTAATAAATAAATGATTATACTGGATCAGGGAATTGAACACCAAAGAAAGTGTACAAAAAAGTAGATGCATTTGTCATACCGATGGGATTCAAACTCGGTCACACGATGAAAATTTGACGCGGGTACGTAATGTCTCACAATTGTACAGAGCCATACAGTTGACAGTTATCTTGACATTTGGAAGAATTCAGTATCTTGAAAGTTAATTATATCGAAACAAACATTACACCATCGGCTTTGTAAATCTTATGGAAAATGTCGTCAAATACCTGTTGTTTTTGTATCAGTACCTTTTTTGAAAATACATTCTAAGCTAAAAGAATAATGATTCATAAGAACTCCGTGGAAATCAAGTCTGTCGCATTTCCCCTCAATGACAATGAAAATAATTGTGTGATTCAGCGAAATAAATTTACCGAGTAAGCATCACAAGTAATATTTCACGAATGGCGTATATTGTTATCTTCAATGTTTGACACAATAAAAAACAAAATAAAAAACACACCCATAAATCTTTATAGGCCACCGAGAAGTATATAACTAATTACAATTTATTCACATTTTTAATGACAAACTTTGTTAAAGCAGTAATTTTAACTCCGATTGACATCACACACAAGTAGTATTACAAAAACATGCCAACTGAACTGCGTTTATTGTTCAGTAACAGGTTAGCTTGGCAACGTCCTGGCACAGGTTACAATCGTTATTGGTTTTTTAAGAAAACACTTTACAAAATAAAAAAGGTTGGTTGAATGTGTTGACAATATATTTAGCTTAATGTTAATTTGTAAATAATTTAACGAGTTCAGACTAGCTCCGTATTTAATTTTACAATGTGTTTACTACATATGATGTTTAATTATGTTCTAAGTCGATATGTAAATTATGGACTAATTTATTCATACCACTTTCACGGAAAGTGACGTAGCAGTCTGTAAACATTTTGTATTAGAATCATCCGATTGGATTATGTTCTGAACGTATTTTATGAACTTTTCCCTGACATCAACCGAAATATGGGTCTAATTATTTGGGTAACATTGCAACCGGCTCTCTGTTCTCCGAGGAAGCGAAATCTAGTGTTTATTGGCATGCAATGAGTAAGTGTTGTGATTATTTCACTTAATGGTAGCTTTGGTTGTTGTATATTTGGATCTGTGTTAACTCGCGACCCATCAGTTTTTAACTGTCATGGTCTAAACTCGTATGTTTGAATGTCATCTGGCGACCAATTGAAAACGTGAAATGCAATCGTAGCGCGCCCAAATGCTTTGTTGGGAAGAAATTGGGTCGTTATCTGTTGATACGATGCCTTTGTAAATAACCACAATTCGCTCCTAGGTTGTACCCAATTTCGCTTACACAGTTTGCTTGTCGTTTATGCTTGTATGTCCGAATAGCGACTACTGTACATCGAAGATCCACGCTTTCTATGCCATATCAGCTATAATTTAGCAGTAAGTCTAGTCGCTCTTTTGCACGCTGGTTAAAGTCGGAGTATACCTTTTTGGATATCATCAGCGAATGAGATACTGTCTCACGTTATTTTTAACCGTTTATTCAGTCGTTAGGCATTGATGCCATTATGCCCGAATCGGAACGCCCGGCGCATAATACATACTAGCCTTGATATTAGTAGTGACTCGCAGTTCCGTTAAACTAGGTCAGAAAATAACATTATTTGTATTATTTCACAACGAGAGTTGAAAAAAATGGTTGCATGTAAAGTTCAATAGCTTTTTGCTTGTTCATCTTATTGGCTGGTAACCATATTTTTATTTTAAAAACTTATAACTTTGGCCTTATCAACCCTTTATAAACAAGAGATGTTTGTCAAACATTATGCCCCCCCTGAGCGCCATGTTTTCAGGATTATATGGACAATTGAATGAAATATGCATGGACCGAAATGACAGCTGATTTGTCGCTAACATTGTATGCCGTTGAGGCAGTTTTAAGATTATGACCATTCAAAGTTTGAGGATAGAGTGTGTTATGACCATGACCTTTGACTCTATGACCTCAAAATCCATAGTATAGAATAGAAAAGGGGTTATCCGAAAAAGGAATATCAATAAAAGACTTAAACGTGTCTCTTAAAGGGCTTTTGGAAACCACAGAAAAAATCAATCATCCGAATGTTACTGTAATTGAATGTGATGACGAAGTGCAATTCACGCTGGTAAACGTTGATGAAACCGTGAACACCTCGCATACTTCACAGGATTCAGAAAATGGTAAGAACATTCTAGATCAAAGTACCTGTACAGACATCATGGTACTTTTGAAAAACACCGAGGAATCAGTGAGTAGGCTAGAGAACGCGCTCGGCTGTCATATATCACAGACATAAAATAGTTTTGCACAACTCCATGACGAATTGTGTAGCATTAAAAGGCAAAACAAAACTAACAATGAGCATACAGACAGAAACCTGTGATTTCAAGCAATATCCCACTCAAATCAACTTGTGAAAGAATACACGAATCACATCTTATAAAATTACAGGCTATATCTGATGCTATTAAACAGTTAAATGAAAACACCAAAACTCGGCAGAAAACAGATTTATTGTTAGACAAAAAACAAAACTTGTACATCTAAAATATCAACTGAGGACAGTGAAAAAAGAGCCATATCGTCGGTTATTGAAAGTGCAAAAACACCTCCGATCGCCAAGAGCAACCATTAATTTCAAGCGATCAAGGATCAAAAATATTAATAATTGGTGACTCCATTACCAAAGGTATTTGTGAAAAGGGACTAAACAAAAATGTTGATGTTTGCACATTAAAAGGCGCCTCGATGGAAACTGTATCTAAAAAGGTGAAGGAAATGGATGTGGACACATAATTCAGTTATCGTTTATGTTGGCGGAAATGATGTCAGCCGCGGAAGACCATTACGCAGATTGAAGGAAGAAATAACGTCACCTATATAGACGTTACGCTCCACACCATGTACTATTTACATCTGCACAGTAGCTCCGCAATCGGATATTCACATTAAAAACATTCGTGAATTAAATGTGATAGTGCACAGCTTAGCTGAAAAATTCAATCGCTATGTCATTGACGTATTCACGCCATTTACAGATGGAAATGGCTACTTGTGACCAGACGGGATACATCTCAGTACGAGGGGCTCGAGTTTACTTGTTTGCACCATGGATGCAAAACTGTGCATTATCAAACCTGCAACCTGTCGAAAGAACAACTGCTCTAACGCTCAACCATTGACACGGAGTGGTCAGGGATTATGGACCGAAAAGAACAGCCAGCTTCCTGTCTCGAACGGCGGACATCCGGCCAAAAGCGTAAACAGAAACGGTCGAACATCCGGGCATTCTATTGCTCAAAATGACTTTTCTGATCATTTGGGACCGGGCAGACGTCCGGGAACTTACATCAACATCCGTTTTCGCCAACCGGAAGCGGATATGGTACCGGCCAGACTTACTGTAACTTCCGGCAACAACATATACCGCACACCAAACACTCGGGCGGAAACAGATATGGAACCGGACTGAGGTCTGGTAACTTCAGGCAACATCTCAACACCCGCGACAAATTTGAAACTGGGCAGACGTCTGCGAGCTACCGGCAGCATCCAATTTCAACCAATGAATATCCAAGCAAAAGTGGATTTAGAAGTGGGAAAACTTCCGGTTACTACCACCAGCATCCCGTACCACACACGATAAACAAGTGCATGTGTGAGAACGTTAACAAATGGACTTCCGGTAAAAGCCAGCATGGAAGAGAAGGCTTTGAGACCGGATATGATAAACAAAGACGTTTTGGATCGCAGCAAGTAGAGCCGAACGGAAATGGATACGGTGCCGGCCAAATGTCCGGTTACTACCAACACCACCCAGTATCTCACAATTGGCGAACAGGCGGAAATGGTTACAGTGACGGTGGGATGTTAAAAGACTACCAACAGCATCCAGGATCGTACCATTTGCGGTCGAGCGGAAGTGGATACAGTGCCAAGGAGATGTCCAGTTACCAGCAAACTCCTGTACAAGACAACTGGCGTTTGAGTGGAAATGGATTTAAAGCCGGGCAGATGTCGGGCAGTGACCAATAAAGTTCCATTTCAAACCGTCGGCAGTCGGGCGTATACAGAAATGCGGTTTGGCAGACTTCCGGTAATGAAAATGGACATACATGGCATAACATCCATGGACAAGATAAACAAAACTGTGACGGACAGAAAATACTTCAAAACTTTATTTATCATTAGGAGGGCTCCGATAGACACTCGGTATGCTACAAATAATAAGTTTTCTATTTTAAATAAAATATGCATTAATTGCACTTTACTGCAATGTAAATGTCAAGAAAATCATATGGATGCTTTTAACATTTCACAGTACACATTAGACTGCAGTAGCTCTAATGACATCTTAAATTGTACAAAAACAAGTTTCCTTTGTGCAGAAAATGTAGACGGTAAATCACCAAATGTGATACATCGTTTCATAAAACTAATACGTGTAAAAGCGATAAGAAAAATGCTAGTGTACCTATAACAGCTGAAATAGGCCTCAAATTTACAGGATCTGGGCTCCATTTCGCCAACCTTAATATTCAGCATATACTCCCTAAATAAGATGAAATAAAATTTCATTTAGAGTATAAAAATTCCCCTCATTTTTTACGATTATGCGAAACGTTTTTAACAGAATATATACAGAATGAATTGCTTCATATAACACATTACACTTTCGAGAGGAGAGACCGTTCCCATAAAAAGGGCGGCGTGACTTTTAGTCTATATACAAGAACATATAAAATATAAAAAAACGACATGATATAGTACTGCTGATATTGAATCGATTTGGTTAGAAATATTTGGAAAACAATGTAAATCGTTTTTAGTAAATTGTGTTTATCGTCCCCCAAACTCGAGTCAAATGTGGATTGACATGTATGACTCACAAGTGGACATTGCCGATACTAGTAATGTAGAGTATTATATTCTTGGTGATTTTAACATTAATCACTTTAGTGATAAAAATACGACAATACTAAATGGTCTGACTTTACAGTGAAATACGGATTGAAAAATATCGTTTCAACACCGACTAGAGAAACGAAATATTCATCAACGATAATTGACCATATTTATACAAATTGTATTAAAAACGTGCTTAACGTTCATGTAACACCATTGTCATTAAGTGATCACTTTCCAATATGTTTCACTAGACATAAGATAAATAATTTTTTGAACGAATTGACCACAAATCGATATCTTACCGATGTTTTAAGAATTTCAATGAACAATAATTTCAAAATGATCTTATCTCATCAGGAGTTGATATGATTGAAACAAAAGTCAATCCGAACGATGCTTTAAATGTATTTTATTCCATTGTAAATAAAGTTTTATCTAAACATGCTCCTATTAAGCAAAAAAGAGTATAACATGATTTTCAACCTAACTGGTTTAATGATGAAATAAAAACAATGATATTTGAAAGAGACGAGTACCATAGAAATGGTGAACACGACAAATATAAGATATTAAGAAATAAAATTACAGCCTTAAATGGAGGACTCAATATTGTTAATGATATTAACATTCACTTTACCAATATATCAAATATAATAGAAAAAAAACGCCCTTTAAACCCGACCGTTTTAGAAAACTGAAATATGACCTAAACGTTAAATTAGGGCACAAAACGTTCGAATTGAATTATATATCACCACTTGAGGTAAAACAGATCATTGAACAACTTGATATAAGTAAATCAACTGGGATAGATGAGATTTGCCCAAGAGTAATTAAACATTGTGGTGACTTCATCACACCATGCATTGCGTCTATTATAAATAACCGTATCATGAAAGGAATATTTCCTGACTCCTTGAAAACTGCACGTGTATTACCATTGTTTGAATTAGGATGTAAAGATGATCCAAGTAATTATCGTCCAATTTCGATATTGCCAACAATATCAAAAAAAATTGAAAGAAACATTGCAAACCAAGTTCAAGATTACTTCCATTCTACAAACATTATACACACTTAACAGTCTGGATTTAGGAAAAACCATTCCTGTTATACAGCGTGAACAAGTTTAATAGATGCATGTGTAAAAGATATTGACAGTGGCAAAATTGATGGTGCTGTCTTTCTAGACCTACGAAAGGCATTTGATCTAGTGGATCATGAAATTCTACTACATAAAATAAACTTGTATCATTTTTCTAAAAATTCGATAAAGTTTTTTAAATCCTACTTATCTAATAGAAAACAATTAGTTAAAGTCGGAAACATACAGTCTGGCTTGCTTCCAATATCATCAGGAGTACCTCAGGGATCCATTCTTGGTCCACTGCTGTTTCTTATATATATCAACGACATTGCGCTTTGTAAAACGAATATGAACATCGATTTATTTGCAGATGACTCAACATTGTATGAAACCGGTAGTAATATAAACATCATTGAAAGTAAACTACAACGACATCTTAATCTCGTTGTCGATTGGTGCCAAATAAATAACATGTCATTGCATCCAACTAAATCCAAGTGTATGGTTATCGGAACTATATATAAAACAAAACAAGTTAGTAAATTAAATCTTACAATCGATGCATTAGAAAATGTGACTGTGCAAAAACTACTTGGAATCTATATTGATAATAATCTGAAATGGCGTCCGCAAATAGAAATTGTTTGCAAAAGAATCAACTGTAAAATCTCACTTTTGAAACGTCTATTGTTCTACCTCAATGATGAGATGAAACGTTTGTTTTACAATGCATATATCCTTCCAATTTAAGATTATTGTTGTCATATGTGGGGCAAAGGAAACTCAATTTACTTACATAAAGTTAAATCCTTGCAAAATAGGGCTGCAAAAATCATTCTTAAAAATCCAAAACGATCATCTTCAAACGGATTGTTACAAGAACTTCAGTGGCTAACGTTTACAGACAGGTGTAAATATCACTGTGCAACCCTTGTCTATAATACCCTTAATGGAAAGGCTCCGAGGTATATGTCTGAATTGCTAATCTTTGCAAATAATGAACAATATTCTCTAAGATCAACTTCAAAACAAGATTTAGTTTTGATACAAACACCGCGAACTAACTATTTCATTGATTCCTTTTCGCACTACAGTATGAAGGTTTGTAATACTATTACGGATGAAATACGAAATGCAAAAAAGTTAAACACATTTAAGCATAATTATAAAGTGCACCTCTTGAAATGTGCATAGGGTTAGTTTCAAAAAGGTATATCATCTTTTCATTATCTTAAAGATTGACATAACTGTTGTTTTATAAATTGTTGTGTTTTATTGAGTGTCTGTCGGCGTGTACATGATGTATATTGAAATAATTAATCTTGTGGTACTTTAAGGACGACAAGGATAGAGAGGAAAAACAAAAGGATTTTGTAGTAGACACTAGCAGATCCAGGGAGACCGCATCCGGCGCCCCCCCCCCCAAAAAAAAAAAAAATCACCTAAATTTACTGTTTATTTCAATAAAGGAGAAAGAGAGCAAAGAAATACGCTTAAAATGCACATTTTCGGACTAGAAATCGTTAAAATATACCGGGGGTGTGTACCCGCAAAGCTACCTGTCAACACTTTTAAGCAAAAAAAATAGGATCTGAGGGAGGAGCGCAAGACAAAATGTTAAATATAACGAAAGTTAACATGATTTCAAAGAGTGTAACTGGTTGTATCACCAAATCGGGACGGAATAAGGTTAAGAAAATGTAAAAAGAATGAAGTAATGTTCCGCCTTCTCTCCTTTAGAGATTAAAATCCGGTTAAATATTTGAAATTGTAATTGCCTGGTCTTTTATCTTGACATTTTTTTCAATTTTGGAAGTATTAGAAAGCTTAAATACTTTGCATTTATTACATTTTACAATATGATATACAAGGTTTAAACGTCATGTTTAAATATAATTTTATTTTTCTGATAGATGTCTATAAATCATACTCTAGAATGTCAAAAACTTGAATGACATGATCCAAACTTCAGCCAGGAAAAGTAAGATGATGTACCACACGTTATCAACATTCAAATGTTAACGTTTTTCATTGCAAGTGAATTGAATCCTTAATTCTTAAAACAACTTCAGGGGAAATAAAAAATGGGAAATATGCAATTAATATTTTTTGGTGGATTTGACAAAAATGTGTTTGTTGGGGTAAATTGTTTGAAAAATCAAATTAACATAAGAATCTCTCGAATTTGGTAATAAAGGTGTCACCTTCTTCACAAAAAAATACCAGAATTACTGTAATTAAGTGATGTTGTATTACCATATAATATACCTAAAATATAGAACCATGTATTGTGAGAAATGTCATTTTTGGACAATCTTATTTTAAATAAGGGATAAAAATAAGATGTTTTGGAGTTTGTCAATAACTTTGTCATATTCTACAACAAAGATATTTATCATATATAGTATTACAGCATTACATACATAAAGTTAAGGAACCACGTATTGAGTGAAATGTGATTACTGAGGTTGAAGTATAGAACAGGTATTAACATAGAATAATAAGGAGCGTTCACAAGACCTACATTCAACCAAAGTTTTATTATTTTTGCGACATTATTATCAAAATGTTAGTTAAACATTTGGTATGTGTTAATGTATTGTGTATGTTTACTCTGCACATGTACATTGTCATCTGTGTCTGGTGTTAATGTTTGATCTGGTGTCAATAAACAAGAAAATAGATTGAACATTAGCCGCTTATACATCCTATTGCAAACTCACTTTACATGATGCAATAACACTCGACCAATTCAATGACGTTATTAAGCTTTATTGAAATCTTTCAAATGGACGAAATTAATAAACGCTCCGATATCCAAAATATATGTAAACAAAATGGTTTTAACCCACCTGAGTTTATCCTTTGCACTAAAAGTAGCACCATAGTAACTCCAAATTGTACATTAACCATGATTGTTAAAGAGCAAAGCAGATGAACGTATTAAAACACATTCATGAATTAGGTTATCAGCGAGAAGTTAAATTGTGTTTGTTTAAGTGCCTTTCACTGTACAACTATAAAACAAAGCGGTAGAGAAAGACACCACATGAATTATTAAGGATTATTTTAACAGAGACTTGTTGAATTATGTAATGATACAGAGAAATATTTAAACAATTTGAAAATATATTTACAAAAAAATCCAGACTATTAAATATTTTCGAGCTAAATAGTATAAATAAGCAAATAAGCATGAACATTTGCAAAAAATATTGTATTTATTAAAAAAGAGCAAACTATTACAATACCTATAATATATGTCAAATATCCAAAGTTAAATAAAAGTAAGATCAGATATCAAACATCATGCTTTGTACTGTAGCGTGGCACACCCTATTTCTCAACCAGACTTGCAATTGGCTATAGTTATGGTACCTTAAAGCAAGCAATAAGGAATGGTAACTTAGCTCACTATAACCAGAAAGAGTTACACACCAGTACTTAGCTACTATTCTCAAGGATTCATACTAAAAGGACCATTTACTGAATGAAAACCTAGCGAAAAGTGCTAGGCCTCTTGGATATTCAAGCGTCATCAGTCTAGCGTTTCGTGTGGATTCCAAGGTTCTTGCCAAACATGCCCGTAGGGCGACATGATGACATTTCTCGGAGCTGCTTTATGCATCATCTGACAACAGCTCGAGACTGTGGTCTAACATTAACCGATCAGCGTCGCCTTTAAACTATTTTTCTGTGTAAAATTCCATAAACAATTTGTTCCAGTGTTTTGAATATTATACTGATATATTTCCTCCGATCGTGGTTTAAAAGCGAGGTCAAGTTTTGATAACATCATCAGTATACATAAAAAATAGACAGAAAACAAGCTGTATTCGATGTAAATCAAGCCCAATGATGTTCCCTACACATGGCAAAACAACGAAGCTATCGCCGTATTGGATGCTTATTGTCACGACCACATTTATAAACACGTCCAAGATGAATCAAGAAATTGTATTGAAAGATCTGTTACCGTAGACGGGAATTAATCAACAGTCCGTCCTACACTCGAACGTTTTGTCACATGTGAACACTATGGCAACATTATCCTTATCTGATGCATTTCAATGAGGGCAACCTTCCTTTTGTACAAATAACTTTATAACGCATCATAAAAACTATTATTCTAATTAATGGTTGCTCTAGCGCGAGAAAATCTTCCTTTTGAACAAATAACTTTATAACGCATCATAAAAACTAGTATTCGCATTAATTGTTGCTCTAGCGCGAGCAAATCTTGTCGAATTCAATCCCGTAGTTAAAGCTTAACTATGTGTGAGTGAGTTAAACAACCACGTTACGTGGCGCTCAAAAAGCAACTTGATGGCTGAGTGCTAATTACCTCATTTAGGTCAATGATTGATTAAATCGTTCTGTGACCGTATGGTGAGAAGTCAATATGTAACTCATTGGAACAAACAAACAAAAATATCCTTGCAACATTCTCCTTTAATATACATCAAGTGTCTACATATAACAATGATAGGAGTGCAATTCACTTTATTACACCGAAGACCAAAAAGTTAATGTATTAAACGTACTTATACACTACATTACTTGTACACTATACGCTAACGCAAATGTTGTACATAATTATATAAAATCCTAAATGATTGGAAAAAAGTCAATTCAATGTTTGTTTAGGACTTTTCGTACAAGAGGTACAAAAAGCAGCCATTGTTTAACACCCAAGGCGCTCATGAAGCAAAATTAAGGCAAATAATGTAAGCATTACTTTTTCACTTCCAATGAGTGTTTTAACTGAATTATTTGCACCCTTTAACACGACAATATTTGGTTCCTCTAACATCTCTCACTTCGTGGTTGTTCACTTAAGACTTAAAGGATACAATCGCCGTATGAGGCGCTGGTTGAGCAACATTTGAAGAACAAATGCGCTTACTACGTTCGTGGTAAAATCCCGATGTGTTGGCTGAAATGATATTTAGCGAAAATTCTTTGAATAGAGAGGGCACATAAAAGGCATAAATGTCCATGTCGCTCGTACAAATTGTATAAATCGCAATGGACACTTATCGGCTTTCGTGCTCATTGACCAGTTATTCGGTGTAACATTCCTATGACCTTATTACGTTCCAGATGAGACATTAAGAACTCAGCCTGTCGACATGAACAAAAACGCATTCATGCAATCGTATAGATAACCGTCAATTGCGAACACATCTGATCTATAGTCAATATCGAAATCATATGAAAACCCTTCGATCCAATCCAAAGTCAAAATATCACCAAAACGGGCATCCCTCAATCGCGATCAAAACCTATCAAACATAAATGTTGTACTCGTAAGGAAACCCATCAATCGCAATCATAACCGATCAAAAGTCAATCCCTAAGCCAAGCGATAGTCAAACCAGTCCTTTGTCGTTTTCGGGTGCTTCCTATCTTTCTTAATTGAACTCAACAATAATCGCTTAAAACCTCATTTAGTTCCAATGATGAGCCCTTTTAGGGATTTAAGTATAACAATAAGTTATTCAGTTGTTCCCTTGTTACATTTAATCGGAGGCAAGCGCGTCGATCATATCATTTTGTACTCATCAAAAATGTGTAATGTCTAATTCAAACTGAAATGTCAATGGGGTCCGATGCTATAGCAATAATTCGGGTCTCGGGTACATCTTAAAATGTATCACGTAGTGTATTACAGTATATATAAAATAATATAAACACTCGCAAAACGTCTTATTATAATTTCAGGTACAACCACCTATATAAAATAATTTAGTTCAGTCCATTATAAACGCAATTATTATAATATATTGTATACAGTTTATTTTAATGTCCATTGTAAGATAGGCTGAATTTTTTCGATATTTACAAAAACGCCTATCAATATAATTATATCAGGTATGACACATTTTGTTAATAGTTATTACAATTATGTAATTATTTTTTTTGGAATTTGCATTTATAGTTATAAGTGTTTATAGCATAAGTGACACTGACAGTAAAATTTAAAGTAAGTTTAACCTTTTTGTGTATATAGCAAAAAAACAAACAATGTTGTATCCACAAAAACACATTATTCTTGGCTCAGCATGTAAATTAGGAGTTTGTCAAAATAGTAGGGTTCTATGGACTATTTATAATACCACTAATCCCAACATGCAATTTCGATACACTTTTTTCTATACAATTATATATATGAATGAAAACAATCTTTTTATTGTTTTCTCTTTGTGCAATACTAACTTCGTCGATAAATTGCTGGTTTATCATGATTCACACATTGAAAACGCAAATGCCATTGTCAAATGCCATCGTCAGATTGTCTTATGACATGAGAGTGTCACGTTTTAGATTTACAAACGCACTTTAAGCACTGTTTGCACCGGATTTTTCAGCAACGTATTGTTGTAAATGGGATCATCTGCAAACAAATTCAGAAAACGATGTCAGATGCAACTCACAAAAATCATAATAAATTATTAGTGTTGAATTGAGGTTTAAAAGCCAAATAATGAAAATATCAAATTTAACGTACGAAGTAAATATACAGTTCAATGTGATTTTTTTAATGTTTCGTCTTCATTAAATCTCAAGGACCTGTTTTTATTAATTAATATCATTATTGTGATATCATATTCGTATCTCCAATGGGTTAAACAATCGTCCACCGTGTACTCACACATGCAGGAATACACTCGCATAGTTTATACCTTTACATTTTATTCTTTACATTTTCGTAGTATACGTGTGACTTTGACCTTGACTCCTCCAACGGGGTATAAACTTTCGAATTCTCGGCTCTGAAATATAACCATAAAACTATTCTCCCACATTGCGATGTATTTTTTACTTTCTTATGGTTTACCAAAACAAAAACCAACAACAGTAAAATACCATTTACAAGAACATGAGCTCAAAAATAGCCATATACTAATGAAAACACAGATAATTTTAAAACGGTTTAATTCAAAACAATAGGTTTATCCTTATTCTCGATATTAGTTGAAAATATACGTTGGTATTCTGCAGTTAAATGCAAACCCTTCAAAACGGAACATTGTTTTAGGCAGCAATAAACACATGTATTGATGAACAACACTTTACTCTTTAGTACATTTATGATGCCCTTGGTATGCTATTTAAGAAACACATTTACCTAACCTCATATGGATTAACTTTATGGTTGGTTATAGCTTTTTTTCAATTGCGCCGGCGGAAAATATCTGTATTCCAAAATTCCTTAAAAAACAATTCTACGTTTAGTGATTATGTATCATATTTATTACTTAAGATGTTTAAGACGAGATATCAGCAGTCAAATGTGTACAATTTAATTGTTTAATGTTTAATTCTCTGGTTTTGTCAAAGTAAGACAAATATATTGAATTCAAAACAGACATAAAATAATTTCTACCTACCAAATAAGCATTTCAATGTAAAAAATGTGTAGACAATTTATTAAAGTTTTATACAATTTTTTTCTGGTTTTTCGATGTCACAGATACTATATGTGTATATACTTGTTATGTGCATTGTGTTTATACTTTTATCTTACCCGCAGTCAAATCATTCGTTGATCTGAATGAAGTAATGTTTTGCTTTTTAGCGCCACGTAACGTGGTTGCTACGTACACATAGTGTAAAGCGATATTGAATTGGACAGGTTTTGTTCGCGCTAGAGTGACCATTATTTCAATAGAATACTTGGTACCCAATAAACAAGTTTGAAACATATCTGACCGATTAGCCACTATCCGCATCCGCATACAACGTATAACTACATAGATGGTAATATATTAACATTTTAAAGCACTGCTGTAAATATATTGCTGATGGGTGTAAGCCAAAAGGTCCGGTGTGCCGACGTCGAACTCGATAGTAAATGTGCAGTGCGCCCGCCGACCGAACCCAGCTACGTCCGTAGTTATTATTCAAATAAGTTTTTTTTATTTGTTTTATCGTCATATTACGCGGGTTTCGCAATACTAACCGGTTTCGTTTATTTCCCCAAACGATGATTGTACCTATTAACACGGTGCTCAAATAAGATTTATCACAATTAATATATTGTTTTAATAGTCATTAAAGGATGAATAAATGTCGAAAACAATAGTTCTTATGAAGGATGCCGAATTTAATTTGAATTTATTTTGCATAAAACACGGTATTTCTACCTTATGAGACTATAGTAGACCACAGTAAATCTTTTAGCATTCACCAATCATTTAATATTTTTGCGCTTTTTGCTATTAAATACACGGTTACAATCTTGTTATCAGTATCAATATTTTCTATAAATGCATTATTTTGCAAGTAGTTAAAGGTTTATCACTCAAAATTAATGTTTGTTATATATGTGTTTGTATTGGTTATGAATAAGTGTGGCACTTGAAGTATTTTGTTTATCTCAATAAGTAAACAGTCAACACCGCTCGAAGCGCAAAACGATTATCTGGTATGCACAGTAGGACATCAGTTTCGACTGACTAGACGTCTCATAATGTAATTCTCTCGTGTGAAGTTCGAAAAAAGCTTTGGTAGTGAGTCGCATAGCACCCAATGGAAAATAAGGGGATACAACATACCTAGGTTGTAGCAAAAAGCCTGTTTATTTATTTCTCATACATAACGCAATACGTACTTAATTGACCAAGAGTAGTGAAACATTATATTTGGCATCTATGCTATTGCTATTTTTCCTTTTAATAGTTTGTATCTGTTCTTTATCCACTTGATTGAAAGGGAGCCTGCAATAAACGTATTCCCTTATATAGATATATATATATATGATTACATTTCGTAATTCAGAAACTATAGGACTTTCAACATTGCTTTATATGGCAAACTCACGGTAAACCTTTGTTCTATACTAAGCGCTTGTCTTGTTTAGTGACCTTAAGGCCGTTACCATTGCTAATGGTGAGCGATTTTCGTTTTTTTAGATAAATATTCCTGCTTTGTTAACACCAGGCAAAATGGTAGAACATTGAAAGCATTATTGTCCACTTTAAAAAAAAGAATGTAAAGTTTTTCTAAACGTTCTAAAAACATTAAAGTCTCTTCGAAACTTGCATACTGCGCTTATGCATTGTTGGGCACGGGGTCGTCGACTGATGAGTCGTTAGGTTATGACAAGTGATGTATTTAAAAAGGATCTTTTTATGCATCAGGTTTTTTTGGAGGCAACCAGGTTTTCAAAATGTTTAACGATAACTGGGCCTGTCTTTCGTCCGATGGCAATTTCTTTTTTTTTAATTTTATATCAAGGCGTGCTCAGGCACGTGTGTGGTTATTCGCTTCTCTTGTCTTTGACCCTGTAACTGCATACCATATACATATGTTAAGTCATTTTCTATGCAAGTAACTCCTGATCAACATCACCCATCAAGTATCTGTCAATATCTGTATTAAAGGGTGTGGGTTTTCACTCCTGACATTGTTATTGAAAGATCCTATGAAGGATTTGCGGCCCCGAAAGAATTGTTGAGGCGTGGCCACAGGCTGCACACAAGAGGAATCGGGGTTATATGTTGTGCCTACCGAAACTGATTAGCCAAAGGACGAACAAGTGTGGCGAAACCTGCAGTTCAGCCACGTGGAAATCTCCGTGTTAAAGAGGTGGCAAGTTCTTGGCATTTGATTTTAACACCAGCAGTGTGAGTGGGTCTCGAGGCATTAGCAAACAGAGTCATTATAAAAATATGTGCCCAGGATAAGGGTATTTAAGGCTTGGTGCAGCCTTGGCCTTCTGCACATTATCTAAGTTTTCAACGTTTTTGTATGACTTCGGCCGTTTTCAATGGGTATGCGTGGGTGTAAACATGTAATTCATATAAGCAACGGTCGATTCTCATTTGTCCTGATTATATCTATCTACATTCTCGGGACCTAGAAAGAAACTGACAGTTAGTCGGGTGCAGGTTAATCTGCCAACTCTTAAAAAGCAAAGCAGTATTTAGGAACTCAAAACGAAGTCACTTAAATATTTGCTCTGAAAGAAGGTCGTTTCTCATATTCACAAACTCAACCAGCACGTGCAAAAACTGACATATGACGTCGAAAGAAAATTATTTTTTTGCGGAGTGCTCTGATGTTTACCAAATAACAGCCCCTGTCCCTGCCCATCGATAATTAATTGAAAATATGATAATGCTGAATGGCAGAAGACAAAGTTGGTCAGGTCATTTCACGAATACAACTGTCCCAAAGAATAGAAAATATAATTTGTTTTTTCGAGCAACTTAAAAAAAGATTTATTTCATTTCATTTATCGTGAAGACTAAAACAAAAACAGAGCAAGATACTATATGGGATGTGTAGTTGTCTGTTGCTGCCTCATAAGTAAGACACTGTTCGTAAAGTATTTTAATCATTTCGATTTTATGTCTCGAAGGATATTAAACAGCCTTTATACTTTTATTGTTTTATTTTCTACTAGTTTGTACACTGATACTTTCATTATTATACTAGACGCTGTTTAAAACCTTGTAAGGCGAACTATGTCTGACGATTGTCCTTCGACTACTTTCTCGTACCTTTTAAGTGCTAAATGTTTTCCTGGCTTGATTCGTTCTTTATGAGTTTATGTGTTGTTTTTTTAACTTTATTTTTTATTGTTTTCTCGTACCCTAAAAGGTCTAGAAATGTTGCCCCGTCTCGATTCATTCGTTTTCGGTTGTTGTGTACATTAAACGACTTTATAAGTTTATGTGCGTTTTTACTTTATTTTTCATTATTCTTTCGTACCTTTTAAGTGCCAGATCTGTTGCCTCGGCTTGATGAATTCGTTTCCGGCTGTCGGGTACTTTTAACTGCTTCATCAGTCTATATGCAGTTTTCTTTATTCTTCATTGTTTTCAAGATGATGCTTGCTCTGATGAATCATGTAGTTTTAATTTTGTAAGCATGATGGGACAAGTGTGAGGTAACGGCTATGCAAACTAGTTGAAGCCCCCAGTAGACGCGTGTTCCAGTTAACTCGTGTTTAACTAACCGATACAAGATGGTCATACCATTATCGGTAAAGCTAGTTTGATGAGTGTGTGGTCTGTTTGTTATGTTTGCCTTTGTGTATTTGGTTTTTATACGATTGTACCGTAAGCTAATTTTCGTTTGGCCCTTACCTATTTTTGTATATATTGTGCAAGACGTCCTCGTACGTTTGCTTATTTTTAATGATTGAAATACTTATGCTTGGTGGCATTTTCGGTAGTTAGACCAGAATTCAATCATCAGCAAAGTTTCAAAGAAGCAACGTTTACCTGCTTTACCGTTAATATTTAGTAACGTTTAAACACATCTATATGAACTATTTTTGTTGAATTCCGCAACAAAACATTAGCAAAAAAGCACATAAAGTTAAAACCAGCACTCTTTGAATTTGTGTTCCGCGATCGGATGTGTAATTTTTCGATAGCAACTGGTGTAGTGAATATTATGATGACGCTGAACATAAAACAACAATCGATTGTTTAATTGTCCAAAGGGACTAGCCAATCACTTTTGTTGACAAGGATGAAACAAAGCCTGTATCGATCCAAAATGTCTAAAACATATCAACAAAAGATATACATTATGTTATTGATCAAACCAATGCTCTATACATCACGCTTAAAATCAAAAGTTCACCGTTCTATAATAGTAGTTACAAGGAATTGCAAATTTACGCCAATATCTCTAAAAAGTTTCTTCATGTTCAGTTAAACTGATTGCTGCAGACGAAATATGGAATTAAGCCTCCTTGGTATATTAAGAGATACGGCTGAGTACCATTTTTGCTGCCTGCAGCATCTGGCAAAACACTATAATACTCTGAAAAAAGACAAAATACATGGTTATCAGCTTTTCAAACAAATAAAAGAACTTAAATATAAGCTCATACTATTCACACGTTGAGCAAGAAAAGAGGTTCTTGGAATGTACATGAGTCACAATCTAAATTGGAAATACAAAATAAATTATGTCATGAATAAACGCAAGTCAAATATTATCATTATTATATTACTTCTTCATCTTTATTTCATAACCATGTTTTCCATTACTAATTCATGTAGTTTAAGGGTGTGTCTGTTTGTGTTATGACTATTATACTAGTTTTATCACAGTGATCTGTATAATTTGCTTTGAAAATGTCTGAGCGTTTAGAAATTCTAGGATGTGTTTTAAGAAAAAGGCCGAATTTTCACATTTCCGAATGCAGATAAACACATAACCTGACGGAGGCCTCAAATATGCCCCATCCTGTCTGTGATGTCGGTTTTAAATCGGAGCTATTAACAATGAGAATAAAATAATTTAAGTATATTAACCACATGATTATGCGCTGAGTCATGGCTTTAAAAGAAAAATAACATTCAATATATATGCAAAAAGCTACAGAAACATGCTCAGTAGCAAAGTTTAAACATAAACCCGGTTTAGTGGCAATGGGCAAACGCTAAAGACATAGAACACAAAACCACAAACAAGAAACATAGAACAGCACAAAACTCTACAAACAGCACAGTGCATAAATACTATATATATATATATATATAAATAATTGGTATGTTTATCAAGAATTGTTAGATACCGCCTTAAAATGGTCAGTAAAATGTAAATTTACTGGGGGTTGAAACCAGTTTATGTGCACAAACCTCACTCTTATATATCCCAACAATTCTTAATAAAGATAAAACGCAAAAGGTAAATCCTATCAAAGTATGCATTAACTTTAGGAAACTTATCAATAAAACAAATAATAATAAAATAACGAGAAGGTAAACCCCAAGTACTTGAATGATTAGAGATCCCAACTCTATCTGAAGCTGTACTGAGGTCTGACAATTTCCAGAACCGTAAAAACGCAATACCATCAATATTCGTTAACCTTCCCCTGCGAAAAAAGTTTAAGAATATCACTAGCAGCGGGGGAGACCCTTGAAATCCGCAAGAGGAAGGAGCTGAGAACATCAAGGCACCGAGTTGCTGATGACGTCACACACCACAACACGGCTCATATATCCAGACTTTATCAGAACGATAAGATCGAGACGGCCTGGTTCTTAAATGGATCAGTTTATAGCCAGACACATGATAATGAACGAGTGATATTTGACATTTATGGTGAAATATACTCTTATTAGATCATTGCTGACTACATACTGAGACGATATGAGAAGTAGTGAGTGTTAACGTTTGCCTTATCTGGGTTATTTTATGTTTACTGCTTGTTTCAAATCACTTAATTCTGTCTTGTTTTCGATATCTCGTCACTGTTATATCTAGTCATTATGGATAAATGATCTACTTACCTTATATACTTAAATTTCACATAGAGTAGCATATTCTTTGCGCATTGATAGGTTTACATTTTATCATTATAAATCAAGAGGTACTAAAAATTATTACTGAAAACATGAAATACTAATATTATTAAATGTTTAAACTCTGAAAAAAGTATGCTTATTTTGATAGGAAAGTCTGGTATGCTTTCATGTCATATCACAGAAGAAAATAATATCAATGTTCTTAAGTATGAAAGCTGCATCCTTGTATTTAAACTTTGCAATGATAGCATATACAACGTTAAGAACCTCTCAAAAATACGTTTACTGAAAAGCCCACTTCCCCCTCCTATCCCATTCATGCAATAAAAATAATATCTTAAATCAGGAATATGACCTGTCAACATTGAAGAAGCACTTTAAACCGAGAAGTAAAGACCTTAAGACACCTCAATGGAAATGTTAACAGAACTTAACTCAAATTGTAAACTAGGGCTTGGTTCAAACGTGTGCCTGCGTATCTATGCCGTATATTTGTCAAACAAGTCAAAGGTTTAAAAAATAAACCCATGTAACGAATTTTTCTTCCTGATCTATGCTAAATATTTTACACACATCCAACATGGTCGTTCAAGGGGAAAAACTCTTATAACGTCGCCGGAATATTTGTTTTTATTCATGCCCATAACAAAATTGTATTCTTATGCGTGTCTGTGTTTACCACAGAATTACAATTTGATTAAAATGTTCACATTACAAAGATAGTTCATTTTATGTAAATGAAAAAACACTATTTTTTTTCCAACACGGATAAAAAAGAGCAAATAATGTTAGCTTCATAAAAAGTTCTAGTTTCATTTACTCTTATTATAGATACATCATGAGTATGAAGATCATAATCTTTATAAAGATTTAGCAACTATATCTGTCAAATGTATACACATACAGTTGTATAAATCTTGATGAAAAATTGATACTAATGAAGTATGTTTGACTTTTATCTATGCTATTTAACTGAGTAAGGAATTAACACTTTGATTAAAAGCTTGTGTGAGTATTGACATTACATATTTCTTTATTTCAGCTTATAATTAATACATAAATCTATCTGCACTTTGGCTTAAAATAACCGCTTTCAGGCAGGAAATAGTTTTTCTTTAAAACCTCGATAAAAACTTATTATTTTTCGAATGTTAGTTCACATGGAGAAAATTAGGCTTCTGTTCTAAAGATCAATATGTTTTATGATGTTAGCTTGGTTTAGAACGAATTTAAGTGCCAAACATACACTTAAACGGCAGTTCACAGTACCATTCATTCGCAAACATAAAAAAATAGTTCATTGTTTCTAAGCTTTTCGATGAAATATCAACGGTGGATATATTAAAATCAACTGCTATTACCCCCGTTTGATAATTATTAATCGATATCTCACTTTTGACGTTTTTTTTTAAAGTCAGTTATGTACATAATGTTAAGTTGTTATACTTTTAATTTAGTCTTATACCTGCAATCAGAGAGAAAAAAGTAAGTAAATATCAGAGACTTAATATGTTTTGCTGGACTAGATCTTTACTTACTTCTGGCCAAATACAAAATGGATTCCTTGAAATATCATAGGTACCCAACTTAAAAGTGGGCGTATTTTCTTAGGAGAAATAGAGACTACTAGATAGGTGCCGTGGATGGATGAAGTTTATCTGACAAGGCAGATAGATCAGTCACCAAATATTATTATGATGCAACAATTATTCTGCAAGTCACAGACTACAGTGCTTAGGTTATGGTTCAAGATCACGGGTGTTACAAACAATCGCCACATGATAAATGGATATAATTCATGTTGATAGTGCTGGGTGTTCAGAACTGCACCGGCAAAGAGACAATTCATTTCATTTGAAGGTGAGATTTTTTCATTCACCACAAAAATGGAATTAACTATCGTTGAATGCTGCACAGTTTTCAGCATCTGCGGGTGGGGTAAGATTTTCACATCACATGTAGGGTTTTTTTCTTGCCGACTATTTTGCCTGTGTCATATAGTTTTTAGAGTAATGGGACTTTATGGGCGAGTGATTGTTGAGGTCGGTTGTTGGTGGATTATTGATAGGATACTGAAAGATTATTTGTGCTTTTCCTCTAACATTGCAGAATAGAAATGAAAATCGTTTTAATGGTCACATGACCACCTGACTGTAGGTAAACATCACGTGGTCTACTATCCTTATAAACGAAAATGTACAACACTTATTATTGGACTGATTTTTTGTAAGCAAGTGACAGGATAAAAGTGATAAACCATGTTTAATTTTTAAATCAATGGTGTTTTAAGTAAAGGTATGCTTGCCATATACGTGAAATCTAGAAATGGCATTTATTCCAATTTGACGTTTGCCTATTTACATTGAAATGTAAAGTGAAATTAATTGGTTGTGTATAACCTAACATGACTACACCTCGATCGTCACTTTGACCACTGCGGTTAAGAAAACATGCCAAACGAACGCCGTTATATCAAACCCAAAAAGCCTGTATAAAGCTCACTATAGACTATGCACGCCGCGACCTCAACTTTTTTTTACGAAAACTTGAAAAACGAATGTCCGATATACATGTGGAATCGTCCGATAATGGTAACCAGCTGGAAGATTAGTACTAGGGAGATAACCAGGAACCAGGACATCACTGAGACGAAACCGGCGTTTCAAACCATGACCATGCATTTTGTAGTTGATAAAAGCCACTTTCTTAGTCGAATGTACGGTTGATGCAAAAAACTGCTGAAAATGTAATTGTCCTAGATATTATCAGTAAATTGGTTATCTTAAAAAAAGCTGGAACATAACACAATGGTGGCAGCGGTTTTCGAAAAGAACCGTTGCGATTTTCGTCCACTCGAAAGCTTTGTGACTCAGCTGTTCTGGCTGTGTTTACATATAATATCCAATAAGCTCTACTGTTTATAAAGAAGGTTTACGAGGATTGCTCTATTGAATTTCTGTACCAATAGGATTTTGTCATTTTCAAGCATTTTTTCTGAGTTTTGTTAAATTCGGTAAAAGCATATTATTTATTTCAAATTTGCAGCCATTTGTTATCATCGTTTATATTTTCAACCTTAAATAGTGCTTTGAAACTGCGCTATTGTTTACAGAATGGTTTTAGATACTAGTAAGTGTAAATTGGATGTAAAGCAGATTGTTTCACGCCTGTCTACATCAATTCACAGAATAGTTAAACACATTGGCCTAAAGTTAATGTCTCCGGCAGATTTTGCACAAAAGTATGTCCATTGTTACAACATCCCTCGTGTAATTGATACTGTGACTCGATTTCAAAATCAGAAGCACCAACATTGACTAGATCAATCCAAGAATCCCTAATTTATGATGTGATAAGTATGGGGTGCATTTTGTATAAAGTGCACTCGTCATGCTGAGCGTTCTGGTAAGAATGTTTGTGTGCTGTCTGCTGAGGTTCGATCCAGACCGACAATCCAAAACTGCAAACGCTCTGAGAAGCCAAACAGCAATACAAGCCCGAGTCCACACTGGCCACCAAATGTCGCGGTACTCGGGGTAAAAAGGTTCACACCCTGGCGTTCTGAATAAAAGTCATGAATAGAATAAATGTTTGGAAGGAAATAAAACACGTTTGTACTGTTCAGATTTCTATAAACGAATGTTTCAGTACAAAAACACAATATAGGACATAATACAAACATAAAATTGAATACAAATGAAGTTCACCTGAATAAAAGCCATGCAAAGAATAAGCTTTTGGAGAATAAACAAAAGACGTATGTACTGTTCAGATTTTTATTAACGAGTGCGCTGACTCCTCGGGCAAATGTAAGAGGTTAAAGTTAAGGTTATCTGTGTAATATATAAGTGAAAATGAAAGTGTAAGTATGATGACGAACATAAGACTGAAAGTGAAATATTGGTTATGAGATTAGACACATAAAGATACAAATAACAATGACAAACACATGGACAATTGACGCTGCTACAAAAATCAAAACGTATTTGTTGTGCATCTATTAATTATCCATACCTTTAACTTTTTAAATGATTTAAAACAGGCCCAGTGCCATATGATGAAGAACAAGTAAGCCCGGCCTTTGAGTGTACGACAACATGCGATATTTTTATAAGCTGAAGACCGCGTTTGAAATTGTGTCCAAACTGAATTATTATGCGAGTAAATTTGTTTCTTTAAGATCATTTATACTGATTTTTGTTCATGCCTTAGTTGCATGCCGCGTGTCGATCGTTTGTGGCCGCAGCTTTGAGTATCATGATCTATTGAAACTGATGAAGATGGCCTCTTATTGGTCATTGGTCTGTAAATCTATTTACACTTTTTATACGTTCTTGTTTGCGAGCATTACATTCAATAGAAAAAATTTAAGCAATAAAAATCTTACTACATATTTGATGCAGAATGATGCTTTATTTGGTGTTCAATTCATTATGGACAAGATAAACATCTACTTCAAAAATCACAGCACCAAATATTACATGAATAATAGCCCTATTTTAAAGAAGTAATGTTGAACGCTTGCTAGCGTCCCGGTGCGGCCTCACCCTCGACTAATGTTATCTGGTAACTCAGGATCCTCTTCGTGTTTCTCGACTTTTTTTAATTCTGCGCTCATCCGTAGCGATGAGAAAAATTAACCCTGTCATCCCCATTAATGTGTTAAGTAGAAGAGCCGGTAGGCCAGCTGGTGACAGGCTGTTATAGCAAAAATACTGAACACATTAGTTTTACCAATGGTGTGTTCAACTAATAAACTGAAACTACATTGCATTTGAAGAAACGACGAAAACCCTTAAAAAACGGACTAGCAGCCTCTCTCAATAGGCGGACCATGTATGTTAACTGTATGAGAACTATAATTATATTTTGGGGTTTTTGTTGCTGTTTTTAAGATAATCTATTATTTAGAAAAGGTCATTAAAATTGTAATAAAAATGTGGACATTTAATGGTGAAATCTAAGCACAGAACTAGTTATGTTGTTAATCATTGTACAATATATGTGTATATATTGAGACCATCGAATGATGGCAAAATTTATACAAGTTTGCCCAATGATCGTTTTCACCTAATGTCTGCCTATGGCCTATCAGGAATAGAAAACATATAAGGCAGACCGTAATTTTTGCACATTCTTTATTATTTAATATACAATGTATTTTAAAAGCCTTTCAAACGTCCATTATGTGGAAGTTTTCCTTATTAAAATTCAACTGACCCTGAAATAAACCAAAAAATAAAAAAGTTTGTATATGTCTGTCTTTTGACTTTTTAGTGATACGTTTGCCTTATTCTTAAAGCTGATATATACACGTGTATATATGTATATATATAATATATATATTTATATTAAAACTGCCGTCATATTGGGTCTGCGATTTATACACAACTATTGTTACCACACAGAAGGAGAACACGTAGGGCAATAGTGTTGCTGCATGGTATTTTGTTTACGTTACCAGCAATATATATATATATATATATATATATATATATATATATATATATATATATATATATACGTGTGATTTGCTGTAAATAACTGAATATATAAGATTCATAAATACACATAACACCTGGGTCCAACCCAAGAAAATAATTGGGGCATAGACCTAATTCTATTTATAAATAAACACGTATACTAGGTATATACAGTAATACTATATATTGGGTCACTTTATTTCAAATATTGGGACTACAACATGAACATATGGAAGTCAAGTTCATCGCAACTAAATGGTTTACACAAGATCAAAGGACAAAATACTATGAACTAAATAGTGTAAGATGTCTTGGGTTGCAATCAGTCAAGCGCTGACCAGCCAAATGGAAACGTATATCAACGAGGTAGAGTCACATGTGCAAAGCATAGCTACCTGTACAGATTGTACAGCTGTTTTAATTGGCACCCAAACATTTGACATAAGAAAACGTTAATGCTTTGCTTTAGTTGTTATGTTCACTACCAGTAATTGTAACGCCAGCGTAACCGAAACATGCGCCAAGGGACATTAGTTACCCTTAAGGGGTCAGCTGGTTTTTAATACAGTTAAATTAGTTTCAGTGGTGCGTTATTTGTTTAGTTTAATATAAATTTTATGCAAAATGTATTGTCGATATTCATAATGGTTTTTGTGAATAAAATTAGCTTTAATTTAATATAATGCTTTTTCTGCATTTTATTCTTGTAACTTGGCGATACTTGGCGATACTTATCCGTACCGATGTGACAATACTTTTCCGCTTGATGCATGTGCAAATTCAAATATTTTGAGAACCTATGTACATCAATTATTTCCCTCTCAATAAATGTCCAAGAAATTAATACTTTCAGGGGAAAATCAGAAACGGAAGTAACATTTATGTTCTGTTTGGATTGTTCATTATAAAAATGTAGTGCATAGTATTTTCTTTTTCGTTTTTATCATCTAGATATGTGCGTGTAGAGCAAGTCAAATACTATATGATGGTGTCAACCTACTAAACACTGCCTAAGTTTAGGGTATGCGTACTGAATACGGCTTAAAATTGGATAAACGTACTGAAAACTTTTTTTGTTCGCGTACTGTGTTCCCTTCCCCTTTGCATCATGAATATCTCTATATACGCCCCATAATATCACGTACCAAAAGAGGGGTGACACCGTCATATATATTAGCCTCTGCATATTTGCGGACTGTTATTGGTACAATTCACTTACTAAGTATTGTACATTTTTGTTGACGCTCTACGATCTGATAATGTACTTTCATTGTACGGGCTACTTACTTTAATAATGCTTGTACTGCGTGTTTCTAGCCCCCCCCCCCCCCCAAAAAAAAAAAGAGTTAAAAAAAGGTAAATTTAATACCCCCATCACACTAGACGAAAACAATGAAGACCGCACCACGTCCTTGTAATTTCGACAAAACGAGAGGACGCGGTCAAATTCTTCAAAAATGCTTTACTCGTGTTCATAACTCGTCCTTACTGCGTCCCTACCGGCATTCACTGCATCTCACACGTTCCAAGTACGTTTTAACTGTGCGCATCTTCACCGGCGCACCACGTTCAATGCATTCTTAATACGAGCGCACTACGGCCAATGAGTTCTCTGTACGTCCTTACTACGACCAGGAAGATTGCACCACGCGCTTACCAAGTGCTTGTCATGTCCTCAATACATTCTTATGACTTGAATTTATTTGTAAATGTGATCGAGATTGAATTGCAGTGTTCTATTTATAAATGGCAAATTGTTCAATCATATCAAGTGTTGGTATAAATTAACGTTATAGGGGAGTAGAGTCCCGTATTTACACATGATAACTGTTCAGAACCTGACAGGACGTTGAGAGAACGTGATACAAACGTGTCACAGTCGTGTTAAGCACCAAAAGAACGTATTTACAACCGAATGAGGTTTTCTACAACGTTAAACGAACGTACATTAGTCGTAGTAAAAGCGTGAAAAGGATGTGGCGAGAACCCCATCGACGAAGCAAGAACGCATTGATAAACTAGAGGCAACGCGATGAGAATGCCATTCAATATTTCCCGTCCAATACCACGCTTGCACTACGTCAATCAAGTTCGTACTAGGTTTTAGTTACGCCGTCAGTAGGTCCATGCCGCCGTTCGTACGTTCCTATAAGGTTCTGACTACGTCCCGATGTGACCACGTCCTAACTATATTCAAAGTCTGCTCACTTCCTTCATGTCCAAAACGACCATACTACGTCTGTATCGAGATCTTCTGCATTCCTTCTACGTTGACCAAGTTCTGAATGCGTCCTGCCAGATTTTTGAGGACGTATAATTGGTAACGTTGCCAAGTCTGATGGGGGCATACGATATAAGGAAATATAAGAATCCAACTTTTATTCTTCACGTGTTTTGATCTTTGAAATGAAACATTTAAATATGTCAACAGGTTGTCGACGTGATATATACGTTACGGAGTTAGTAGGTGATCTGATATGGGATATACGGGGCGCAGGAAACCATATTCTTCGCTCTCACCTGATATGGTTTCCTTTGCCCCATATATCCCACATCCGGTCACCTACTAAGTAACCCGTAACTTATAATATCGTAAACATACAAACAATGCTTATCTGACCACAACGAAATAACAGTTTTAAACACAGAAAAAGTGTGCACAATTATCCTAAGTGATATGAACGAAGATAAAACACATGTAACTGATATACATTACATGCACGGTCAAGAACGGCTAGAAAAAGATACTAAATTTTCTAATAAAAAAGGGAAGTGCAGGTGGCGTTCATGTGACCAATTATATAAAACAAGAGCAGAACCTACAAGTGCTGGACAAAAGTCGAAGGTTGAGCTAAAATCTGAATATTTATTGGTTACACACATGAATATATATTTCTCTGGTAAATATTAATGTATCTTGTAAATTATGGATGTCATTTGTGAACACCATAATTTTCACCACTATTTTCTTAAAACTTAAATGTATTTTTAAGTTACAATTACAACACTGAAAATTTTTTCTGAATATAAATAAACCCACAAATGGCTAACCAGCTCTATGTGTGTTAAAAAGAAATAATATATGAACATGAATATATTATTTAAAAATAATGACAAATTTTGATACAAACATTCCAGGCTCAAGCAAAATATATTCCAGTACAATTTATTAGTAAACAAATAAGGATGCTACAACTGTAGTGCCTAAATAAACCAACAGTGACTTTGCATTAAAGCGATGTCACAGAAATACAATTTTAAGTTTTCGGCAAGATAAATCAAAAATGCCCGATCAGATATGACTTTTATATTAAGGCAGCACACCCCTAATGAAAACCTCCACTTGAAACTCTTCAATTTTAATTTAGCCTGTGTTGTTAAGCACAGGACTATACATCTTTTAAGGGTTTCAATGCAGTGGTTCGAATCCAGCCAGGAGTACAAATATTTATTTATTTTTTTTCTTCTTTGTTTTCATTAGCTAACATTTTTTACAGAAGCTAATATTGTAGTTTCATTAATTAAATACATTTCTTCACATAAATTTTAGCTTTTATGAAGTTTTTATAACCTGCAAGCACGGCTGAAATAGGTGGTTGGAAATTACATACTTTTTTCTAAATGAGATGGTAAAACATATTGATTTTTTTGCATAATCTTCCCAAAAGATTAAAGATAATTATTAGTAAAGAACAGGTCATGATATTTTTTAGAACTTGTTGATTTTGCTTTTAAACGTCAATGTTCTATTTTACACGGTCAAAACAGTATGATAAAATTGAAATACCATATAGCTATTTCAGTACAGTATGATTATGTTTGTTGGGGTGATGTGAGCAATAATGTATTATTTCTGAAATCAAATATTTCTTTTACTCTGATACCAAATTATTACCAAAATGTTGAAGAATAAATGAAATAAAGGATTTTTCTTGTTTCTCGGGTGATGTCGTTTTTATCGACAATTCTGAAATGGGGATATGGTAATTGAGATTTAAATTAAATTGTTATTTGACGGTAAATTTCTTTTAAATTTTGTATTTGAATCCAGGAAATGATACACATTAAGAAATTATCAAGCTGATCAAAGTTTGAAATGGTGCATATTAGGGGTGTGCTACCTAAGTGTAGATTTACACATAATTATATCACTTTTGAATACCTGGTTATAATCACACATGAAAGAAGTATTTTTGTTTATCGAAATAAATTGCCTCGGGTGTTTTCTATATAAATACATAGGAAGGTCATTAAAACTAAATACACTTTGTTAGTCTATTTTTCATCTTAAGCTGAGCAATTAGCAAAATATTTTGAAATGTTTTCTTTAGTTTACAATAACACAAAATGACTTCTCAAGACATCTTTAGATTTAGTAGAAATAATGCAATTGGCACTTTTGATACAAACATCATACTAGTATTGGGCATTGCATGTGTAGTTAAATTGTAGAATAACTCCAATCTCAAACAAGAGGGCCTTGATGGCCCTAGATCGCTCACTTGTAAAACAGTCTAAACAGTTGTGTTAACAAGGTGTTCCCATATTTGGGCTTTGTGACCTAATTTTCGACCCCAGATGACCCATATTCGAACTTGACTTAAATTATCAAAACAACCTTTTAACAACTTTCCAGGATATTTGGGTTGAAAAAAGTACATTGTACCTCTAGAGTGTTAACAAGGTTTTTTTCATACTTGAGCTCTGTGACCTCGTTTTTGACCCCAGATGACCCATATTCAAACTTAAGCTAGAAATCATCGAGACAACCTTTCTGACAAATTTCCATGATATATGGACTGAAAAAGTAGCCTTTAGAGTGTTAACAAGATTTATTTTTATTTGTTTGGGTCATGTGACCTAGTTTCTCAGCCCAGATGACCCATATTTGAACTAGTCCGAGTAATTACTGGGAAAAAATATGCTGACCATGTTTCGTGACAATTGAGGCAAAAATGTGACCACTAGAGTGTTAACAAACTAAGTGTGGACGGACGACGGATGGAAGATGAGGGACATTCATCGATCCTTATTCATTGAGTTACTCCTTTGATATCAAACTTAGTCCTATAAAGTTTAACAGACAATAATTGTATCAGTTCTATCAACAGAGAACTACCTTTTCAGCCTGTTTGTAAGTTCATAGCCTCCACAGTTAGGGAAAACAGCATTAAACATAAAACGCATATTAAAATTGAGTCAAAATTGCACTCTAAAAGATCCTTGTATTTGTTTAATATAGCTTAGTGTTATGTGTGAATCTTTTGCAAACTACTATAAACAAATGATAACAAGTCAGACTGTACAATATTTGGTGTCCTTAGAACGATAATGGTTCCTAAAGTTCAGATATGTAACTTTTGACTAGAAATTTCGTACTAAGAACAAATCTATACATTGAGTGGAGTTACATATTGATTGTCACCTTTACATAATGTATCTTTATCTAACAAGATTTACCTAGTTTCATGTTATTGAATTTTGTTCTAGTTTGAGTTAAAGATCTTTTGATAGTTTGGCACAAATGTTTTGACAATGGATTAAGTCTGTTTTAATCACTTGTCAACAATTCCCCGTAAGATATCTATGGATTTTTTTCTGAAGAATAGTCTGCTCAGAATGGGACCATCCCTTCCTTTTACCTGAAATTCAAAAATTGAACAAATATAGTATTGGCTTCTGGCTTAGAAGCTGTATACAGAGTTCATTTAAGTTTTTTTTACTCCTGTTTCTTATGAAAAATAAAGTGAATAACTGAGGTAACAAAAATGAGTCACTTTTCACTACTGCAAACCACCATTGTTGATGGCAATACTTCCTTGATAAATTATTTCCAAAGAAAAGAAAATTATTTTAAGGTATATGTAAAATAGCTCATTTTTATGAAATCCTTAAAAACAATCAGATAAGGTACAAAACTATCAATGTTTTATGAATTGAAACTTGATACAAAGAATAATTTCAATAATTTTAACCAACATCTTTCATTTGGCAGTATACATATAACAAGAGCTCCACAGACTGAGCAATATACACTGGACACAGTATCACAAGGTTTGACCTTTGACCTCTATTTGTGACCTTGATCATATCATCATGGTCATAATTATTTTTAGGAGATTTTAAAATCCTTCAGTGTGTGTGATATACTCTGGACAAAGTATAATAAGTTTAACCTTTGACTTCTATTTGTGACCTTGACCTTTGATAACAGGCCTGCAGTGCAAGTTGCACTGGCACACCATCCCATCATGATTATGATTTGAGTCTGGTGATTTTAAGATCATAGGAATGTGAGAAAGTTACAGCCTGGATAGAGAATTGTCTAGGGTTTGACTGGCCACTGAAACCATAACACAATATTACCCATCAGGATTCAGGCTTTTTGCAATTTAAATACAATGAACAAAGACACCTTACCACAGGCGGAGCTACTTTGATCATTTGGAGCAGAGCCACTTTGTTTTATGGGGGTGGAGCCACTCAATTCCATAGGAAGAGCATTTGCTGTTGCATCCCTCAGAATTTCTTCTTCAGGATCAAGTCTGAAGGTTCCATATCACAGGTTTAATCATTAATTCCCAACACAATTAATGAAATAGAAGACCTAGAAAGTAAGACAAAGGGCCAGAACGATCCAATGTTACTAACATAAGAATCACCAAATATGTCAAACAGTTATGGATAAATAAAATGCATCACAATTATTGAAGCTCTAGACTGGCACTGAGCATTCTGACCAGAATTTTAGAAGATATCTTTATACTAGATATTTAGTGCCTGACAACAAAATGTTCTCACTTTGTGTGTCTGAAAATGGCTAAAAAGTACTATTCTTTCTTGTAGCTAGTTCTGCTTTTATCAGTGTAGCAAACAACCTTGAAAGACATATTATTTTGTATGGCCTTAAATAATAAAATGCTAATTTTAAGGATAATTGAAAAAGTCATAGGGGAAAGAACAAACTCATCACTGTTTAATGAAACTTTATAATTAATAATTTCAGTAATATTTACCAGTATCTGTAATTTTTTAGTATCAATATAAATATATCTGAATTTTAATACAGTAAATTGCTTTGATGAATGCATATTCATAAAATGTTTGAAAAAAATAAACCCCCAAGCAAGATGGGATTCTGACCCAAGTCTGAGGGGCGTGAGCGATTGCAACGCCATATCTTTACCAACTGAGCTATGCGGCTTGGTGACTGCACGAGAGTTAACTATAATTCTACAGATAACTCTCAATTTAGCCGTCAAGATGTAAAGAATGAAAATACCAAATAAACATGTCCCACTGTATTGATTGAATTTCAACTCAAAAAGCGTAAACAATTTTTCAATTAGAAAAAAATCCATTGTTATAAAAAATATATGCCAATTTTAATTGCTTAATTTTAGATATTGATAAACATTTACCCCCTTGAGGCCCTTTTCGTTTACATAGTCCCTTTTATGGCCTACCTATAAACACATTAAAAGGCAGTGTATGAAATCTTGAACTAAGCAATGAACAAACTAGTTCATAAAATAATTAAGATGTGAATGAATAAGATAATTAACTGACTAAATATATGCAGTTGTTGTTTAACAGTCAAAGAAATTGTACAAATCAGCTGACCAGGTATAATTCTCTTGTGGAGGGGGTCAACCTGTAATTTTCTTTTTGAGTTTTGGGACATGACCCAAATGTGTAGCCAACATTTTCAGTCAAGTTATAAGTCATGTCCAGAATCTGAAACAAAAACAAACAACGAGGCAATGATAACAAACAAATTTCAACTACTCTTGGAAAATTTTGGCCCTGAAATTAATCAACAAATGAATAGCAGTTTGAGCGTCTGGTGGTAGAAGGATATTTGCGTCAACATTTTTCCTTGACTTGCCTGCTGATATGACCATATCCATTCTGTGCAAAGAAAAAACACCAAAACAGCAACGTTCATGAACACCATTAAACACAGTTACAATTAAGCTACTGGTTACTTATTGCTTGATGCTTATTGCTTGATATGACTAAAGCTTAATGCAGAATAGCACAAGATACAGCTTTCATGGAGCTAGGTAAAAAGAGGCCCAGGACGAGAAAGGTGGAAATCTGGAAACAAAGGCCCTTAGCCGACATCGGGTGAAACGGGTAAAGACATATTTTGAACAGTAACCAGATTACTTTGTCATTTGTTAGGGATGTGACATAGTTATTGGCTAGCGCAAGATGAATACAGGGCTTGAATTTAGATATCACATGCTTGTAAATCCTTTATTAAAAACCTGTGAGTTCAAATTATGAGTGCTCTCAAAAAGTTTGGAGTTGAAAATAAAGATAGTAGAAAGAGGATTCCAAATATTTCTACATTTTTACCAGTCTGACAAAAACAAGGTCACAAGTAAAAGTAGTTTGGTTATAATAGAATTAGAAATGAAGTCTACAAAATATGTTTAGAAAGGTACCCAAACAGAATTGAAAGGGCAAAAGAAACCATTTAATATTCAAGATAAAATTAATTTTAAGGGGCTTACCTACTAAGATTGCCAATACAACCAGTGATAGCCATAAAACCTATCGCTTGAAAATAATGATTCAGTTTTAAAGAATCTTTAGCAGTAATATATTTCAATAAATTCAATTAAACGCATATGTTTGTACAGAATGTAGGGCATTTGACGGTACAAAATATTTGTTCTAAAAATTGATTTTTTTTTATCAAGATAAAGTTAAAAGATTAAACTTATTATAAATATACACATATTCCATCTATGCTCATTATGAAAAATATAACTTCATCTATTTTAAGGTACTGACCAAAATCAGAATATATATTAATACAATTTAAACCAAATATTTTGAACGCTTATCCGATAATAGTTTTAATTACTAACAGTTTCATTTTTAAATTACAGAATCATGTAATATTTTGTGGATCGGATCAACTTTCTTATATCTAAGTGTTGCATTATTCACAAAAAAAGTCAGAAAAAAAGCATCGCTAAATGTCTGAGACCATTACCTTTCCTTCAATTACCGTATTTAACATATTTAATTAATTTGTTAATTTGCTTGATTTTCTGAAGTTCAAATGTGTACTGTTTGATCTGCAGCCACACATTTTCAAATTTATAAGTTAACTATACAAGGATTAACTATTCGGATTTCAGTTGATGAGACTTAAATTATGCATAATAAATTACCCTTGAAAATTGCGGATAAATTAATGGAACAATTAATGAAACCTGGCAGTTTGCAAGCAAGATATACGCAAAGCCTAATAGAAAGAAGCCTGCATTATCCGCGAAGCCTAATCATAAGAAAAAAGTAAGTTTTATTTCGGACATGGCTAAATTACACCGCGAGCTATATACAAAAAAAGTTTAATTATAAAGGCAGCAAAATGTGACTCCTGTGAACAACCGTTTGGACCGATAACAAGCGTTTGCAAATTAGAAAATATGAAGGTGAAATGTTCGCCAAACTTTAAATTTCAATCCCGTTGTGAAAAGATCTCAGACATTTATGCACGCAATATTGACACTGCCATTTTGTTTTCCTGTTGACAAAGCATTTCGGTAATACATATCAGGAATGAAAGTTTACTCTTAGGATTGCATAGGATCTGGGACCAGAGACATAGAAACAAATCTAATATTTTAAAGTTTTACCTTTATGCTTTAAAACAGATTAGGGTTGGCGAGGAAAAAATAGGATCGGTCGGGTTACCGGAAACACAGATATTTTTATCTTGGCTTTATTTAAAATTGATAATGAATAAACTGTGCTGACACTCTTTCCACGCTGTTGAATATATATTGTCAATAACTAGAACTCTACTTTCATTTTTGCATAAATATTATGTCTGATTTTGGCTTGAATTACAATAGTACTATTTGTTATATTTTATAACCATTCTGTATCTTTAATCTAAAGATGAAATAAAAGAGAGAGAACTAGCTGCTCCATGGTTGGATGAACCGGCAGAGGACAAAAAATATTATGACTTAAAAGATCTGAAATATTGATTTTCTTGTCCCAATGTTTAGTTTCCTTTTTTATTTTATAACAGAAGGACACATCTAACCGAGAAAATATAAACATGTTTTAGTGAGAAACTTATCTAAATAAGAGGATTAAAATCATGATTTAGGCTGATGTAATAAAATACTGTTTGAAACATAGCGACAGGCAAAACATTGTTGTGACACCAGTCGAAATGTCCTGTAAAGATATTTTTGCGTTGACTGACACTGGACCCAAAACATAGGTTTATGCAAACCATTATATACTCGACCCAATATGTAGGTGTATGAAAACCATTACATAAATATACTGGAATCAATAGGGATATTAATGAACATCATTATATTCTGGACCCAATATGTAGGTCTAACACGTATATATGTATTTACATGTACACCTCAACTTCCATTCCTTCAATGAACTGCCTTTCAGCTTATCGGCCGATGAACGCAACACCTTTAGATATCTTTGGATCGCAATTCATCGCACAACAATATACATAAAAATTGTTCATCTTGTTAATATTGTTTGTTTTGTCTCAGCAGGTCCCGTAAAATATGAATCAACATTTTAAAAAGTGTTAATTTATGATATATGTTAACTGTATTGTTGCCATAAGTGTTTCAATTTAACGTTTAAAAGTTATATTAAGTGGTTGATCTTTTCCCACGTCCTTGTGACGTCATTTGACAAAATGTATCCAGCTACAGTCCGGTCGTTCCATTTACAGAATGTGTAAGAAAAGATAACTGAAAGCTTTTCTTATATATTGTTTTAACAATTCTTGAATGAAATAATGAACTATTGGTTTAAATATCCTTTGGACTCCACACACTTTGGTCTCTCCAATTGCGCTCATATCTCGATAATGACATCAACCCCGCATTTCATTCCTTTAATAATACTGGACACAATATGTAGGCGTATCAACACCATTATATACTGGACCCAACATGTAAGTCTATGAACTCCTTTACATATAATACTAGACTCAATAAGTAGGTGTATGAACATCATTATATACTGGACCCAACAAGTAGGTCTATGAACTCGTTTATATATAATACTAGACCCAATATGTAGGCGTATCAACACCATTATATACTGGACCCAACATGTAGGTCTATGAGCATGTTTACATATAATACTATACCCAATATGTAGGTGTATGAACATCATTACTGGACCCAACAAGTAGGTCTATGATCTCGTATTATATATAATACTAGACTCAATATGTAGGTGTATGAACATCATTATATACTGGACCCAACATGCAGGTCTATGAACACGTTTATATTAACGATGGCAACGAGTACCCGAGTACTCGATCAATCATCCGAGTACCCGAGTTACAAATCACTACTCGCGTACTTGAAAAAAACAATATTATGAATTTCACCAAATACATGGTTTTCAGATGTAAGTATCATATCCGGCGCGTACAAAGTTTCAAAGTTTATTCATACACTCAATGCAAACAGAGTTTACAAACATGAGGACATTATAAGTGGCTTTATGCAGGCACATAGTAAATACAAATATGAAAACAAAGTGTACAATGAGGTTAATGCTGTCTAAAAGGAATGATACATTGAGTTTCAAATTACAAATAGAATTACAATTATCAATAATCAGAATCAAAATTATGTCAAGTTTAATCATTTTAAAACAGAAAAATCAACAGTATGTCAATAATCAATAAAAAATTTCGGAAGAGTTAGTACTTTTAAGGTATATAGCATGGGAGAATTCTCCAATTTCATACGCCGAATAAACGAGTGATATACGTTTACATAATGAACAGTTTTTAACACTAAGTGGTAAACGATTTTAATATGTGTTTAACAAATATTGATAGATTCCTAAAATCATTTTCATTCGCACTTGTAAAGAGGTTTAGGATTTTCACAGGACATTCTACTATATAGTGGTATTCGTCACCTATCGTTCTATTGCAACGCGTGCATTTTCTATTCTCGTATGGGACATTACTCCATCGACCAGTTTCACATGGTAATTTGTGATTTCTCATTCGTAATTTTGCATATTTTTTGTATTTATGTCATAGGTGTTATAAAGATATTTTTCAATTTCAAACTTTTCTTTAAATGTTTTATAAAATATAAAATCGGAAGCTTGTGGATGTGTTTAATGTACTGTACCAGTCAGTTATAAACAAATCTTTTAACTCTTGTGATACTGAGAGAGTTAATCATCTACAATTAGTAAATGTATGTGATAACCAAATTCCATACATTCCTGTTTTATTAACATAGTTTTAATATAATTTATCCAGATTAATTTATTTTGACTCCCGTTATTTTGAAGATCATCATAAAGTTTGGTAGACAATTTTATTTTCGAAGGTTGTACTAGGTGTGCCCAAATTTTAACCATCCGTGTTTCTATGCTAATTCGTATAGCAAATACACAAGTCTCATCATACACCATTACGTTTGGGGTTGAGGATCGAAGGCATAAAATGTGCTTCAAAAATTTAAGTTGTACTTTTTCCTACAACTCAAAGTTCCAAAACCCCATTTTTCACATCCACAAAGAAGTATTGGTTTAACTAGCTTATCAAACAAGTCAATTTGTATATTTATTGGGAGGTATAATGATTAAGCTTTTTTATCAGACAATACATTGCTTTTGTAGCTTGGTTGGCAATATGTTTTTTGGCAGAAAGAAAAGATCCAAAATGACTGAAATATATTCCTAGATACTTGTACTCTTTCACAGAATCTATGTCCATATTATCAAATTGGAAAATGTGATTTGTCATTCTACCAGATGAGAATATTACAGTCTTTGTTTTATCAATATTTACTTTTAAATGCCATGTAAGACAGTAGCCACAATATGCATTTAAACAATCTTGTAAATCATTTGAAGTTTCAGAGACAATTGCTGTGTCATCAGCATACAAAAGTATAAATATTTTCATATACAATAACTGATTTTCACCGATTTCGATGCCATTAAGCTCTTTAATGTTAAAGAATTCATGCAGGCCCCTATATTACTTGCAAAATAGTTAGAGGACTCACCATAAACCCTAACACACGATTTAATGGAATTATACATATTTTTAATGACCTTCAGAAATTTACCACCATTGTTAATGAAATAAGTTTCGACCAAAGACCTGAACGCAAGACAGAGTCAAATGCAGCTTTGAGGTCAATAAACGCACATAATAATTTCTTCTTTTTAGCTCTTACTATTTGTATTAAACAGTGAAGCACAAACGTATCATCGGTTGTTGAGTAGTTTGAGCGAAATCCAGCTTGAAAATCATTTATAAGGTCTTTATTTTCAGCAAATGTTTATAGGCTTTAATTTAAAACACCGGTGAATAACTTACCTTAACAACTTAAAAGTGTGATCGGCCTATAATTTTCTGCGCCTAGCGGGCTTCCTTTGTTTTTAAATATTGGTTGAACAATTCCCTGTGTCCAAGATTCAGGGCCATAACCAATATCTAACACTATGTTGAATAGTTGTACATATATATATTCAATTCAATTTAAAGTAGATTTAATGTGTTTTGTTTAAAATAAAATCTACGCCACCAGCCTTGCCATTTTTCAATTCTTTAACCACTTTTTGTATTTCTTCCTTAGTTATTGGGGCGTTAAGAATACTATTAATATGCTCCGGTGTCTCAAAAGGCGGGTTATCATTTGTGTTTGTTTCATCGTTAACTATAGTTGCATTAACATTTTTTAAATGAGTATATAGGTCTTTTAGTGATGCTTCAACATTAGTTTTGCTTTTGCCATTCAATATTTTCCAAAATTGCTTTGGATTTGTTTTTGTTTAGATTTCTTAAGTTTTGTAACGTTGTCAATTTTATAATTTTTAAATGTTAAATTGAGAGTTTTCTTAAACTCCTTACTTTCTCTTTTTAATGAGTGTAAGTTTGCATGATTCTTATTTATTTTGTAATTATATTTTGCTCGATGGAATTTCTGACTGGCTTTTTACAGTTTTTATTGTACCAATTATGCGTTGTGATGTTTGCTCTCTTTTTTGAATTTGTAGTTTTGTCTTTTGTGTTAAAAGACAATTTTGCACTGTCTACAAAAATATTTGATAATTCATTTGTGATATAATCAAAATATTTTAGTGTTACATCGTTACTATTTATGATATCTTTTAAGTTTGCATTCATTGAACACATTTTGGTTTCATCAATATTTTCGATGAATAGCTCTGATTTGGTTTTATCCCACATTACAGGGGTCGAGGCCTGATTGGTTGTATTCTTAATATGTTTTGAGCTTATATGAATTATGAAAGATATCGGGCAGTGGCCGTCTAACATATTTGGACAGAAATCAAATACATCAAACCGGTCAATAAATTTAAACATGGCAGTTGAAGTCATACAATAGTCAATAACGCTTGTGTGCATTTACCGATTTTATCACCATTAGTCCTACCATTCAATATAAACAGATTATTTTTCAATAAAAAATCTAAAAATTTACTTCCATAATTGTTTACTGTTTTATCACAGCTAAATCGTTCTACACAAACATTTGTTTTTTCAAACATTTTCATTTCAGACATGTACTCATCGTAGATATCCAACAGGTCAAGTTCATTAAATATATCATAATCAACTTCTATAAAATCTTTACAGTTTTTAACCTTGGAGTTAATATCTCCAAACATACGAACGTTATTAAACTTTGTCGATAACAATTCTATGTCGTTATTTATTTCCAAACAAGGATCATCTAATGCAAAAGTTGAATTTTCAGGTGGTATGTACACAACACAAAAAAACAGAACCTTTTGTTTGGGGAATCAAGTTTGAAAACGAAAACCGATGCGTCAAATAATTAGATTCCGTTTCAACTTGATTAACATATTGCGAGATATTGTTTTTAACTAATAATGCTAACCCCTCTGACATTCTCTCAAAATTGAAAATCCATTTATATCAACAGTATCTAAAGAATCAGTTTTAGTTTCCTGTAAACCAATAATGTCAAAATCACATATAAATTCTATAATTTCTGGGTTTATAAGTTTTGACTTTAGTCCGCATACATTTAATGAAAGAAATCTAAGCTTCTGAAAATATGTTTCAGTGTCATTGATTTGACCTTGATCACTAACGGAGTATTCTCCCGGCCTGTTCTAATAAATGTTACTGTTAATCTCCTCGTACGTTTCGCTGGTATTCACACTTCTCGATTGAGGTTCGGCGGAGGTCACGGTCTTTACATCGGTCGAATTTTCACAAAAGCGTTTAACTCCTGTCTCCTCAAGGGGAGATGCTTTATGTTTGATTTGCTGGCTTTGACTACGCTCACGAAGAGGCCCGTATCTGTTCGGAGTTTCAAAGTTCAAAGGACCCGTAGATCTTTTGTACGAGGTTTTTTGTCGAGATCGCCCGCAGTCATAATGTGGTGAGGCAGGTCTGGCAATTACGTCGCTTTGTTGTGGGGGATCCTCTTACAGATGCAAATTGTTTTTATAAACATCATACAATAGGCCATTTACATAGAAGCGGTCTGCTACAATATAACTTTTGAAACCTTTTCGTTTAAGTATTCGCATCACGGGAAAGAGTTTCCTCCTCTTCTGATCAACATCATATGAAAAATGTTCATTTACATATATATTGCATTTTTTCATATTAAATTTGACAACTGCTTCTCGAATGAGCTCTCTATCGTTGAAACTTTGAAAAGTTGCCAGTATCTGGCGTTTAGGATAGTTCGGGCCTTCAATTCGATGTACCTTTTCGAAAGTTATGTTTGATAAATCAAACTTGAATACATTTACCTCTGTGTTTTGTAGTTTGTTTGTGATAAAATTGTAGTTTCACAGTTTTGCTTGCCTGGTGTTCCATCTGGATTATTATCGGAATCTTCTGCGATGCCCGTGAATACAAGGTTGTTTGAAGGGATTTACACCGAAGGTCAGCTAAATGGTTTTGCATAGTTTCAGCTGAGATTGATACGTCATTCAGCTTTGTCGACAGATTTTGATTTTCTCGTTGCAAGGTTTCAATTTCAGATTTTTGATCATACGTTTCATCTGAGATAAAGTTCATAGATTTTTTCACATCAGATAATTTTTGGGTAAAATCATGCTGACATTGCTTGAGTGTTGTAATCTCTCTGCTCATTTTTGATACATTTGTTTCTATGTTTGACAGTTTAGAACGGCTGTTTTCAATCACTTCCCAAGAAGACAATTTACGATCCCTCTAATCCCCGCTGTGTACAAAATTGACCCGAATAAATTTATTGGCAGTTGTTGTGATAGTTGCAAACTGTCAAAAAAGGGCCCTAATTTGCCAATAGCACTGGTGTCAATTTGCGAAGTTTTGATAGCGGTACATCGCCTACACAATTGTATCGTCTACCCATTAGAGAGTTTTCACTAAACAATGGACGTTGACGAGTGAATAAGGAATAAGTAAGGCCGTTACGAGCAATGATTCTTGAATGGGCGTATTGTTTGCAATGATTATGACAATTGATTGGTTGATACCAAAAAAAAAGGAATTATGCATATTAATGTGGTAAACAACAATACTTCAGTATGGAAAACGTCAGTTTGAATATTTTTTCATAGAGTAAACAACTAAACATATTAATGAATTATTTTCGTTCATTGCAATGCTGAATTGAGTTCATTATTGAGTGAAGTCTCGATCATCTAGACGCTCAAATATGATCCTAGTTTTACTTTCCATTTATATTTTAGTACATATGTATGTATAAAATGCAATGAAAAGTCCAAATTAAGAGCATGAAACAACATTTGTTTTCTTTTTATTGATTTTTTACGTTAAGGTACATAATGACGGTCTTATTTAAAAATAAAAATGACCAATATAACGACCTACGCACAAAGTACATGATACAAGTATACACGAACTTGTCTTTCCCGAAAACCAATAAGGTTTCAATTTATTTATCCGAGTAATCGAGTACCCAATTACTCGATCGAACGATCCGAGTACTCGAGTACCAATTTTTCTATTCGTTGCCATCCCTAGTTTATAAATAATACTAGACCCAATTTGTAGGTGTATGAATACCTTTATACACTGGACCCAATATAAAGGTCTATGAACATGTTTATATGCTGGACCCAATAGGAAGGTTAATGAGCAGCACTATATACTGTGAAATATTTTAGATTTACTTGTATATTAAACTTGACAGAACAATGCAACGTTGTGAGCGCTAAAAAAATGCGTTTAATCAAAAATGGAGTACAATCATCAATATACACACAGTTCAAATCGAAGACAAATAATGTCCCCCTTGCGAAAAATGCCCATTTCCCCAAAAAATATTATATATTTTTTCCAAGCAATGAATTTCTTCAAAAATAAACACAATCTTGACAAGACTAGCCCTTCACAGCATAATGTATGCATACGAAGATGAAAACATGTATTCTTTGCTATTATATTTGCTTTTTTGCGATCAGCTAACCATGATAACAGCTAGGAAGGCGATTGTACATCCGACATGCTTTCCGGTATCCCTGCACTTTATATAAAAGTGCCAATCTTCACTGAAACACTGATATATATTTTTTTTCTAATTTGAAGCCAAAACTTTCAAGATCAAAAGCTTATCATGTTACATGACAGTACCAACTGTACCTTAAATACTTTCCAGGAGTTATGGTAAAACATTACATAAGCTCAAACAGGAAATGTTTCAAAATTCAAGAGCCAAAACTCTAGTTGTTGGTCCAATACAAACACATGCAAAAACCACTAAACCTGACCTTCATACATATATGAAATTTCATAATTAAAATGCTTTTGGAAAAACGAACAACATAAATTTAATAGGGAGAAATGGATGCACAAGTGCAAATCTATTTTTTAAACAAAATGGAGAGAGAAAATAGTGCTAGCTAACAGTTTGGATATATATATGAATAACAAGGATGAAAATGAGCAGCTTGACCTACCTCCCTATTGCCATATCAGTTGATTCCATAGGAAAGATAGCTTATTGTTGATAGTGACCACCACTGACCCCCATACCTTGCCTGAAAAACATCAATTACCATTTCAGAGTTTGAGATGAACCCTTATCAGTAATGTATAATAAATATATCTTCATAGACATGCAAGAACAATTGAAATGGGGCAATAGAAAGTATTGGCCTAATACTGAATAGTACTGAATGAAAACGGGGAACGGAACGTAAAATCATGTAGGATTACCTGTATCAAAAGTGACTATTATAAAAAAATTTTTAGATCAATATAGGTGCTAATGTTAACAACATACACAGCGTTTAGTAGGAAGCAAGCCAGTATTTATCTATTTTTGGCTAATGACATTGGGAAAAACTCAAAATCGCTAATGGGGATCAACGTTACCATGCACGAGCAATATGCAGGGGCCACGTTTTCATAAAGCAATTGCATATACATTAAGTCTTCAAAATATGTGGTGTATATCTACGTTTGAAGCATTGAAGTAATAGGTTAATATAAGATATTACCTTCGCTCCTCCCTGACTCAGACACCTTGGGCTGACGAGTTAGGCCCTTGTTGATGTCACTGCTATTCATGCTTGATGCTGGGTTGCCATCTGGGGAGAATATATGGTCATTTCCGAACCAAACAAGTTAGTCACGCTGTACACAAAATCCTGTGACTTCAGGTTTGTGTGCGCAATCGCGTCCTGATGGAACTTTAGGCACAGTTGCGGTGACAGTATCTTGTCGCTGGGAGATCGGGACATTCCTGTAGACACACAAATCACTCAGGCTGTTCTTCTGAGACTGATCTGTTACCAGACAGAAAAGTGTGTAAAACACACATTACACACTGTTAATGTATATTTGTATTATTATACAAACAACAATTATGCTTCAAAGTTTATCAGATTTATCAGATTTTGCTCCTTGTATACATATGCACACAAGTGTTGTGAATTGCATGTGGGTTAAAAATTGAGTTATAACCCAATTGATTGATAATTCAGCCATTTCATGTCCTATGAAAGGGAAAAAGTAATATTTTAAAAAATTCTTGATTTGCAGGAGACATTAAAGCTTGTTCTTTGAATTGTTAAAAGTCCCATTTTTTATGTAAACTAATATAAAAGCGATGATTTTGTTTATTAGAATGGCATATTAAATATAATAAAATACTAATTGCAATTCTTATGCAGCAGTCAAGAAGTGCTTTCTGACATTATCAACAGTTAAAAGTTAGTCCATATAAAAAGCCGCTTCAGAGTCTTTGACAATTTTTGTTTTGGCGACTCTGCGCGTCAATATCCCACCTGTTCTTTTCCTAGCCAAAAATGACAGATCCCTGCAATAAGTATATTGAGCGGAAATATAACGGGCACCTAATAGGTAGACCGTAGTTAAAAAATGTCAATGCTTTGTTGACAGATTAAACTGAATTTTGTTTCATGAAACACTCAGTGAAATAAGAAAAGGGTATTGGAAAAAATAGTTTATTTTATTTGTAATTTATATGTTTTTATTTAACAATGTAGTGTTAAATTTTGTGGAGTTACAATTGAAAAATATATTTTACTTTGATATGAATCAGTCGACTTGTGGTGTTAAGGGAACAAAATGAATATCCAAATGTTAAAAAAGTTCCATAAACGCACATTATTGTGGATACAGTAAAAGTGAATCCAGGTCAACTCGCCCAATTATCTTTTCGGCCTGGACCTTTAAGGCCTAGTTAGCATTTCACCCTACTTTTATTATTATTATTACAATTATTATTATAATTATTATACGTATTACCCTTATTTCTATCATGAATTAATGATAAATAATACCAAAAGTATGTATGTTAAGGTATATTGTCGATGACATCAATGCTGTTTAGAATTTTAACACACATGTTATTTCATGAAAGAGATATACGATGTTTTAAAATACTCATTTCCTTACTATTTTACTTTGAAATCAACCACATCACAATATGAAAAACATAACAAGTATGGGTGAGCTCAAAACCACAACGATACAAAATATTCCTTAGTGACCCAAATAGCATTGATTGCAATATGGTTATTGTATAAGTATTATTCTTCAAATGATACTATTCCTGCATGTATGCTGCATTGTCCATGATGCCGGTAGTGGTACATGTAGCTGTTACATCAGGACTGTTAATTAGAGATAAAACGATGATCGAATATTGTCGAAAGTCGATTATTTGTGTCCGAGGTCGGCGATAATCGATTTCATTATTCCATAATCGATTATCGCTTATGTACGGCAAAGGGAAGTAACCGTGTTGTGTATGTACTGATTTTCTTTAAAACGGGAAACGGTACTGAATTATACGGGGTTATACGGCAATTAGAAATCAGGGGAGCTAACTCTCGCAACATCCGTTTCAAAATGTCAGCTTCCATGGACGAACGTGTCTTTTTAAAGTAAAAGATCATCTTCATTGTTACATCAAATATATAAAAAAATATCAAGTAAAAATGATTACTTATTCAGCATTTCCCTATGTTATATCTTGCTAGAAAAATATTCAATTCATTTCAACATGATGTCATGATAATTGATAAGTATTTCATGTAAAAGATTGGAACAGCTTTTAAAATGCTACATGTAAATACATTTTGAACTTCATATTTGGTCCAAATTATGCAATATCTGTTTTAAAGTGATGAAAATGCTGATAATTATGTAAATAATTCATCAGTTTATGGTTGATCTTTTTAATAAATACTACTGTCTGGTATATCCTTGTAGTGTGGAAAAATCAAGTTTTTATTCTCAATTATTTAGAATTAAGTTATCCCCTAAAAACATGTTACTAAATTATCAATTGTAACCTGGAATGTATAACAAAACAGCATATAAAACATAACTGATGGTTATATGTTTATTCATTTAAAGAGATGAATGTACAAACCAATAAAGTTTGGGATTTATTTGTAATATATTCACTTGTTCCGTTTCGATTATATAATCGATGATTGATCAAAATGGCTCGTCCGATTAATTTCGATGATCGATTATGACTTGGGTCCGATTTTCAATCCCTTCTGTTAATGCATGCATTATTATTAAAAATACACACTGAACTCAAATATTGACTTCAGTCTAGATCATGACTTTGTGAATCATGCAATTTGGGCATCCCTGTCCTTTGTATTTTGACAAGTTGCAGGATCAATATTAAAGTAACATTTGTCCCTGACACGCGGCAATAGTTTATCGTTTATGACACTGCAATTAAAGTAAGGGCTTGTAAACTTGCTGGATCTGTGGTAATAATACAATATGATCAGCGAATAAAATCATAAACATTGATGAAAGTTCTAAATCCCTAGAGAAAAATGCTTAAAAATTTAAATTTTCAAAGATAATTCATTTATAAACAATATAAATTAAATATAAATAAAAGGAATCAGCTGTATAATGATAATCACGAAAAGAACTGGCAATCACTAAACTTATTATACGTGGAGAATATTTACTAATTTGAGACAACTTTATTTTTTCCTGGCTATTAAACAATCCTTTAGATTTTCTTAAAGCTGCAGCTAAATTACGCCGTGAAGTAAGAAATACAATCTTATTTATTTCACTATTATTAAAAAAAATCTTGGCTTTTAAAAATAATGTTTTACTCTTTCTACAAATTCCATCAAACCAGGGAGATTTGAATCAGGATTGTGAAGCCTTTGGGACATACGTTTACCCAAAGAACTAAAGCGATATATCATGAACAGTATTTGAAAACGTTTCCATACATTCGTCGAGAAACATATTACAGGATAACCATTTGATATTTATTTCATTAAATAACTTGGAATTACGTAAATTCCATAAAAATATATATGTTCCTATGTTCTGTATTTCAAACCACTTGATTTTTATGCACAAAGCTTTAATTATCAAACATAGTATTATGAATATTTATACTTAACATCATCGGGAATTAAAAGGTGTTTCAAACGCTTTTAGTTATAAGGCAATATATAAGTTTTAATAAATTAATAAACATCATTAACATCCTTTGTGCAATATTAAATGGTTGTCGGAGATGGTGATACATGGAAGGTATACAAATATAATATGCATAAATAATTTGACAGAATTGAGAAGGAAGCTATAGTAGCTTATATTATGCCTCGCGTCTGTCACTCTTTCAAGCTGCTTGAAATGGTGTAGATGTTGTTATTGTTTGTATATTTATGTAATCGTTAAAATTTGATGGATAATGTGGAAGATGAGACGTCAAAAATGCGCATAGGGTATAAAATAGAGTACTGTAAAGAGCAGGAAGAGGGGGGGGGCATTGATAGGTCAGGTCAGTTGAAGAGTCGAGGTTGTTCTAATTTACCTTAAGGAGATTAAAAACGTTTAGTTTGGCGAATGAAGTGATGAACGTGATTATATATCATTGAGTTTGTCTGGTCCGTGACGTTTTTGATCCAAACAATAAAACCTGAAGTGACATAGGCCTTATAGCAGGTAATGAATAGGTGATGCGTTTGTGCATGGTAGGGACAGGTGAAAAAGAAATGGTAGGTGTCCTCAATTTTACCACATTAGCAATTTGGGCTATTGATAATGTTTTTAGAGAACAAATGTTCATTAAGATTACTACAATGCATCCGCAACCTTGCTTGTGTGACACACAATTTGCGTTCACCCTCATAGTAGAATTGAGGAATTGTTTGTTTGTTCTTGTTAAGTTAAACTTAAAAGAGGGCAAGGATGGAGAAGAACGAACTGTTTCCGGAAGTGCATTCCAGGACGATATTGTAGGTGGTCGAAATGAATTCGATAACAGTTGAGTTTTACAAGAAATATTACGAAGGTTAACAGAATTCCGAAGATTGTAGGAGGTTGTATGACCAACTCGAGACAGAATAAGTAAAGTGAGATAGGCAGGTGTAAGGAGGTGAAACATCTTGTAAAAGAGTGTGAATTTATGTTTCCTTCTTCTCTCCTTCAGAGGATCAAGTCCTGTTTCAATCTAAAGATTAGAAATGAAAACGAGTCGTGTTGCCCCGGATACGATTCGCGCTGCCTCATGCTGAACCTTCTCTAGATCTTCTGCATCAGCTTGCGTTAGATTGTCCCAAATAACATCGGCATATTCTAAGAGTGGCCGAATAAATGTTTTATATAGTACTTCTAGCGATTTGCGATCAAGGACATATTTAAAAAATGATCGCATGAGGTAGATACGCTGCCAGGCCTTAGTTTTTACGGACTGAACATGTTCATGCTATGAGCAGTTATTGGATTTTGTGACGCCAAGATGTTTATGGAACTTCCACTATTTGAACATTGTCCATAAAGATGGGTGGATGTGCCTGTCTGTTTGTTTTTCGAGAGATAAGAAGTGATTCAGTTTTCACCGGGTTCAATGATACAAGCCACCTTTCTGCCCACGTATGGATCTTTTCCATGTCATCATTTAATTGATGAGCAGCAGACAAGGGGTCATCGACAATGATATACATGGTAGTATCATCTGCAAAAAGACGTATGGGTGAATTTATTTCACGAACGATATCATTTATGTTGACAAGGAAGAGTAAAAGACCAAGGATTGAACCTTGCGGAACTCCGGCAGATATTGAAACCGTATCAGACATAGTACCAGACATGACAACGAACTGTTTTCTATCACTGAGATAATCAGCAAGCCATAATAATAGGGGACCAGAAATACCACTTTCTTTAAGTTTGAAAATGAGGGCTTCATGCTATACGCGATCAAAGGCTTTTGAGATGTCACAGAATACTGCTCGTACTTCTTTACCCTCATCTAGAGCGAGGCAGAATGAGTGATAAATAGATACAAGCTGATTAACAGTGGAATCCTTTGGAAGAAAACCTGAGTGGTGTAAGAAAGACGCTTTGACGGAAGAAATTGAACATGTATTTATGCAAAATTCTTTCTAGAACCTTACTTATAACACTCAAAAGGGATATTGGACGGTAATAACAGACGTCTTGGGGATCTGACTTCTTAAAAATCGCGCATATATGAGCCAGTTTCCACTGGCTACGTACCGTACCAGAACGAAGAGAGTAGTAAAAAAGGTCTCGAAGGGGCTTTGAGATTTCGGTTGCTATCTCCCTTAGAACATAACTTTTTATAGAGTCTGGTCCTTTTGCTTTACCAGTTTTCAGAACCTTTATTGAGTCAAGAACATCTTGATTGGAAATATCGAAATCCTGCATGGAAAGAGCATCAGAGACAGTGGGAAGAGGTGTGTTAGGTATAGTAAGAAGGGTCTGTGATTGGAAAAAAGTTGTTCAGAAGATTTGCCTTGTCAATGTTTGATTCGTAGACGGTGCCGTTGTGGATGAGTGGGGGAATGTGCTGTGATGTCGACGTAGGTCTCGTAAATTGTTTAAAGGTTTTCCAAAAGTCTGTTGAGGAGAGGGTATTATCTCGTAGTAACGTAGCAAGTTTTTCATAATGTGTTTGCTTGGCAGTTCTTATAATATTGTTGGCATTATTGCGTATCATCATATAAGCTCGCCAGTTGTGTTCATTATTCGAGAATCTGGCTCTTCTATATGCTCTTTGTCTTTGGCGTATTAACTTACGAATTTCATTATGAAAATGTGTTTTCGTTGTTTACATTAATACTCTAACACATCAACAACTCTAAATAATACATAAATTAGGTGTGAAATACATAATACCAATCGGCATTTTATAGGCAGGCACGCTTCCTTTTAAAAATACATAAATTCCATACATTCGCCAAGAGACTTATTACAGGATAACTATTTGGGAATTATGTAAATTCCATAAAAATGTTCCTATGTTCTGTATTCCAAATCACTTTATTTGTATGCACATAGCTTTAATTATCAAACATAGTATTATGAATATTTATACTTAACATCATTGGGCATTAAAATGTGTGTTTTAAGAGTCAATTTTGACTGAATAAGTAATATAAAAGGAATGGATGGAACCACACAGTGTTGTTGGGTCTAGCCACTATTGAGTCCCTGTCCCAATTATCTAACTATGTCCCAATAATATACATGGCGACCAAAGAATTCGACCGCAATACGCAAAGAAGACCCGGTAATTCCGCATGTTTAAAACTATATATATGTGTTGCGCGGATTCAAGGAGAATTGATGATTTTGGACATCAATTTCGAACGAAGCAACTTTCAATGACTAACAAGGTTTTGCAGAACAATAAAAATATAGTTATTCACACGAACACTGTCATTTTGGGCGTGTTCTGGAAAATAACACCACTGTGGGTCGGCGGCGATGCACTAATTTCTTACATCGTATTAACAATAACATCTATATTGTTGTAAAGATGTCACAAGGAAATGATGACGTTGTATTAAAATGTTGGCTAATTTGTAATTTAGATCAGATTATCCGATAAAAAATGACACGGCGTTCACATGTTGTTTTTTTACTGATAAAACGCCATATTCCATCGAGAAGCATGAAAGAAATTGAATGTTTATACTTTTTATTAAACTATTTATGCAATGCGTTTAAGAGGTTTCATCTTTTAAAAAAATATCAAATAGAGGTAGAGTTTACGTTACTTTTGTTAAAGTATGGCAGCTATCATGGCCCCTAATAATATTGATCATGGAATAGATAAAAACAATTTTATACTTTATCAATTTTAACTCTTATAACTCTACGATGAGTTTTGAACAGATAGCAAAGGCAATGCACACACATCAATGAAACTTATCATTTTGGTACATAAGGGGCCGTCGCGGACTTCATTTTGATTTTGTATTGGCAAAAATGATGTATTTATGCTTCAATTGATATTTCTTATCAAACAATTTCATTAATATGATTTCCAGCAAACCAACAATACAATTTATAATATATATCATTTACGAACATGTAGCAGTTTTAAATATCAATGTTCTGTGACAACTTCAGAATATACACTTGCACATGTTTTTGTTTTCATTTTAATCCTCCAAATGTAATGACTACCTGTAACATGTCGAGGTGAATGTACATATTTGTTCAATATTTTACATTTGAATCAACTGGCGACCATTTTCAGGTTTCTTCGAATAGTTGAATTCACCAAAGAACCCTAACATAATTGTAATTCTTGTATTAGAGGGTGTAGGTTCCAAATAGAAGACAATACATTTTATAAGCTGCCATGATAGGATCGATTTAAAAATCCAATTAGGCTGCATACAAACAATATCAGGTATTCAACTTTTACGACCATTTAAAAAAGTGACGTTTTATAGTTACTAACAGGATGGATGGGAAAACTAGCGGAATCCACAGCATTAGTTTTCAAAACATTGCTATATTGGGCAAGAACATTCCTTTTTCCATCCCAGGACCTAATTGTTGGTCTGAGAGTAGATACCGGAAACATAAGCTTACCACTATCGCCTTTGAAATATCACAACGACATTTTAATAATTGCTTTCGTTAAAGGCGCATTTGTTCATCATATGCATCTGATGCATTTTTATAATCTATTTTTTTCTATTTTTATAACAGGTAGGGAACATAACATATTTGCAAGAATTTGTTTTGCTAATTATGCTTTTATTATGCTTAAAAATATAGTAATGAAATGTTATTTCTATTTTATGGCTTTGTTTAAACTGATCAGTATGTTCTACACTTAGTCCAAACCATAAATAGTATGTACTTTTGCTATGGCTTACATCTTTGACATTGGTAAATAACTTGTTGTGTTTAAGCTTTCTTTCAATTATTTGTCAACTGCTGCGAATGACAAATACAGAAGGCATTCCATTTAAATAGTCTTAACAATATATATATATATATATATATATATATATATATATATATATATGTGTGTGTGTGTGTGTGTGTGCGTTTGTATATATATGTATCAACTAATAAAAAAGAGCTTTTCGTTCTGTTTGGGATTTCGTAATGTCAGAATACTTTCAAATTAAGAAAAAAAATGCAGAAAATACCCTGTCATAACGGAAACATTTTTTGTCTCTCACTTTACACCTTAAAGTGCCTTTAAAATATCATGAGGCTGAACTTTTTAAAGAACTTATTAACATTCTAAAATAACTAAAACATCAAGTGAAATGATCAACCAAGCGGTGCAGTTACATTTTATATTTACCTTAAGTGGAATACAATTTTCATTGAATCTGACCAAGGCGAATACAATTATGCGGGTCAGGAAAGGCTATTTTTAAGTCGGTCGTGGGAGAGTTAACATTTTTAATTGTGTTTAAGGCCTTGTTTATAGCCATAATATCTTAGAAGAAAATGTGTTTTTTCTACCTTTTAGGGAAGGGGTCGGTGCTATAGAAAAGCGGGGAAAGTAAAACTTGTACGATCACATTTTCACTCAATATCTCCATCATTTATTAATGAACCTTAATATAGCATATGGTTAACATTATATATTTTATCGCGGCGATGTTCAGACCTATGATCTATGCAATTGTAAGTTTCCAAACGCTTGGTTTGCAATATTACTATTTATTACTGGACTAAAGGGGCATATATGTTATTTGAAGTAAACACTATTGAAAGCTATACAGCTTAACTGTTAATATCGCCAAGAATAATGTGTTTTTGATGAAGTAGGAACTCAAGAACATTTTATAAAAACACAACCACTCGAAGTACCACAACAATAACGTCTACATTACCAAATAGTTATTCCACTACAACACTTAACACTTCAAATACTGAAACTATCACAGCTCCTACCACTAGAATTACTTGAAACTGCTACAACTCCACTACAAATACTACATAAATACTACTACAACTTATGCACTACCACTACTTGCAACAACTACATTTCTTACCACTACAACTATTGAAACCTCTACAACTTCTACTACTGCAATTACTTGAAAATACTCGAACTTTTACCCCTACAACTACTTTATAATACAACCAACCTTACCACTACAGGTACTTAAGATTACTACAACTCCTAATTACAACTATTTAAGTCTCTACAACTCATATCACTAAAATATTGAAACCACCACAACTCCCACTACTAGAACTGCTTGAAACTCACTTCAACTGATTGGAACTACAACAACTTCTACCACTACAACTATTTAAAACGACTACAGCTGCTACTACCACTAAAACTACTTTAAACTACAACAACTTCTACCACTACAACTATTGAAACCTCTACAGCTCCTACCACTTCAACTACTCGACACTGCTACAACTCCTACCAATACAGGTATTGAAACCTCTACAATGTTTAAGTACTTGAACTTTTTAAAAACACTACAGCTCCTACCATTACAACTACTAAGTGCTACAACTCCTAACAAACCAAATATTAAAACCGCAACAATTTTATCGCTACAACTATTTAAATCGCCACTTATCCTAGAACTACGGTCCCTAAAACAACAACTTATTGCAACTCTTACCACTACGACTACTTCAATCAGCTACAACTCCTACCACTATAACTATTAAAACTGTTGCATCTCCTATCAAAACAACTGTTGAAAGCGCTACAATTCCTACCAATATATTATTGGAACTCTACAACGCCAATCACTTCAACTATTGAAACTACTACAACACCTATCTCTATAACTATTGAAACTTCTACAACACCTACCAATGTAACTATTCAGTATTTAAACGAATTCAACTCTAAAAAACTACACCGCCTACCGCTACAACTACTTGGAACTCCCACAACTCCTACCTTTACAACTATTAAACTCATTGCAATTTAATTCCTAGCACTAAAACTATTAAAATAACTACAACTCCCACCATTACAGGTACTTTTAACTACTTAAACTCCTACCACAAGAACTATGAAATAATTATGAAATTACTGCAAATCCAAGCACTAGAACTATTTAAAAATCTACAACTTCTATAATTACAACTATTGCAACCATAACAACTCATTCCACTCTATTTATTGAAATCTATGCAATGCTTATTGAAATCCGTACAATATCTAACACTACAACTCATGAAACAAATTTCATTCCTACGACTAAAACTATTGAAATCACAGCAGCCATTACAAGCACTACAACACGTACTATTAGAACTATTGAAACCACCACAACTCCTACCACAAAAACAATTGAAATCATTGAAATTCCTATCAATAGATGTATACAAACTATCTCAACTGCTACAACTAGAACTATTACAAGTCTTACCACAAGAACTATTTAAATCACTGTAACATATACCACTTCAACAATTAAAACTGCTACAACTCTTACCAATGCAACTTAATACTGCTACAACTCTTACCAATGGAACTTAAAACTGCTTTAACTCCTACCAATAAAACTACTTTAAACTGCTACATTTCCTACCTCTACATCTACTAAAACTGCTACAATTTCTACCACTACAACTACTAAAACTGCTACAATTCCTACCTTTACAACTACTTTAAACTGCTACAACTCATTGCACTTCAACTATTAAAACTGCTTTAACTCCAACCACTACAAGTATTGAAAGAACTACAACTCCGAACAATAGAACTATTGAAACCTCTACAACTCCTAGTACTAGCGCTCTTGATATCACTGCAACTCCTACACCTACAGCTATTGAAACCACTGCAAGTCTTACCACTTCGACTATTGAATTCACTGCAGCGCTTAGCACTTACACTTCTACAACTCTTACCAATACAACTATTTGAAATCGCTGCAACCCCAAACACTTCAACTTATTTTGACTGCTACTCCTACCAATACAACTTCTTGAAACGTCTACAACTCCTACCACTACAATTATTAAAACTGCTACAATTTCTATCACTACAAATATTATTATTGTTAAAACTCCTACTTGAACAATTATTGAAATTGATACAACTCATACCACTACAACTACACTACACCCTTTGAAAAAGATATAAATCATACCACTCCAATTTCTAAAACTGCTACAACTCTTTTTAGTGTAACCTTGGAAACTACTACGACGCCCACAACTACAACTACTTGTAAATGATACACCTACTACCACTATATCTTATTAAACCACTACAACTCCTACCACTATAACTGTTCAAAATCCTATAACTCATACTACTTCAGCTACCTGAAACAACTACAACTCCTTTCACTAGATTAATTGAAATCACATCAACTCCTACCACAAGAACTACAATTATTGAAACTCCTTCCACTTCAACTCTTAAAACTGCTACAACTTCTACTTCTTATAATATTGAAATGCCTTCAACTCCTTTTACAACAACTATTACAACTTATAAAACTCATACCGCCACATATATTAAAACAACTATCACTAGAACTATTGAAATCGCTACAACGCCTTCCTCTAAATCAATTCAAACTACTACAACTTCTACCACTACAACTACTTAAAACTACCAATTAAACTAATTTAAACCACTTTAACTTTTACCACTACCATAATTGATATCTCGAAAACTCCTACCACAACAACTACTATGAAGGTTATACAATTCTTACCACTAAAACTACATAACACTGCTGCAATTCCTGTCGCTACAACTATTGAGGCTACTACAACTCCTACCACTACAACTACTCGAACAAATACAACTCCTACTTCTACAAATATTGAAACGGATTCAACTAATTGAAACTATTACAACTCTTACCACTATAATCACTTGAAACTACTACAATCCCTATAACTATTGCAAAGGATACAACTCCTATTACATCAACTTTTGAAACTGCTACAACTCCTACAACTAATGATATTGCTACGGCTACTGCCAGATAAACACTTCAGGGTATTTGTACCAAAGCAAACAGAGCAAGATTGTTTAGATAATTGAAATATGACTGCTGAAATTAATAATACTTATTAACTTTGAGTCAACGTGGACAAAGCTTAACTTTTTATTAATAAAAAGAACATAAGAAAGGATGAGGGAAGAAAACATTCACTTCACAATCTTTTTAAAGCGACGTTGTGTTTTATAACTAAGTAGGTCTTAAGTATGGAAATAAAGCAGTCAGCATCTTCTGTTTTGATGATTTATAGTGGTAGTGACGTTTTTTAATCTTGAAAATGTTTCTCTGCTTAATCCCTTACGTCCCAATGTGGATTTCAATGATACTTTATAAGAGAGTTTTCCAGTCAACTGTAGGCTTGTTGTAGGCTTATTCGTGGTGTGCCGTTTGTATTTTTGTAATTGATGTTAATATTTGTGTGTATCAAGTTCTCTATTATTTGCCTTATGCCAATACATAGGGTTAATTTTTGAATTGTTGACAACCGGGCTTAGATAATGTTTACCAGTTTCATATTTCGACTTGAATCGATTTTAGAGACTTGTCAGGGCTTTATCTCTTAAGTATTTGGATCTCATCTCATGGAAGGTTTGGTGTAAGAGAAGAGGAATATTGTGTCTTTGACGCAAACCTTATATAGTAGTTCATATGCTAATTGTATCATATATAAATATTAGATACGGACATTGAGTTATATGTGCAGTGATATTCTTGTATGGTATGTATTCAACCATTTATCACCAACTGCAATAAGTTAAGCGAAATTTGATGAATTAATAGTATTATAATGATTTTATAACAGGAAGGTAAAACCCTTTTGGGAACAAACAATATAAATATCATGTGAATATCTTAATTAACATATATGTCACACCAAATTGATGTTTTATTTGATGAGTTTTCATTACCTATTTTTGTGACTATTCCATGAATTCCCCCCACCCCCACCCCCAACCCCCCCCCCCAAAAAAAAAAAAAATAAAAAATAGGGAAGGCATTCTTGCAAAACCCTATTTCATCGAACAATGGAAATTAAAAAATACTCCCGAAAATCCAAAACAGTTATCTATAATGAATTTTCAGAGGGTTATCTTCTTTAATTTCAACCTTTGATAAGGAAATAAATTATTATAGTGTAATCATTTAAATTTTGTCACTTGTCAAGATTTAAATACGACAATTGCCCTCCTATTGAAATTTGGCTTTTCAAATTTGAGAATCGGCCCCATATATATTATTGGAGAAAAAATAATTACAATAACCACATGTTAAATCATAGATTAAGTTAAAACATTAAAGAACAGATATATTTATTTTACGATATTTTGTGCGAAAACCTTCCCGTTCTTGCATATCCAATAAAAGGATTTTCACATATTTACTACTTTTTAAATAGTTCAAAATAACATCATGTAAAATATAAGTTCAGTTAAAATGAAAATATATCAATTTTCGACGGCTTCCCGTCATCGGAATTATATAATAAGACGACGATTCCTACATACAAGATGGTAAAGATCATGTAAAGATCATGTACATTGGTTAAAAGAGAAAAAAATCGTAAAAAAATAATTATTGGATAATTCTACCTGGAGGATAAAGATCAATTTAAAATGGACGAATTCCAATTGAAAATATGAACATATAAGCAATTGTTCAAAGGAAATATTGAGAATAAAACATAAGCGCTTGACACATCTTAAAGTATTCTAACTGAAAACTGTCAACTAATCAATAACCCGGAGTACAGGTAAACAATACTCTGGTTTGCAGGATTATCGCTTTGTTATCTTTACCGCGCTTTTTGTTATGGGATTGATTACTTTTTGCGATCTATACGACTATACAAAGTTTTAGGAAACTTCAGTTTTGTAAAGACTTACAATAGTGACTTTCTTTACGTTTTTACGATAAGTTTATTTATTTTTGTCAAAATTGCAATTACAAAACATATATGAGTAAGTGTCAGCATTAGAACCTTTTTTAGATAAAGATTACATGCAATTGGTCATATATATATTATATGTGTTTTTACAAATATAAAACAACAACGTTGAACATTAATTATCTGTACATGTAATATAGACTAAAACAATGATTATAGATATTGTGAGTGTAACTTATGGCCGTTCTTGCGCCAATATACATGTTTTATTTCCTTTCCAGATCGTGCGTAACAAATTAAGTTTTATAATATTTAGTATGTGTACAAAGTTTAAAGGCCAAATTGGATGGAATGGTCTGCGTACCATCCTCTTATTCCCGAGTACTATATACGGTGTATCAAACAAAGCGGTTACAGCCACAATTGATACATTTTTGCCATGCAGAGATATTAATTACACTTATATTTACTTTATATTGAAGTGACTGAGGCGCTGTGGGGGAGATCGTATGAATAAGTAGACCAAATAGTATTTATTTAAGTGACACTCTTATTTCAAATCAATACATACGCATGTATATCAAATACTAATTTGAGTGGTAAACATTAAACTACTTAGTAAATAATGCATTTATGGAAAATATTTATTACTGATAACAAGATTGTAACCGCGTTTTAATAGCTGAAAACGCACAAATATCAAATGAATGGTGAATGCTTAAAGATTTACTGCGATATATTATCATCTTATACTGTACAATTATCGTGGTTTCTGCAACCTTCTTCCAAATCAAACTCGGTATCCGTAATAACAACTATTGTTTTCGACATTTATTCATTATCTTTGGTATGTTGAAACAATTATATTAATTCGAGTTAGTTGGTCGAGGTGCCAATGTTTCCAACAGCTGTTGGACGTTTTATTAGGCCACATACATTTGTAGAGTATACATACACATATTAATATTATATCAAGTGGAGGTTGGGGCATCTTCAGTTATGGTGTTAAAACAATTAATATCTTGTAATAGGTGGTAATATACAAGTACAAACTATACCAGCGAAGTCTATATGTCACACATTGCAACAAGCAAGCAACATTCTCCTTGCAACATTCTCATTTAATTTACTTCTTGTCAACATACATCTATGATATATAAGCAATTCACTTAATTACGCCCCAGACCATAAACGAGAATATACTAAACGTACTTTGACACTATACGCTAACGAAAATGACAACTAGAGTTATTCGAAAGTGTTGTTTTCCTAGATGCAAAATCTATCCTAATTCGATGTTTTTTCTAGGACATTTCGAATAAGAGGTACGAAACAATCAGCAATTGCGTATCACCCGGTGTGCTCATAAAGCAACATTAAGGCGAATTATGTAAATAATAATATTTCTGGTCAAACGAGTGTTTTAGTGAATGATATGCATCAATAAGATCATAATCGCATCTGCAATCCCTACTTTCGACTATTTAATACTGAAATAAACAACCGCCTTTCGAGACGCTATCTAAGTAAACATTTGAAGCAAGAACGCGGGTGTCTTGAGGCACGGGTCCAAAAAGGCAACATCCGAATAAAAGGGCGCTCACAAAGGTACATTCAGTAGCTGTTTACCCATACTTGAATTTCGTGTCAGCTGAAATGATGTTTAGCGAAAGTTCTTAGAGTCTAGCCAAATGTCCATGTCGTTCTTACTAGTTGTATACAATTACAGATTAATGACACTTGAACAGAATAAGAATAATAGGCAAGCGCGTCGGTCATATCATTTTGCGCTCATCGAAAATATCGTCCTATCATTGAGGTCCGATCATGCTGTAGCAATAATTCGTGTCTAACTTATATTTTTAAAAAATAGCACATAGTGTATAACAGTATATAATAAATAAATGAAAAAAAATGCAAAACTTCAATAATCATTTCATGTACAACCATCTATTTAAAATAAATTATATTCAGACCAGTATTAAACAGATGGCTTACACGATGACAAGGTCAACTCGTGTGAAACGTGTTACATTCCTGTTACGCCTTTTTCCTCCGCGACCAATTCAGTTAAGAAAGCCATTATGGATGCATTAGTTTATTGTTAATATTAAGATAAGCCCTATATTCATTGATATTTAAAAAAGGCGCAGATCAAAACATTTTAAATAATTGAACAATATAACATATTTTTATAAGATATTATACAGCTATGTAGCAAAGCCCGTTTCGCATACAATATAATTAAAGACATACTTAATAACAATAATTATTTGAAATTGCCATTTATGTAAAGTAAATTTGACCTCGGAATGATCCGCTCAAGTGACATTGACAGTTCAATGTGTTATGAAAGGACAAGTTTATGCGTAATCTTATCTAAGAGTTTAAACTTCTTTGTGTATATAGCAAATAAAACTTATATTGTATCCACAAACTCATTATTTAGCTTAGTATATACATTAGAAGTTTGTCAAAGTATTGTAAAGTTTTTGTAGAGGTCAAAAGGTTCTTTTAGAGGTAAATGGGTTCCAAGAATAAAACAGTGACATGTATTGATCAATAACACCATGCACTTTAGTACGTTTATAATGCGTTTGATATGTTATTTAAGACAAACGTTTACCTAACTTTATGGCATTTCATAATTTCTAATTTAATTGCTCCGAAAGGAAATTATCTTTATTCCTAAATAAGCGAAATTATAAACTCTATAAAACTCAATTTTACGTCATACTAAATATTTATTATTTTATTTACTTAAAATGTTTAAGACTAAACATCAGCAGTCAATTGTGTAAAATATGGTTAATTCTTGGTTTGGTCAAAGTAAGATAAATAAATTGATTACAAAACAGTAATCTAACAATTTCCATTAACCAAATAATCATTTCAATGTAAACAAATAGCTTAACACGTACACAACTAAGTTTTATATCATTGGCTGCTCTATATTCGATATCACAGATATTATTATATATAAACTCTTGATATATGCAATATTATTATACTTTTATCTTACCCGCTGTTTCCTGTTTCTGAAAGGTGATGAAAAGGTGAATAATAAAATTATTCATACATAAATATCAGTGATTAAAAATATTTGCAACAACAATATATATTTTATATTGCATTTAAAAAACATGTGAAGATTAAGAATGTCTAGACTCAATTTTTTTAACGGAAATATGGCATATAGTTATATACACATGAACAACGATGGCACACAACATTATAAGCATAACGATCAACGTCTATTGATTAAAATACAGCATATGTACTAGACGCTTCTGACACTATGCAACAAATGATGTTGTATCCGGGGTTGTCTTTTCCAGATCTATAACATTAAAAGTCTTTTGTATTTATCCCCTTTAACTTTTGACAAATATGCTTTGTAAATTGAAACATGGAAAAGCAATAGTTGTTGTCGTTCCCTCAATAGCATATGATTTCCTGTTTTGAGGTCATATGGTTTCAATAAGTCGTCCCCTCAATAGCATATAGTTTCCTGTTTTGAGGTCATTGTTTAATAAGTCGTTCTACAATAGCATATAATTCCCTGTTTTGAGGTTATTGTTTAATAAGTCGTTCCCTCAATAGCATGTAGTTTCCTGTTTTGAGGTCATTGTTTAATAAGTCGTTCCCTCAATAGCATATAATTCCCTGTTTTGAGGTTATTGTTTCATAAGTCGTTCCCTCAATAGCATTTAGATTCCTGTTTTGAGGTCATTGTTTAATAAGTCGTTCTACAATAGCATATAGTTTCCTGTTTTGAGGTCATTGTTTAATAAGTCGTTCTACAATAGCATATAATTTCCTGTTTTGAGGTCATTGTTTAATAAGTCGTTCCCTCAATAGCATATAGTTTCCTGTTTTGAGGTCATTGTTTAATAAGTCGTTCCCTCAATAGCATATAGTTTCCTATTTTGAGGTCATTGTTTAATAAGTCGTTCCCTCAATAGCATATAGTTTCCTATTTTGAGGTCATTGTTTAATAAGTCGTTCCCTCAATAGCATATAGTTTCCTGTTTTGAGGTCATTGTTAAATAAGTCGTTCCCTCAATAGCATATAGTTTCCTGTTTTGAGGTCATTGTTTAATAAGTCGTTCTACAATAGCATATAATTTCCTGTTTTGAGGTCATTGTTAAATAAGTCGTTCCCTCAATAGCATATAGTTTCCTGTTTTAAGGTCATTGTTTAATAAGTCGTTCCCTCAATAGCATATAGTTTCCTGTTTTGAGGTCATTGTTAAATAAGTCGTTCCCTCAATAGCATATAATTTCCTGTTTTGAGGTCATTGTTTAATAAGTCGTTCCATAATAGCATATAATTTCCTGTTTTGAGGTCATTGTTAAATAAGTCGTTCCCTCAATAGCATATAGTTTCCTGTTTTAAGGTCATTGTTAAATAAGTCGTTCCCTCAATAGCATATAGTTTCCTGTTTTGAGGTCATTGTTTAATAAGTCGTTCTACAATAGCATATAATTTCCTGTTTTGAGGTCATATGGTTTCAATAAGTCCTTCCCTCAATAGCATATAGTTTCCTGTTTTAAGGTCATTGTTTAATAAGTCGTTCCCTCAATAGCATATAGTTTCCTGTTTTGAGGTCATTGTTAAATAAGTCCTTCCCTCAATAGCATATAGTTTCCTGTTTTGAGGTCATTGTTTAATAAGTTGTTCCCTCAATAGCATATAGTTTCCTGTTTTGAGGTCATTGTTTAATAAGTCGTTCTACAATAGCATATAATTCCCTGTTTTGAGGTCATTGTTAAATAAGTCGTTCTACAATAGCATATAATTTCCTGTTTTGAGGTCATTGGTTAATAAGTCGTTCTACAATAGCATATAATTTCCTGTTTTGAGGTCATTGTTAAATAAGTCGTTCCCTCAATAGCATATAGTTTCCTGTTTTGAGGTCATTGTTTAATAAGTCGTTCCCTCAATAGCATATAGTTTCCTGCTTTGAGGTCATTGTTTAATAAGTCGTTTTACAATAGCATATAATTCCCTGCTTTGAGGTCATTGTTAAATAAGTCGTTCCCTCAATAGCATATAGTTTCCTGTTTTAAGGTCATTGTTTAATAAGTCGTTCCCTCAAGAGCATATAATTCCCTGTTTTGAGGTCATTGGTTAATAAGTCGTTCTACAATAGCATATAGTTTCCTGTTTTGAGGTCATTGTTTAATAAGTCGTTCCCTCAATAGCATATAGTTTCCTGTTTTGAGGTCATTGTTTAATAAGTCGTACCCTCAATAGCATATAGTTTCCTGTTTTGAGGTCATTGTTTAATAAGTCGTTCCCTCAATAGCATATAGTTTCCTGTTTTGAGGTCATTGTTTAATTAGTCGTTCCCTCAATAGCATATAGTTTCCTGTTTTGAGGTCATTGTTTAATAAGTCGTTCTACAATAGCATATAATTTCCTGTTTTGAGGTCATTGTTTAATAAGTCGTTCCCTCAATAGCATATAATTTCCTGTTTTGAGGTCATTGTTTAATAAGTCGCTCTACAATAGCATATAATTTCCTGTTTTGAGGTCATTGTTTAATTAGTCGTTCCCTCAATAGCATATAGTTTCCTGTTTTGAGGTCATTGTTTAATAAGTCGTTCCCTCAATAGCATATAGTTTCCTGTTTTGAGGTCATTGTTTAATAAGTCGTTCTACAATAGCATATAATTTCCTGTTTTGAGGTCATTGTTTAATAAGTCGTTCCCTCAATAGCATATAGTTTCCTGTTTTGAGTTCATTGTTTAATAAGTCGTTCCCTCAATAGCATATAGTTTCCTGTTTTGAGGTCATTGTTTAATAAGTCATTCTACAATAGCATATAATTTCCTGTTTTGAGGTCATATGTTTTCAATAAGTCGTTCCCTCAATAGCATATAATTTCCTGTTTTGAGGTCATTGTTTAATAAGTCGTTCCCTCAATAGCATAAATTTTCCTGTTTTGAGGTCATTGTTTAATCAGTCGTTCCCTCAATAGCATATAGTTTCCTGTTTTGAGGTCATTGTTTAATAAGTCGTTCTACAATAGCATATAATTCCCTGCTTTGAGGTCATTGTTTAATAAGTCGTTCCCTCAATAGCATATAGTTTCCTGTTTTGAGTTCATTGTTTAATAAGTCGTTCCCTCAATAGCATATAGTTTCCTGTTTTGAGGTCATTGTTTAATAAGTCGTTCTACAATAGCATATAATTTCCTGTTTTGAGGTCATATGTTTTCAATAAGTCGTTCCCTCAATAGCATATAATTTCCTGTTTTGAGGTCATTGTTTAATAAGTCGTTCTACAATAGCATATAGTTTCCTGTTTTGAGGTCATTGTTTAATAAGTCGTTCCCTCAATAGCATATAGTTTCCTGTTTTGAGGTCATTGTTTAATAAATCGTTCCCTCAATAGCATAAATGTTCCTGTTTTGAGGTCATTGTTTAATAAGTCGTTCCCTCAATAACATTTAGTTTCCAGTTTTAAGGTCATTGTTTAATAAGTCGCTCTACAATAGCATATAATTTCCTGTTTTGATGTCATTGTTTAATAAGTCGTTCTACAATAGCATATAGTTTCCTGTTTTGAGGTCATATGTTTTTAATAAGTCGTTCCCTCAATAGCATATAGTTTCCTGTTTTGAGGTCATTGTTTAATAAGTCGTTATACAATAGCATATAATTTCCTGTTTTAAGGTCATATGTTTTCAATAAGTTGTTCCCTCAATAGCATATAATTTCCTGTTTCATGGTCATATGTTTTCAATAAGTCGTTCCCTCAATAGCATATGATTTCCTGTTTTGAGGTCATATGGTTTTAATAAGTCGTTCCCTCAATAGCATATGATTTCCTGTTTTGAGGTCATATGGTTTCAATAAGTCGTTCCCTCAATAGCATATAGTTTCCTGTTTTGAGGTCATTGTTTAATAAGTCGTTCCCTCAATAGCATATAGTTTCCTGTTTTGAGGTCATTGTTTAATAAGCCGTTCCCTCAATAGCATATAGTTTCCTGTTTTGAGGTCATTGTTTAATAAGTCGTTCTACAATAGCATTTAGTTTCCTGTTTTGAGGTCATTGATTAATAAGTCGTTCTACAATAGAATATAATTTCCTGTTTTGAGGTCATTGTTTAATAAGTCGTTCCCTCAATAGCATATAGTTTCCTATTTAAGGTCATTGTTTAATAAGTCGTTCCCTCAATAGCATATAGTTTCCTGTTTTAAGGTCATTGTTTAATGAGTAGTTCCCTCAATAGCATATAGTTTCCTGTTTTGAGGTCATTGTTTAATAAGTCGTTCCCTCAATAGCATATAGTTTCCTGTTTTGAGGTCATTGTTTAATAAGTCGTTCTACAATAGCATATAGTTTCCTGTTTTGAGGTCATTGTTTAATTAGTCGTTCCCTCAATAGCATATAATTTCCTGTTTTGAGGTCATTATTTAATAAGTCGTTCTACAATAGCATATAGTTTCCTGTTTTGAGGTCATTGTTTAATTAGTCGTTCCCTCAATAGCATATATTTTCCTGTTTTGAGGTCATTGTTTAATAAGTCGTTCCCTCAATAGCATATAGTTTCCTGTTTTGAGGTCATTGTTTAATAAGTCGTTCCCTCAATAGCATATATTTTCCTGTTTTGAGGTCATTGTTTAATAAGTCGTTCCCTCAATAGCATATAATTCCCTGTTTTGAGGGCATTGTTTAATAAGTCGTTCCCTCAATAGCATATAGTTTCCTGTTTTAAGGTCATTGTTTAATAAGTCGTTCCCTCAATAGCATATAGTTTCCTGTTTCATGGTCATATGTTTTCAATAAGTCGTTCCCTCAATAGCATATATTTTCCTGTTTTGAGGTCATTGTTTAATAAGTCGTTCCCTCAATAGCATATAATTCCCTGTTTTGAGGTCATTGTTTAATAAGTCGTTCCCTCAATAGCATATAGTTTCCTGTTTTGAGGTCATTGTTTAATAAGTCGTTCCCTCAATAGCATATAGTTTCCTGTTTTGAGGTCATTGATTAATAAGTCGTTCTACAATAGCATATAATTTCCTGTTTTGAGGTCATTGTTTAATAAGTCGTTCCCTCAATAGCATATAGTTTCCTATTTAAGGTCATTGTTTAATAAGTCGTTCCCTCAATAGCATATAGTTTCCTGTTTTGAGGTCATTGTTTAATAAGTCGTTCCCTCAATAGCATATAGTTTCCTGTTTTTAGGTCATTGTTTAATAAGGCGTTCCCTCAATAGCATATAGTTTCCTGTTTTGAGGTCATTGTTTAATAAGTCGTTCTACAATAGCATATAGTTTCCTGTTTTGATGTCATTGTTTAATAAGTCGTTCCCTCAATAGCATATAATTTCCTGTTTTGAGGTCATTGTTTAATAAGTCGTTCTACAATAGCATATAGTTTCCTGTTTTGAGGTCATTGTTTAATTATTCGTTCCCTCAATAGCATATAGTTTCCTGTTTTGAGGTCATTGTTTAATTAGTCGTTCCCTCAATAGCATATAGTTTCCTGTTTTGAGGGCATTGTTTAATAAGTCGTTCCCTCAATAGCATATAGTTTCCTGTTTTGAGGTCATTGTTTAATAAGTCGTTCCCTCAATAGCATATAGTTTCCTGTTTTGAGGTCATTGTTTAATAAGTCGTTCCCTCAATAGCATATAGTTTCCTGTTTTGAGGTCATTTTGTAATAAGTCGTTCTACAATAGCATATAATTTCCTGTTTTGAGGTCATATGTTTTCAATAAGTCGTTCCCTCAATAGCATATAGTTTCCTGTTTTGAGGTCATTGTTTAATAAGTCGTTCTACAATAGCATATAATTTCCTGTTTTGAAGTCATATGTTTTCAATAAGTCGTTCCCTCAATAGCATATAATTTCCTGTTTCATGGTCATATGTTTTCAATAAGTCGTTCCCTCTTCATGTTGTAAACCTGATATAGATACACGTTCATGTTGATAACGATCGAATTGTTACGCCGTTAATTATGTAAACCTTATCCAACACACAATACATGCACTGTCGAATCACTTAACATTAGAACTATGGCGTCAGTTTTGTTAGACAATCATTTAAAACCAAGACATTCAATTTGTGTTTTATGGTGTATTTACCGGAATGAAGTAGTGCCTAGTGAGTTCATTGTATACTGAATGTTTGATATAGTTTTCTCATTTTGATTTAAGAATAATTTTGCTAACAAAGTTGCGTGCTTTAAATAACGGACCTACACGGTGAATAACGTCAATTGAAACTAGCCATAAGACTGACTTCAGGAAATTCAAAACTCAGTCGTAGTAAAAATAGCATAATTCTTAGTTTGTCATCAATCTTCTATATCAGAATATTTAACTGGCGAGGTAAAGGTTAATGTTAAGGAAAACAAATCTGTCAAATCCCAAAATAAACTGCCCATTTCTCTAAAAAGACCTAGCTATTGACACAAAAGTTAAATCATACAAGAATTCGCATGTTTCAATCATCAATACACAGTACAGTACATAAATGGTTCAAGAATATTTATTTGTCAGAATGTTCGGTTTTAATCAATTTAATACCAAGTTAAGTTTCAAAACAATATAACTAATTTTCGAAAAATATTAACAACAAAATCCGACTTCTTTACATGTGAAAACTCACCTGCCAAGTATCATTTAGGATGTAATATATGTTAAACTTTGCTCCATTTCTATATAGTTAAGAAGTTAGGCAAGTAGTATATAAAAGAAAAAAAGGAAAGAAAATAAAACACAGAAGAAAATATCGTAAAAACTAAACTAGCATTTTTATTGTGTGTGTGTTTGTCAATTTGTCCGAAACAGTTTGTGCATTATGTTTATGAACATTTTATACAGATCTAAAGTTTAAATACCTCTTCTTCCGAAATATATTTGAGGTTCGAATAACTTTATTAAGTTCTGTATTGCTTATCATCCCTGGTTTCATAATTTAGCCAATTAAACCTTACTTATTAGTTTAAGGAATGCAAATTAAAAACATTGATTAGGTCATGCCATGCAAAACATGAACAGATATAGCAAAATAGCTCACTGTCAATACATGCTTAAGAAGAAAACTTAGGAAAGTCAATCATTACGAAATTGAAAACACGTACATGGACAGCCCAGAAGAATCACCGGTAAAAAAAAAATACGATCAAAATATACAATAAGAAACTAAAAAAAACTAAAGTTGACATAGAAAAGTATTCCCTTTAACTTGTGAATGAATTGTAAGTATATGCGTTAAGGTCATTTTAGGGAAAAACAACAACATACAAGTGTATTGAATTAAAAGATCCATTTAAAATGTTATATAATTCATCATTATATTCCGATACACGCCATACACGATATACAGCGCTATGTATAAACCTTCCGATTAAAAAGTGAAAGGGAAACAAATTCATGTTCACTATTCATTGTTTAGCTAAAAAAACTAGATGCATCCTTATTTGGCAAAGATCAAAATAAATGTTACAATTATATATGTGTCTCATATGATTCCGACATTTATCAAATTTAAGTTATGGTAAGACTCATTAATTAATTTAAATAAACTGACTGTTTTAAATATAATAATTTATATTTTATCTGTTAGACAGAAACACCAATTAACATGGTGGGGAGCAACATTACCTGAGAAATACACGCAAGACCTTGTAAAGAAAACCATTTGATTCATTGACGGACATCAAAGGACTTTAGGCCGATGGTCTGACTTACAAGATTGCAAAATAATCAAGAAAGTCAATACTGTAAAATGAAATAAGGCACTGCCTTAGACGGGCTCTTGGTATGTTGTCAACTTCAGAAACTGCTAATGCAGTAAAAAAATTCTTAGCTAAACATGTTTCAAAGGCAAAAGTCATTTTTATGACATACTATGACTATGACTACGACCAATTATTGTTTTAGGTGCATAACAAGTAAGGTTAACTTTAAGGCAATGCAAAGCAAATTTTCTATTTTTTTAATGTTTGAGAAAACTCATAATTACAAACACAATTATATTAATTTACCTAATACTGAATATCGTACAAGCAAAACAATGATTCCTGCTTTAAACATAACAAGATAAACGAAACAGATTGAGTTTACTTAAAATTATTTATCACGGTTAACTGACAATCAACCTGTACTAAACTATTTTAAAATGTAAAACAACATTGTCTATATTTCAGATTTTTAAGGTTCTGCAAATAACCCGGAAAAATGGTTTGACACCCTCAGCATTTTGAAATAAATAAAATCCCAGTAGTTGATGTTGTTAGCACCATTCCATTATTCAATATAACAATGTATGCAGACAGTATGAAAATATTTACTTATTTAAAGTATAAGATATTAAACTGAAATAATAACATTCAACAACAATACATCTATAACATTTAAATAAACAAGTACATAGATTATTCCACATAACATTAGTTATTGATATTAAAATATATATATATATATGTTGTAAACTTAAATGTATTCACAATAAAGCAGTCTAAAAGTTCACAAAATAATCAGAACAAGAATGTACTGTAATTATGCTTACATTAGCTCATTCAGTTTAAAACTTCAAAATGTATATCCTTTGCCAATACACTTAATTGTTCAGCATGTACTAGGCTTAATTTTAATTTTAACAATGTCACGGTATTCTAGAAACAGTTAATTGCCCCCCCCCCCACCCCCTGTTAAGTGTTTAGTGGCCTACTGAACAGATGACTGTAATAAACCATGATGTATTGATCTAGTGATAAGAGAATACTCTTCAAGAAAATTGACACATCCGCTCTGCATTTGTTAACAAATCAAGTAAAAAAGACCAGCCCTCCCCTAAGCATATCTTCGAGTCCAGCTGGGGTGGGAGGGGGGCTTCAGCCCTAAAGCCCAGGGCTGAATCTGTGCCTGGACTAACACAGTTAGTTCCAGCATTATATACAGCGCTTGCACATTATTTAATACGACTCTAAAATGCAAAATCCAATAACTTGATGTTTTATGCTAATATACAAATTTAACATGTATCTATAAAAAGAGGCCCAAAAGGGCCTATGCTCTACTGGCTGGGTTTGTGTGGCCAACATCACTGTTTTCGAAAAAAACAAACTTATTGATATCTGAATACTATACAAGTTTCATCGAGATACAATCAAAACTGAAGGCTGTATCGTGTTAACAAGACATTGTTTACAGACACACGGACGCACGGACGCACACACTACGTACACATTACCATCGCATAAGCTCTTCTGGCCTTTAGCCAGTAGAGCTAAAAATTGGAAATATAATGGAATCAGGACCTGCTTTATCAGCTAAAGAAGATATGCCACCATATGGTAAAAAAACATGGTAATTCTACAATACTGATAAATACATTTCTGCAAGATGTTAAAAACAATTTCAATAATTTAAAATATGATAAGAAAGATTTGTAAAGTAAAGGAAATAAAGATATTCTACAAACACTTTCCAAAAAAAAACACTTGTGTTTTAATGATTTTTTTTTTCACAAAATTTAACCAACTTAACTTGTAAATTAAAATAAAAAAGGTATTCAATATATTTTATGATGCTCTTTTAAGAACACTTTGAGATGCATATGCAATTATGTTCTTGATAATTACTGTACTGGAGTCATCGATCCAAAATAAATAAAGCACGCTGGTATAGGGTACTGATGTGATCAGTTCGAAATGCCAACTCTGGTATCCTGGATAAAACGTTACTGGTAAATTCGGTTCTGAAGAGATCAATCCCTAATGCTACTCTGGTATCCTGGATAAAACGTTACTGGTGAATACTGTTCTGTATAGATCAATCCCTGATACCACTCTGGTATCTGAAGTGATCATTTCCCAGATGCCAATATAGTATCCTTGATAAAACATTATTGGTGACATTGGTACCGAAGTGATCAATCCCAGATGCCAATATGGTATCCTGGATAAAACATTACTGGTGAATACGGTACTGAAGTGATGGATCCCGATCTGAAACAGATTAACACCTAACTAAAGTTATACACAAGGGTCAATTTCTTCACATTAACACAGATGATGAGGCTATCACACTAACAAATGAAGTCACCGTTTTTAAAAATATGTAAATATGGTCTAAGACCACAGTTATTTTAACTATATGTTTCAAATAGGCACTACCCTGGCTTATCTCTTCAAAACAGTGTTTGCATATAATATTTTTGCAAAAACAGACTTCGAAACTACTAAAGTTCAATATCAGGCTGTAATGCAACACACTGAAAAATGGCAAGGATATATTAAACACTTATAGAATGAGTATAAGCACCTGTGGTGTTTTCATAAAAAGCAGAAATAGCCATCAAATGGTAAGCCGCAACCTTTTGAAGAGTCATTTTTTCCTCATGCATTGAAATAATCGGACCAAGTAAAGTTTTCCTTGTAGCTTTCAATGGTGTTTATGAAATAGCACCACAAAAATGGCCTGTCTACTTTTTTTAAGATTTTTTCAAAACAAAATAAGTTTTTTCCACTTTATCGGCTTAGCGTTTTATATAAAAAAAATAACATAAAACCCAACTGAAATGCTTCAACTAGTCAAATGTATGCCTTTTCTTGATTAGTTTAAAAAATGTTGTTTTTTTGTGATCATGTGTTTATAGACAGTCTAAACACCACTATATGCCAAATTATTTGCTTCCGGGACAAATGGAAATGGCAAAAAACACCAAAACTGAAAGATTCATGACAAATGCTAGTGTTTTCATGTATGGGGTGGCTACATGATGTAGAAAATTTAGCGATAGCATTATTATGCCCAGTTTTATTTTATTTTTTTTGCTTTAAGTATCTGTTTCGAAGGCTAGATTTGCCTTAAAATTAAGAGTACAGCACTTTACCATTGTCTATAAGTTGCTTATTTACACTTGATTTGCTATAGCTCTCACTCTTTGGAATCATTTACACATAAACAAGTACTACAGAGTTGACTTACATCTTCATTCTTCTGAAATATTGGATTCAGAGCTGCATCTCATGGACTCTGATTGCAGGACTACTGCCAAGGGTGAAAAGTCGCAGCAAACTGGAGCTTATTGGCACATAATAATTTGAAAGCAAGACACAATGTTTGACACAGAATAAGATTTTCTTCTACTGTTAAAGTATGAAAAATGACTGTAAACTCTCATTTGAGGCATACACAACCTTTTATGTAGGCATTATGCACCAGTCAATTGTAACCACGTGCACCCACCCACCCCCACCCCCAGGTCCGGGGAACAACAGCGGGGACTTTGACTTTTGGTCCAGCCAACTCCGGGTAAAATACCGACCCTGCGGGAACGAACTAATGGTAAATCCCCGCCAAATGCCCCCGCACCCCAGGGACCCTAAGAAGGCCAATTCCCCGCTATATAGTCTTTTGGACATTTTTCAATAACTTTTTAACAACTCAAAGGTTAATCTGTACTAGTTGAGTACCTAGATGCAATTGAAGCGTTGAAATCAGACATATGTAGATTTTTTACTTTGAGATGATATTCCTTTCTCGGAAGACCATGCCGAGAACAGGAATGGAATTCCATCACAAGACCACGTTTTGATCAGCATTGGTTCTTTTCCTTGGAAATACCTCTGTGGCTTCAGCAACCAGGCTGGCTATAGAAATAAACAATAAATTAGTGTTGTTAAAGCTGCACTCTCACAGATTGAACATTTGACAACATTTTATTAAATAATTGTCCTGAGATTCGATACAGAAAAAAACTTGTTGGTGCCAATCTGGTGTTCAGTCCCATTAATGCAATTTGAGTGTATTTAGGTGTTTTCTTTAATGCAAGGGAGAAGGATTTAATCTCAATAAAACCTGCTCACTTTTTATTTCTTTTGCCTTCAGATTTGTAAAGTTTTTCAATGTATAAACAGTATGAACGAATGAAAAGGAGCAATATTTGTTTAGATAGGGATCTCATTGTGTTGCTGTGATTGTTAAAGTAGATGTTTTTCTTGTTCATTAGCTAAAAATCATATGCACACTAAATGAAACAACATTCTGCATAATATGTGTTGTCAGTTTTGGTACTTGTTTGCAATTAATGTAATGTTTACTTAAAGAAGCAAACAAAATGTGCAAATAGATGCACAATACAGACCAAAGACCAATACAGGTCAGCAGTTTCATTAGAAAATGATATTATCTCAAAGCCGCACCAAAAACGGCATGAAAGGAATTCAATTAGGAAAGAATCAAACAGTATATCAATGAGCTTTTATGATTAAGAATAGCTGATATTTGTAACCCGATATCAATGGTTAAATGACGTCACGCTAAACCAATCTGAGCACAATATTGTCCGGTTTATTTCCAAACGAATTGCCTCCAGTTAAACATAACATCGCAATACCTGCATTGCTGAAAATCAGTCCACAGCCGTAATGTCAGAAATACAGAATAAAGTGTGAAATTTGTGCTTATCTGACATATCCGATTTACAAGTGATTTACACTGAAATCTGATTGTCCTATATTAAAGTAACACAAGTTCTTTATGACCAAACATATTACTTTTGACCATTAGTACATTGTAGGTACATGACTTTTTTATTTTGTATGTCATGTTTATTTGCCCGAATTTATGGAAATATTTTATTCATGACAGGTTCAAGCTATTTAAGTCTGTTACGCTTGAGATTTATGGAGAAGCTGGGTTCTTATCCCATGCAGATTTGAGTGAATGGCAGAGGGTGTATACAGTCTTTACCGGCAACGACATCTTTCAGACGGCAATGGGTCTGAGGCATCCCATCGATACTTTTTACTTAATAACAAGCAGGAATTTTGACACAATGTATATTTATAACGAACTTGAGCATGAGATTAAGTTTGAGCATGCCTGTACAGCTTGACTTACCATTTTAGTTAAAAGTTACTAAATGGCGATGTAAGATGAAAAAAATGGAGTTGCACCTAATTTTTTAAGGTGCAGGTCTTAGAAAAGGCATGACGGTCTAAATAAAGAGGTGCAGTTGTTTATATTAAAGAGGTGCACCTCCATATTAAATTTAGAGGTGCAGTTGTATTTATGAAAGAGGTGCACCTCCATTTTAAAGTTTAAAAATATATTTAGACCAGCACATATTAGAAAATATAGAGGTGCACATCTTAATAACATACATGTGCACCTGTAAAGTAAGTGGATTTTAAAAACATTCTCTCATCAAGCCATGTTGTTTCATTGAAAGGGTACCGCAACTCTCACTCGGCTCGGGTCGCCTTCCCCACACCCTGGATAGACTATTTAGTTTCAATATTTCTCACGATCTGTAGCCCACAGCACAGTCAGGATCACTCACAAAGCCATGGTGTCCGACCGCAACCGCAACGGTCCATTAACTTTTCAGTCATAATCTCGCACTCCGTCAGGGGGGCAAAGCCATGGTTTTGCTTGGCAGGAGGTGATACCCTTCCCGCACCCTCCCCGTACAACTTCCTAATATTTACAGTCACGATCACGCACAAAGCCATGGTGTCGGAACCGCAACGATCCATTTATTTTTTCAGTCATAATCTCGCACTCAGCCAGGGGGGTCGCCACAAGTGTTTCGCTTTGCAGGAGGTGATATAAGTATATATCATGTGTTTCTGGTACGGATAAAAAAAATCCGACCCGAGAACACGTGCGTAAGCCGGTAACGAGGCTTGCCGGTTTACCGGCCACGTAGCGTGCCCGAGGGTCGGGTTTTTCGATCCGGATCGGAAAAACATTATTGATATTTTTTCTTGCATATCTAAATTTATCAATTTGTGGAAAGAATGACGTAGAAAATGAACTTTTGTACAATTACACAAAACGCGCGTGCGACGTTGTTAAATAATTTTACTATTAATTATTTTCAATTTTAATTAAAAGTCTTGCAAACATATATATTCGATTGCGCTTTATTGAAATGGCATAATATATTTTTCATAAACCATACAATAAATGCATTAAGAAGTGGCGCGTTGTTGCGCTTGACTCATCTTACATGGGGTTTGTAAGATGGGGTTTTCCAGCACTGGTCACATAACCGGAAACACACGTCCGGTATGCAAGAATACCCCTTCCACACTCTTCCCGTCCGACTTCTTAATCTTTACAGTCATAATCTCGCACTCCGCCAGGGGGGTTGCCGCCAGGGTTTCGCTTATCAGGAGGGTATAAACCTCCCGCACCCTCCCCGTCCTACTTTTTTATCTTTACAGTTACGATCACTCACAAAGCCATCGTGTTGGTCCGCAACTGTCCATTTATCTTTTCAGTCATAATCTCGCATTCCGCCAGGGAGGGCGCTGCCATGGGTTTCGCTTGGCAGGAGGGGACACCCCTCCGACACCCTCCCCATCCAACATCTGAATTTAATAACAATCTGTAACACAAAAGTGGTGTTGCATGGCACAAGAGTTCTCCTGTCACACAATTCCTGTATATCTTTTAAGTTTCAATCTCTCAACCAGCGTGTTGATAATTGAAAGGTGTTCCCATCCTTTGATCTTAGTCAAAACATCTCACTCAGCCCTGGTTGTGGCTCGGTCACAGACACCCCATCCATCTTTCCAGTGACAATATCTCACTCAGCCATAGCGATTCCCGAACTGGTCAACCGCATGTCATAAGTTTATAACTTGATATTTTCATTTTATGATTTACTGAAAAGTTTTTTTACAAAATAAGCATACCTGTTACATAAACATGTACGTGACAAGCTCTGCTATGTGTACCGGTGTAATCCATGGTCGTAATTAAATCGGACCAACAGGAAAAAAATCTTCGCAATTTATATCCGATCAACAATTGTCAAACATTTAAATAGTATCGATAATGTAAAATCTAAAGTGACAACTACTGGAGAATGAACTGTCAGAACAGTGACCTTCGTTTAAAATGGTAAACAATGCGTATGAATATCAATAATAAACAAGTGAAAACAAAATATATATCTCCGACAATCTATAAAAATATGATTTATTTGTCTCTGTTTGTTTACCTAAAGTATTCATAGTAATTGTTTATAAGCATACTTTTTTGATAACTTCTGGGCGCTATTTGGCATCTCGTCAATTTTCATGAGAAAGTTGTCATTCGGTGTCGTCACGCTCTGATGGAATTTTGGTGTCCGGCATGCACGCGCTCAACATGGTTTATGAACAGAAAAATACTGGTTCCATCACATTTACGTCTTTTTTCAGGCTCATAGTGGTTGCACTTTTGACAGAAAGTAGTGCTAAGTGTAGCCGTAATAGGGCTCTGCCGAGCTTCTCTCGGTTTAGAGTCCGTATTAATATAACTGAAATAAGCATTGTTGTTTGTCAAGGTAACGATGCAATTTAGTGCCTTATTCCGCCTGAGAATGATAACGACGACAACTATTGCCACTATTGCACCAATAGTTCCGCCAATCGCCCCAACAACAACAGGACCAGTATTTGGACTAGTCTCTGTATGATCTGAAATTATGCAATAAGCTTTATATAAACAATAAAGAGGTAATTAAGTTACTTTTAATCGATTCTCAGTTTTTGTAATTATGATAGAAGTACTAGAGAGTGTAACCTATAAACACGACATATAATACATTTCAAACATACACCACAGAACATCTTTTGACGTAAACATGTAGCCAGGACAGCTTCGACAGCATATTTATTTTGTTTTTTGTATTTTATAGTGTTTGATCTCCTGTGTCGTACAATGATAAATCAGTATGAAAATTTGTGATCTGAACGTATACTTCTAAACCTTTCCATTTACTAAAGGGAGATATCGCAGTCTTTGTAGATAATATCGTACCATTTAAAGTTGACATTGTTGTTCCGATTGTATTTATTTGGTTTGTGGGCTATGATTGTATAAATACCTTATCAGTTTATACTTTTTGTTGTTTCAATTATCTTTCATTATAATAAAATATATCCTGGGTCCGATTGTGATTATATTGTTTGTTGTGCATGTGTTTATGAACGTTAAGAGAAGTATGATGATTGGCCATTTAACTTGTGAACACCTTTCTCGTTGACCGATTAAAGGTGGGAACCCTATCATTTATTAATGAAGGCCTATTTAACAAGTGCAGTTTGTCCTTGTTCATGTGGGGCTTTGTCCAACTCTCGAGTATTATCTGTGCCACTTAACATGGAACATTGTATTCAAATAGATCCTGGGTCAGGTTGGGATAATATTGTTTGTTGTGCATGTTTTAATGAAAGCTAAGTGCGATTATTTACCGTTTAACTAGTGCACTCCTGGCTCGCTGGCCGATCTAAGGGGGAACCCTAACATATATTAATAAAGGTCCATCAAACAACTGTTGCCTCTCTTTGGTAATTTGTGACGTTTTCTTACCCTATTGAGTATCTGTACGGGCTTATTCATGTCCCACTTAACAGGGTATATTTTTTTTAGAATATGAATACAGAGCTAGACAATCTTTTATAAGCATATACGATAACTTGTTGAGGATTAGGGTATTAAAAAACATACTGTATTTCAAAGACAAGTTAGTAAGAGACAGTTTTTACGTGTTTATTCACCAATGAGTACATACGCCATTGCAAATTATAAAAATATATTACTAAGGAACGTAATATTTTAATAAAAAATCTGTTGATAATTAAGACATTATTTATTTTTTCTTTTGGTAATAAAAATGTCGGGCTATTTTTTTCCTGCGGATGCAGCATCCTTAAAAAACACAATGTAAATTCTTCGAAAGATGACAAGAAATGTGTATTAAAATAACTTTGACTTAGATTTCGACCGTTATTTGGTCATGTTATGAGATCATCTATATATCCAACATAAGTATGTGTGTGTTTATATGTATATGTTTATGTTTATGTATATGCATACAAAATATATAATCACCTTTAAATGCATCCATATGAGTTGTTATGGGTCTATGATCTTCTGATAAATAAATATTCTGTAAGTTCTGTTCTGTTCAATAGAAATTAAAACGCATAACGAAGATGTAGCTTGCGGGCCGGGACTATGGATGTTTAACGCATGGTTACTTAACGACATTAAGTATGCTTCTCTAATAAAACAATATGGTCGTCATGGAAACATAATAAACCGTCATATGCTAGTTGCAGTAAATGGTGTGAAAAGTCAGCAATTAAAATGAGAGCAATCACTTTAGAATAATTACATTTAAAAGCCGCTCTGAAGCAAATTAGAACAAACACATTTGGAATTAAATCAGAAGACCTCAGTCCAGAAATCATAGATAAAACATCAAACATTATGCAAATCATAGCAGATTATTTTGAATCAAAGTTAGAACCCCATAAACTACGGTCGAAAACTCATTCAATACAGCAATTTAATTAGTTTAGAGAATCAACGCGGCAAAAAAAAACACTATTGCATCTCATTAAACTACACTCGGTGAACATTTAATACGGTATAGATTCGATAGAAGAACAAACGAAATAGAATAAAAAATATATTAAATTCTTAAGGTACAGCTTTCGTCCCAATAGACAGGATTATTAACAATTACCAATAAAACATTTTTTATCAGATAAAAATCAATTAGAATAATATTTACCGACTTTGATAACGTTATTGAATTTTTTAATCGTGGGAAATCCCCCGGGAAGGATGGGATCGCTGCAGAATGGTACCAATTTTTCTGGGATATTATAAGGAAATATTTCCTCATGATAGTTAACGAAATATGCGATAGGAAAAGGCCTACTGACTCTTATAAAGGTATTATATCATTAATTTATTAAACGGCGTAAGGGACTTGTTTAAAATGTGCTTCCGAACACATCGTTTAGCGTTAATTATAAAATATTTTCAAAATATCTTCAGAGCGCCTAAAGCCGATGCTGCCAAATCCTATTCACACCGATCAAAAAGGTTATGTAAAAGGCCGGTACACTAGTGAGTCCTGGCAATAGGATTAGAGGGAAAAGAAACCAAGCAATAAAACAGTCTGAATTTGCTGTCTTCGGTTGATTTGATCACTGATAACAATGATTCGATCGATATTAACGGTAACGTAAAGTTAAGTGAAAGTCGACAATGATGGACCGATTACTGTGCAGGTTAATAAAAAGAGAAAAATATATTTTAAAAAAAAACCTAAAAACATCTTAATAAAAATAGTGGGCGCTACAAAACCGTCGATTATTTAAATAGTTTGCTTAGTATAATCACTGAACTTAGATCGATCAAAAGATAAAACACTATAGGTTTGTGTGACTAATTTTTGGATGTGGTAACTATTCTTTTTTTAATTAACGTACAGCGAGTTATTTAAAACGGTTCACAAAAAAACTTCTGACGGACAGTGCTTTTTGTAAAAAAAACTACAAATGCATCCATGGTTTGCATGATCTCATCACGAAACATGACAGATCTGAAAGATAAAATTATTTCGCTTTTGTTTGATTAAATGTTGAGTTTAGATTTTTTGTTTTCAATATACATCATTCACTCTTTCTGTCATTCTAGAAAAACAACAAACGATTAGTATACGCACACTTATGGTTTTAATATTAAGACGTAATGGGATATCTATTGACAATAATAGGTTATTGAGATTGTTCCACAAATTTTGTACAAGTCTCCATTCCCAAAAAGATGTTCCATTGTCTCTATATATTCCGAACAGAATTGGCATACGCTGGAGTTTGTGAACTTGCATTGATATAGGTATCTGTTTGTTGGTATAAGCCTATAAATGTATTTGTACTGGAAGGTTCTTATTGTTGTATCAATGGTGCATGTTAATGGTAATGTAAATATTTTATTCCACATATTTGTCTCGAAATTTGCTCCTTGAATTTGTTTCCATTTATCTTTTTACCATGGTTTGCTTTAAGTGGTTTCATTTTCAGTCTGTCTCGCTGTATTTATCAGGGATGTCCGATCGCCCCTTGAGTTATATCCTCTAAGCGAAAGCCACGGTGACTGCAATCCGTCATGATAACAATATTGAGGGTATAAAACTTCCATCCCGTAATACAGACAACAAGGAATCGCGATTCAGCCAATTTGTTGATGATACTCATTTTTTTGGCAAAAAAATGTAATGCATCTCCCATATATATTTCACTATCTTTCTGACTATGAAAAGACCTCCAGATCTAAGTTTATTAATCCAAAACAACCGGTCTGCTTATAGTACCTTAAAACTAACTCACAGAAGTTGAACTTGAGTTTAAGGATATATCGTGAACTATGAGACTGTTCCTCGGAAATAATCCTTTCTAATTAAAGACTTTTAGATACTGGGGTGATTTCGGAAGGATTTCGTCCACTTATTGACAACTAATGGCTCAAACACAAATACACTGAATTTATGAAATACTTTATTAACCATTCGAAACAATCCGTTATTTTTGACTTTCCTCACAAAATGGAAATGAAAATATCTCGAACATATCTGAAGTACTAAACATATTTTTAAGATAATATAGTGTTATAAAAGCATAAAGACAAACGAAACGGGATATCAGAATGGACTACAGTTAAAACGGCAGTTACGAAATGTTTACAGAAATATAATATACTGCAACATACAAGTGAACATATTTAGCAACATCAAAATCGGCCGATAAACAGGCAAGATATAGACTATCAGGATTTAAAATTAAGGGACATCCATTATCTGTTTAATAGTAAAACTTCAAAGTTAGGAAATAGACAATAAAGGATGATGTTATAAATATCCCTTCAGAGGATCAAACTTTGGAATTGTCTATACACAGCGAAATTAAAATTATAAAAGGCCAAACAGTTGCATTTTAAAATATAACACCAAACGATTTTCACGCAGCAAAAACATACAAAAATGAACAACTCAGAATATATATATATATATGACCAATCAACTTATAATACACAAACTTGCATGGACTTGTCAAACAAAATGCAAAATAATATACAATATATTGTAAGAAAAAAGTGGCGTATGTGGAAATTACTTATTACTTGCTAAGACAATATTTTAACTGATAACGTTATGATCATTTTAGAAATTCACTTGGATTGTTTGCACCTGTAAATTATTGAACGCGAAGAGAACTCGTATGCAGCAATTGTTGACATCGCACAAAACTTAAATTTCTTTTAAAAGATAGTGGATGATCAGCTTTTATAAAACACAATACTCTCATCCTAAAAAACATTAAAGGAAATGCCTTTATAGTCATAATTGCATAATTTGTGAACTTGCTACCTAACATGTTATAGACTGAATGAAATAATTACCATTCTTTCATGTGTTTTTTTGTGTTAAAGCGTTTAACACTTCGGCTACAAATTACATCGATACCCAAACAACATCATTCTTAAAGCATTATGATTTACTGTGGAAAGAGTGTCTGTGTTTTATGTTTTAATTTTCTTTCTTTTTGGATGGTGTGTCGTCATCACTGTCTGGCAGCGGCTCGGCCCGTTTTGTGAGATCAACGTCCGCATACAAAGTCATATCATCCAAGCCGTGTATGATAAGCTTCTTTTGACCTTTTGGGGGTTTGGCAAACTCCAAATCCGCGTAGATTAGTCCATCTTTGTTCACGTTTTTCTAAAAAAGTAATGTGTTCATTGCGCGTTTAATCAAATGGGAAACAATTTAAAGAATGCCAAAAGTATAGCTTGTGCACTCCCAAAATGAGACAAATAGCTAAAGTATATCTGTTGCATCGAAACGTTCAATACCGGTGACGTTTCAGTAATAGCAGTTGACTAATTGATGTTAACGAATTGTTGGTATCGTCTACCATTGCTTTTCCATTTACAGACTTTCACTCTTATAAACACGTTTAAATAACGTCATATTGACATACACTGGGTAATATACCGATTGTATGCATATCTGTTTAAGGATATGGATAGTTCCTGTATCAGAACAACTGTTATACTCTCGAAACATGTTAAAGGTCCCAATTCCATAACCACGTGCAAGTTGTTTCAATTTACAGCCTTACGCATAGATTATTATTGTTTCGAGATTATACCTTAGCCATAAGAAGCCTACCTTTGTTTCCTGGATATCGTGGTTTTCATACGTTTGATCTTCAAAGGCTTTGTTGTCATACTGTTTTTTGGGGTTGGTTTTCGATATGCCTTAAACAATTCACAAATCACTTCGATTTTCATCGATTCATAATACGACGAATTGTATCACAAACACTTTTAGTGTAAGCATAGCCAACAAGCTTATGAATATGCCAGATTAAATAAGAACGTTAAAAGTTGCTCTAGAGTGAAATCCATATAAAAATAATTTGAACAATCATTGGAAACATAGAAAACAAGGTAAACCACAGCTTAATATTACTTATTATCATTTCAAACCCTATGAGTTTTTATATATTAAGTTTATACACACAACTAATTTATAAAACAGACAAACTTGATACCACTATATATTAAAACAAAACGGCATATTACCCTTTTTCTTGTCTTTCTTAACTTCAGCGTATATATCTGAATTTATCAGTTTCGAGGTTTTCGCTTTTTTCGGCTGAGCGTACAAATCCTCGGTCGCCGCAGTTTTCATTTCGTTTTTTTTTGCGCTTTGGAATGTCCCCAGCAGGAATATACATTGAGTTTTCAACAACATCTGAAAGTTCTGAAAAATAAAATAGTCAGGTCATATGTGTATGTTTAGTGCCAGGTTCCAGTTTCGAAATATCATGCAGAAAAATGTGTAATTTCACTAGAGCTATCGCTGGATGATATCACTTCGCCATCTTCTCGTAACTGTATTGATGCCTTCTCACTGACATAGAGCATTCGAGAATCACTTTAAATGGACTCTCATGTTAATCAGCATGTATTTGAAAATATGACAGTTGCTGATTGTTATTTGTACAAATGAAAACAATAACTTGTTTCGAAAGTTTTTTGAAAGTGTTCATGAATATGTTGAACATTCATTAGCTCAGTTCAAAATATAAATTTGTAATAAAAAATGTCCTTATAGGTAACATTTGGAATACCAACATTGGAAGACGGTATTGGTACTGTTTTAGTTCTGCAATCTGATATAAAACTATTCGTAAATCCTTTAGGCAGAATTTCTGTTCATGTTTTAGAACGTTTTTAGAACGAATAATAATTACGCATCATTATCATAAGATTTTTGGTCCTCATGTGTAGATTTTTGCGAATAGGTCTTAAAATAACCAAAAACGAGGATATAGTTATACATGTTATGTTAAACCTCAGATTTGCGCTTTAGCGAGATATCTAAACATAAATATGATGACCGGTAGCGTCCATCTTCGTTCCACCGACTATGTATCGGAGGTAAGTGATATCACGGAATAAAAATGGACCCTACTCGTATAAAATAGGTGTTGGGACTAGATAAAGCTACAGATTCCAAGCTTACTACAGTTGTTTGTATTGTGATTAATTAATATAGCTACATACGCAATATGTAATTATTGTATATGTTACCTTATTTCAAAACGCACACCTGGCTTCAGCTATGACACTACAACCAATGTTGTGATTGCGGGCCGCTATATTTAATACGTGGTCAGTAAATGTTTATGGAGACTTAAGAAAAATATTGAAAATATCTGGTTGAAAATATGCGTCTCTTTTTCCTAAATTTTTTTAAGGTGTTTCATTTACAATTGCTTGAACCAATTATTTTAATTATAAATGTAACTTTAAATGTTAGCCTCACAACTTGTGGAAAACTATCTGCACTACATCAAAGAACGATTATTTTAAATGAAATAGATTTCTCTTTAATCAGTTACTCAGTTATATCTTAGTTGTGATAATTGAGTAGTTACCTTCACTGACCTTGCACATATAGGGGTATTCATCCTTCAAATTTCAGTTCAGTTCATTTATTTTGTATGTTTATATCTTGTCCAATGTTGTGTATATAAAACCATGCATTATTTGACATTTTTATTGTACTTTGGTACCAACTAAACCTGCTGTATATATGTTATGCTCTCCATGTATGGAGGAAATAAAAGATCTATCTGTTGTATTTTCGAAGTTGTTTTGTGGAAAACAAGGCAAACTATTGCTAATGAAATGTTCATATGATGTAAAAAAATAAAAAAATAAAGCATGAACCTTTAATGGCGAAATAAGTGTAATCTTTTCATTTTTATTTATTATTTGTTCATTAACTTGTATAGTCCATTAAGCCTCAAAGGCGTGTTGTCCCATTTCGCACAAAGCCCCTCGGGGTGTTGAATTGTTGTATGGTCATTACACTTCATGGTCCGTGCATATAGATGAACAATTACTGCCTCATTCAAAATTTAATGACCAATTTCTTAGCTGACCAATGTATGCTTTAGGGAAACTCGATACTGCCGTATTGATAAGTTACTGACCAATTCCTCAGCTGACCAATGTAACATATATGAAAACTTGACTCTGATGCATTTTAAAGTTAGTGTCAATTTACATAGTGATTTAACTAATATATTATTGAAACTTATTTTCAATATAAGTAACTAAATATCCCGAGAATTGTTACTGAATATAAAAATGGGTAAAAAAGTATTGTTACAGCTGTGATTGTGCAAGAACTGTAACTTTGGTTTGCCTTATTTATGTCTTTTTCCGAGTAAGCAAGATACAAACCGATTTAGTGCTGTCTGTCTGTCACAAAACTTTGTCCCCTGTAAAATTTATAGTTGTACTGAAACCTGGAAGAAGTGTTTAATATAAACTGTAGTTGTGCATAGACTAATATTTTACCAAAATAGGTCTTTTTTAATTCCTTCATAGCCTAAAATATTTACATGGTAGATCTGTTTGTGGGCCCGCTGTGATACTTTGTATCACAGTTTTTCTTGTTTTGTTTTATTTCACTGTTGTTTAGTATGTATTTAGAGATCCTTTCGTTGTTTATTAGAACAATGACTGACATCACACACAAAGAAGTGTAAACTAAATGTATAGTTTTGTGTAACGTTGTTTTAACTGACCGTCAATTAATAAAACAAATAATGTCCTCTCTTAAAATATTGGAAAGTCGATCCAGTTAGTGTTACATAGCCAAATAACCCACATAAAGTACAAAAAATAAAACAAAGGATGACGTCAAAAAGTTTAAAGTCAGATAAAGCCATATATGATAAATTAGTTTATTTTTTTATTTGTGCAACCTGAGGAAAAAAAGTTTATATTACAGTTACAACTTTCTCACCGAAACTCTGATTACAGCAATATTGTGTATATATACAAATATTGTATATATAGTTGATAATTGCCTCTGTGTGAATAATTATTTTCACTTTGGCATTAATCAACCGAAAGCCATGGTCAACCATGTATTACCCTGTATAATACATATGATTTGTCATTTGTCAATGATTTGGACTGGTTTTTAACATTAGTTTGTGGAATAAATTATTATAATAAAGGATTTGATTAGTGTGAAGTCTGAAAGTTTAAAAAAAAATACATTCTTCAAACAATTCCTGTTTTTAGTAATTTTACATCGACTAATTTGAAATTCATTTCAATAGTTGGGAATAGCTAGGGTCCATGAAGCCGTATAATCAACATTTATGAGCAAAATATTTTATAGAACAGAACAGAACAGAATTTTATTACACGTAAACTATACAGTTGTTTTGTGTTTCATATACATATTTTATAAATTACAATTACAATTATACAATGTAGTGTGAAATATTAAATAAATATTATAATTAATCTATTTTTAAGGATGAACTGGAATAGAAAACACGAATCAATCAAACTATAATAGTATACAATACAATAACCAATAGTATGCTTTTATATACTAGTATATGTTGGAACAAATGATATCAATTGATCAATTTCTAACAATAAAACAGACTCACATAGTATATATCAACATAAATAGTAACCAATGGTTACAAATGTTAACAAAGCATACCACTGCTTGAGATAAAAATGTGTATCAAGGCTTATAATTATTGATTCATTAATAAAGTAGAACGCACCTTAAATGCTTCCGATATATAGTTGCTTAACCTAAATGTTTCAGATATATTTTGTGTATTAAGAAGTTGCACAAGTTTAAACATACTAGGTCTTATTCTATAATAACCTTTAATATAAGTTTGTCTTAATTGGACATAAGGTGTACACTTAAATATAAAATGAAATTCGTCTTCTACTTCGTTCGAGTCACTTACTTGACAAAGACGTAAGTGGCGTTCTAATCTATCATATCTGCCAGTACGAACTCTTAAATTATGCGAACATATACGTATTTTTGTGATAGCAATTCTAAGATTTATTGACACAATATTTTCTAAATAGGATTCAAACTCGAATGCAGTTTTAAGCACTCTATAAACTATTAAGACACCATTTTCATTAACACTTCCATGCCATTGTTGTAAATATTCGTCTATCAGACGCTGTTTAAAAATACAAATGAACTGGTTTTCGTTTAGCTGTGTATCATTACACCATACATCATAAAAGCCATATCTGGTGAGAAGGTTCTTAACCTTATTGAACCAATTATCCTGATTGTTATTAATATTCAACATTGCGTCTTCTATGACAGATTGAGTAATTATATTGTCACTTTTCTTAAATTGAACCAGTATTTTACAATACGTTCATATCTATTTATATACAATGGGTATCTACCCAATTCACCGTAAACAGCAACATTTGAAGACGATTGTCTGACGCCTAGTACGGCTTTGCAAAATTTTAAATGTATCTTTTCTAGCTGTGTAGACTTCGTAAATCACCAAATTTCACACCCGTATGTAATTATAAATGAAACAAAGACATCAAATAATTGCAAAGCTACCCTAGGTTTACATTCATACTTTTTAAGATTTGACAGCAATGTGTTTACTGCTTTTAAACCTTTACCATATAATGTTTGGGTATTAAGGCTAAAATTGCCAGTATAATTTAAAGTTACTCCTAGATAGTTAAAATCATTTACAACGTCAACATCTTCCTTTGCATACAACCAGTTTTCATTACGTTTTGTGCCACCTCTTTTGCGAAAAATTACAATTTTAGTTTTAGCAATATTGACCTCTAAGCCCCAGGTATTACAATAACTGTATAAACGGTCTAACGTCAATTGTAAGTCTTCCGGGGTTTCACCAAGAACAACAATATCATCAGCAAATAACAATAAAATCAAAGAAATATCACGTAAAGCTAAACCACAATCGTTTCTATTTTGTAAATACAATTCTAAGTCTTCCACAAATAATGAAAACATAATCGGGGACAGTATCTCTCCTTGCCTTAAGCCTACTGCTATATTAAAAAAGTCTGAATAGCTATTACAATGTTTTACACAGGGCTTTACTGACTGATACATATTGCGTATAATACGTAATATTTTACCATCTAAATTGGATTTATACAACTTTAACCATAGCGCACTGAGATATATGGAATCAAAACAACGTTTCATATCAATAAAACAGCAATACAACCGTTTATTTAAGTTAACGTATTTTTGCACAACTGATTGAAGAATAAACACTGCATCGACTGTAGACCTGCCTCTTCTAAAACTAAACTGTGCATCAGAAATTACATTATTTTCTTCACACCATTTAGTTATTCGCTGATTAAGTACACATGTAAAAAGTTTTGCAAAATTGCTTAACAATGTTAAACCTCTATAATTTTTAACATCCGATTTATCACCTTTCTTATGTAATGGTACGATTATACCCTTAGTCCAGGCGACTGGAAAATTCCCAGAGTTTAAAATAATATTAAAAATTTCTGTAATATATCCTCCCAATATGTCACATGCTTGTATAAAATACTCATTTAGCAATTATCTTCTCCATGTGATTTATTCTTCTTAAGCAATTTTATAGCTTTACAAACCTCATCGTATGTATTTGGTGATCTAGGTCACCGAAAACAGTACTAAAATCATTAAAATCATGGTTGTTATTAAAACTTTCAGCCTCCTCATTTATTTCATGGGTAATATCCGCAAACATCTGCTCAAAATGATTTTTAAAATCTTCCAATGGTACATTTACATTCGTATTACTTGACTTTTGTGAATGGAAATATCTCCAGAAATCTTTAGGTTTATTACGTTTCAAATTTTCAAACTCTTTACAGCGTTTAAATTTAAAAGCTCTGCGTTTCTTTGACACAGTAGTTTTATACACTCGTTTCAATCTACACAGTTCTAATCTATCTATATCTCTATGTGAATTATTATAAATATGTAGAGCATTTTTGTACAACTTTTTAGTATTTCTACATTCTTGATCGAACCATTTGGCCGAATCAGTTACAATACATTTTTCGAAACATGGAAAATTTATGATATGCTTAACAAATACGTACAATGTCAGTGAACTTATTTACAATATGGTCAACATTTTGTGCATCACTATTTTGGACTAAATTGTTAAAACCATTTAATCTAGTAATCAAATTATTTCTAAAGGCATCCTTCTCATCGTTATTCCATTTCAAAAATTCACCCAAATATGGTTCTTCTTTCAATACATGTGTGTTACACACAATATCAAAAGACAATGGGGCATGGTCACTGAAATCATTAAAATGGCAAACAGTGAAGTTTTGAACAAAATTAAAGTTAATTTCATTGATTATCAAATAGTCAATAACACTGGAACCTTTAGTATTAAAACATGTATCTTTACCTACGCCACAGTCTAAACCAAGGCGGCCATTTACGATTCCTAATGCAGTGGCTTTACATAAGTCCAATAATTTGTTACCGTGAGAGTTACTGCCCTTGTCCATCGAGTATCTCGGTATCTGAATATCGCATACATAATTTTCATCATCAATATCCGGTACATAAGTGTCACAAATAATACTTCTGGCATTAAAATCCCCAGCAATCATAACAGTGCCTAATGAATTATAATAATTTATATCATCACCGAGGCATTCGAAGAGATCAACGTCAATCAAATTTGCGATAGGCGATGAGTCAGCCCACATATACACTGCTGCAAGATATATGTCGTTATCATTATTAAAAAAATGTTTATCCATTTTTAGCCATATAATAGTATCATGTGTATTTTTAACTATAGATATGCCTTCCTTAATGTTATTTCGTACATAAATGACAATGCCACCACTATTGCGTTTGGCGTGCCTATGCCTATATTTCCTATAATAGTTAAAACAATGGAATCCTGAAAGATCAATTTTACTGGATTTACATGTCCATGATTCAGTCAAAATAATAACATCATGTTGCACAAGAAAAGAAATAAAGTTTTGGTCCTCGCGCTTAGAAGCGCTTAACCAATTGCAGTTCCAAACAACATATTTAAGCCCATCCGGCCCGTCCTACGCATCCTTTACCGGCCTACCGTCCACATACAAAGTGCCGTATGACACCCAGGCTCTCCGCCCGGCCTGCTTCTCCTCTTTCATTCTCCTAAACAGTCTCCTTCTCTTCGCCGCACATTCCGGTGGGAACTGCTCCGTCACGAAGAATGGCGTGTCCCTTAGATTCCTAATGTTACCACGGACCAGCTCCCGTTCGCTGAAGAAGGAGAATTTGCACACGATACTGCGGTGGCGCCGTTCGTTCCCATTTCCGTTGGCTGCTCGTTCGGCTGGCTCGTTCTGTCTTTGGCCCATCCTATGAACCCTCTCGAATCTCATATTAGCAACCGTTTCCTTGGATATTTTGAGTTTTTTTTCTCAATGAATTCCCTCACAATTTCATCACATTTTATAACAAAACGTTTCAACAAAACATTCCCTTGTCACACTGCTTTTTGACCTTCACCGAATGTAAACATCCGGTATGGTTCGAGGTACTCGTAGCTTAAACACTGGATATGTCATAAATGGTAAAACATGTTTCACTTTCCTTGTACCGATATCTCCTTTTATATCCCTTTAAAGCTTTGCTTGTGTAAATTATTTGCCTATAACACACTTGTATAGGTATTTGTCGGCCATTTTTTTTTTTCGTGAAATTGACGTCATTGTGCACGTGCTCCTCTACCATGGGCAATTATGCCATAATTTATTTTATTTTAGTTTATTAAACATTGATTACATACGCCATTACAAATTGTAAAAATATATTACTGTAGAACGAAATATTTTGATACAAAAATCGTTCCCGCAAAAAAGATTATCATTTCTACCAGTGAATTTAAGTGTCTATCGTTATTTTTAATAGCTAACGTCATGCCAAACCGATTTGTTTTATCTCATTTTCACCGTTCTGTTTCCCTGCAAATCCAATCCTTTATTGTGCCAATATGTATTGTCCAAAACTGTTCAAATCATACATTCATTGACAAATGACAAAACATATGTATTATACAGGAAAAGACATTGCTGATAATGACCTTTGGTAAAAAATAATTACCCTCTACCTAAAGCCTTCTGGTAATTATTAATACGTCATAAAACAAATGAAGTTGAAGATGTAAGCACTATGTAGCGACTTTTATTTATTTTGAGCTATTAGTCATATATTAAGTATTTATGATAAATAAAAAATATCACATTTGTGATCTTTCCATACGAAATGTATCCCGTATTGCACGACTCCCGCAATATCCTCTATGTATTTAACATTTATCACATGGCACACTTGTTGCCATACAATATATTTTACTCATCTTTCAGTTATAGGTTTGAAGCTTAATGAAAAGGGTGAAGTGACGCAAATGATAATTGATATTACACTTCTGTAATAAAAAAGGATTATTTGTACTTCACTATGGTGGATTTATGCAGATTCGGATTCTAACTCAATCCACGAGAATGGAAAACAATCTCACGGATTAAGATGTAGTACCAATAGCACACACTTTTATTGTATACATTTAAGACAAAATCTGTAAAAATGCACATCTTTTCATAATTTATGTCTTTAAAAGACGCACTATTTTGTTTCATGACGTCATTTTGACATCGGACAGTGATACGTTTATAATGTGACGTCAGCAGAGTGGAAAACTTGCGTATTTTGCGATATGTATTTATGAAGATTTATGATCGGTATAAAATAAAAGAAAATACGCAAATGGTTGTTAAACATTCGACTAGAAATAAACGTCATACGATTAGAAGTTATCCTTAAATTACGAAAAGTAATGAAATATCGCTACTGTATACGCCTGAAATAAATATGTATAAGCATGATTAGTTTTACTTGTAAATAGGGATTTCTATATTGGAAGTATTTCGATTATAAAAAAACAACATTTTATGCTTTTTAGAAATAATTACTGTAAACCTTTAACAAAATAATGCATTTCAACTAAACTTTTACATAAGCGGACTTCCGAGCTTGTTTATAAATAGTGTGGATTGGAAAAAATCGTATGCTTGACGAACAATCTCTGCAATCCAAAGCGGATGATCTTTTCCGATTAGACAGGTATTAGTCAGCTATACAAAAATACCGCTGTGCAACCCGAGTAACCACAATTCGCCCTTAATCCATTCAGTTTTTCAGTTGTGGATAGATATATATTTTAACTTTTGATAACTAATAACAATATTGTTTTAATTATAATCGTGGGTACATATTATACCGACACGATGATTGAAAGCGTAGTTATCAAATACTTTGGTATGAATTTGAATTTCGGTGTCGCGTCTACGGCAGTTTTGGCAAGTCGAAAAAGTTCCATATAGAGCAGTAATTATCATATAAGGATGAAAACAGTTCTGATTATAAAACATTATTGCTTGGTACAGCTGAGGTAGTAATTCGGAAATACTTTTGGTGAACGTATTATTAAGTATGATATAAATTCGTCATGCCAGTTTGATTTTTACGTTTGATCTCTAAACCTTAAAATATGTTGCAACTTAAAAATCGAAATATAAAACATGTTGTTAAGTGCTTAAAAAGTATTACTCATACCATCGTCTTCATCTTGTTGTTGTCTAGAAAGTGGGTCCATGCGGCTGAAATACAGCAAGAAAAACATTTATTGAATATAGGGTAACTTCACTGTAATATTGCAATATATTTTATTGATAGGAAAACCAGTAGTGGCGTGAATTATTTACTTGTTGGGGTCACACGGTGAAAATCATTGCAATCTTACAGGGAAACATTTTTTGTTCATTTATTTGCTTAAAAACGAAAAAACGTGCCAAATTGTATGCGAGCGTAACGTCATATTGGAAATATTATCGGTGAATTTGTTTCCAAGCACTGTGCACCCTGACGTACGATGTGAAAAGAAGGTACAGTAGCCATTGAAACGTTTAGGGTGAATTAACGGTGTACAGTCTACATGTGAATATATTGAACAAGTTACGATGTGAAAGAAGATAGTACTGTTGTAATTATCTTTCCAAGTTGACACCGATTTGCAATAAAAAGTGTTGTTTCATATAACCTATTCAATATTCATAAACTTTGAATATCTCTGAAAAACTATAAAATGACAAATGTATTTTGAACGGGAATCTCCTGAAATGAACACTAAGAAAATGAAACAAGAGGCCCAAAAACTGAAAGTCTTTTATCGAAATAAAGTATGCACTGTGTTATTGTTGGACAATCACTGTCAAATATTTAATGTTCGCAATAGTTGTAAAAGGAAGTATATCCCAACTTCTAGCAACCATGGTCTATAAAAATCGTAAAGGCACTTATTGAAAGTCACCAAAAGCACATTCCTGCGAAAATATCCGATCATTTTTTTTTCTATAAAGTAAGGGCAGTAGCCATAGTATGAACGCATCATTTTAACATTGTCGTCATTTACTTATCCTTAATTTTAAATCATGTTACAATACATCATAAATTTATAATGCACCTCATAAACTTATGTAACTGAATCAAAGAAATATGATAAAGGTCCAAAGTGAGGAAACTACAAACATTAATGCATACCTACATATAAGCCTCTCAATCAATATATAAAACATTTATATATATATGATAAAAACAATGTTTAATTGTCATGAGTAGCAGTCAGAATACGCAATGTAGTGTTTAGATGTATCATATTTTTATTAGTATTGCATCATTATAGCATGCGTATCGCTATATCTTGAACAATTAACGTGACATTCTTGTGTAAGCACTTACGCTATACCTGTCCACTTAATGTCATATCATAGATGAACATTTGATTAAATTGTCAGTCCAGGAATATTCTTGTACAATTATTTTAGAATCAGGCCGCCAGTTTCTGACATGACAAAATTAGTAAAGTCTTTTCATTCAGTTAAGTCCATGGCAATCAGAAATCTGCATGGTATGCAGTTCTTTTAACAAATATAAAGGAGATCGCCCATGAATCATTCAAGCAAAAAAGCTAGACTTGCTGTTAATGGCAAAAAGTTCAATGCAATCGTGCACGGGAATCCAACAACCATGAAAGCTCAACCAGTTGAGGTTTAAAATCACGCGATACGCAAAACGCAGGTATTTCTCGCTTCAAACATAACATCTCCCCATTTAGGTAAGATTATTAGTATTGTTTTAAGAATGTAATAGTTATGTGAAAACCTAACAAAAATAAGCTCAGTTCGCTTTGAAACAGTCGATGGACTTTTCAATATAGACCTTAATTCTATCTAAATGTAAGTATGATGTAAGACTTCCTTAGTCCGTAAGATTTCTTAAAAACGAACTTAACATGTATCAAAACGTCCGCGTTATGCTAAATTGTTATTTTATTTTCAGACTCACCCTTGCGAATAATGGAAACCGAGATCCTACCTTAAATGAATTCCTAATTTAAGAACAGTTTCTTTTCATGCGTTTACGTTCTATGTAATCAAAGCTATTGTACGATACCAAGCCATTAACGTGCTGTATTGCATAGTAAATGTATTGTTTAGGAAATGTTTCAAACCATGTTACGATCACCCCTTTAATCTCTTTCAGTTTGACTTCTTTTTCCAATTACTTTCTATATTTCAGTGATACAAATATATTTCAGATATATTTGAAAAAATACTGTCTACATAAATCTTATACTGCAGTACAAGTTCATTGCAATTATTTTTAAGTTCCGTGCCTTGTCTTAACATGTGCATTGTCTTAGTATTTCCGGGAAAGGTATGTTGCATAACGATTTCTCTGATAAAAAAATGTATGTTTACAGTGTGAAATGTAGAAAACAGAGAATGAAAGAGTAAACAAAATTACTTTTCCTTTTGTGGTTCAAAACTATGATAGAAAATGGTTGTGTGCATTACGCGCACGCCTACGTACTATCAAATGGTTTTGATAAAAGTTTTTACCTAGCGATTATTGAACCGTAGATTCAAAAAATAAGCATTTTCATCCTTTTCTGTTATCGATTCAAATCACTTTCAATATCTAAAAATATCAGAATATCACACAATTGTACCCCTGCATTACATAATAACTTCTGTCTATCTGTATTTGGAAATATTCAATAAGTCGTTCGTCACAACCAGTATCAGGTTAAACGGAGAAAAATAGAGTATACGTTTTTGTTTATGTAATTGAAGATAGAATAGGAAAACTTCTGTCTCGCGTATTTAATTTGACAAACGGCACTTACCGGGTTTCAGTAAGTGTTTCTTTGTCCTTCATGTCACCTAAAATATAAATATGATTTAAAAAGCATCGCATTTGTAATTTGCAAAACATGTTGGTTATTAATGCATTCAAACAAAACTCCTAATGGATTGAAATTGGCTATTACAGGAGTCGTTGCTGCGTTACACAATACCACAGCAGTAGGTTGTACAAATGTTTAAGGTAGTAACAGTAGCTATAACGATGTGTAGGTTTACCCGATTGTCGATATCTAATGACAAAAACGACAACTCCAACGATGATTAATATTGCAATAATTCCTCCACCAACGGCTCCGCCAATTACAGCTGCTGGGGGACCATATGGCGGCTCTTTAAGTGAAAATACGCTTTTCATTGTTCATCATGCCACAGTGTGATGAAATCAAACATTATCACTCATAAAACTACATCCCTGTTTGTAAAAACCAAACATTCAACTACAATGTAACATGATTAGTCAATGGTTTATTTAATGTTTTCGATATTGCTCGTATTGTCACATGTGCACAATTACAAGTTCAATGAACTATAGTTATCTTTATCTTCGTCGACACTTGGTACATACACTGAACAACTTGTAAGACTTTAAAGTCGGTATAGCATGTGTTTATATTTCGCATAAAGCATATAAAACATATCACACTTTAAATATGTGTGTGTGCGTGCGTGCGTGCGTGCGTGCGTGCGTGTGTGTGTGTGTGCTTTCATTATAGCATTTGAACCCCTCATGGAGGTAAACATACAGACACACGAGAAACGGACACGTGCCAGGAAATATTTACAGAAAAAAGATCGCTCAATATCCGGTTCATCGTCATATATATAAATGACGATGAACCGGCTATCGAGCAACCTTGGACTTTATATATATATATATATAACGAATACTCATGTGATGTTACTTCTTTATTTGATTATTGATACAACGCCTGTTTAATATTTAAATGAACACCGTGAGCTAAACTGTCAATTTATTATATTTTTTTTGATGATTGTATTTTAATGACTCAGACCAATCGTGTTTTAGATAAAGGAATGTCAGCAATTGCCGTTGTACAAAGTAAATGCACATCAGCACGACATGTAGGGTATAAACCGGACAAAAACATAATAAATGGAATTAAAAATAATTATAACACTAGTCTTGTAGGGTCTAAACTTGAATACAGATTATGGTATCTGACAATCATATAATGAATAGTTTCGAATCTAAACATCGTCGCGATCTTGTCCTTTACCGAATGCCGCAGGTTGCGTCAAAACATTTCTGAAAGTAGCAAGTGAAGAGGAATATTTCTTGAGTAAAAACTGATTTTAAGACTAAATATTACATTTCATTGATCAATATTGATTAAACTGTGCAGTTCTACTTTGCGCAATATAACTATTGCAATCTAGTGTTTATGCTTTTATTTTAGAATAAATATGATAACCCTATTTGAAATACATTGATTAGACGGCATTATCAATATTATTTCTAACGAACTGTATATATATATATGAATATGGTAGAAGTTTGCTTACTATGTTACCGCTAATGTACATGTATTTTTCATTCCTTTTAAAGTGTTTGTAATATTTTTCGTAAAAAATAACATTTGATAAATTAATTGTATTTTTAATTCTTTTTTTCAAGCATAGCGCTTTCTCTTGAATAACCAGTGCGTCTGAATAATGACCAGTCTCATTTAAAACGAATCGAATAAAATTGTTGTTTTTCGTAATAGCCGTCTGGTTAACATTTCATTATAAAACATATTTCATATCGATGTTTAATTTATTCACGGACATCAAAAGGGTTCCCCTGCAGCATAGGTTAAGGAAAGTTTAAAGAAATTCGTTTATTGATAAATGTTCACATTTCCTATAATCTTAAACTTTATCCATAGACACTTGTCCATTGGAAATTGTAAACAAGTCACCCTATAGGTGCGGCTTTCGGGAAATGGGTAACTCTACCATGAAAAAAGAGTAGATATATATTTTATTTCCTCCATAAATGGAGAGCATCCTGGTGTTGTTGGCATCACTTTTGTATTTGGAAAAATGGCGCATATTCGTTGTGACTTGTGGAGCAACCTTGATCCTGATCACTTTGCAGACTCATGTATGTTTTACAAAAATTGTATAAATACTGATGATGAGCCGTCTGGTTGTGCCAAATCTGACAATGAGACACATTTTTTTATATTCTAGTTAAATTATAATAGATAATGTTTAATATCAAATATCTATGCTGTTTGACTTCAAACAAAAGTGTTGTTTTAATATTCAGATATGAATTCATTTAAAAACGTTTTAAACGAAATAAGTTCCTTGGTGAGCTTATTCTGATCCCAACAGTGTTACAATTTGTACACACTTAGTGTAATACCTCTAAATACAATGTTGCAGAATTGGTTCTGGCGATTTTGTAAATAAAAAGTTTTGACGTTATGTTTGCTTTAAACACAGACATTTGCACCCAAGGGACATTATTTGAATACTCTTAGAGGAAGCATATGTTGATAGAGCTACATTTCAATTTATTTATCTCTGTCCGCTTTGCTTTCATAGGGAAATACCAGTCATAAACAAAGGGGTCTGATTTGAAGAAACTGGGAAGTAAACGTCTAGCTGATTTTACATACACGTAACTATGCTATGTGGTTTTCGACAACACACATCAAACAGTTCAGCACTATGAGGAGCATCATTGAACACGATTTTCAAACGTTTGGTAAGTGTAATTTCCTAAACCGGTACATGAAAGGAAGTTTGAAACACGTTTCAAACCGATTATCCAAGCAGATGACTGAGAGTATTCTGTCTTTGCTTCCTTTGACGTGTTTGTTTCACAATTAACTGTGTGTTTTCATTCAGGAGGGGCTCGAATGATATGAATAAACAGATCATTGACTGAACCTATAGGGTGGTACGTATGTCAAAATCACCTAGAGAGTCCACTTAAGTATTAAAACTAAAACGTCATGATCAATGTAGAGATTCGTTAGCCTATACATATGCTTTCCATACATCAATTCTGTTTCCCAGTCTTTTATGAATGTTTTTATTAATTTTCGAACCAAAACACATGCAGTTATTGTAAAAATATATTCATTGTGACTGTATGATCGGAGCACATTCTTTATTTCTAGATAGCTGGCTTGTTTCCGATAAAGTGATAAACAGCTACTCCGCCTTACTTTCATGTCCCTTTTTAAAAAATACCAATTGCTATGGGCCATGCCAATTCAAAATCATTTAGGATATCTTGTCATGATAAGTACCGAGATAAAACGATGTCCTTTTTTATCAGATATTTGTTGCGTGATAAATGAGAAATGAACTTACCAGGATTTATACGTTTTAGAGTTTCAAAAGTTACGTTCAACCATGTAGTAGAGCCCTCTTCATTCGCCGCAAATAGAGAGACTAAGTATTCAGTTCCAGGTTCTAGATTTTCCACTGTGTAAATAATCTCCTTTCTATCGTCATCTTTTACATTATGTGTAATATATCCGGTGTCATCAACCAGTTTTCCATAGGAAATGTTAAAGGTCTGAGGAGAGCCATTGTCAAATCCTGGTTTCCAGGTCAATACAGCAGTTGTCTCCCCTATTGAATCTTGAATGACGTGAAAGTCCATTGGTGATTCAGGTTTGCCTGCAATTAATGTTAACTGAAGCAGTTAGTTTAAGGTTTAATTATAACATGTTAAGAGATTGACAGCTTCTTTCCAGAAACAAAAGGCCATAATCGCCTTTTATCGCTCACGCGAAAAAGTGTTTACGGTACTTATTGAATTGCTCTATAAAAAACAAAGATTGTTAAGTACCAGTAGTCAATGTTACACACCAAATATCTTAGATTAAGGCCTCACGGTTTTTGATTTTACCTTTTGGTTGCAATGGCAAATATGTGACCCTTGGGCGGGATTAAATATCCCACGGACACTATTTGAACAATCTTGGTAGAGGACCACTACACAAAGTTAGACACCAAATATATAAGATCTAGGCCTTTTTGTTTCTTTTCACTATGTATCTCTATGTCAAACAGGTTGTCACTGGGCCGGGGCAAATGACGAGCCCAGATGCATATTTCTTACAATTTTGGTACCACTAGATAATGGTGTATACCAATATCTAAAATAAACACCTTCCGGTTTCAGACAAGAATGTTTTGTTTGTTCCGATATGTCTCTATGGAGAACAGGTGACCCCGGGTGGGGCCAATTTTACCCCAGGGGCATACTTTGCACAATCTTGGTAGAGTACCACCGTATAATGCTACCTACCAAATATCAGGCGTCAATTTTGTCCCCAGGGTCATAATTTGAACAAATTTGGTAGAGGACAACCAGACAATGTAAAAAACTTAACACTTGACCTCTTTTTTTGTCTAGAATATTTTTTTAAATCCTTTCTGTTGCCATTGCAGTCAGAGATTTGCTTGAAATTCCATTTTTGAACAATTTGAAAGGATACCATCCCAGTAAAATTTCATCTAAATTTGCCAGGCGGTTTAGGAGGAAATGTCATTTAAAACAACAACAACAACCCTTTCGGGCTCAGGCAAATATAGCTTACCTCGGACAAATAACTAGGCCAATATGAAATTACCCAATTAATAGCATTATTATATTAATCGTCAAGTCGTATATATATATATATATATATATATATATATATATATATATATATATATATATATATATATATATATATATATATATATTTCTAAAAAAAATAATTATATACCTATGGGTCTAAGGTGTAGCCATTCGACTAGTGTATCACCAACTCCGTTCGACACTGACAATTGGTAAATTCTGTAATCTTCAATTTGAACATCCGTCACCGTTAATTTACTTGAAAGACCTTCTGTGTATATTTCAATTTTTTTCATTTCATCCGTAAAAGGTTCACAAGACGTGCGATTCGTACAGCGCTTCCAAACAAAGTCTTGGGGCTTGGGCACAGGGTAGGCGAATATTTTGTAGACTAGAGTTGCATTATCGTGTTTGCGGGCGGTAAAATTAAGCTGTACCTCCACCCCAGGCGATGGCCTCGCGGAACCTGAATGAAAAACGTATAATTGATGTACTCAAGACAATCATTACCATTCATTTCACGCATAATGGAGATTTCTTAAAAGCACATTTCTTAGACATGTTTTGACCACATGAGAGACGTTTTGAGATGACCTTCCTTTTTATATTTGCTATAATTCTTGAGACAATGGATGGTTTTCATAGAACCCTAAGATTCTCTTGGCAACGTGCTGTACCCTATACATAGACAGTACATTTCTCTATAGGATTTGAACATTTGGAATTCTACTTTGAAGTTTATTCCATGCATTATATAACAACGTCCAGTTTGAATCGGTTGTGATGTTCTTTACGAACAAAATAAAAGTCTCAAGTAAACTATTAATATTTATATTTTTAATGAACTAGACACGCAATACGTCTGCGGTGCCATCATGTGGTGTATAACAGATTGTTAAATATACACTTATGTGCGCAAACTTATTATAAACATGTCTCAGTAACATTACTTTGACCTAAATTCTACTACTAGACCGAGTAATTTAATTAGGAATGCATAGGTATTCGAATATTTGTTGTTGTTTTTTTTTTAAATAAATAATAAACCTTTTGCCTGCAACTGTGTAATGGTGTATTATTTGTATTTGTATTTTTACAATAACTGGCTATGAAACAAGTAAGGTCAAACAAGTTTCAATTATATTCGATAAATTTAAATAACCATGCCAATGAAGAATTTAAGGAACGGCCTTTTTTATTTTATGTTCTGTATTGCTGTATTATAAATGAAATAAAAATGTGTTTGCTTACGTTTATTATTTAATAGTTCCTGAGTTTGTTTGGTCTGTCCATAGTTAAATTTTGTAAAGGACAATCCAAGAACGGGGTTGCTGGGTAATGCATAGTACTGAAAATTAAAAGCCCCTGTCTGAGAGTAATAAGGCTCGTCCTACGGATATTTACGACCCTCCTATGGCGCATAATGTAATTCAAACGGACATTTACAATCACAGCCGATCTATGTTAGCCTTGTTTACACATATTGAATTTATTTGTTGTTTTTTTGTTGTTGTTCTTTCAAAATGTTTTACTTTTGTTGGGATTTTTTGGGTAAAAATGGGAAGTTTCAGAGGCGTTCGGGTACAGACTGCGACAAAGAAGGATAAAAAGACCTTGGCTATTACCATAACGAATAATGATAGTTTACAACTTTTGGATATCAAATATTCGGTTTGAATATATATAAATATGGATTTTTATTAAAATTATCCATTCGGTAAGATTTTCAATCTTCTACCCTGGACCTGAATTTCTGGTAAAATGACAAATAATAATGTATTGTGTGTTGGTTTGTTCGAATACCTATGAATCCCTAATTAAATTACTCAGTCTAGAAGTAGAATTTAGGTCAAAGTAATTTACTGAATTTACTGAAAACAATAAAAATATTTAGATTATCGATTATTTCTTTTTCTTTCTTTTCTTTCTCTCTTTTTGTGTAAGGTGCATATTTAATTGAAACGTTTCTTATAGAACCTTTAATAAGTTCCCAAAGAGTGTTTGGATTACAGTTGTTATCTATTACAACAGTTTCTTTTATAGCAGTCTTAATTTGATTTTGATATGCAATGTCATTTATAATGCTGTTATTTATTTTGAAGTAACCAGGCCCTCGTTTTTGGTCAAGTGTGTTGAGGGAAAGTACTACAGAAGAGTGGTCTGTTTTAAAATCTGGTTTAATGCTACATTTAGGGATAGTGTTACGTAAATATTCAGAAATAAGAAAATAGTCTAAACGGGAATAAATGATTGGTTTTGTATTGGAATGCCAGGTGTATTGGTGCAAATTGGGGTTATTTTCGCGCAAAATATCGACCATGTTGAAATTAGACATATGTTTGTTAAGTACAATTTGACATTTTTTATTCGTATCTGATCTACCATTTCGTTTGTCAATTAAAGGATTGAGCACAGTGTTGAAGTCACCGCCTATCATTATATTTTTTCCACTATTGCTAGCTACAAAATTTTCAATGATGTCAAATACAAAAGTATTGTTATCATTTTGCCAAAAAAATTAACAAGAGTCACATCTTTGCTATTTACTTTCATATCGAGTGTTATTAAACGACCTACTATTAACTCATTAAAATTTGAACACTCAATGTTTGATTGTTTGTTTACAAGAAAGGCAACGCCTTCTTTATTTGATTTGAGTCCACTAAAGAATGAGTGACCTGTCCAGTCTTGTTTCCAGGATAGGCTTGTTAATATATCGGAGTGAGATTCTTGTAAAAATATAATGTCATAAGATTTATCTTCTAAATATTTAAATACCTGTAAGCGTTTAAGTTTATGTCCAAGTCCTTTAGTGTTTAAGGTGCATATTGTGATACTTATTGTTTACATATGTTAACAAGTGAATCATTTCGAAAGACCAATTGTCTCGCAAAATGAAGTTTTCCATAAATTCCATACTTTTCAGACATAATTCAAGAAAAAAAATGAAATCAATGTAGAAAATGAAAATAGAAAAATAAATGGTTTTGTAAAGCTACAGTTCAAGGTATAAACGATGACACGTATCACTAGGATACCCATATAAACATTCATACAATACACATGTACACACATTTACACAGTCATACATAATATTTTCATACATATTCAATTTAGGAATAACATAGCAAACATGCTATATTTATGTTTGTTTGTAGAAAAACTACATATCAATTTTATAAACGACATGTATGGAGCGATCATTAAAACAGATTTGCATATATAATACAAAGATCAAAAACATTTTGGTCAACATATGATTTTTAATCGTGCTCTAATATTCATATTTTCTCATAATAATGTTTCAAAGGCGACTATATTGCCTTATCTCTGCTCTTGGTTAAATTATATGTTGTGTATCATTATCTAAAAAGTGATATATTTCGCATAAATGCGGAGTATAATGCAGATTAGTTTGCATTAGATACGCAAGCATAAGTTGTGATTAAAAGGGTAAATGATTTTGTTATTTAACTTAAACCTTTTTGTTCCCTTAGTAAGTGTAGATTTAAAGTATATTAAAAAAGCATAAAAACTTGCATTATAACAAGTTTTATTTATAAGGGAACAACAAAAAAAAACGAAAACAAAAAACAATCCAACTTCTATTAAGGTTTTCCGATACGAAAACGAAATGAAAACCGAAAACGTTGGACGGATTAAGGCAGCATTAATTATAAGTGTATTATGCATTGAGTATATACATTATCTGTTATTATGCTTAAAAATCAATATTTATGCTAATAATTACCGCTCGCGAGATTTTTACCAGAACCTGGATTTCAGTTGACAATTGTCTTTTCTTATCAATATATCTTTAAGTCTGTCTCAACTGATTGTTCGGTATTAGAATTTGTATATTTTAATTGTATAACGCTTGGTTTTCATGTTAAACAGACTTATGTGAAACGTTTATTTGTTATTGTTGGATCTGGGGTTTAATACCATGTACTAGACGAAAGTTTCAGACGTACGAGGGGTGATGTATGTGTTAAAACAAAAAAAATAAGATAATAAATCGCTTTCAATCTGCTAATCGTTTTGAACAAGCCTACGGAAATTAATATTGCAGTGAAAGACTAGCTGAAACATTTCAGACATAACCTCTTTCAACAACATCTTGATTACACGCCGTGCCGAACAATCTCGAAACAGATTATATATTAGCATTATTACTTACATTTTACGAATAAGTGCACTGACGCGTTATCCGCTGCTCCATACTGATTGTATCCTGAACACGTATACACTCCAGTGTCGGAACATTCAGCCTGTAGTACATGTGTTAGTTTATGTACACCAGATATTGCGATTATCGTTTTACCGTCTTTTGTAAGGGCCATATCCGACCCGGGATCACTTTCTAGGAAACATTCCATTTCGTTTGATGAATGTTCATCAACTTCTTCAGAATTGTGGGAAACGTTGTTGAGTTGTAACATCAAGTTTTCTGCCCCATCTAAAAAGCAATTACAATCGACAAATAATATGTTGACTGTTTAAACTATTGTGTTGCACGACATGTTTTTAAAATTAACCTTTAAATAATAACCATCGCCCTCTTTTTGTACTGTTTGTTTGCGTGGTATGCGTTTCATGTGACGCTAAAGTGAGCTATATTTACCTCTGAGTTCAAGTGAAGGTAGACGGGTTTTTTTAAATGAGGATATTTTTTTATCATTTGGTTTGTAAGTCTTAAAGCAGATGGTTATAAGACTAATTTGAAACCTCAAACGATAACTTGTATAAGAGCACAAAAGTCATAATAAGAAAACAAGAATTCAAAAATCCAAATTTAAACAAACATTTCATTCACAACTCCATCAACATAAGGCCATATTTTAAAATCTAAAAACACTTCATCCTAGGTTATTTTCCATTCCAAAAATACCAAGTATATAATCAAATGTTAAGTGTCTGAACTTGTATCTTGATTTCTAAAACAATATAGTGTCTGTGTATTGAAGTGCATCAAAAAAGGTTGAAAACAGAATAATGCGTCAAATTTCCGTTTTTTGCAGATTTTAACAAATTAAAAATGTCAGCCTTTTTTAAGGCTGTTCTATATATTTGAAAAAAAATTATTGAAATTAAAATTTTAAGTACACGATGTATTGAGAATCGGACGTTTTAGATCAAAGGCTTACTTTTTGCACAAAGTAAAGAAAAAGGTAACATTCCTAAAAATCAACATGCCAACAAAATGTGCCCACCATACGGAATGTTTTGGTGTACCTTTGTCTGAAAAGAGTTTGAAAGAAATCAGTTCATTCTTCACTCATTTGTATTGTCAATGTCACTTGAGCGTTAAGCTTTAATCTGTTTGATACCTTATTTATTCGAATGCAATATTCATTTTTGCTGTTCCAGCAACAGTCATTGTAGCATATACTTAGTTGTTTTTCACTATAATTAGTTGATACATTGTAGGCCTCGTGTAATTCATGTAATGCAATAACTTAAAACCTTTTGGCGGGTATGTGTCCGGGAAGGGGTGACCTACTTCACGATTGCGCGGATGTTTTTAAATAAAGTTGTGTTGTAAAAATAGGATTTAACCTAACATTATTGCATAATACTTCATAATTTTCTATAAGGAATAATATTTTCTTAATTGAAACATTATCTTTTTTAAAATAATAAATAAAAGCATAAATACAAGCCATGTAACTCCTCCTTTCACATTGTTCTTGCCTGCGCAAATTGTGTTTGCTTTTATTTTAGTATAAAGACATTATTTAATTTACATGATTTTGCTATATGTTGTTGCCTTTTACCATAGTTGATGCTTAATTTATATAAGTTCTTGAGTTTTACCATTAAGGAGAAATAATAACTTAGTTCGTGTATTTGAAATAGTATTTTCTTCCTTTTATTTTTGAGAAATAGTCTAAATTTAGATGATTCAGCAGTTGCCCAGTTCAATAAAAGCTGTGATTTGAATGGTTTAATCCTATAATTATGGGCCATTATTTGAAAACATTTCTGGCAATTACTCTCCATTTCATAATGAGTGCTTGTGTTTGACATCATCAAGTCAAGTCAAGTCAAGTTTCCTTTATTTCACTAATTCCAATACAAACATGGATAAACGAGGTAATATAATATAATAAATATCACAAAGGCGAGCGAGGGAAATGCATACATACATACATTGATTTCTTACATTACAATCGTTTGAAAATGTATTTCATTAATAGTAAATTGCCAGTGTAATTAATTTGGTTACATTTTTGTCACATACATAAATGAATAAATGGAGTGTCAATAACATTTCATGGTAATTAGAAACAATATGGCTCAAATTTTGTATATGTCAACAGGCATGGTATTACAACTACAAGTATATTGTTTTTAATAAAATTGCTTTAACAAACAGTATAAAGTTAAACATCTATATTTTATTCCGGGTATTTCTCTAGTTTGAAAATATTAGGGTGTCTGTAAAAGTAGGGTTTCAAATATTTTTTCATAAAAGATATTACACTCAAAAATATGATGGAATTCATCGCCTAATTTATCGCAATTTCTACAAACCTTTTTATTTAAAGGCGTTCTATTCCAGCTACCAGTTGGGAGTAGATGGTTTCTTGTTCTGAATTTAACTAAAAATGTTTTAGTCGGTTGATTTAAAATGTATGGCTCAATGCCGAATTTTGTTTGAAATATTATGTAAAACGCGGTTTTATTGGAAGTTTCAGTCAGACTAAACCATTCATTTAAAAAAAGATCTTTAAAGCTTTGCTTCACCGTTGCCTTCAGCCATTTTTTATTCACAAAGTTTTGGCTTTCCCATACATTGCTTAGTCCAAATTTACTTAAAATATGTCTTAGATGGTGGGGCCATGGACATTTTCTTTTTAATACTTGCTCACTATTGTGGAATGAATAATTATATATACTATAATATATCATAGACGAGTGTTTCCTTATATTGATATCAGTATTGGTTAATAATTTTGTCCAGAAGGCAGTCATTTTATCTTCTATATCAACTAAAAGCGGCATTACCCCGGTTTCACCATAGACCATATAATTTGGAGTAGATCACTTTAGCTTTAAAATATATCGAATTTAAGGAATCGAAGTTGAACTCTTTCTAAAACATCATTTTTGCCATAGCTCCAAATCTCCGCTCTATAAAGCAGTATTGGTTTCACAGTTTTATTAAAGATTTCAATTGGTAAGTCTATTGGCAAGGAGAGGCGATTAGCGTTCCGTAGTAAACTTTAATGTTCTAGTAGCCTGGTTTGCAATAACTACCTTGCTTTTTTGAAAACAATCGGTCCTACTAACGTATATACCGAGGTATTTATATTTATTTACTATATCGTTTTGGCTTGTCAGCTGAAAAGATTAATTGTAACCGGTCTTGCTTTTCCAAATACTAGTATTTTAGTCTTTGATATATTAACTGTTAGTTTCCACGAATCGCAATATTGAGCTTATGCATCGAGTACATTTTGTAAACCTGGAGTCCCAGACATAATATCTGTATCGTCAGCATATAGAATAATGGATATTTTTATGAAATTTTGAAATTTTTGAATATGGTCTGGATTAATTGTACCCTGCTGTCTATATTGTTACTGATAAAATACTCGTGTAAATCGTTCAAAAACAAGAAAAACAAAAGTGGCGAAAGATTTCCCCCCTGTCTGAAACCTATATTTATTGGGAAATAATTTAACAATTCTAATTAACTGTAACACTGGATTTGATATTGCTGTACATATCTGTAATGAGAGTTTAACATTTGACGTTTTTATTGCAGTTTGAAAGTTTCACCCAAAGTCCTTCACGCCAGACAGTGTCAAAAGCTTGTTTAATGCGGTTTATGACAAACATGTGATCTGATGTCGAGAAACCAGCTCTAAAACCTGCCTGACATTCATGTATAACATTATTGGATTCGACATAATACTTTAATCTATTATTTATTACGCAAGTAAACAATTTCCTCATACAACTAAGAAAAGTAATAGGTCGATAGCTTTCAGGTTTTGTTGGGTCACCTTTATTTTTGAATAGTATTACTTACACCAACAGTCCTAGATTGAAGTATTACACTATGTTAAAAAATCAAGTTCAATAACTTCACATATATGTTCTTAAGAACATCGAAAGTAATTTAATATGTTCATTTATTATTTGAACTAGTCTACAAGCTTTGTTAATTTTAAGTGTGGCTTGTATATCTTTATAAATAACGCTTTTAAAGAAATTAGACAAGACTTCAAGACCTGTTTCAGTTCATCGTCGGATACCTTCGATACACACTTCGCTATTCGTTGATGTGTATCGTGGGCAATTTGGCTAAGAAAATCTCGTAACCATGAATGATTAATGAGGCAGTTTCATTGGTTCTGCAAAGAACCAGATGCTTAACGGTTGAAAAATATTCTGCCGATTGACGGAGTTGAACGGGGTCCGCCTTCTCAGTACAATAATAGATGGCAGTAGTCAAGACCACACGGCCACGGAGGCTACTGACACTAATAAGTTATTGAATAATATTTGAGTGTAAAATGCGAATTCATTGGAAACCTGCCTCATTAAAACGAGATTGTGTCAATCAATTGTCCCACGGTATGTATGAAGTGTAACGGAAGAAAGTACCATGGTTGCCGACGATGGATTCAGTTTTGCTCTAACCTTTATTATTTAGAATATTTCAATATTTAAGAGGTTATGTGACCTTACATGAAACGTTCTCATTGTATTTTTATACATTTTACTTTTTCCGTTTAAGTTAATCCTATTTGTTTCGTTTTTTTTCTGATTTTAAAAAGGTGGTGTGAATATTAATTTATGTTTATAAATTGAAAGAGACCATTGGAGAATTATATTTAGGCCTTTGTTTACATTCTAGTGTCAAGGCCAGAGAGATATCTCAACTATTATACATTAAATATTGTGAGTAACTAAACAGGAAAATTATCATTCATGTATTAGATCTTTGAAAATACATAGAGGCTTTATTATTGAGTGAAAAGGGACAATTTATTTGTCTGGAAATATATAGTGAATTGCACATTTTTGTACCAATCAGATAAAATAATTTATTCACTGCTTGATCACTTTTTGGGGTTAATACTTTATGGTTTTCCTTATTTAGAGATAATTTGAGTATAAGTTCTACTATAAAATCCTTAATGAATATTTCATGATGTATGATGTATATAATTTAGTGACTATTTCATGTATATTTGAATTGTGATTAAGGGCAATCATTTTTAAGTCTAAGTCCAACGCTTGCAACAGTTTCTAAAAACACATTTTAATGCATTTACATGCCTCACATCAATCGTTTAAAACATGTTTTTAAATATTATAATAGATATAAATAAAAATGTTGCATACAACCGACAGTGGTATACAAATATCAAACATGATTGGTGTTGTAAGTGATCTACAGTTTTACATAGTTTTTTGGATAAGAAACCAATGCTGGCCTTCACAAACTTGTGTTTTTTTTCTTCCAGATTATGATTACACTTATTAAGTATCTCGAGTTAGTTTATTTGTCATGATTCAAAAGAATCAATTAACACACATAGTTTGTGTAAATCCCATACGATCTTAAGCAGCCGCTAAATATATATGGTTTAACCAGCTTTGACCATAATGCCCATGTCGTTATGATGAAAATATACTCACAAAGAATATCGAGATAAAATGTTGCAGTGTCAAACTGGGTGGTCGTCGCAGATGTCAACGTTGGCCGGAGAACACTGGACACCTTGCATGTGTAACTGGCCTCGTCAAGACGCTGCACATTTGGAATTGTTAAGTTTTGTGTAATCTGTTTGGCCCACGAGATGCCTGTTTCGGACCTCGTCCACTCAAAGTCAACAGCTGGAGGGTTGCCCGGTGTGTACAAACACTTGTAAACAAAGCTTTCGCCGCGGACTTTACTAACGTTCTGCAGATTGCCCGTTTTCGGGCCATCTGAAATATTCAACGAAGACTTGGACATTCAGTTACAAAATAATATTAAACATTTAAGAATATCTTCATTCCTTTAACCTTTTTATATGTAAGATTGTAGACATATTTGAGCATTAACACGACTCTGGACCTTCATGGAAAATTCCTATTATGTTCGTTTTAATGCATCAATTGTCTTTATATTTCTTACAAAAGAATTATTTCATATGATTATAAAGTGAAATAAGCTGCCAACGCAAACGTTAAGTATATTTTTACTTAATTTTCAATGTGTATTCGTTTCATTCCATATACTACTTGTTATTCATAAGCAATAGCCTTTAACCAAATTATCTGCTTAACATGTTGACATCCAACATCCAACATTTATTCTTTAATATCAACATGAATTAAATCCATGGAACATGTGGCGATTGTTTGTAAACACTCGTGCTTTAACCACGACCTGTTTGGTCGCTGACTTGCGGAATTATTGTAACATGATTATATACTGTTTGGTGACTTAACTAAAACGCTTTAATGTTTTGAATTTATACTGACGTCTTAAAACGCAATTGCTTTGGCTTTAAACGTATTTAATTAAATTGATCAGTTTTTGAGAACTTTTTGGCACATTTAAACATAGTTACCTAGCGTGCCAATGTCAACAAGGAATACAATGTTGTACCCCTTCTTTAAAGTTACTTGGTAATCTTAAGACTTTTATCGTGTTTAATAAACAAAGTTATAGGATAAATTGAAAACTAGGTAAGTGCCGTTGATAGAGAATGTTTATCTTGATCGGCTAGGAATTTATTGGGTTTGGCTTCGGCTCACCCGATAAATTATTCTGCCTTGTTAGATCAACTTCCTCCGTCTACGGCACTAATCTAGTATTCTCTATTATATAGATTAGATTGAATAGAATGTGACAAAAGAACACGAAATATCACGTTGTCATCGATTTTAAAAATAACCATAACGTGACGTTTCTAAATTCAATTAATTTTAGACAAACGTTTTAAAGCACATTTTTTTTATCATATTCCATTTCTAATTGCTGTTTCTTGTTTATCGTACGAGCACCTGCATTTATATTTATTAAAAAGTCCAATAGAAGCAGAAGGTAAAAATCTTTCATATGATAAATAAATAAACCCTAGAAAGGGACGAGTTGAGGGAGTTACATGCTTATAGTAACAAGACTTTACAAAGCAAGATAGCAATTATAGTGATATATTGCTAATACTGACAATAATTTGCCTATACATCTGTTCAGGTTATTGTTAAACCTAAATTACAGTCGTTGTTTAACGAGGCTACAAAACTCCCTATTCTCCCTCCTGTACTTGTTCGTTTAGCTACCCGTGCAACAAACAAATTACAAACGGTATTACTTTAAAAGTCGTTTACAAAATATCATAAATATATGTTATTACCATTAACAATATATGAACCTGCTCACATCTGAATAAAGGACAAATTTGGCATGTGTCCTGTATATTTACATGCTTGGTTCCCAAGAAAAAAAAGCCCACACGTTCACGCACACGTACGGTAGCGTTTCTCAACAACAATAAACATATTCTGCGCATACGGGACACTCTTTTTTAATCCAAACTGAGATATTAATGCTGTTCAAATAAATGAAAATAGTTGAGCTTGTTTAGACATTGTTTGCATGCTGTACGGTTTTTGTAACTAAGCTTTACTTAGTATTTACGTAAACCAATACTTGCTATATAAAATGCCAGGAATTTAATTTAACCAACACCTCGCTATTTCCTAATCTATGAGAGATTTCTCTGCACATAACATAAATTGATTAATCAACAGTTAAATATGTATTATCATGTAATGAATTAAAAACCTGTGTTTGTGCTCGTTAAAACAGAACATATTTTGTTGTTACTAGTAAAAGCAAAATGTATCAAATGACATTAAACTATAGAGTTATAGACGATCTGTTTTTAAAATATGACAAACTCTCGGTAGCATTGAGGAATAGTGAATTATGCACAAGGTTAGCTGCTTAGACTGAATGCAACATGAACTACAGTTGTAATATTATAATTCTAAAACGAATTTCACATTACACAAGACATCAATGTGTAGTGCAGCTGACGTGTTCCCGCGCACCGTGCCTTTGTACGTCGTCTGCATGTAGTTTTCCGCAAGGCAAGACACCGACTGGCTTGTTGTTAGACCTCCTGTTACATTGAAGATTCCCGCCCGTGAAGAAGGGTGGCCTGACCATGTGTACGTAGACGAAGGAGAACTATCCGCCGTACACGACAACCAGAAGGCCTCGCTGGCTAGTACCTTCAGTTCTTTTTTTATACTCATGGATCCATTTAAACCATAATGGTATTGTAATGTAACACTTTGTGGAGGTCCTAAAGACAAAACATAGTCATTAATATTATACGTATTTAGCAACGTCGAATACATATTGTATAAACATAAAAAGTTATTTTCGGGGGCAATGACGCATACTCATTCATACAGTAGTACTTATATTAAAGATATTTCCTCAAAATTTAACAATACATACGTACGCCAGACATTTATTTGCAAAGTGGAATAATTGCTCATATCAGTAGGACTTTCGTTTGTTTCCGTCATTGTGTTGTACGCCGTGCACTCGACCGTGGTGTTAACATTAAAGCTGCTAAGGGACAACAGCTGGCCGTTTGTCTGTGATCCAGACCAGGTGTAGGTATGGGGAGCCGGGTTGGCGTGGGCTTCACATGCCACTGACGCTTCGTCTCCAAGGACAATGGCAATAGTGTTGTCGTTGATGACTGAGCCAGTGATAGTTTCGTATTTGAATAACGGTAGACGAGGTGGATCTGAGAAACAAACGAGGCCTTTCCGAGTTATATTTTGATTGAGTGATAGGACGTCAAATGAAAGTGAGAGAAACGGTTTCTTAACTGTATAAGGTATTCTTTAGAATGAAATGAAACGGGGTTTTTTTTATTTAAAAGAATATGGTGTAAGCTGCTGCAGTAAAGCATACTCTGGAATAAATGCAATTGATTATTGTGATGCTTACATGTGATTCATAAAATAAAACAATAATAAATACTCATATTACATTAACACAGGCTTGTTTGCCTGTCTTCGCACAACATTGTGTAACAGATTGTTTACACGTATGGAAAAGTCATCGCAGATTAAAACATGCTATAACGAATCGCTGGTTATTTCGATGTACCTTCCACTTGGCCCTGACGTTCAACATCTACAACAATCAGACCAATACTTCGTTATTTTATCCGGAGGATGTGAGTGTTTTGTATTTATCTATATTCCTTTCATTCTTCCATTGGGAAAATAGTCTTGTTTCAATAAAGACGAAATATATTAATATACACCTAATGGGAAGTGAAACAGGGCTGGTCTCTGTCATAAAGGCAGGAAAACACACATATTTGCTACCATTATGTTTTCAAACGACAGAAAAAAGTTTTGTATTATCAAATAAATAAAACCTCCGATCATAATCAATCAAGTTTCACGTAAAATAAAAAAGGTAAAATAAATAAGAGAGTCTTGGATAGGGGATGCAGTGGTCAATTTGAGAATAAGCAATAACTTATATATTGTAAAATTCGCGCGTTTATGTCGCAAAGCATAACGCTGCACCATCGTTATGCAAGGTCTTAGTTTGTTGTGTCTACTTAAAAGCTATAAGCAATGATGGTCAAATTGTTGTTCTAAATATATCCATCTGTATTCCGTAAACACTGAAAACCGAAGTTCGATCTTCGCTTACAAACAAACTGGTATTTATCTTAACAACTAAGCTTCCTTACCGGTACTAGCACCTTACTCTTAGATTTATTTTATGTTTGTAATTGGAATAATTTGGGGTATCGTTTTAATTATTTAATTTTGACTTAAAGTATCTTGAACGCGGAAAATGTATAATTTAAGTTAAACGTGTAATAAGAAGTGTATGTACAAAGAATAAAGTGTGATAAATATTGGACAAAAAGTAATATACATGGACATACGGTACATAATTGTCGACTCATCAGAGTTTTTTCATGCTTGAAATTTGAATGTTTGTCTTCTGGGATTGTCCCTTTAGTTTATACTGTATTATTGAGTAAACAAGACTTATGCTACTTTTATGTAAATGGATTTATGAGTTATTCAACTAAAACAAACAATCGATATTGTTAACTATAGTACACTATATTATACAATCATACTTAGGGTCAGACTTCTTTGCCGTCTTTTAGTTCAGGGATGAAGTTTATTTGTTTTTTTTGTTCACTTTTTCAATTAAATGTTTATCGATAAACTTGCACATTTTGTCAGGTTCATTTTGTTATGTTCTCTTAATGTGTTGTATTAGGGAACACCAAGCGAACCAATGGTGACAAAGACAATTGGTATTAACTTATGATATATACAATAAATATTATTATAAATATATAAACATATAATATAATAAAGGCAGCTTAAGGTTTGATTAAGCTCTTTTTTATATGTATACATGCATAATAGGTTTAAAAGCTGTAAGTTGCTACTCTAATGTAGACTGTAAATGCAAATAAAGCAATTTCTTATGAAAACAAAATCATATACATGTGGCGCACTTTGTGATTTTGAGTCCAAATGAGGTAACCTCGTTTTCGATAAAGTTAACTTTAAACCTGACGTCACACATTAAACTTTTATTTCCAATAAACAAATCATTTCAAAGCGTTTTCTCTCTTTTCATAAACTTTCAGGCAATACATTTATTGCAAATAGTTGTATTTGACCTTCTTATTTTATGTTTGAACAAATAAATTCCCTTCTACTTGCGTTTCGTTGCTGTAAATTTCCTTCGTTTCTGGTTGCTCATTTTTCGCAGATAAAGGCTTCAAAAGATTGTTTTGTTTGAATTCGTTTTTTAACCTTAGATTACTGTTAGCATGTAAAATGGCAAGCATCCAATGCAGAGACACTGTCTGACTGTCATCCCGGGATTGGAACAATATCCGGTAGCTTGTTGAAGACCCAGACAAGTTGGTGTGCTACAATTGAATGGACTTCTTAAAACAAACATGTTCAAGCCAATTGGGACTGACCAAGTACCATGATTTTAGGTAAATACACCTTCAAGATCATAAAGGGGCTGCTCTTTGTAATTTGTATGGTGAAATAGCGAAAAAAAGACAATTGTCGAAATTTTACATAAACTTGGTATCGATGCATTGAAACTTACTAACTAAAGTACCACATAGTTTACAAAAAAATATTTTTTTTTGCAGTTTTTCGTATTTTTCCATTAAAAAAGATTACTTGGTATGTCTACCTATTAGAATACATTCCTTATGCGTTAATGGCTAGTCGATGTTATCACGTGATATTATCAAGTTAGCTATATAGCTTAAATATTGCAACTGCTTAGGGTAAGCCGTCGTAGCAGAGTGGATACAACGCTGGACTGCAATTTGGGCGACACCGGTTCGAACTCGGTCTCCGACTAAAAACAATTTACATTTTGGTATTTTTTTTACAATTATGATATCAAAGAGTATAACATTTTATGAAATAATTGTCCTGAGATTCGTTAGAGAAAAAAAAATGGTGTATAGTCCGTTTTAAGTTCGGATGATACAAAATACAGAACTATTTTATTTAAGCAAGGCTGTGTTGAAATACGCATCGAAATCTAGTACGTTTTAATAATTAAACTGATAACATGATGTATATTGTATGTGAAATCCATTGATCATTTCAAATACTTAAAGTTGTTTTAAAAAATATAAAGATGTAGTGTCAGAGTTGCCTAGTTACAAACAATTCATTAAGGGCATTCCCCGTGCCAAAGACTTTTGAAGCACCAAAACTAAAAATGTTAAAAAATTCAATTTATTTTTAGTTTTATTTTCCAAGCATAATTCAAATATCCGTTGCAACATGTGTTGCTGTAAGTAGGATTTGAGCAAATTTCATAAAGGAAGATTTTATAAGATTTCCAATTAAAAAGCAATTACATTTGTCCGGTAATTTTTCTTACTACGATATGTTTTTGTTTCAAAACGAAGTACCCAATCAACAATGTATTGAGCTTTGTGGTGATTACAGCTGTTTTAAGAAAGATATTTGTATTTTAATAACCAGCAAATGAATGTTATACACTATTGTTCATTATTGTATTGAACATGTTTCTTATTTAAAAAGATATCGTCAAGAACCAATAAGAAATTGTGATAAGGTGGTCTGTGAAATTTTGACACACACAGAAATAATGATGTAGACGGAATTTTCCAACAAAAAAATGTGAATGCTTTTTTATCCATAATAAAAATCTGATAAAATCTTCGACTTCAATTTGGTCAACTCCTTACTTTCCTAAACATGTCAAAAAGAATGTATGTTTTAATCCCGAAAAAAATCGTTTCTCAAAACTTCATAAAACATGAACTTTTAAAACGTTTTAATTATTGTTCTTACCCAATCACTTTCACTCTGAGGAAGGCCCTAAAGCAACTGCATTTAATCAATATTTTTGTAAATTAACCAATATAACGCCGGTGAAACCCAGGATTTTACCAAGAACGGGTTACCACTTATATTCAGAAGACGTCTATATCTCGATAATACAATGTAAACTACAGGGACAAGTCCAGTAGTCCAAAATTCAAGAAAAGACCGCTGTGTAATAATACAAGACAAACCCAAACGACAGTCACCTAGAAAAACAAACATACAAAAACGTCTATATATTTCAAGAATGACTCGGGTATTGTGTATTTTGGAATTTCCTGCTTTGAGAAAGATTATCCTGTTTGAAAGATATCACAAACGTAAAGCAGGAACTAATAGGAAATTGACGTCCTACATTTGTATTTGCACAGAAGTGTAACAACATATAATAGGACAAGCCAAGTTTGGTTTATTATGGAAATGATTTATTCGTGATGTCGTCGGACTTAATTGGCTTCAGCACCTTTAATGAGTTTACTTGTGCATACAACTAACTTCTGGTATCTAAAGTATGTTTTCAGTACCGTAGACGTCGTTTCGGTTAGAAATCTGCCCATTTGTGAAAATCTGCCCGTTTATGGAAAACATGCACGGTTGTGGGAACCAAAGTAACATGAATAGAAACCGTTATTCCATTCAGATGATAGAAATGATATATTGATAAAGTAAGAGGAATGATTATACATTGTTTGCATTTATTTTTGTGAATTGAAAGGTATTGTTTTTTTTTATATCATGTCAGAAACCACTAAATAATCACTTAAAAAATTCTACATATTATATAGCCAATGGACCAAGTTACACGCGAAATACATTATTTAAAGGCTAAATGCGGACACCTTAACTGAAATTCTGAATTGGAAGTTGTTCTGTGAGCATTAAGATAACAGTAGCATAGTGCAAATGTGTAAATATTACCACTAATAAGGAAATAACGAATGTTTATCGACTTATAAGCCCCAAAAGCTTTAGTTATTAAGCAATGAATTATTATTTTTCAATTCATTTTTTACGGAGGTATATATAATAAATTGTCAATTATTTCTCAAGCTTACTTTTCAATATACGACTCTACTGTTTTCTACTTACACAAAACATCGACAGATACAGTTGTCCTGGAAACATTTTCTTTTGAATCACCAAACGATGGTTCCATTCGGTTCCGAACGTGACACGTGTAATCGCCGTTGTGGGAGCTTGACTGAAAGTTGTTCACTTGCAAGATGTTATTAAAACTAAAGCCTTTTGGGTACGTCCAGCTGTAGTTACTGACAGGGTTACTCTCTGTGCTGCAGTTGAATGCCTTGCTTTTACCGTCGATGACCTTGACGGTACCTGTGACATCTTTACCGCTCATGCGTATGGTTGGCACAGCAGGGGGAACTGCGAAATGCAACATACACTTTATTTACCTATTTTAAATAACTTCTACTTCAGTCAGTGTGAATTTCGGCCTAATAGCTTGCTCGAATTTTCGAAAAGCGGCCCAGTAATCGGTACGAAAAACTATACAAAGGCCTTTATCATAACATTAACAAAGATATTTTGGTTTCAGTTTAATGCCAAATAAACATGCGTTACCATATAAAACACAAATATCTGAAACGATGATGAAATTCCTGCAATCTGATTGATCGACGTCATTTCATTGCAACCGTAATAAACCGTTTAAACCGTCGCAAATTTGGTGTATATACAATTACATTCATTTCTTTGTAATAATAACTTTTGAAACAGTTTTTATACGGACCCAGAAACAACACTAGACTGTTCTTACATTTTTTTTTAAATTAAATTTAATTGTTTTACCTTACTAAATATCTCTATAGTAGGTGAAATTTTACATAAAATATTCCATTTTGACCAAATGACTCAAGGTAAGAAAATGTTTATGTATGTTTCAATATTAATAAAACAAATAAAGAATTGTCTCCATATATTTTCTCACCAATATCGTTCAGTGTTTAATATTTTCGTCCTCTTGCATTGTTCTTAACTTTCGATATTGAGACAGAAAGTATTTGTTAAGTATTTCCGAATAAACTCAAAATAAAAGGGCAACTAATATAACGTTCCATTAAAATACACTTTTTCTTAGGTTTTAAAGATATTTCTTCACTATTTCTATATAGGTCGGCATTTCAAATAATGTGTTAAACATTAATAGGAATCTGTCATTGAACATCGATCAAAAACTGTAGCTACTTTGACGAAAAGCGTCGTATCAAATGTCACATATGTTTGAAATAAACTTATAGCGTTGGATAGGAATACTCGAATTGTTTTTAATTTTGTGGCAGTATATACGATCTTTTGTGAACATGCATGTAGTTAATCAATCTGTGAACAACTGTTTTTTTCTTGAAATATTGAGTATAGGCCGTTCTTTCAAAATTATCCCGCCCGTTCAGATAATAAAGATGTTGAATGCAACAATAATATTGACGAGCTTGCAGATTGTGCAATAAAACTTCGTCGTGTATATATAGCATTGAATTGAGATGCAAATGAGTTTCAAGTATAATGCCAGTTGATGCAATGTGTAAATCAGCATATCAGTAAACGTTGCAATTCACAGTCGATTGACAGCATTGTCTTTGGTACAATTGTTAACGTCAACGGAGTATGTGATTGTGAGCGGTGTGGACTCAAATATTGTATACTTAAATTTTTAAACACTAAATATTCATTTTTTGATTCAAAAATAAAAACTTAACATTTATGCATTTCTACATTTGTATACCTCACTACATGTTATAAGGACTGTCTAGTCAAGCTCTAAAGGTGGATGAAACTCAGCTTACGTAAGACTTTCGAAAGAAAATATGCAAAATACACGTCCATGGATATTTCAATACACTTTAAATAGTCTTCTTACACAAAACATCTACTGTAAAAGACGTCGTGTTACTGCCATTGACTGGACTGCTACTCCCAGTGACAGGCATTCTGTTCAAAACCTGAAGTGTGTACTCTCCGTTCTTTATCCTCTGAATGTCTGTGAAGCCTAACTGTTGACTGCTCCCTCCGGAAGGTGACCACTGGTAAGAATATGGCGATGGATTACTGTCAACTGTGCAGGAGATGGTGAATGTGGTACCAATAATAACCTTCAATACTGAAGTAATGTTGAGGTTGTTCGTTTTGCACAACGGTCTGTCAGGTCCGTCTGAAATATATGAATCCTAATCATATCATTTACGGAATGGACGTTCAATGTTTTTTTCAAACTTGGTAGGATCTTCGATAATGACTAGAAGCTTGTCCCATATAGAGAAAGGTTTCGCAGAATATGATTATATTAAAAACTTGAGAAAAAATACCAAGGCATCGTTTGTGTACACTCTGTCACAAAATCTTAAATCCAAGGCAGGTGCCTGCGGCCCTATCGACAGCCAGAACTTGCTGAGCTAAATGCATAAGCTTTATTAATCTGTTGGAATACAACATAGATGTATTTTAGAACATAGACTTAGATGGTTTACACAAATGTTGTGGGCACGTTTAGTAAAAATAATGTAACCCAACAGTGAAAATCATTTGGTATTGTGCCAAAAATCATTTATACCATTCAGATAAATCATGTTTATGAAGTTTAATGCATAATCGAAAATTCTTTGAAAAGGCTTGGCCGATATTTCCGATGATCGCATAAGATTTTAGACCAATTTTGGATCCCTGACGTATGTCTCTGCTTAAGTGTTAAATAAGTTAGAGTTGGCAGGTCATGCACTTTTAAATGAGTATTCTTGTATGTTCTTTTTTTCAAAGTAGTGGGTCAAACTGAACTTGTAGAACAAAATACTATGAAAGCTTAAAAACAATCATTTAAGAATGTTGATGCTAGTCGTTTTGAGGAAACCCTTCTGGTATTTATATTTAATGTTTTTTGACAAGCCTCGTTTTCATTATATATGAATAAGTGTTCGTCTTAATATAAGTAATATTTCTCTTTCTTGGTAAATCGGGATGATCAGTTATAGTAAATTTACTATCATGAAAAATTAATGGATGGCTTTGAGGAATCCCTTTCCACCACAATGATTGATTTGCAATTTATTTGACCGCCATATTTAAAGTCATATTTTATATGAGGCATTTTAAGGCTGGTCAATATATTACTAGTTTTAAATCGAATACAAATGAATATACGACTTTTTTGGAATTCGTTTTAACTTTAATGTTGAAATCTGGTCAGCTTTTACAGGTAATATATAAAATTTACAGTAGCACATTTATTCAAAATCATTACATACACATACATGACAAACATATTTTTTATGATTTACCTTTTACTACTTCTTAAATAATGAAATTAAAGAAATTTTAATTACTGATGACAAGACTGTAACTGTGACTTTAATAGCTGAATACGCAAAATATAATCAATGAATGGTGAATGCTAGATTTACTTCGATTATCTAGTACGGTAGAAATACACTGTTTTCTGCACCTTTCTTTGAATTAAACTTGGTATTCTTCATTGTTTTCGACATTTGTTCATCCTTTTTGGTATATCAAAACATTCGTATTAATTGTGGTAAATCTTATATGGGAGTAAGAGTGAATCTTTAACACTCACATAAAACATTAATAGACGACTTATTGGAATTCCTTTCTACTCCCACATTGTTTGCTGAACAGTATATCTGGCCATCCTGATCAACTTTAACCGGGGTGAAGTTAAGTGAGCTCTGCGTCACGTTGAGGTCATCCATCTCTTTATACGTGTTTGTGGAGAGCGACGTTACGTCCTGCACCTGGCCTGACCTTTGGATGAACCATCTGACAGAGGCTGCCGGTAACCCGCCCGATGTTTGGCACTCCAGTGTTGTTGGGGTATTCTCTGTCACGTTGAAAGGGTCGGTGGCGGGAGATAACGTCACGTCAGTAATGCCAACTGTAAAACAGAACTTAGACACGTTTATTCATGAGGATGTCATCACCTTCCTGATAGATGCCTATGCCATATTTTCGGCAAGGAGTTGTATTCAAAAGTATACTTAGACGATTATAAATGATATATATACACTGTATAACATCTAATTCGGATCATAGTAATGTTTAGAGTTTGGCAAATCCAGATTAAGAACTCATGTTTCAGTTAGCAACAAGGCTTGTTTGTTATACGCTATTCCCATCTCCTTTATAGTTCATGTTTGATTATATTTAATAAGGCGGGAAATTATTTCCTCAATAACTATTGACTACGCAATAGTTATAACATTGGTTAATTCAAAGTTGTTATAATAGTCAGCTGACTATCGGTCGTTCAATGTAAATGAACAAATACTGACCACTCAGCGATGTAATTGTGTTACGTTGACCCTATGGAAAGTTTATTAACCAGACAAAATATTATGTTTCTGGTTAAAATTGCTTTTTATGATGAAAACAATTTCCTATGAAACACACAATTAACATTATTAGATGATCAACTGCAATTTTGTTTAAAAAAAACATCCAATTATATGTATGCGCTTAATACGCGACTTAAAAGGTTGGTCAGACTCCTGACGGTGGTTGTGCATGTTGGTGGAAATTTTTAGGGTGGAATTTTGTTTTACTCCTAAGAACATTTAGACATTTTATACTAAATCTTTTTGGACTGTCTATTTGTGTGTTTAATATATGTTGGTTAAACCAGCTGGTAAATACAAGTTGAAAAACGGTGAAAAGGACATCTCTGATATTTGTAAGTGTCCAAGACTCCTACAAGACCATTAAAGGGCATTGTCCTGATAAATAGACATTTCGACAGAAAATTCTCCGCATAAAATATAGCTCAAACCAAACCTTAACTGCATCACTACCTCCTCATGAACGTTCACCGCACGTTCGTTAGTACAAGCGTCTTTCTGTCGTACTGTTAGTTTGAGTGATGACTTTAAATGCAATGTGAAATAATTTCTATTTTATTTTTTTGAGTATAATCCTTGTTTTCTTTTAATAATTTAGCAAGGTCTTACGGTCAAACGGATACGTCACATAACTGGAAACACGTTATGGTTTAAAATTAATTTAATATTTTCAAATCCTTATGTCTTGTGACAACTCATTCCACAATGAACAACCACGATAGGCAAAGGACTTCTTACCAAAACTCTTATCCTAAGGGAAGGTAAAGCGACCACTATCGATAAATGTACTTTATTATATATTATTATGACTAGCTGAAACGGTCACTCTAAACGAAGTGATATATTTGTGAGCAGAACTAGCAGGGATAAAATGGTTCACCATATAGGAAGGAGCGGTTTTAGAAGATACCTTAAAAACATGAACGGGAGTGGTCAAGTCAAATTGTTTTGCCACAGGTAACCAATTAAGACAGGAGAAATGCTTTTTATCAATATGGGCTCCAGAATCTAAATTAAAATCAAATCTTATTAGTTTATATTGGGTAACCTGTGGATAACCTGTAGGTAGCTTGTTTCTCATATCTTGGGTAAGAGAATACAACCAAACAGTTGAGGTAAAATCGAAATGGCACTGAATAAGGGAAATACCAGCAAGTTCTTGATATGCTGGGTAAGGAAATCACGCTTTCTATACAGAAACTTTAATCTTGCATTAGCTCTCTTGATGATAGACAAAACCATAACATCGAAAGAACTCTTATCAATGGTTGCACCTAAGTATTTAACCGAGTCCCTATACTCAGTGGGAACAGCATTACAAGTGACATTAAGTTTAAGATTTAAGCCTCTGGTTTGACCAAAATAGTATAGTTTTACCAAGGTGTAATGACTGTTTGTTGCAGATGAGCCACTCACTAACAAATCCAAGTTCATAGCTTAGAGTTGACTCCATCTCGTCTTTATGTTTACTAGACAATAAAATGGCAGAATCATCAGCATAAAGTAGCAACTTATGCCTACAAACAGCTGGCATGTCGTTCACATATATTAAAGAAAGGAGAGGACCTAATATGTATCCTTGAGGCATACCACATGTTACACTGGCCTGGGAAGAAAACGTTCCCGAAACCTCAACTAACTGCTGCCTTGCGGACAAATAGACAGAAAACCGTCTAATAACGAACTCTGTAAGGCCAATGCCTGCAATTTTCATAAAGCGTATAACACGATTGTCTGTATCAAATGCTTTCTGTAGGTCAACCATTACCATGCCGACGAGATTTCTTTTATCCATGTTAAAGTGTATATAGTCTGTCAAGTGTATAAGCAATTCTCAGTAGAGAATATGCGCCTAAAACCGGATTGTTAGTTAAAAAGAAGTTCATTTATTGTACGATAATCTTTAATTATAAATGACCTTTTCTATGACCTTAGAAATGATACTTAGAATGGAGACAGTGCGATAATTTCCCACGTCTGTTTTGTCATTTTTTCTTAAAAAAAGGGACAACTCGTGCAGACTTCAGGTCGTCTGGCACTACACCATGTATAATTGACAAATTAATAATGTATGATATTGAGAGAGTTTGCAACGCAATGTGCGGATTCCTTAACAAAACGAGATTGGATGCCATCCAGACCCGTGGCCTGGTTGGAGCTAAGACTATCTATTCAGGTATCTTATTACTTTACATTCAGTTACAATGGAAAGACAATAGGTCGAACGACTTTAGACAAATAAAATTAAAAACGAAGTTACTACCAAACGTACTAACAAACTTTGGAAATGTTTCAACAAGTATAAGAGCAACGGACGAGTAAAATGAACTATTTTTTATGCAACTTGTAATTTATCAAAGCAAATTTCATCAAGTATAATTAAACTAGGGATGCAAACGAATATTCGGAATATTCGACCGAACGTTCGGTATTCGAATGTCAAAATCGGTATTCGAATAATCGATATTTTTGTTGAATTAGTACATTAATAACCTTTTTGTCTACAACTGTTTTCTTCGACTGTCTTGTTTTTACAACGATTGACCTCTAATGCCAGATGTGTGAACTTGATGACACTATACACGCGTCATATCTGATATATCGTCGGGAACTATAAACAGTCCCCGTAATTTTGCATTTAGTGGCGGTAAGTCTAGTGACATTTAAATGATCATGCCAATTAAAGATTAAAAGGTTCGGCCTTTATACCAATGTTTTGTCTTTACTGCTAATCAAGCCTAGCGATATTGCTCAAATCGCCTTGATGATATAAGGGACATGTGCTAGTTATGTGTTTTAAACTGTTTTCCATGTTTCGATATAACGCTCTTTCCTTGATCGTAACTGTATGGTTTAGTATTGAAGGATATATGTCCTGTATTGATGTACAATACAAAAGTCAAAATCGACGTTTGGCCATAGTTTCGTTTTCTATAAATATGTTTCGTAAACATCAATCCCAGAACGAGGCTGCAAGTCCCACGTTGGTACATATCGTCATTTAACCGGGAAATACAAAATTCCACAATTTTATTTTGCATTGTTTACAAATATGAACGCAGATGAATAGAAATAATTCGATATTTTGTTTAAATGTATAGCTTTTTCTTGGGATATATTCTGAAAATGGGGAAAATCAGAGGCAGAGGCTCTTTGTGGAACGGTAAATACGACAAAGAAGGTTTACAGGGTCACGGCTATTTCTATAGTGAATAACTGTTTACTACAATTCTCAATGGTTCATTATAGTATTCGAATATTCGATCGAAAGAATTACCGAATATTTGAATTATATCAATTTCGCCATTCGTTTGCATCCCTAATTTAAACTAATATTATATGAAGACTGGCTTTTCTTGGATGGTAAACCTAACTGTTTAAGGCTATTTCACAAATAATTTGAGTCATTTTTGCTGTTTTCAAGGGTATTCTTAAAATCATTCTTTTAAGCGTTTGCAATACAAGTCTGAGCCTTATTTCTCAATTTTCTAAATGTGCATAAGTTTTCATCCGTTTGGTTTCTTTTAAATGTATAAAAAAAAGCTTTATCCCTGTCCTTAGTATACTTCATTATCAATCCAAGCTTCGGTTCGTTGTTTAATACAGACCTGTTTCAGCCTACGGTCACAACGACCTTGACATTTGACCCACTGACTTCAAAAGCACAAGGGTTCATATGTTGGTCATGACTAACCTAACAGCAAAGATTGAGATCCCTTGGCCATAGCGTTCTTTAGTTATTGATCAGAAACCGATTTTCAGCTAACGTTCACTACCAACTTGACCTTTGATACACTGATCTCAAAATTATCATAGATCACCTGCTGACCATGACCAATCATTCTAACAAGTTTTAGGACCCTGAGCAAAAGCTATTAAATGTAAATCGACTTTTAACTGAAGGTCACCACGACCTCGACCTTTGATCCACTGACTACAAAATCAATTAAGTTCACATCATTGTCCTGACCAACCTGCCTACCTAGTTTGAGGCCTAAGCGTTTTTCATATAATAATCGGAAAACGATTTTCAGCTGACGGTGATGATAAGCAATCACACCTTTCACCTTAGTCCAACTGACCTTATAATCAAAAAGGCTTTATCTACTGGTCATGACCAACCAGCCAATGTACGCTCCTCTGTGTTTTAATGTCTTTATCATAGCTTCGTCCTATGTAGGCAAATATCTCTATCAAAACTATGCTGTTGTCACATTTGATATATCGTTATATTACGAATACCCTGTTAATAACAAAATGTCAATAATCTAGTAAAAATGTTCCTAAACTGTAATTTCCTTTCTACATTTATCCGTTAAAGCTGCACTCTCAAAAATTGAACGTTTTGACATGTTGTTTTTTTTGTTTTGTTTTTTGTCTTGGAACGAGCAAATTTTTGCGAAAATCCATGGAATCCAGTTAAATAAGATTGCTGATAAAAAATAGATTGCAGATATTTATATTTCAGTTAAAAAATGATGTTTTATGCATTTTTCGTTTAGGCTATAAAACATTAAATTTCGAACGGAAATATGAAAATCTAAGATCTAATATCTTATACCATGGGTTTGAGGATATTTACGCAAAAAAATGCTCTTTCCAAGCCAAGAAATAAAAAAGTTGTAAAAATGGTAAATCTGTGATAGTGCAGCTTTAACCTATGGAGATGAAAAACATTGACTGTTGCTAAGTGGAGGTAGTTCTGGATAGAATGTTAAGTCGGACAATGTGAAGTTTTAGGATAAAGAGTCAAGCTCTCGCTAAAAAAAAATTGAATTATTGTCAAATATGTTTATTGTTACATAGAAATGTACCGGCAATTGTAATGGTAGTGTGTAGCCTTTAAACATAATTTCATATCAAAAAAAGTCGTTTTTAAATTAAGAAACCCGTGTTTGTTTTATTTATGCTCATTGTTAGCATGTTACTACATTCCCATAGTAGTTACTGTAGAGAACACCGGTGTGGAATCAGTGAACCACTCCGCGTAATGACTCAATGGTTGAATTCATTGCCCAATTGACAGGCGAGACATCCTTTCACCAATGCTAGTAATCTATAATTCAAATTTCGTTCCTTTTTCAAATTTCCACTTTAAATGCCGATAACAAATTTCTCTCCATAGTTTTACCATATTTTATTATTAAATTTAAAACCAGAATTCTGCGATTTAAATATGTCGCCAATTTGTTGCGCCAACAATCTTGACTAAAAACGATTACAAAAATATTAATAATGAGTTTATGTGTATGACCAACAGGAACTGAGTTATTGAGAACATTTGTTTAGACTATTGATCGACTTGAATGTAGTAGGCCAGTTCGCTTGTGACTTGCAAATTAAGGCTCTTATAACATATAAAAATGTTCAACCTTTGGGATTGGGAAATATCTTGAAGTAAAATGAAACTGTGATTTGCTCAGTGTTTTTATAGTGAACGTATACCTTGAAATTCATATTCATATTCACCATTGATTTCATAAAAGACCATATGTGTAAGAAAATACAGGTATTTATACATGTAGTTCAAAGACGGAGAATAGAAGAACAAACATGGGTTAATTACCTTGCACTGTAATTGTTTCTTCGTTGCTATTTTCTTTTGTTCCGTTGACCAGAACTTGGCATCGCCATTTGACTCCATTCTCCGTCCTCGACACATTCCTTATCGTAAGCGTGAGTCTGTTTGTAGCCGGGCAGGCATAGCTGTATAGTGTGGAGTTTGGTGCCAAACCAACGTATGGAGGAGAACAATCGTTGTCACCTCTAATGACTATGGTCCCGATAGCAACATCAGCGTTTCCTACCCGCTTACCCCATATTACGTAGCCTGTGTTTGTGCTCTGTGTCTCACAGGTAAATGTCAGAGGACTGTACTGTGTCATGGTGGGAGAGGTCGGAGACAACGTGACTACCTGGGCTGCAGCATCTAAATTGAAAATGTGTAAAAGGTTAAAAAATATATATTAAGGTACCATACGTTTATTTCTTCATTTTTGTCAATCTTGTAACAATCGAATCTAAAAAAGTGTGTACGTTTTTTTTATTTGATAATTCTATATGATAATCCATATCTACATTATCAAAAAATGATTTTTTAAAGCAAAACTTAAGAGTAAACAGAAGGAAATATATCTTAAAACACAGTATGTTTGAGCAACACAATAATTGTTCATCAGTATTTATATTTAACCTGTAATACCTTATAACACTATATTACAATAGATGATTTTATTTGTATTGGGCAATTTCTAAGAAAATGTATGTAATGTCGTTGAGTTTTGATCAACACGATGATGTGTCAAAAGAAATTTCCAAATTAATTTGGCGTTTAAATTGTAAATATGTAGTTTTAATTTTCATTTACAATTTCAGTATTGTAAAATTCGCGGTAATCTGCAGTCAAATTGGTAATTGTTATCAATCTACGGTCATTTTACATAAGGTCGACTTGCCACGCTTGTATTATGTACATGTTGTTCTTTGTCGAAGTTCCTTTGGTCAATATATTCCTCGCTATATAAGTGACGAATGGGTCGTAATGTGTGTAAATACACTTTTAAAATCACCAATTACGTTAAAAAAATCATTAATATGTTCGTATAGGTACGGAAACATATAGATACAAGGGCGTACCGTGACAACGATAAATTTACGACCGTTTCGGGAACAAACGTTTTGACAAAAAAGTTGACTATACATGTATATTCTATAGTCAATAGACCAATTTGCACGCAAGATGATACTGATTTATAAACCTTGACGACCCCCTTACACCATAAATGGGGGAGGAAACTCCACGTGTATACTGAACATTAAACAACATTTGAAAGACAGTTACGTTTCTCATAAGAAAAATGAAAATGGTTGAACGTAAACACTGTGTCTTCGGTAAAGTGGCTATATCTGGTGTACAAGAACAAACAATGCGGTGAAAATTTAGACAAATTAGTCGACCAAGTAGATCCAGTATTTTCAGCCTGTTTTGGGTCATTTTAAAACACAAACCATTCAGCTTCACAACATTTCAGCAGAACAGATCAGATCAGAACTGACAGTTTATTTGACTTATACAAGTGTACATCGTCGTTAAACAACAAGTTATACAGATAATTTAATAAAATATCATGAAATCAAATTAATAGTATATGTAAATTGAATACAAGATGAGTATCATGTTAACATTGGCAGTGAGGGAATTATTCATATAGCTGTTTCAACTTAGTAGTAGTATTAATAAGAGGGTTGCGTATAACAGACGCTTTTTCCACATATTTACAAACATTTATTTATTGCATTCTTATTACCTGAAGGCAGTAATTTATTAAATTTAGATGCAAATGGATTGGGTTTTGGTTGTGTATGCTTATTTATACTCGGACTCGGGCAAGGTATATTCGGTGAGTGTTCCGATACGATTGATAGTCATTTAATATTTGTGCACAGACAGAATGTAACCAGCTACCCTAGTTCTTTAACGTGCACCAGCGTATACTACTGTCACACAGGACCCCTATTCATGTCCCTCCCGGATGACGATTTGTATGGGTTTTTTTAATTGTGTTGCGGGGTATCGAACCTGCGATCACTGGTGATAACAGTGAATTTTACAGGCATTAGTCCATATTGGGCCATCATAGGCATCAAATAATTGACAAAATATTTAAGGCCTAGTTTAAGCCTTCTATAAAGGCAAGTTGACCAAATGCTTTAATAGTACATTCTTTGCCCATGTTGCCATTTCTGCTGTTTTAGTCAGACGTGTACTGCGATAGTGTATACTGTCTTTTTAGTTTGCAGCAAAGACAATAAGGATGTGATAATCTTGTCATTTATGCAGATTGTGCAATGCATTTGCTCTTTCTTGTACAATAGGCTGAGTACGATTGAAATTGAATCAACCACTGTCGTACCTATTCAGATATATGTGTAAGCGGTACAAGCACTGTTTTGTTATTAAATATTAGGAAATTTTATCAAAAAATAGTAAATGTTCTTTCCGAACATTGAGTTAACGTGACCTAATAACACTGCATTTGCAGAAAAAAATACTTGAACTTAATGGTTTACACTAAATCGCAAATTTCAGAGCTGAACAAAACAAAACATGATTTGTATATTTGTTGCAATATTGTGGACAAACGCCATATATGGAAGGAAGCTAAGGAGGCAAGTGCTTTATCTATCCTTTCATGGGTCAATGTTTACCAAAAACATGTTCCAGGCTTCGGCGCGGATATTTTATACGGGCTCTAAACCGAGCGAAGCTCGGCAGAGCCCTAATACGGCTACACATAGCACTACTTTCTGACAAAAGTGCAACCACTATGAGCCTGAAAAAAGACGTAAATGTGATGGAAAAAAACTTTTCAGTAAATCATCAAATGAAAATATCAAGTTATAAACTTATGACATGCGGCTGGCTAGTGCAGAAATCGCTATGGCTGAGTGAGATATTGTCACCGAAGAGATGGATGGGGTATCTGTGAGCCACAAACATGGCTGAGTGAGATGTTTTGACTGAGATCAAAGATGGGAACACCTTTTAAATTATCAACACGCTGGTTGAGATAAAACTGGGCATAATAATGCTATTGCTGCATTTTCTACATAATGTAGCCACCTCATACATGAAAACACCAGCAGTTGTCATAAATCTTTCAGTTTTGGTGTGATTTTGCCATTTTCTTTGCTGCACCATTTGTCCCGGAAGCAAATAATTTGTCATATAGTGGTGTTTAGACTGTCTATAAACACATGATCACTAAACAAACATTGTTAAACTGAACAGTTCTGTTACCTTTGTATATCAGTGGACCAGAAAAAGCATAAATTTGACTAGTTGAAGCATTATAGTTTGGCTCTATGTCATTAGCCGGATTTTTGATCGAAAACTTACGGGTTTTAGAATGGCGAAAACCGGCGGGCGGGCTTGTTGTTAACAATTTTGCGTTTAAGTTTTCATTTTATGTAATAAAATCAAAAGTTTTTATCCAATGGTAATCAAACTTCAAACAATGATAGAGCATAATGAGAGGAAGTGCAGTGTACAATAACCATAACTATATTCTTGCTTATTACTCAGTTATTGCCCCTTGTTACTTTTTTGTCCGGAGTATAACTTGAAAAGTACTGGATAGAATTCATTGGAACTTCATACAATGGTAAAGCACAGTGAGAGGAAGTGCAGTGTACAATAACCATAACTCTATTTTTGCTTATTACTGAGCTATTGCCCCATTGTTACTTTTTTGTCCTGAGTATAACTTGAAAAGTACTGACTGGAATTCATTGGAACTTCATACAATGGTTAAGCACAGTGAGAGGAAGTGCAGTGTTCAAGAACCATAACTCTACCTAAACTAACTACTGAGTTATTGCCCTTAATTTGTTTTTTTTGCTGTCAATTTTTTTTCCAGACATTAACTTGCAAACTACTAGATGGAATTTATTAAAACTTCATACAATGGTAAAGCACAATGAGAGGAAGTGAAGTGCAGAAGAACCATAACTCTATCTCAGCTTATTACAGAGTTACTGCCCTTTGTTACTTTTTTCTTGTCCGGAGCATAACTTAAAAACTATTGGATGGGATTTAATAAAACGTCATACAGTGATAGATCATAATGAGAGGGAGTGCAGTGTACAGGAACCGCAATTCTATTTCAGATTATTACATAGTTAGTGCCCTTTGTTACTTTTTTTGTCCGGAGTATAACTTGAAAACTATTATGTAGTATTTAATAAAACTTCATACAGTGATAGATCATAATGAGAGGGAGTGCAGTGTATAGGAATCGCAATTCTATTTTGTAATATGATATCGGCTTCCTGCGAGTGGCCAGGCTTATCAGCAGTCTGTAGTTAGCTAGCGTCGAATAAACATCGTAAACTACATAGCAGTCTTTATCTATCATCCCTATAGTTAATCAATAATACGACATGGTGGCAGCGCGGGATTAAACTCAACAATAATATTGGAACTATTTGCACTAGTGTTAATAAACAAAATGGCAAATTTTAATTTCCAACATCCGGATAAATTTGACTTCCAAAAGCAGGAACAGTGGGAAAAGTGGTTAAAACGGTTTGAGAGATTTAGGCTTGCGTCAGGATTAGGAGAAAAAGACGAAGAAGTGCAAATTAACACTTTAATTTATTCAATGGGACCAGAAGCAGAAGAAATTATGTCATCGTTCAATCTTTCGAATGAAAACAGCAAGAAATTTGACACTGTAGTGGAAAAAAACTCAATCAGCATTTCATTCCTAAAAAGAACGTTATCTTCAAGAAAGAGCCAAATTCAACCAACGATCACAAATGGCTGGTGAAAGCGTGGACAGTTTCATCACAGAACTGTACCATTTGGCAGAAAATTGTGAGTTTAGGGACTTACATGATAGTTTAATTCGCGACAGGAATGTGGTCGGAATCCGAGACCACGAATTGTCCGAAAGACTGCAGCTTGACCCAACACTGTCGCTAGAAAAGGCGGTGACTGAGGCCAAACAACGAGAGTCGGTTCGAGCCCAACAAGCGGTAGTAAGAGGCGAACCGTCATCTACAGTTGAGGCAGTGACAAGACGGCAACACAAGACTCAGGGGCACCGGAACTGGAAGCCAGAGAACAAACCTATCCCATCTACGCCAGCAAGCAGGGAGTGTCAGCGTTGTGGCAACACGCCGGGGCACCCTCGAAACATGTGCCCGGCAAAAGATGCGAAGTGCCGTAAATGTCAAAAAGTAGGACACTTCCAAAAGAAATGCCGCTCAACCGTTGGAGCCGTGATTGAGGCTAGCAACACCGAGCATTCCGACGAAGACGAGTCCTTCCTTGGTACAGTACGGGCATCAACGACCACGGACCCATGGAAAGTGACACTAACCGTAAATGATGAAGCGGACCGACGTTCAAAACGACACCGAGGCAGACGTAACAGTTATCCCAGAGAAACTGTTTAAACACATGTTTGAAGTGAAAATACAGAAAACTAACAGATCATTATTTGGCGCAGGCAATTCTAAATTAACAGTTCTCGGTAAATTATAAACCACAATTGAATCTTCATCAAAAATGTGCGTTACAGAAGTGTTTGTTGTAAAAAGTTTCCTCTCCTTGGCCGACCTGCTATTGAGGCTTTACAAATTGTTCAGGTAAATGATTTTAAATACATTTCAACTGTCAAAGCATCGTATGAACAAGTACATGAGAAATTCCCCATTGTCTTTAGCGACAAATTAGGTAAAACTGATTGGGAATACAAAATCACATTAAGTGAAAACTCAAAGCCGTACTCATTGTCTACACCGCGTCGAGTACCATTGCCTCTAATGAAAAAAGTCAAAGCCGAGCTAGGGCAAATGGAGAGATCGGGGGTTATTTCAAAAGTATCAGAGCCGACCGAGTACTGTTCGCCAATGGTAGTAGCTCCCAAACCAAATGGTCAAATTAGGATATGTGTAGATCTGTCAAAATTGAATCAGTCAGTAAAACGAGAGCGTTTTCAATTACCATCCGTAGACGAGTCACTTGCAAAGCTCGCTGGAGGACGTTTCTTTTCGAAAATTGACGCACGCCACGGATTCTGGCAAGTAAGATTAGCACGCGAATCGCGACATTTAACTACATTCATAACCACATTCGGTAGGTTTTGCTTTAATGTCTCACCATACGGTATAAATGCTATGCCAGAATTCTTTCAGAGAAAAATATCGGCATTGTTAGAAGGAGTACCGGGCGTAGTTTGCAAAATGGAGGACGTCCTCATATTCGGTGAGAATAAAGATGAACATGATCAGCGTTTATTTCGCGTGTTAGGGCTCATTTCTGAGGCTGGCATCACACTGAACAAAGAAAAATGCCAGTTTGGTAAACACAGTTTGACATTTCTAGGTCATGTTGTAGGTCAGGGCACAATTGGGGCCGACCCAGCCAAAGTGAAAGCAATTATTGACATGCCAAACCCGCAGAATATTTCAGATATCCGGAGATTTCTTGGAATGTGCAATTAATTAGCAAAGTTTACGCCAAACTTAGCACAAATGTCTAAACCGTTGCGAGACCTTTTAGAGGACAAAAACTCGTGGTTCTGGGGTCCAGATCAAGAATCGTCCTTCCAGAAATTGAAAGAGGAGTTAAGTTCTCCCAAGGTTTTGGCCCAGTATGATCCTAATAAGGAAACAATGGTCTCAGCAGACTCTTTTGGCATGTGGGGGGGGGGGGTGTGCAAAAGCAAGGAAGTACATGGAAACCAATAGCGTTTGCTTCTCGTTCGCTTACTGAAGCAACAAGGTATGCTCAAATAGAGAAAGAATGCCTTGCATTAACATGGGTTTGCGAAAAGTTTCAAAACTTTTTAATAGGATCCAAGTTTGTCCTAGAAACGGATCATAAACCGTTAGTTCCTTTATTAAGTACGAAAGACTTGACCGATTTACCTGCTAGAATCCAGAGATTTCGTATGCGCTTTACGATTTTAGCATTGTTTACATAAGCGGATGTAAACTGGTTACAGTCGATTGTCTATCAAGGGCACCTCTGTGTACGTTAATTGATAAAGAATCCGAAAGTCTGCATTCCGCGACTGACGCATATGTGCAAATGATTTTCAATGACATCCCAGCGACCGCTAATCGACTGGAACAAATAAAGTCCCTTCACAAAGAGGATAATATCTGTACACAGCTTTTGTTGTATTGTAAACAAGGGTGGCCAGATAAGTCAGCACTTTCTGAATACATGAAACCATACTGGTGTTACAGGGGTGAGATAACTGTTCAAAGAGGTCATTTGTTCAAAGGAACGCGACTAGTAATACCAAACACATTACAGTCAGAAATGATTGATAGACTTCACGGTGAAGCGCATCAGGGAATTTCGAAATGTAGGGAGCGGGCAAAACAATCTGTTTGGTGGATTGGTTTGAGCTCGGCTCTAGAAAAGGTTGTAAAGTCATGCCATAAATGCATTGAAAACGGTTGCGATAGAGCAGAACCGCTTATGCCGTTCGAATTTCCAGAACGCCCTTGGCAACGCGTAGCAACAGACTTATTTGAACTAAAAGGTCACAAATATTTGTTAGTAGTGGACTATTTCTCGCGTTATATTGAGCTGGCCAAACTTTCAAATGCTACAGCAGCGTGCGTAGTAAATCACATGAAGTCCATTTTCGCGCGACACGGTATACCAGAAATAGTATTTAGTGACAACGGTCCGTGTTACAACGCAGCGACTTTTAAAAAGTTTGCACGGGAGTATGGATTTGCACACCATACTTCTAGCCCAAAAATGCCTCAAAGTAATGGTCTTGCGGAAAGGTCTGTAAGAACTATTAAAGAGATGCTGAAGAAATCAGACGACCCGTATTTGGCACTGTTGTCATATCGTGCAACGCCATTGCACAATGGATTCAGTCCGTCAGAATTATTAATGGGCAGAAAATTACATACGTCAATACCGGTTAAACCCGAAACTTTAAATCCAAAGTGGCCAAATTTAAAAATTGTCCGAAATCGGGAAAATAAGATTAACAAAAAAGAAATTTCGATACAAGACACAAGGCAAAAACTTTGCCTTGCCTAAAAAATCGCGACCGAGTTCCTGTAAAAGATCAAAACAAGTATGGGGAAATTAAATCACAATCTGTATTCCTACGTTCATACAATGTTGAGACGGATGAAGGTATTATCCGCCGGAATAGGCGCCATCTTATAGAAACTCCCAGGCGGCCTAATGGTCAGCAGGATGGTCAAGGAGAACAGATGGTTCAGATTAATGAGAGTGATAGTGAAAATTCTTTATCTTCATGGGAAAGTAAGGAGGAGACTGTGGAACCGGGGAATGGTTACGTAACAAGATCATGAAGATTGTCAAGAAATCCAGAAAGACTAATCGAATTGTGTTAGTGAAAAAATATTATATGTTTTATATAAAAATGTTATATTTGTTTCAGACGTAAACACCTCTAAATAATACATTCATTAAATTACTTATTAACTTGAAAGGGAGGTGTTGTAATATGATATCGGCTACCTGCGAGTGGCCAGGCTTATCAGCAGTCTGTAGCTAGCTAGCGTCAAATAAACATCGTAAACTAAATAGCAGTCTTTATCTATCATCCCTATAGTTAATCAATAATACGACATATTTGAGTTACTGCCCTTTGTTTCTTTTTTCTTGTCCGGAGCATAACTTGAAAACTATTGGATGGAATTTAATAAACGATATCACTGATAAATATGGGTCTTTTTGGTTAAAAATACTAGGTCACTAGCTCAAATCCTTGGTTTGCAAAATTTCATCGTCAAATAAAAATCCGACTTTAATGCGGCGTTGCCGCATTGGCGTCTTGTTTTTATATAAAACGCTAAGCCGATAAAGTGGAAAAATCTTATTTTGTTTTTAAAAAATCTTAAAAGAGTAGGCAGGCCGTTTTTGTGGCGCTGTTTTATAAACACAATTGAAAGCTACAAAGAAAACTTTACTTGGTCATATTATTCCAATGCATGAGGAAAAAATGGCTCTTCAAAAGTTTGCGGCTTACCATTTGATGGAAATGGCTATTTCTGCTTTTTATGAAAACACCACAGGTGCTTATACTCATTCTTTAAGTATTTAATATATCATTGCCAAACTTTCAGTATGTGTTGCATACAGCCTGAAATTGAACTTCAGTAGTTTTGAAGTCTGTTTTTGCAAAAATATTGTATGCAAGGACTGTTTTGAAGAGAAAAGGCGGGTTAGTGTCTATTTGAAACATATAGTTAAAATAACTGTGGCCATATTAACATATGTTTAACAACGGTGACTTCATTTGTTAGTGTGATAGCCTCTTCATCTGTGTCAATGTGACCAAATTGACCCATGTGTATTACTTTAGCTAGGTGTTAATCTGTTTCAGATCGGGATCCATCACTTTGAACAGTACCGTATTCACCAGTAAGGTTTTATCCAGGATACCAGAGTGGCATCTGGGATTGGTCACTTCAGTACCAATGTCACCAATAATGTTTTATCCAGGATACCATATTGGCATCTGGGACTGATCACTTCAGTACCGTTTTCACAACTAACATTGCATCCAGGATACCAGATACCAGAGTGGTATCAGGGATTGATCTCTTCAGAACAGTATTCACCAGTAACGTTTTATCCAGGATACCAGAGTGGCATCAGGGATTGATCTCTTCAGAACCATATTCACTAGTAACGTTTTATCCAGGATACAAGAGTGGCATCAGGGATTGATCACTTCAGTACTGTATTCACCAGTAACGTATTATCCAGGATACCAGAGTTGGCATATGGGACTGATCACTTCAGTACCCTATACCAGAGTGCATTATGTATTTTGGATCGATTTCAGTACAGTAATCATCAGGAACATTTGAAATAAGAGACAAGAATTGCATATGCATCTCAACAATTCATGGACATGTGAGCTAATGTAAGCATAATTAGAGTACATTCTTGTTCTGATTATGTTGTGAACTTTTAAACTGCCTTATTGTGAATATATTTCAAGTTTACAACATATATATATATATATATATATATATATATATATATATATATATATATATATATATATATATATATATATATATATATATATATATATATATATATATATATATATATATATATATATATATATATATATATATATATATATATATATATATATATATATATATATATATATATTAATATCAATAACTAATGTTTTTTGTTGAATAATCTATGTGCTTGTGTTTTTTTTAAATGTTATAGATGTATAATTCAGTTTAATGTCTTATACTTTAAATACGTAAATATTTTCATACTTTCGGCATACATTGTTATATTCAATGATGGAAAGGTGCTAACAACATCAACTTCAGGGAATTTATATTCATACTGCAGAGGGTGTCAAACCATTTTTTCCGGGTTATTTGCAGAACCTTGAAAATCTAAAATTTACACAATGCTGTTTTACATATTAAAATAGTTCAGTACAGGTTGATTGTCAGATAACTGTGATAATTAATTTTAAGTAAACTCAATCTGTTTCGTTTACCTTGTTATGTTTAAAGCAGGAATCATTATTTTGTACTGTAAATTCTTGTATGATATTCAGTATTAGGTAAATTAATGTGTTTGTAATTATGAGTTTTCTAAAACATTAATATAGTAAATTTGCTTTGCATTGCCTTAACCTTACTTGTTATGCACCTAAAAAATCGAATTGGTCGTAGTCATAGTCTTAGTATGTCATTTAAAATGACTTTTGCCTTTGACACTTGTTTACGTAATAAAAAATGTACTGCATTAGCAGTTTCTGAAGTTGATAACATACCTAGAGCCCGTCTAAGGCAGTGCCTTATTTCATATTATTGCTTTGTGATGATAGATTGATTCTAATGCTTGTTTGACTGGCCTTAATATTTATATAGGAGCTTCGCAAAATATTTTCAAAGCGTATTAATGTAGTAACCTAAAAAATAATGTGAAAATGAAGTCAAATTTCTTAAGAACGAGTTGTGGAATTGAGGGTGTAGGAACGAGTTATCGAATTAAGGCTTAGAATGAGTCATGCATTTTAGATTAAAGAATGAGTTGTGGCATCAATGCTTGAGAAGGAGTCGTAAATTGAGAGTTTAAGAACGAGTTAAAGAATTAAGGCTTAAGAACGAGTCATGAATTTAGTGTTTTAGAACGAGTTATGAAATTCAGATTTAAGTACGAATAATTGGCCACCTAGTTTTTTTATCATATTTTAGGGAAAGTATTCGGAAAATAATACAAAAAACAACAAAATATAACATTAATAAAATTTATTTCTAATATGTTAAACTCATTGAAATGTAATCACTGAAACAAAGTCAACAGAAGGGAATTACAACAATACCATTAAAGCAAACACTGCCAGATCAAATAATGTCGTATAAATTTGATTACGTTTCATTACATTGAATGAAATGGCCGCACCTGATGAATAACACCCTGAGATTTGATTGGAGCGGCCGGGAATGTAATGCCCTTCAATAGGTCCTACAAGATCCCAATCGAATTTTAATCCGGACTTATTGCAGGCCATTGACATGTCGCACGTTACGTTGTTAACTGCAATCATAACTTGTGTGTTTCTAAACACGTGACATGTTGAGGTATCCTGTGTCAATATCGTATCGCGATTGGCACGGATAGGAGCTGGGCGAACCGGTCGAATGATCTCTTTTTGATATCTCATCACGTGCATTCTTCCTGCAATGGGTACAATTGGAGATTTTCTGTGCATGTTAACTCCATATACTCGAGCAGGTCTGTCACTCCCGCATTGTGTGATGCTTGTCTCGTCAACGAAGAAAACATTGGTCCAGTTCGCCCTTGTAAATCGCAAATGTCGCATGGCCTACAATTTTACTGCCTGTCTGTGCCTTGCGTTATAAATCAAATCTTGCAGGGGACGACGGCACCGCAAGCCGACGGCTTCAGGTGATTGCACACTGTATGTAGGTGGATTAGGTGGTTGTGTCTGCCCACTGTATTATGTGCCGTCGTCGCTGCCGTGATCAAATGATCCTGAATTGGGTCATTGATAATTTGAATGTCCTGTAGGGGAGTCGTCACTCTGATCTTAGGGCGTCATCTGAGATCTGCAAAACTTCCGGTTTGTACGAGTTTCACCTAAATAGTCTCGATAAGCCAAGCAAGCTGAAACAAAAAAATGATTAAATCTACTTATAGTAGTTTTAAGGATGAATGATAATGAGATACAATGCATTTCGTTGTATGTTTGATCAGTCTAAAGGTATCGTATGATTGACCCCCCGTGATATTTTTCACAACCGTTTTTTACGTAAATAAGAAAAATCATGTTTCTGTCAATAGTTTGCACTTAATAACAAATAATGAAACAAATTGCAACTTTTATAACGACGAGTTACATACCTGGCACGAATCATTCCGACGACTTGAGCTCGTTCTGCAATGCTCCTTCTCGATAATGAATGTTTTTCATAAAAGATAAACCATGAAAAAAGCATTCCTACCAAACACGACAATTATCATGCCGTGCACGAGGAACTCGAGCACATAGGCTATTGTCGCACCTATGTATAGTATGTATGTATTTATTTAGACATTGCGGTCAAGGATAACCCGTGAAAGTGTAAGTGGTGGGATAAAATGAAGCCCGGTGCGATACCCTAGCTCTTTTTCGAAGAGACCCCTTGGTTATTTTACCTGCTCGGTGTAAAGCACCGATACACGGGGTACAACTTTCCTAGGTTAAACCAGTACTGAGTAAACCACTTTTCCAAGCACTACCCTTTAAATGCCGAGCGCCAGGCACGGGGGCTACTTGTATCATATGTTAACGTTTTCCGGTATGACGCGGCCAGGGATCAAACCCACGACCGCCGTAGGCGGACGCTTTAACCAGTGGGCCACGGAGACGGTCGTTCCGCATGGATAAATTTGTACATGAATACGTGTTTTAATTTATTTTAATCGATAGATTTGCGTGTACAGTACAATAAAAACCAATATATTATTGATTAAATATGTCGCATAATAGTTTATATGGTGAAATTCGTTGAAGAATAAGGTAAAGAAGGATTTTTGGATTGAAGGTAAAGTAGGAGTTATTGAATAAAGATTTAGAAACGAGTTATGGAAGTAAGGTAACTTGGGTTTTGCTAAATGCTTTTAAGTCCAGCATAACTGACTAAAATGAAAATATCCTAATTGGATACGTGTTTAACGTATCGAAGAAATCTAAATATTTCGATATCCTATCGTTACATCCGCTGTCTCAGTAGCTATTCTTATCAGGCAATATTTGGTATTGGCATTACATTATCAACACCAAATAATTTTGTTAAATATGTTGTTATTGCACTTTATTATATGTCTATTAAATTCCTTTTCCATATCCAACAGTGAAAATACAGCACGCCGTATTGCAAAATCCGTATCATGATACTGTCGTTTTCTGATTCCGTAACATGCGAGTACCGTTCGTAATCTCGGAACTACTTTCGCGTTGCTAAAAAAAGCGTGACTAAAAAAACTGGTAAAACCTGTCAACTTTTAAAAACATTAAATCATCTAACTTTTCTCACGCTCCAGAAGCATGTAAATATTCAGAAACATGATTCTCATTCCTGTAGACGTAACGCGGCCATTTTTTAACAAAGTAAATATTCCATTCGGAACTCCTCGGACATTTTTTTTTTTCAAAAACGTTGTTTTTGAAAAAATGGCCGAGGAGTTCCGAATGTAAATATTCTTGGGATTTTTAGCGATCATAATATGAGTTCGCGAGACAATCGCTATTTTTATTGCAACAATGTATGAACTTCGAAATGGTAAACAACTGTTGTTCACTGAAGTAGCTGTCTAGATAAATTGGAAGTATTCTCTGCTTTATGCTTTTCCTCATGGCATTGTTGAGCTATCACTCGGACAACCTTTTACCATTCAAGGTCACTGTGACCTTGACCTTTGACCCGATGAGCCCAAAAACATTAGGGGTCATCTACTGGTCAGGCCCAACCAGGCCTCAAGTTTGAGGGCCATGGGTGCAGGCATTGTCGAGTTATCACTCGGACAACCCTTTACCATTCAAGGTAAAACTATTAAGTATATTAATTTAAATTATGTTTTAATTGGTGTAAATCCATTTATTTATTAAAACATCATCAATATTCTTTGAAAGAAATCCCAACAAAATTACTACCAGTAGCTTTGATTTGAAATTGGCTCCCTAAATGCTGAGATTTTAATTGGTCCTTGGTACAATCAGATAAGATCAGGCTTATCATGCATGTTGTAAAATTGGAAAGGAAATGACAAAGAATTTGGTAGTCATTACAAGAAACTTAAGGAATAATAATTCTATAAATGTTGTAATTACATGCAATTGATTCTTGCCTATAAGTAAAATGTGTTCTTTTGATTATACAATACATAAGAAATTATAATATATTTTTGATTTTCAAAATAATCTTTCTTTTTATTTCATTATTTTATTTTTTTTTTATTTTGAAGGTATATTAATTTATCAATAATAAAATGCTTATTCACTGGTTGATTCATTCATTCATTCATATTCTTGTATTTATGTGTGTATTTCATAAATGTTTTTTTTGAGAAGGGCATGATTCACATTAATATTAAAAAAGTAAAAGATTCACTTATTAACAAAAAGACGCACTTAAAACGCACTAACTGGTGGTCAGAAAAATATCAAAATAAAAGACGCACTTAAAACGCACTTATTGGTGGTAAAAAAAGAAACAAAATAAATCAAAGCACTGAAAGTGTTGATGGACGGTGACATTGTTCGGTCTGCTGCAAGTATAGAACTAAGTGCTTTCTCTTATAAACACAGAAAATCATCGGGACCTAATCTTGAATATAGGAGCATAATTTGAACACTCTTAGGTGAGGACAATTAAACAATGCTTCAAACCAAATATCTAGCTTGATATTTATTTTCCAAACATATTCATTCAATTTCATTTTAATGCTGTAGCTTTGAAAAGTTGATGAAAGGTCACCTGGCAATATTATCGTTAATGTTTATTTGCAGAACTACATCATGGTCAAAATCGCATTGCAGTTGCATAAAAAATACGCCAAAAGGACACAATCAAGATAACCGAACATTAACAGATGTTTTCAAAACAGTACACATGGTCCAAAGTTCTATGTTGTACTCAAAATTAAAAAAATGTAGGCCTTAGTTGAAGCAACTGTGCACAAGATGATCAATTTGCAAGAGAAAGAATTGTCGAAAACTGACATAAACTTGGTATGAATGTGTACAATGCATTGAATCTTATTAACAGAAGTACCACATAGTTTACAATTTGTTTTAGCTAAGCAGTTATTTAGTATTTTTCCATTAAAAATATTACTGGGTATGTCTAGGTATATAGCTTAAATATACCACCCATTTGGAGTAGGCCTTCGTAGCACAGTGGATACAACACTGGACAGCTGGGGTTTTTTACATTTTGGTCCTTTCTCTATAATTATGAATCAAAGCTTAACAAATTCTTTTAAAAAATTGTCCTGAGTTGCGATACAGGAAAAAAGATGGTGCCAATCTGGTGTACAGTCCCTTTAAAGTAACCCGAGAACAACAATGATGAATTGTTTTCCAAACATTGCAACATTTTATTGCAGTGGCCACAAAAATAAAAAAGTAAGTGAACATGTCACAATCAGGGTTAGCCAAACACAACATTTATAAATATTTTTAAAGCAGTACATTTTGACCAATCTGTAAACATATGAAAGAGTGTCAAAAGGTCACAGTAAAGGAAATCTGAGGACAACATTGATAATTGTTTTGCAATACTTACTGAACTTTCGTTACAGTACCTTAGAATAGAAAAGATGGTAAAACGGTAATTATCAAGGTTATCCAAGTACAATATTGATATATGTTTTAAAAGTTATACACATGGTCTAAATTTCTTTGCTGTTGCTTCAAAAATAGAATGTATGTCAAAAAATCATATCTATGTCATCAAAGCACAACATTGTTTTTTGTTTTGAAAACTGTACTAAAAAACTTTCATTGAAGTAGCTTCAAAATAGGAAAGTATGTCGAAAGGTCAACCTTATCCAAGCACAATTATGATTTTTGTTTTCGAATAAATGGTCTAAATTTCATGGCTGAAGCTTCAAATTTAAATGTGTGTCAAAAGGCCACAATCTAGGTCATCAAAACACAACATTAAATAATGTTTTCAAAACTGTCTAAAATGCTATAGCTCTAAAAATAATTAGGTCAAAAAGGTCCCAGTCAGGGTCATCCGGGAATGGCATATATAAATGTATGGTTGATTTCAAAACAGTACAGATGTCAATTTTTCATTGATGTAGCTTTAAAAAACATATTCAACAACTTCAGGAAATGTGTAAATAAGTTAGCCTTTGTCGAGCTTACTAACATATTTCCTTGACGAGTTGTATAATACAGTCTATTATATGATAACGAGTCTTCGTATCTTTTTATCAAAACATTCTTTAAGTAAAGACAGCAAAAACAACCAACCTGTTTTACTTAGTAAAAACCAGGATACCATAAAAACGATGCTATTCTCTGCACTACATGCTTGCATTGCAAAAAGGTTGTATTAGGAAAAATTTCAAAACAAAGAATCATGCGATCATTCTCATACTGTTTGTAAGAAGAATACATATAAACGTGATATCAAGTACAGCAGAAGGAATAACAACAAAAACCTTAACTCTCTCTTGGTAATTGTGACATCATAATGGTCACCAATAAGATGAAGTCATAGATTACTATGTGTTCATGACGTCATTTCCTATTTAAACCAATACAGTACCCCATTAAGTACCCAACGTGATTGAAAGTTTTTATCAGGAGATAAGATAAATATCACATTTTCCTCTTAAGAATTGGTTGGAAATTTAATTTTAACTTTTTTCATCACAAAGAATACAAAATGACAAATTGTCATTTGAAAAAACTATTCTTGCCAATGAATTTGTTTAAAAACATGTGGAAGGATACTATAAGTTCCATGGTCAGTAGGTAACCCGATATGGGATATTCAATGTAAAGGAAACCATATTGCGGTGGAGTGAAGCTCGAACCTAAATATGGATTCTTGCCCCCCATATATCCAATACTATGTCACCTACTAACCCTGTAATGTAAGTATAACGTTGACAACCTGTTATCCTGTTTAAATGTTTTATTTATTCATTGAAATATTCATCAAATCCAAAGACGCCATTTTGGTGTAATATAAATTTGGAAAATGGAAAAATGTTGTGTAACCACGTGACCTGTCCTTGACCAACAGCGGTGTTTCATATATGTTGGAGTCGTGATATTTTTTTTGACCAATAGAAATAGACCAATGGTATATTGATATCCCCATGTGTATTTAGGAGAGAAAAAATATGTGATGGCTATATTTAACTGGATATAAAGTATACAAGTAAATAATAAACACAAAAAAAAATCTTTATGACAAAACATTATTAAGAATGGCCGGAGTGATTGCTGAAAATGAGCCCTTCTTAATCATTAAGCTAGTTACTTTAGGTCATTTAACTGACTTAGAATACAACAAGAGATGTTTGTCAAAATTATGCCCCCCCCCCACCTGAGCGCCATGTTGTCAGGATTATATGGACAATTGAAGGAAATTTGCATGGACCGAAATGACAGCTGATTTGTCACTAACATTGGATGCCGTTGGGGGCAGTTTTAAGATTATGACCATTCAAAGTTTGAGGATAGAGTGTGTTATAACCATGACCTTTGACTCTATGACCTCAAAAGCCATAGGAGACATCAGCTGGTCACCAAAAATCTAAATTTTAAGTTTGAGGGCCATGGGTGCAGGCATTGACAAGTTATCACACAGACAAACTTTTTTGTTCAAGGTCACTGTAACCTTGACCTTTGACCCGATGACCCCTAAAATCAACAGGGGTCATCTACAGGTCAGACACAACTCCAAGTCAAGTTTGAGGGCCATGGGTGCAGGCATTGTCCAATTATCACTTGAAACCTTTTCGCATTTAACGTCACTATGAACCTGACCTTTGACCAAATGACTCCTAAAATCAATAAGGGTCATCTCCTGGTCAGGCCCAACTTACATGTCAAGTTTGATGATCATAGATTCAGGCATTGTTGAGATATCACTGGGAGAAGATTTGTTAACTTTTTGCATTAAAGGTTACTCTGACCTTGGCCTGATGACCCCCAAAGTCAAGAAGGGTCATCTACTGGTCAGGCCCAACCTTCGTGTCAAGTTTGATGACCATAGGTCCAGGAATTGTCGAGTTTGTTTTCAAGGTCACTGTGACCTTGACCTTTGACCCCTTAAATGAATAGGGGTCCTCAATTGGTCAGGCCCAACCGCCAAGTCAAGTTTGAGGGTCATGGGCGCAGGCATCGGACAACCTTTCACCATTCAAGGTCACTGTGACCTTGACCTTTGGCCCAATGACCCCCAAAAACAATAGGGGTCATCTACTGGTCAGGCCCAACCTCCAAGTCAAGTTTGAGAGCCATAGGTGCAGGCATTGTCGAGTAATTACATGGACAACCTTTTACCATTCAAGGTCACTGTGTCTTTGACCTTTGACCCAACGACCCCTAAAACCAATAGGGGTCCTCTACTGGTCAGGCCCAACCTCCAAGTCAAGTTTGAGTGCGATAGGGTGCAGGCATTGTCGAGTTATCACTCTGACAACCTTTTACCATTCAAGGTCACTGTGACCTTGACCTTTGGCCCAATGACCCCCAAAAACAATAGGGGTCATTTTCTGGTCAGGCCCAACCTGAAAGTCAAGTTTGAGGGCCATGGGTGCAGACATTGTCGAGTTATCACGTGGACAACCTTTTACAGTGACCTTGACCTGTGGCCCGTTGACCCCCCAAAACAATAGGGGTCATCTACTGGTCAGGCCCAACCTCCAAGTCAGGTTTGAGGGCCATGGGTGCAGGCATTGTCGAGTTATCACTCGGACAACCTTTTACCATTCAAGGACACTGTGACCTTGACCTTTAGGCTGATGACCCCCAAAAACAATAGGGATCATCTACTGGTCAGGCCCAACTTCCATATCGAGTTTGATGACCATAGGTCTAGGCATTGTTATCACTCGGACAAGCTTTAAAATTATTTTACCATTAAAGGTCACTGTGACCTTGACCTTTGACCAGATGAGCCCTAAAATCAATAGGGGTCATCTACTGGTCAGACCCAACCTTCATGTAAAGTTTAATGACCATATGTCCAGGAATTGTTCAGTTATCACTCAGACAAGCTATGATTTACCGACGGACCGACCGACCAACCGAACGACATGCCTGTGCAAAGCAATATACCACTTTTCTTCGAAGGGGGGGGGGGCATAATAATTCATTGTCGACGTAAAATCTTATGCAGGGATTGTGCATCAGGTGAGTGACAGTAGGCTGAGGAAAAACCAAACTTGAAGAATGAAATTGTTAATGATTAAGGATAGCACTTCATTTATGCCTATCTGAAATTTCATTTGCTTAATTGTAGGTTTATTCTATGTTTGTTGTTAAAGTTGCCCTCTCACAGATTGAAAGTATTGACAACTTCTTTATTTTTATCTTGGAAGGAGCCATTTTTTTCGAAAATCCTTGGAAACCAGTAATATATAAGACTGCTGACAAAAAATCAGAACATAGATTCTTATACTTAAGTTCAAAAATTGATGTTTTATGCATTTTTTCTTTAACCGTTAGTATCAGTTTATGCCATTAAACATCAATTTTTGAACGTAAATATGAAAATCTAAGATCTGATATTTTGTCAGATATCTTATAGCATTGGTTTGCACATATTTACGCAATAATTCGCTCTTTCAAAAACAAAAAATAAAAGAAGCTGTTAAAATAGTCAATCTGTGAGAGTGCAGCTTTAAGGGCTCATCATTTCTTAGTCTTAACAAATTGATGTTCAAATTTAGATTCTTCTTATCCATAAACATCTATCGAAACAAGTTTTTAAACAAGAGATGTTTGTCAAACATTATGCCCCCCTGAGCGCCATGTTGTCAGGATTATATGGACAATTGAATGAAATATGCATGGACCGAAATGACAGCTGATTTGTTGCCGTTAAGGCAGTTTTAAGATTATGACCATTAAAGTGTGAGGATAGAGTGTGTTATGACCATGCCCTTTGACTCTATTAACTCGAAATCCAGAGTCATCAGCTGGTCACCAGAAACCTAAATGTCAAGTTTGAGGGCCATGGGTGCAGGCATTGTCAAGTTATCACTCAGACAACCTTTTATCATTCAAGGTCACTGTGACCTTGACGTTTGGCCCAATGAAAATCAATAGGGACCATCTTCTGGCCAGGCCCAACCTCCAAGTCAAGTTTGAGGGCCATGGGTGCAGGCATTGTCGAGTTATCACTCGGTTAACCTTTTACTATTCCAGGTCACTGTGACCTTGAACTTTGGCCCAATGACCCCTAAAATCAATAGCGACCATCTTCTGGCCAGGCCCAACCTCCAAGTCAAGTTTGAGGGACATGGGTGCAGGCATTGTCGAGTTATCACTCTGACAACCTTTTACCATTCCAGGTCACTGTAACCTTGACCTTTGGCCAGATGACCCCCAAAAACCATAGGGGTTATCTCCTGGTCAGGCCAATTCTCCAAGTCAAGTTTGAGGCCCATGGGTGCAGGCATTGTCGAGTTATCACTCGGACAACCTTTTACCATTCAAGGTACATGTGACCTTGGCCTTTGGTCCAATGACCCCCAAAAACAATAGGGGTCATCTACTGGTCAGGCCCAACCTCCAAGTCAAGTTTGAGGGCCATGGGTGCAGGCATTGTCAAGTTATCACTTGGACAACCTTTTACCATTCAAGTTCACTGTGACCTTGACCTTTGGCCTGATGACCCCCCAAAACATAAGGGGTCATGTACTGGTCAGGCCCAATCTCCAAGTCAAGTTTGAGGGCCATGGGTGCAGGCATTGTCAAGTTATCACACGGAAAACCTCTAACCATTCAAGGTGATTGTGACCTTGACCTTTGGCCAGATGACCCCAAAAAACAATAGGGGTCATGTACTGGACAGGCCCAATCTCCATGTCAAGTTTGAGGGCCATGGGTGCAGGCATTGTCAAGTTATCACACGGAAAACCTCTAACCATTCAAGGTGACTGTGACCTTGACCTTTGGCCAGATGACCCCAATAACAATAGGGGTCATGTTCTTGTCAGGCCCAATCTCCAAGTCAAGTTTGGGGGCCATGGGTGCAGGCATTGTCAAGTTATCACACGATAAACCTCTAACCATTCAAGGTGACTGTGACCTTGACCTTTGGCCCGATGACCCCAAAAAACAATAAGGGTCTTCTACTGGTCAGGCCCAACCTCCAATTCAATTATGAGGGCCATGGGTGCAGACATTGTCGAGTTATCACTCGGACAACCTTTTACCATTCAAGGTCACTGTGACCTTGACCTTTGGCCTGATGACCCCCAAAAACAATAGGGGTCATCTACTGGTCAGGCCCAACCTCCAATTCAATGATGCGGGCCATGGGTGCAGGCATTGTTGAGTTATCACTCGGAAAACCTTTTACCATTCAAGGTCACTGTGAACTTGACCTTTGACCCGATGAGCCCCAAAAACAATAGGGGTCAGCTACTGGTCAGGCCCAACCTCCAAGTCAAGTTTGAGGGCCATGGGTGCAGGCATTGTCACGTTATCACTCGGACAACTTTTTATCATTCAAGGTCACTGTGACCTTGACCTTCGGCCTGATGACCCCCAAAAACTATAGGGGTCATCTACTGCTCAGGCCCAATTTCCATGTCAAGTTTGAGGGCCATGGGTGCAGGCATTGTCGAGTTATCACTCGGACAAGCTTTAAAATTGTTTTAACATTAAAGGTCACTGTGACCTTGACCTTTGACCTGATGACCCCCAAAATCAATAGGGGTCATCTACTGGTCAGGCCCAACCTTCATGTGAAGTTTGATGACCATACGTCCAGGAATTGTTGAGTTAACACTCGGACAAGCTTTGGTCTACCGACGGACCGACCGACCGACATACCGACATGCCTGTGCAAAGCAATATACCCCTCTTCTTCGAAGGGGGGCATAAAAATAGGGTGTTTTGAAAATATCAAAATTGAATAAAGGAAAAGAATTTCATATTTGTCAGGTTTGAACTGACATTTCCAAATGCTTTTTCCTTTGGAACAGGCCATGCGGTAACTAAGAAATATGTCAAGTCCAAGATATACGCATTACCACAAAATTAACCAAGCACAATTTTGATCACAAGTCACACTGTGCAAGCATGTCAAAACATGGCCATGTTAAAATTGCAAAATTTCCTTCTGATTGAAAAAAAATCACAGGCTGTCAGACTGAATTACTGACACTCCTTTTCTATAATAGTTCATGCTGTCTTCAGAAATAAATTGAAATAATGAATAAGGGTAATGTAACATTCTGCCAAAGGGGGAAGTGCATTCATAGTATGTGGATGTCCTGGATTAAATATGCAAATTAACATACCAGGTCTCTGTTTGGAGGGAGAATATATGTATATAAAAGGGTTATGCATGACTTTCTCTGAAGGGATCTGTTGGCCTTGAACATTTCAGTAATATGGCTTGTTTTTATTGATCTTTTTTAGACATACATGTTTGATGCTCGATTGGCATACCAATGAGAATAATTTGCCCAAAATTGCAACAGAACAATTTCAGGGGTGTAGCCAGCGTTACGCACTTACGCACATGTGTAACATCAATTTGAACAAGAGCTGTCACAGAGACAGCGCGCTCGACTATTCCGCCGCTTTTCAATGTAAGGATAGAAACGTTTAGGCAAAACATGTAGGATCACTGTTAAAATAGATTTCAATGCAAAACATGGTGTGCTGAGATATTAACATAAATGTTGTTCCATGAAAAATTTTAACGAGAATTTCTAACTCTAATAATAAAGGGCCATTATTTGCAAAATACAGTTATCTAACTTGGTTATTCAATTAAGTTGGGTGGTTGAATACCATTGTATAAAGTTTCAATGCAATACATCAAATAGTTGCTGAGATATTATCCTATGTGTGCTAACATGCAAGACCTTAACCAGAATTTCTAAGTCGCATAATTAAGGGGCAAAAATTATATATTATAAAAGATAGAGTTATCTTACTTGATTAAATAAGAAGGTTAAATAGATGGGAGCCTGTGTGTAAAGTTTCAATGCAATACATGATGTATTCGCTGAGGTATTGACTTAAAAGTGGTTGCATGCAAAACCTTAACCAGAATTTCTATGTCGAATAAAAAAGGGGCCATTATTTTAATTTAATGCAAACTGGAGTTATCTTACTTGGTTATCTAAGTAGACTGGATGGTTGACTACCATTGTATAAAGTCTCAATGCAATACCTCAAGTAGTTGCTGAGATATTAACCTAAGTGTGCTTACACGCAAAACCTTAACCAGAATTTCTAAGTCAAATAATAAAGGCCTATTATTATCATTAAATGCAAACTAGAGTTATCTAACTTGGTTAATTTAGTAGGTTGGATGGTTGACTACCATTGTATCAAGTATCAATGCAATACCTGAAGTAGTTGCTGAGATATTAACCTATGTGTGCTTACACGCAAAACCTTAGCCAGAATTTCTAAGTCGAATAATAAAGGCCTATTATTTGCATTATATTCAAATAATTGTTATCAAACTTAATTAATTTAGTATGTAAGATAGTTGGGAATACATATCCAAAGTTTCAATGCAATAACTGATGTATTTACTGAGATAATGACTTAAAGGTGCTTACATGCAAAACCTTAACCAAGGTGTGACACCAACGCCGACGCCGCCGCAGATGCTGACGCCTGGGTGAGTAGTATAGCTCTCCTTATTCTTCGAATAGTCGAGCTAAAAATGAAAAAATGGCATCAAAGTTGAGGGCTAAGCTATGTTTTGACATCAGAATAAAACCTTAAAGGGAAGATCAGCTATAGAAAGCATTGTTTCTCTGTGCTAGATAGCTAACACAGCCTTAAAAATCACTTGGTAACTACAGTCATCGCCTCGAACCTATAAATCCCCACAAATACAAATCAATGCTAAACATGTTAGTTCCATGTTCCATTTATCCGTGGGGAGCAGCCCCCCCCCCCCCTTTTACCCCCTACGGTTACAGGAATTCCCTATCCCATAGCCTCTCACATTTGTGCGTAACATTCAGTACAGCTTGGCTACGCCCTTGAATTTAGTTAATTGCCAAAAAATGTCAAAATCCTGTCTACATGCTAGTATTTTGATTTATTTTTTATTGAATAAGACCTTTTTGGGCTATTTAAACACTGTAAATATCCGTAAAGCTATATACATGTATACAATATTGATATCCCCAGCATGCACAATTAAGTTATGCATTATCTTTTACCATTGTTAATTTTAACATACAAGAAAATACTGTAATTTACACTTACCTGAAAAATGTGTAGTCAATGATAGAGAATAATAAGTGGCAGATTTCAAATTAAGGCATTTAAGGCTCACCAGGGGCTTAGCACCGTCAAGATAATACAGCCGGGCTAGCTCCGTGTCCTAATGCCAGGATCATTTATAGTGACTTTATCTTGTTGAAAAGTTTAATACTTGACTAGTCCAAATAAACAGCAACTTCAGAGTCTTTGACAAGTTTTGTTTTTGCGATTTATCATATCCACATCCAACTTTTTCTCCTAGCCAAGAATGACTAAGTTTATTTAGTTCAAATAATTGTACATTGAATTATTTTTTACCATTTTTGATATGGCACGTCACGTAGGGAACACGTCTATAATTTTCGATTTGATGTATATTGAGCTTCAAGATGACGCGCATCAGCTAGATAGTTCCAAAATGGCAATGCTATGTTGACAGAAGCTGATCGGAATACGTGTTTAATGAAACACTTGTGTAATTATAGATAAATAATGTGAAACTTTTGTGTTTCTATTTTGCAATGCAGTGTTTAATATTGAAGTGTTACAGTTGATATTTTACTATGGTAGGAATCAGATCAACATGGCATAAAAAGAACCAAATTATGCACTGGTCAGTCAATTGTAACCATGCCCCCCCCCCCATCTGGGGAATAGCGGGGACTTTGACTTCAGTACAGCCAACAACGGCTAAATTCCATGCCATGCGGGTACGAACAGTTGGTAAAATCCCTACCAAGGTCCCTGCACCCCGCGACCCTAGGTAAGGCCAATTACCCACTATATTAGAAGCAGACAAAACCACCGCATTCACCCGGCCACCTGAAAGGCAAAAACACGACCCATTTCACCGGCTATTCCCGGTATATCTCCAGACCTGGGGTGGACATGGTTACAATTGACTGGTGCATTTATATCACAATTTTAAAGAAATACCCTACTGTACTGAAATATATGTTTTATGGAGAAAGATGACAACTGTGATGCAGAATGCAAGTTGTTTCGAGTTATTATCATTATTTTTCACAGCAATATTTGCAACAATTATTAACATCTAATAATTGCACAAAGCAAAACGAGGTTATTATTTTTTGGATTTTCATTAAGTTCGTATTTCCTTGTTTTACTGCAACTTACTTTTAGTAGTGGGTGACCTTTCACCAGATGTATTTCAGTCATTAATTGAATTGCATCAAATTCTGCCAATATGACCACAAGGTGATGTTATTCAATTAATTATTTTTAATTCTCCCTTTTAGCACTAACAATCCATTATAAAACTCTAGTTTGATGCCTTAAATTCCATTTGACATCAGAAATTCCACGGACATGTGTTGATTCGTCTGCCATCTTGGATAAACCGGGTCATTTTGGGTCATGTCATTAACACATCATATTTTGATGATTCTACTAAAAGAGTCTACAGTATGATGTATATTTTAAAATAATTTGATAGTTCAAAGTATTGAATTAATTCTGTTTAGCAACAATGTACTTCAGTATTCAGTTTGAAACATTTACGGATTTATTTTTTATGTCAGCTGATCATTCGGAGCTCCTCGGCCAAGTTTTTTCGATAAAATGGCCGAAGAGTTCCAAATGCAATTTGATATTAAGGTGGAACTATTTCCATGTAGAGGTCGATATTGGCGAAATGATTTATCATTATAAATATTTGATTTGAGTACCAATTGTCAATAAATTATACATGACCTACTTCTCTCAGTATTCGCCCAGATATTTTAGAAAAAAAACTATGTAACAGTCAATTAAAATCAGCTGTGTATTCAAAACAATGATACGGACTATTTACTGCGCTGATTTGCGTGCTTTGGCTAATAGTTGGATCGGCTGATGTGCCTACTTAGGATGGGCCCTCAGGGGCACCGTCCAAAGACACACTTTTCCCTTAAAAAATCCACTTTAAACGCACTCAGCTGAAAACGAAAACCTAAAAGATTCACTTTTAACGCACTTCTGTATAAAAAGCGCACTTATTGACAGAAAAAATACACTTAAACGCACTTCTGTTAGAAAAGAGGCACTTATTCACACAAAAAACGCACTTCAGTTAACAAAAGATGCAGAAAAAATACACTTATTTAGGAAAGATACATTTATAACACAGTTATTCATAAAAATACGCAGAAAAAATACTTTTTCAGAAAAACGCAGGAAAAATACGCTTTTTTTGATTTTAAGGAAAGAGAGAAGAAAACCAGGGGCCCTTCTTATTTTGATATTACTTTAGAATTATTCCAACTAAGGGACAAGTTCATAAATTGCAGAACAATGCTTTCAATACTTTTTCCACGTTGCATGATAAAATGTGAAGTTTAGTGTGTTTTATAAAACTTTACACTTTAATTGATAATGAAACCTTTAATTCTAACAGCCCTGCTTCTCAAAATGTTGATTTTAAATACCAACTTCGTCATAACAACTCGGCCATCTCCGGCAAGCTTCGAGATAGATACAGGCCGAGGTGTTCCGATTGATACCAACTTCCCCCTAAATAGATGAAGGTTACACTGTACTATTACAATATCCTTTATGTTTCTAAACCTCCTACACAGTAATCTCCCTTGGCGACAGCAAAAAGGCGAGTTTTGAAAAATTAACATTGAGCTTAATTGTTTGTTTTGAAAATGTCATTCGAAAGAATGAACTCCAGACAATTCCCTCTTAATGAATAGTATTTTTATCCCCGTGTTATTTACTCATAAGAGTAAAATGTGTTACAAAAACATACATAATACATAAAGCCAGGAATTCACATAGCATGCCGGTACAAATAAAAGGTGAATTTCATGCTATTGAAATCTATATATTAGACCATTGACTCTATTTCTTATGAAGAAACGTGTGTATATTTTTGGTATAATTTAGTTTGTTCTGGAGGATTAGCTTAAAAAAAACAGAATATCTATAATTCCAGGCTTAAACTATTGCAACAATATTATCAACCATAATGTCCTTCGAACATATGTATACCCAACATATTATCATTGAAATAATAGCCATTTTTCGGTTATCTACATGGACAGTTTTCTTTTAATTTTATTGCGCCGACTTGATATTACCAGTCTAAACTTTCCAGGCTTATCAAATTGTTCTTATAGGAATGTTAGATAGGCACTGGTTCATTTTTAGTCTTTATTGCACCGTTTCAGTTATCATTAACATTTAGTTCCAATAAACGTAATCCATATAATATAAGAGAGTGCACGTTCTGAAAATAGAAAAGAGTAACAATACTTATTACAATACATATATAACTGTTTTTGAAATATAAACATAAGGTACAGAGTAAACAAAGAATATATGCGTTACTTAAATATGATATTACACATACGTCAAGTAATTGTCTCGTGGCATTAAAATGACATAACACATACAATGACATACAAAGTACATATACAATAAACAAACATGTACAAAACAGTTCACATCAATCACCTACCAAGTCTGAGGGACTGAACTCCTCACTCTCAATCACACATCTCTCAGGTGAATGCAGTTCATGCTGGTTATAACTGAAAACCCAAAACCAAGAATGCAATATTAAATGGAAAGAACAATTAGCAGATTATGCTATATTGAAACCAATCCTCAAAAGTCTAATACCACGAAAATACAAAATTCAGCCTGACAAATCTACCAAATGCATGATTACATTTCCAACACATTGCAAACACAAATAGAATGGTTAAAAGATCAAATGCAACCAATACTGACCATAATAATTTTCCTTTACTTCGACCAGATCAAATTAAAAGCTTCCAGAACTTCACAAACGTTTTCAACAATGGACGGAAAATCTTTGCAACAATGATAATTACAGTCACCTGACCAATTTAAAAGAAATCATGCAACCATATAACATATCATGGTCTAAGGGAAACAATAACCAATAACTGGTAAAAAAAGTAAAATCAATCTGCATGAATTGTCTCCCTTAAACTCTCAGAATTTCGACTGGGCTACATTGATGCTATGCATCAATTTTTTTCTTGACACAATTGAAAACAATATTGAAGACAACAGAAAAGAATATATAAGCATGTATGCTGCCGGCGATGATTTAAATATTGGATGAATTCAAATGTGCTGCGATGGTACAAACAGATTAAAAAGCATGCTTTTTTCTGAACATGATAGAACAAATGGGGATTTCAATATAAGTAAATTAAAGAGTTAACTATTTATACAATATATTCTTTAGGCCACAACAAATTGATCATTTGTTCTACGGATTTTGCCAAAAAAAAGTAGGAGCGAGCGAGCGAAAAAAATACTCTTTTTATAAATTTAAGGCAAATCAGAGCCTGGCGAGCGCGAAAATTAAAAAAAAAATGTATATTTCTTACCAAAATTATCATACAATTATGTCAAGAAATACATTTTAATTGCAAACAAAGGTTCTCAGTTATAAATGAAAAGGTTTTGATTATATCACATGAAAATCTGTCTTAATATTTAACAAAAGGCAATAAGATCCAGTGCTTAATATTAACTTTCATTGCATCAGCAATTTTAACATTGATATATTGTAAAGACAGCATTCCTCACAGTAACGTGCAATTATTCGAAGACCAAAAAGAAAACTATTGTTTTCATTCCGTACTAATCTAATTTACTATCACAAAAAACATTTTAGACTAGTAAGGCCAAAAAAAGTTCTTGTTTCTGGTCACGGGCCATCCGAAGGGTCGGTAGGTAGTGATTTTTTTTTTAATAAACCTTTGGATCGGAATGTTGAATGTATTGTCTGCAAGCATTAGCACAGTACTATAAGCTCCCTTAGTATCAAATGACTTAAGACTTGTTTGTTGTAAAAACATTCAATTTTATTTATTCAATAAACAACAATATAAATCATCTAGTTCAAAATACTACGATGTAGAACCTATAAATAGCGGGGAAATACCTTATGTTACTGAAAATAGCAACATCCTGGACTGGCCACCCAAATATGTTAGATGTTCGTAGCAATCTGTTACGAAGACTGGCGATATATTTCAATGTTATCGAAGTTGTACCCGCAAGTGTTGAGTTAAAATAGATGCATGTATTACTTGTTAAGTAATCCTATGCATCCTTGTCAAAATCCAATATACAATGACATTTTTCTCGCTTTTTACTTTTAGTTTCATTTTCACCTTAGAATTCTTCCGGAAGTAAACAAAAACATTCAGCGTTCCTATTGCCAATATCCCTTATTTTTTATTTATAAAAATGGCCGAGCAATCAACATGTCATGTAATAGAACTTAACTGTAGATAGACCAGGATTTACGTCAAATAGTTCTCCTTTCACTTTCATTAAAACTGACAGGAAGTAAACGTAAAAGCACCTGTTTCCCGCGCTTTTTGGACCACGTGCATGCGCAGGAGAGCTAGACGAAAATTTCAAGATTTATCTTTTAATTTTAGCTAATAGGTGAAATTGAATGAAATAACATTTCAATTGTTGATATATAAACATTGTTGTTCGTAGTTAGCTAAAACTGCCGAAGGTATCCATTTACATAATGGCGGAGTTATTCACAACATTGAGTTTGACTTGTCACTTCGGGCGTTAAATGCTATTGACATGTGTTTACTTTAAAGACACTTTAATTGAATAAACAAACATTCAGCACATGGTTGGCGGCCCCATTGATCTTCAGTTTTAGGACTAACGACTCTTGCACTGAAATTCTCTCGGGTCAAAGGTGACACTTACTTGAGAACCTCGGGTCATTGACGATATCTCACGAGAGGTAGAGTCCATTGAAAGCCCTGTTTAAATATCGTTGTCAGATAGCATGGTTTATTTTTCGTATCCAGTACCGTTCTCCAGGGACTCAGGTCTACAAAAATCAATTTTGGGGCAAAAAAAAGTATGGTCGGGGGGTAAAAACTCTGGTTGGTTGGGTGACCAGAAACATGAACTTTTTTTTTTGGCCTAAGAGTAATTCATCATTTGAGCATTTCCAAATATCGGGTCAGGTCTAAATTTGAACCTCTTGAAGCACATGATAAAATTGTAGTGACTTTGACATGGCAGAAGATTGAAAATGTAAATAACACAGAGAACATTTTTAAAAAAACCCACACTGGATTGAATTGCGGAACAATAAAATTGAAGCAGCATCAAACAAATCTGCATATGTGGCACTGGTTATTATATGGAGTGCAGGTGGTGGATAAAAGATATTTCAGTTTCAAGATCTCGCCTTGACCACGAACCTATGGTTTATAGGTCTGTGCCTTGAAAAAGAATAACATGACGGCCTTCATAGCTTCAATGGCCTTTTATGCCCATAAGAACCAGGCCACTTTATTACTAATGGATAAAAAAAAATAAGTGGATAAGAACAAAGAATTGAGAAAATAAAAACAGTCATTTTACTTATATTAAAAGGTTTTATTTTCTGATTTTTCTGATGTTAAAGTAAACCTAGGAGGAAAAGTCAGGGTTCGAATTTAGACTCGCATACTCCCAAAATGCGAGCGATATTTGCAAACTGGGAGTGACTTTTATTCAAGCTTGCAAAATTCTGCGAGTGGCTTTTGTTAGACAACAAAATGTTAAAACAAAAGTAGAATAAACATGGACCTAACTCCGCTATGTAGTCAAGTGTGATCAGTCTATAAATGGCATGTTTACACTACCAGTATAGAGTAGGCTTTATGGAGTAACGCTCTAAGTTTTCAAAAATAGAGTACGGAAAAGGGCGAGTATAATCTCGAATCTTTCCGGGATGCTCCGAGGCGTGCCAAATACAAAGTGAATACAAATGACGAAATCACCTAGCTCAGTCATTGGCTAAATTTAACCCTTTTGTGCATTATATGTAAACCCCATCAACCTTTAAATATATCTGCCCAACTGTCAAAGTAAACAATGTCAATGGACAGCTTTGTTTTCCAAAAGCGGCCCGCATCCGATGAGTCATCCGTACCCCAAAAAAGAATAAGCCATCAACAAGTTCTAGTAGTCGAGTCACTCAAGACTGATAGTTTTTAATATTCATAATATGTGTAAGGTGTATATATCTACTTTAATAAGACAATATTATAGGGGAATAAAGCAAATAATAAAATTGCGAGTTGATTTTTCATTTTGCGAGTGGCCTCAAAAAAACTCGCAAAATTTTCCGAGTGCTCTTTAAAGTTAATTTCGAACCCTGAAAGTGCGCCCGGTGTGGGGCTCTAACCCACGACTGCTGGAACACTAGCACGGCGCTCTAACAAACTGAGCTTACCGGGCGGCTGGTTCTAACCCACACACACACTACACTGTTATAGGTTACACACCACCATTGTCATTTCCTCTAAAATTCAATGTGAAATGATTATATTTAGACAACATTTAAAGGAATTATGAGCGAATGCAGACTATGATAAACATATATATTCTTAAAGTTCAAGCTTTAAATTACCTTATAAGCCAATAAAAAAGGGGGGTCAAGTTATTCCTAAGAAAAATCTCTCCACTTGAAAAACAAACTCTCAAAATTGCACAGTCCGCCAGAACAGTTTTTCCAAAATGACCATTCAACTATAGGGCAGCAGTTTATGCTTAAATCTCTATTCTAAATTATAAATCAAGCAATAATAGATACTTAAGGTATAAAAGTTTCAGGAATAATGATATTTTTGATTTACAGTGTATTGAGCATGTGAAAACATGTCTATCAGTCATAAAAACATTTTTTTTATTGAGAATTTTCCACACAACGGAAGTACATATGACGCAATGGTGACGTCATATCTATATATTGTAAATACAGACTGTTTCTAAAACATTTACAAGTCCAGGGTTCTCAAAATGAACCGGCCGCTGGCCTATTTGACCGGTTAAAACCAGAAATCGGCCGGTTAGAATTGTTCTAGAAACCATAAGGTCACATTCTTTTCTGAGATATTTAATACTGATTATCTATTCTTACTTCGGCGTATGTAAGAGTCTTCAGGTTTGGAATCGTATTGGTAAGAATTTTCCGTAATTCGCGCATGCGCAAGCACGCTTTCCTGTTAGAACATAAAAGAACATACCGTAATTCACCTTAGAGTTCGGACACTCTAAAAATTCGGACACCCGTAATTATTTTCAAAAATAATTTATTTTGCGTACCTAATTTTAGGACAACCAAAGGACATCAATCAGAAGTTTCACAGTTACCAAGTTTCACAGACGAAGATAATTGATTTTAATCTTAACAATGCCCGGCTAGATTACCTAACTATATACACCACTGTGACAAGTTAATTAGTTAATACCCATCCTAAACGATTTATTGCCTGTAGAAAGAGGAAGTGTGAAATATTTATTGGAGGATTATAGAAACAAGAAGGGCAATCAAGGGATTAGGAAAACAAAGACATGACATTTTAAAAAACTATCTGCCAATTAACTTTGAAACCTGTACCACACTTTATAATATAGACTGTAAGAAGCAATAATCATACAGTTATACTTATTAAAACATCAATAAAAGTCAACACATTCAATGATATAGGTTACTATTTAATGTGATGAATTAAAGTTTGAAATGAAATACTTAAGTTACAATCGAAAACACCACTCAGACACATTAATCCTGCATAGCAATGTCCATGCTCTCCACGAGATCCTCCTGGGTATAACTGTGAGTAATGTGACGTCACACAATGTTACAGTTTGATCTGAAGCCGATAGAATGTGCTTATTTATTTCAATGCATGTATAAATGGTGTTTAATGGGATTTTAATTAATTTGATGAAGGATTTACACTTATAGGCATAATAAATAAGTTTATGACCATTGATAACTACGGATAAATTAATAAGTGGTAAAATGCAAACATGAAGAAAAAAGGCAGGTTTAAATTACATGTAGATAAAATGTAAAAATGGTAATATTCTATGAATTTTGACAGCAAAAAAATAATTATTTCAAGGTGTCCGAACTCGGTGAAATACGGTAGATGACTTTTTTTCGGCCACAAACAGCCACTCGTGTAAGTATGAATAATTAAATACCATTGAGTATTCATCCATTTATTATAGACCTGTTGCATAAGTTAGCGTGATATTTCTCGTTTTAGTTTATATATTCGATCGATTCTTATTTTGATTTGTTTGCAGGAAACTTCAGGAAAAAAATGGTTTAAAAAATCGGTCTGAAATGTGTTCTTTTTGTCTATTTTCAATCCAAAACGGCTTAGTCAGTGATGATACAGACACTGACAGTGACTTGTCAAGGTCTTTCTCTGAATGTATGCTATGTATGACATTTCTGTATATTGTATGTGAACTTGTGTACAAAACAGTATTTTTATCAAAATTTTGCATTGTTGTTCACTTCAAAACTCCTAGAAAAACAGTGCCCTAAATAGCTCAGAATGCAGGAAATTGCATTCTTGTTTTAAAAAAGTCTGGAGGGGGGGGGGGCATGACCCCGGACCCCCCTAGAAAGCCTGTTACAAATTCAATTTGGCCTGTTCAACTCAAACATTTTGAGAACCCTGCAAGTCCTACTTTTTTATCTGTTTACAACAATTATGAGTATATGAATACTAAGAAATTCATTTTAGAATTTAAAAAATAACTAACGAAAACAGGTTCAAAGGTTGTAAGTCGTGTGTCCGTTTATTTAAATATAAGTTTTGCACTTAAAATCTGATTAAGTTACTATTTAGCACTAAAGTTTGAGTACAAAACAGGGAATAACTTAAAACACACGTACAAAATTATTTCATTCGACGCTGTGAAACTGTTGTTGTTTACTGAAGACTATAATGTATTGACTATGACAATGATTTTCACTTAAAACGTGTATTTTACATTACGAAAACTGCCCCGAAAACTGAAAGTAAACCGAAATTAATACCGGAAATGAATAACAACGGTGCGTCCTGTAAAATATTCCCGACAAAAAGACTGTCAACAGCTGTTTTGCGGTTACCCGGACCTGATTTTGTCATGACACGAGGAAAGTTTGCTCGCGAAGAATGTAAAGCATGGCAATATCTTCAAAAAGGCGAAGTCGACGATTTAAATTTAAATTCTAAGTAAAGGAAATTCAGAAAATAGTGGAAATTCAAAAATAATATGCGGGCGCCAATTTTTTTTATTTTTTTTTTTCGTTTTTTCGAATATCCGACGAACAAATGATCAAATTGTTGTGGTCTTAGGCGTAACTATATTTTCTTGTCCTGAGAATAAGGATATTTTTTACCAACAAACAGCTGAGGATATATATATTTAGACCACAATCATACAACAAATGAATGGAAATCATTTGGCTGTAAATCGATTGGAGGTTATCATGACCTCTACTTACAAATGCATGGACGTTCTTTTTATAAGCAGATGTTTTAAGGCTTGTTTTGAGTACTACAGGTTAGACCTTTGTCATTACTTTAGTTCTCCTGGTCTCTCTTGGGATGTATGTCTAAAAATGACAAAAATAGAACTAGATTGTATTACTGATATTGACATGCATTTAATTATAGAAAAAGGACTATGCGCCGGCATAAACTACATCTTATAAAACTGAAACGGTACCCAAGAATTCAAGTCATCTCATGTCCATAAAAGCAACCCAAAATGGATTCTCCATTTATATATTTTTAATGATAAGTAACTGGATCTGTCCACAATATTGTATCTTCAACAAACATTTCTTCTGTCCGATTCGATGCTTTACCCTTTTCAACATGACGTTTGTATTAACTTATACGAACTTGATACCCCACTTTGTACTTAAACAGTTTTATTTTATTATGCGAATTAGAATAAAATTAGAGTAAACGTGCCCTCTGTTTTTTAAATGTATTTGACGCTATTGGGAGCATTTTAATACTTCTATGTCGTGTCCTCTAGTATTGTTGAACCATAGTTTGTAAAACATCTATGTACTTATAAGGGCTATGTGCGGTAAAATATTTCCACATTGCTTTTTTAAAAGTTCGATTAAAGCGTTCAATAACACGGCCTTTCCTTGATTTAATGCGTTATATATATCAATTTTATGTTTGGAAAGCCATTGTTTATACACACTTTCATAAAATGCATTCCCCTTATCTACCAAGACTTTTTATTTGGGGGGTTTTGACTCCGTTATCGACATTATGAAATGCATTCATTACATATTTACCTGTTTTATCTTTTTAACAGAACAAAACAAAACAAAACAGAATATTTATTATATTATGCATATACAGCATATCGATGATTCAATAGAAGGTATAACGTCGAGAAATGTTCATTCCAAATGGACACAAATTACGAAGTCAAATCAAAAACAACAACGGTCATTGGGCAATGAAACACTGCTGCAAAAAACTGCAATGAAATCAATCAAGTCGGAGCAACAATGTTGTCTACTCGTATTTTTTATTCAAAATATAGGACGTACGAATAGTTGGCTAAAATATTTAATGAAAAAAACACACTTTGCAACTAATTTTGAAATACAATTCTCTAAGGATTAAATAAAGGTATTTTTGCGACATGTCTTAGTGTGCCCACGGGAAAAGATGAAACAGTAACCGTATGTAAAAAAAGATTAAAATAGATTTGTAAGTATATTTGCGAGAAAAAAACTTTCACCATGGCGTCTCGTGTACGATTGGTTTATTCAAAACTTAGTGCTTTTACTTATTATATTTTGTTTATAGCATTTTACGACAAAACACTTTTCTCTCTGTCTATATTAATTCGACCAATACAATCGTACAAATTCCTAAGGTTACAAAACAAGACAAGACATTTTGGCATTATAGTACCATTTACCTTAAACTGTAAAATTGTACAGTGATATTTTTTGTTAACATATAAGTTATGAAAACGTTATAAATTACAAAGTACGAAGAAAACATTGTTTTATGGAAATAAATGTATAGTTACATTGTTATATGTTAATAAATGTATAGTTATTGTTCAAAACTAATACCTTTTAAAAGAAAATTCCATCCGAAGATAAATAAACAACCGTGATAAATATCCATGCCGTTTGGTTTGGTCAACATTGGTTATTGTATGCAGCGTCGTTCTATCTGAGCAGTCAACACTGAAATACTTAAACCCATACGATGTAAAATGAGCGCAAAACAAATATGAGTTTAATGACACAGTTTGTATTTTGCAGTAGATAAATTATCAAAATCACATTCGCTATAATTATCACATTATCTCCATCATTTATAACAGCTATCAAGTTCATATGTTTCTTCATCCAACTAGTTTATAATTCGTGTATGATCAATAATCATATCCTCATACTAGCTTCATATCAGTTCGCAATTTTGATAGAAAAAGAATTTAAAAAAATCAACTACAAGCCAATTAGTTACAAATGAATGAATCAGAAACATTTTGGTGGCGGTTCAAGCGGGGACACAAGGGTCCGTGCCCGTGCCCCCCCCCCCGGCCCCTGAATCGGTTCGAATGCCAATTATATTTAAAACAGAATATTTATGCAACATAACAAATGTTAACATTGAAGTTATTAATACCTGTAATAAGTCAAATGTGAACATTTGAAGCATTTTTCTAAACATAAATGTGAAGCAGTAGGCACAACAACGTTGAAACAGCGCTGAAACAACATCGGATTCCAATATTGAACCAACGTCGTACGTTCTTCAATGTAAAAACAACGTCGCACTTCAATGTTGAGTATGTACACTATCTAGTATCACCGGGGATGAGCAAAAAAGTCACGTGACCACAAATGCAAACGCAAGTAGTATTTTGGCTCGATTGATCGTCAATCAAGGTAAGTTTCTTATCGATATTTTTTTTTATACGCGAGAGTTCGTTCAAATGACATAGCGCAAAAAAGAATGCATTGTTTTGTCTTTCGATCGGTGTATTGGTCACCATTCATGTCTGCATAGTTTCCGAGAACACTTCGATACAAATTGTGTCCATGAATGCAAACGCACGTAGGTAGTGTTAAAATGTCACATATTAAGATATATTGCCACATTTTTTCAATTGTTTTGACTTTCAGTTGTTCAATAATGGCTTTTATTTGTTTTATGAATATTTTTTGCGATGCAATTTGTACAAACAATTGCATTTTCTGAAGAATTTAAATTTGGCAAACGCACGTTGGCATTTTCATAAGGCAAACGCAATTAGTCTACCTAAAATGACAAACGCACGTAGGCATCTTATATAATAATAATAATAATAATAATAATAATGAGTTATCGTATATGTCGAAAGCTTTTAAAACTTTTTATTCTTTTTTATATCCATAACTATTGCTGTAAGATTTTTAAATTTATATTTAATTATTATTATGATCATAATGCTTACGGTCATATGCATAAGGGAAAGTGAAACGCTTTATGTCGTTTTACTTAGCTAGATCAGCCATCTTTTAAGATTTTAATAAGCGTTTGTTTGCACGAGACGTATTTTTTTATGAAAATGCCTTTACAGATGATATTCTTTTAACAAACTACAATTTGTGTAATATATTTTGCGAAGTAAATCAAGTGGCGCTTAATTAATGAATGACAGTGTCTATTTCAGTGATGTCATTTGTTTGCCACGTTCGAGGAATGCGTTGAAAACAACATGGGGGCTGAAATTACATGAGCGCCGCCATGACGGTGTAAAAGCATTTACATGCTGTTAGAAACAGTTATACACAACGGAGAGCTTGACGCGCCATATGTAAGTGTATTCTAGTATTAAAAAATGCTGATATTATTCTTATTTATTCTATAGTATTCTATAATTAAGCAATTATCTACCAGTCACAAGCTCAGGCGTTTTTATTTAAGGTAACCAAAATATTGCAATTACAAGTATTTTAATTACATACTTTTAAAGGCATACATGTATTTATACAGGTGCACCACACATGGATCCAATAAGAATTTCTGTGCCAGAAATGCATGCAGGAGGTCACCACACATACGTACCTGAACAGGCATTGGCGAGGAGAAGATGGCACGACACGTTATACGTGCGACATGTGTGGGATTTCAATGGAGGAGAAATAGACCTGAAGGCTCATATGGACGGCCATACTGGCGAGAAATCATACCAGTGCGCTGAATGTGGGAAATGTTATCGGCATAGAAGTTGATTGTGCAAGCAAAAGTTATTAAACACACCAAATAAAACATCAAATTTTAGATAATAAGTATCTTTCATGGCCGTGAGTGCAAGGTTCATCCCAATCCGAACATAGAGTGTATTGCGGAAGCGGGGTTTACCGTGTTTCCGCAAAACACCCTGCGAGAGGGGTGGGATGAACCTGTCTTACACGAGCGGCGATGATCCTGGAAAAACCTGGAAATCTTTTGTGCGTAGTGAATATAATGCGCGTATAGATTTGTAAAAATTCGTGGTTGTTATGGATATGCGTGCAGTGATTCAGATTATGTTAATGTTATGATTAAATATTTATAGTTCTAAAAAGAGGACAGCGTTATTTCTTGAATGGAGCGCGAAAACTTTTCTATTGCTCCATTTGAAGCGAGAAATAATCAATTTTGATTTTAAAATTGCCACGAGACAATGTTTCCATGATGCTACAAACGACAGTCGTCAACAAGGGAGGTAGTTGTGTGATGACGATTGAAAAAATGAATTCCATACGGGTACTTGTTTTATCTTGGCCCTTGCCAAATTTTTAGGTCAACTTATCTGATGTGGAAGAAAGTAGAATCTCAAGCAGATCATAACAAAAGTATTGTTTATTAATTAATCGTTATGTTATTTGATTACTTATCTTTGATTTTATCTGATTATCTGTGATCGCTTTTATTGTCAATCATTTTATTCAATGTATAAAACTAATCTTAGATATACAGTTATAGAATAAATGAAGAACATTTCCATTATAATGTCTTTATTTCTGTTAAACAGCACTTATACATACAGTTCAAAGAGTATTTTCAGTGATATAAACATTGTTTCGGGTAGAGCATACATTGTCATTGTATCATCGCAATATCATTTTATGGTTATCATTATCACAATATCTGTCATTAACAATTATCATGACAGTATTATCATCACAACAGGAAGAATGGTTTAATAAAAGGTTAAAAAAAATAAAGATGTTTAAATTATGTTCAAATTAAACGTTTATCCCCATGCGATCTGTTACAAGCATCTTAGGATCGTTGCGTCTGGCCCGCTCCCAGCACACACCAATAGTTCCCTTCTGTAATGCATTTCTGTTTATCAAAACAGTCCCGTACTGTACTGTACTCCGACTCTTTGTATCAAACGTGTGGTTCCTGAAATGTGACAATACAACAGCTGTTCGAAATGTTCGAGATAAACATTTAACAAGCATTGTTAAGTTAGTTAAGTTTGTTGGATGAGACTTTGTTCGAGAACTCATATTTCCCGCAACACTCCCGCATAATATCGTATCAATGTTTGTTACGTATCATAAATTTATATAACTTTCATTATGATGGATATTTAATAATAAAGCGGATAAATATCTTCAATTAAAGGCTAACGAAATATTCGTTTGCTCCTTATTATAAGATGCCTACGTGCGTTTGCCATTTTAGGTAGACTACGTACGTTTGCCAAATTTGAAATACTTCAGAAAATGCATTTTTGTATATATTGCATCGCACAAAGTATTCATAAAGCAATTAAAAACAATTATTGAACAACTGAAAAACAAACATTTGAATAAAATGTGGCAATTTATCAAAATATGTGACATTTTAACACTACCTACGAGCGTTTGCATTCATGGACACAATTTGTATCGAAGTGTTCTCGGAAACTATGCAGACATGAAAGGTGACCAATACACCGATCGAAAGACAAAACAATGCATTCTTTTTTGCGCTATGTCATTTGAACGAACTCTCGCGTATAACAAAAATATCGATAAGAAACTTACCTTGATTGACGATCAATCGAGCCAAAATACTACTGGCGTTTGCATTTGTGGTCACGTGACTTTTTGCTCATCTTATAATAAGGAGCAAACGAATATTTCGTTAGCCTTTAATTGAAGATATTTATCCGCTTTATTATTAAATATCCATCATAATGAAAGTTATATAAATTTATGATACGTAACAAACATTGACACGATATTATGCGGGAGTGTTGCGGGAAATATGAGTTCTCGAACAAAGTCTCATCCAACAAACTTAACTAACTTAACAATGCTTGTTAAATGTTTATCTCGGACATTTCGAACAGCTGTTGTATTGTCACATTTCAGGAACCACACGTTTGATACAAAGAGTCGGAGTACAGTACAGTACGGGACTGTTTTGATAAACAGAAATGCATTACAGAAGGGAACTATTGGTGTGTGGTGGGAGCGGGCCAGACGCAACGATCCTAAGATGCTTGTAACAGATCGCATGGGGATAAACGTTTAATTTGAACATGATTTAAACATCTTTATTTTTTTTAACCTTTTATTAAACCATTCTTCCTGTTGTGATGATAATACTGTCATGATAATTGTTAATGACAGATATTGTGATAATGATAACCATAAAATGATATTGCGATGATACAATGACAATGTATGCTCTACCCGGAACAATGTTTATATCACTGAAAATACTCGTTGAACTGTATGTATAAGTGCTGTTTTACAGAAATAAAGACATTATAATGGAAATGTTCTTCATTTATTCTATAACTGTATATCAAAGATTAGTTTTATACATCGAATAAAATGATTGACAATAAAAGCGATTACAGATAATCAGATAAAATCAAAGATAAGTAATCAAATAACATAACGATTAATTAATAAACAATACTTTTGTTATGATCTGCTTGAGATTCTACTTTCTTCCACATCAGATAAGTTGACCTACAAATTTGGCAAGGGCCAAGATAAAACAAGTACCCGTATGGAATTCATTTTTTCAATCGTCATCACACAACTACCTCCCTTGTTGACGACTGTCGTTTGTAGCATCATGGAAACATTGTCTCGTGGCAATTTTAAAATCAAAATTGATTATTTCTCGCTTCAAATGGAGCAATAGAAAAGTTTTTGCGCTCCATTCAAGAAATAACGCTGTCCTCTTTTTAGAACTATAAATATTTAATCATAACATTAACATAATCTGAATCACTGCACGCATATCCATAACAACCACGAATTTTTACAAATCTATACGCGCATTATATTCACTACGCACAAAAGATTTCCAGGTTTTTCCAGGATCATCGCCGCTCGTGTAAGAGGGTTCATCCCACCCCTCTCGCAGGGTGTTTTGCGGAAACACGGTAAACCCCGCTTCCGCAATACACTCTATGTTCGGATTGGGATGAACCTTGCACTCACGGCCATGAAAGATACTTATTATCTAAAACTTGATGTTTTATTTGGTGTGTTTAATAACTTTTGCTTGCACAATCTACTTCTATGCCGATAACATTTCCCACATTCAGCGCACTGGTATGATTTCTCGCCAGTATGGCCGTCCATATGAGCCTTCAGGTCTATTTCTCCTCCATTGAAATCCCACACATGTCGCACGTATAACGTGTCGTGCCATCTTCTCCTCGCCAATGCCTGTTCAGGTACGTATGTGTGGTGACCTCCTGCATGCATTTCTGGCACAGAAATTCTGATTGGATCCATGTGTGGTGCACCTGTATAAATACATGTATGCCTTTAAAAGTATGTAATTAAAATACTTGTTATTGCAATATTTTGGTTACCTTTAATAAAACGCCTGAGCTTGTGACTGGTAGATAATTGCTTAATTATAGAATAATATAGAATAAATAAGAATAATATCAGCATTTTTTAATACTAGAATACACTTACATATGGCGCGTCAAGCTCTCCGTTGTGTATAACTGTTTCTAACAGCATGTAAATGCTTTTACACCGTCATGGCGGCGCTCATGTAATTTCAGCCCCCATGTTGTTTTCAACGCATTCCCACAAACGTGGCAAACAAATGACATCACTGAAATAGACACTGTCATTCATTAATTAAGCGCCACTTGATTTACTTCGCAAAATATATTACACAAATTGTAGTTTGTTAAAAGAATATCATCTGTAAAGGCATTTTCTTAAAAAAATACGTCTCGTGCAAACAAACGCTTATTAAAATCTTAAAAGATGGCTTATCTAGCTAAGTAAAACGACATAAAGCGTTTCACTTTCCCTTATGCATATGACCGTAAGCATTATGATCATAATAATAATTAAATATAAATTTAAAAATCTTACAGCAATAGTTATGGATATAAAAAAGAATAAAAAGTTTTAAAAGCTTTCGACATATACGATAACTCATTATTATTATTATTATTATTATTATTATTATTATTATTATTATTATTATTATTATTATTATTATATAAGATGCCTACGTGCGTTTGTCATTTTAGGTAGACTAATTGCGTTTGCCTTATGAAAATGCCAACGTGCGTTTGCCAAATTTAAATTCTTCAGAAAATGCAATTGTTTGTACAAATTGCATCGCAAAAAATATTCATAAAACAAATAAAAGCCATTATTGAACAACTGAAAGTCAAAACAATTGAAAAAATGTGGCAATATATCTTAATATGTGACATTTTAACACTACCTACGTGCGTTTGCATTCATGGACACAATTTGTATCGAAGTGTTCTCGGAAACTATGCAGACATGAATGGTGACCAATACACCGATCGAAAGACAAAACAATGCATTCTTTTTTGCGCTATGTCATTTGAACGAACTCTCGCGCATTTGTGGTCACGTGACTTTTTTTGCTCATCCCCGGTGAAAAATGCAGATGTTAGTTACGCGCATGCGTAATACGTACACGTTTTCTATCAAAACAGTATCAAACATTACGATAGAATTAATTAGTTCAAAGACAATTTAATAGATATGTTACTTTTTATAGTAGCACATTAGTACAGTGTTTCCGCGATTATTTGCATAACTCGGCGAATATCAGTTTGCCGGTGATTGTTTTGCCTCAGTTGAACGTTCGCATGTAAAATTATTTTTTGATTTAAATGAACTGAGAGTAGTTTTAACTAAGTAATCATTATTTATCAATCCGTTCAAACAGTATACTTTGCAAAATTGGAATAGTATGCAATAGTCAGTATAGACTATTCAAGATGTATGGTACAGTACCATTTTGATCTATTGAACATGGATGAATGTCATCCTGAAATAAGAGATACGTTAGGGTGCTATAAAAAGGTGCTATAAAAAGGACATAATAACCGTGTTCAAGAACTCCAGTGGACCGTGCACTTGAACAGAATATGAATTGGGATGCAGCTTCAAAAAAAAGGAATCACACTATTCATGCAGTTCTTTACTATCTGCTCGAAGAGGATGAATGGTGGGACGCATTCCGCAAGGAGTAAAATAGTATTTATTATGCTCGATAAGGCTGGAAATAACTCAAAGAAAGACATGGGACAGGAAACTAGGCCGTCGAGGGTAAGACGTGACCAAAAAAATCTTAAAAGCCTAGCGTAGATGTCAGTAATGATGAAATGTACTGCATCTCAAACGGAAAGTCAATGCCAAAATACGTAGCTGAAGATATAACACACGTAATGTAGAGAGGGGAGCAATAAATGGAATAGTTCAAACAAGGATGTTTTAAGGATGCATCGAGAATTAAGAATGCAATAAAGCGCAGGAAAAAGAAGAATGTAGCCAAATCAGCATCTGCTTCCTCTAATGTAACTACAAAGGGCAATAAATTGAAAGAGCTGAGATGTTCTAGAGATATGTTCGGTTATTGAAATGTACGTCGATTTGAAGAGGGTATTCAGATATCCTTTAACACCGGTTCAATTGACACTTTCACTCATTGATAGGTACATAATAAAGACAGACCAATCGAAAATGACAAATAATAGGTATCAAGTAAAATTGCAAACACTCCTCAACAAAAACAGACGTCATTTATGTAGATGCTAAGTTCTTCATACATTCAGCAAATTCTATTTTGTATTTTCTGACTGCTGCTTTCGTCATCAAAACCATTCCGGAAAAGTACAGTACACACGAATTGCAGATTTGAAATGCACCAATGAACAGGCCGACACCAGATCAGTTTGGTACATCAAACATTGCACAGAGCATGAAAATAAACCGAACATTGTTCTTCGTGGTTCAGATACTTATATTTTAGTATTGTTATTGTTTTATGCCGAGACATATAATGTTCCACTTTTGATGAATGTTGGAAACAACAAAAGGAAATATATCAGTGCCACTTAGCTAAGCAGTCATCTTGGTAAAGCAGTCTGTAGAGAACTTCCTGTTAACTTGCAATGAAGTTTACGCGATATTTGGATGCTTTCTACCAGCTAGGTCTTTCCCATTAAGAAGAAAACGAAACGGTTACAGACACAGAATCATTTGTATGTGCCCTTTTCAGAATGTGCCCTTTTCAGAAAGCCTAGTATTGACAGTGTTGACAAGACGATGTCCGATAATTTGTGTTTATGTCAAAGTATGTTCCAAGGAGCTCAGTGCAGACTTTATCTAAGCTATCTAGATTCGACCCATCGCTTTTAACCGTCGTAAAGACCAGCACTTCACAACAAAATTATGTCACATACGTCTGGAAACATGCTTATCACGCAGTGCCATGTGAGCTTGTTCCAACAGAAAAAACGTGGCGATTGAAAGACAATGGCTAGGCTATACAATTGTGTCGTATGATTGGCCCCAGTTACCAGATAGCATATGTCAAGGTCTCGATAATCGATAATGAAGAAGATGATGATGACGGTGATGAAAGTGAAGATGATTCATCATCATATAATAACGATGTTTCTGATAAAGAATAATAAAATAAGGTAATTTTTATTTCATACCGCCGAAAATGGCAATTGTGTCGTATAGAGTGTTTTGCTAATTGTTCCATCCATGATCGTTTACGAGCTTCGTCATGTGATAATACGCTAACTGTGATTTATTCGTATCGAAATATGATATAATTATATGATATTTTACATAATCAATTAAGAAAAGGTCACTTGGTTTAAACCGTTATTTGCCAAACTTGCTTTATTTTATTTTTTTTTACTTTTTTTGTGATGACAACCAATCGGACTGTGATTTGATTCATATCTATAAAAGATGATATCTAATATATAACTTTTTGTACATGTTGTTATACATTAATTATTTTGCGAAAAAGAATAGAATTCAGAAACCCACGTCTTTTATTACCTAAATTTACGACAGACTAATATTGTAACGGTTTTACACCGATATACTCTGAACGAAGAGCAACCCCAGATTGCCCGAATACACATCATCTCCCCCTAATTAAAATTTGTCCCAAACTTTGGCGAGATGCAGATCTGGGGTGCCTCAATAAACACAATATATTTAACAATATAATTAATTAATGTACCAGGAATCAACTGAAATGATGGCCCTATTGCCTCAATTACTCGCACAAAACATAAATTTCAATGAAAGGATCCTTTCTAAAGACGACATACATTCAACAAATATACAGGCAATCACTTCAATCAAGTCCAAAACATCAAATACTGGCACATTTAAAACAGACAACACATAATAGCAGGAGAAATATTCCACGCTTAAAACAACTCTGTATGATCAAAATGCAACAAAAAATAACATTCAGTGTCAAGAAACATGCACTTAAGGACAATATTATGACATATATTAAATGTGCTTCTAACGTGACATAATAATATTCACAGTGTCCTTAAAACAAAAACAACGTAGCTTTCATCAACTTCTAAACAACATACTAACCATAACATAATGTATAACCTTAGCAGGAGTAAATGAATACTTTATGACACATTAGGTAGAAAGTGAATAATTTCATATTGGCACTTACAATCTGATTCACATAAACACATTTTATAAGTATCAATATGTATATGAAAGTCTAAAGAAACAAGTACAGTAGTCGAGAATTAACATAAATCAAACACAATGTTTATGTTTATACCCGCAACCAATAGTAAGATGCCCTAATAAATACACTATAGACGTTTTTTGGTAACACCACTATGAGAGCAAAAGTATATAACACCACATATTAATGGGAAATAACTACAAAAAAACCCTCAATAAATCAATACGAGAAGGCACCGCTGGTTGGGACATTTCAGATCAAAAGAACATAATTATTATAAATGTAACTATCTATACTTAAAGCTACACAAAAATGAATGAACTACTGAATATGAGTGTATAAATGAAAACTGTAAAGAAATGGAAGAAATAGAACACAGATTGTAATAGGATATACGTAAGTGTGTGTTTAAGTTTCAAATTTTAATATTAGAAATGTGGAAAGGTGAAAACTGTTTTTTAGATATTATAAAATTGAACACCGTATAAGGGATCAAAACATCAACAAATAATTTCAAAGAAGCATTGAAGATTTCTTTAAATGATTAAATTAACTTTATGATCACAAACAATACAAGCAATTATATCACATTATCAACTTACTAGTACACAACAAAACTTAATATTTACAAACATTTTTAAACCTCCATGACAAAAAACTGACTACATATCTATACAAATTCTACGATATCATTATAATTACAAAGTGATTGACCTTAACGAGAGGTCTATTTTTAATGTATTTTGAGCTTTGGATTTCAAACTTGATCCATTATCCCAAGTAGATTTTTTAGCAGGTTCCCCCCAAAAAGGAGTCAAATACTCTAGTCTATTGTGACCATCCCGCTGAGCCAATATGCGTTTTACCTTGTAAAATGTTCTATCATCAGATAAAACTTCACAAACATGATCTGTTAGCTCAAGCGCAGAGTCTCGAACCTAACAGGTTTTTAAATAACTTTGGGGCAGTGTAGCCTACAACATTGCCCACTTTTGGCACCGCAGTGTGTCTTGATTGTTCATCCACTCTATTAGTAGCTAATGAACTATACGTGGTACTTTAGTGTGGTCTAACGGAGCTGGCTGGCGAATATGAGCAAAAAGGTTTCCGAAATGTCACCGTTGTGGTAGGGTCAGCCAATACAACCATATGTTCACTCTCAACCATGTTCACTATGTAAGGACCCTGCTATTGGAGCTTTAATTTTTTAACCGGTCCAGCTGTTTCATTAGTAAGATATCCATTGTCACCTTTACAACTTAAGATTGGCGGCCTTGACATTTTCACGCTCAAGCATTTTTCCGAAGCAGCAACATTTTTGTCCACAACATTATGGCGAATAGTGTTTATATATATCTTTGCTTTTGAAGCATGTAGATGTGCCAATGTTTTGGCATTGTATTAAAATCTGTAACAACTGGTGTCAAGAGAAATTATCACCGCTGTGAGTACACTATTTTGATCTGTGAATACTTAGTAGTTGAATTCACTGCATTATTCATGCTGAACACAACTGCATGCAGCATTACATTCTAATTGTTGAGTTGGTTATTCATGCATGATGTTAATTTTGTCGCTAATATGCGGTGTGTACGTTCGCAAGCACCAGGACAATGGTACTACAAAACTTTGGAGTAAACTGCTGAGGAGCACAAAGAAGTCTACACAAATCACCCGTTACTTAAAGTCGGCGGTAATGCTTCCCTTTCAAGATACTAATAGTTTATAAGATGCTTCAAAGAAATGTCAGCGGTCTGACACCTACGAATATTTTCACTCGTCATATTAAGATTCTGAAAAGCAATTAGTTAATAGACCTCCTTTTGTTCCTACTTACTGGACTTTGTTACACTTTTTGAATATGTGGCATCAGTACACACTGAAGACGACGAACTAGTGACTTCGCTTTATCCAGAAACCAATTCTACTTTCATCAACATTAGGAATCGTAGAGTCCAGCAGTCTCAAAGTTCTAACGTCAGCACCCTGAGTATCAAATGAACGATTTGCATTGTCGGGTGAAGTACTCTCTGTTTCATCTCAACATTGTCAGAAAATTTAACCTGTTGGTCTGTTGTCATAATGGCGTTTCGAAACGTTACAGCATGTGAAGAACTGTGATTTTTGAAAGAACGCTTACTGCGCTGAGTATGTGATTTTGTAAACACCGGTGTATTGTACTCCGTATCCATGCCATGTATATCACAAGGAACAATGTCAACGCGATTCACTATCAACGGTGTGTCCATCCACATACCGAAAGCGAACATATGTCTGTTTTTCCGGCACATAAGGAAACAATGCATCCTCTTCATTTGGAATACAGAACAATTTTATTCAGGAAATTATGATGTGCGAGACAAGCTGTCGGCAACTACGATTTCATTAGCTGATTTCAATTCAATGTCTCAAACAAAATGTTGTAAAATAGCTAAACATGGTTCATATATAGCACCTTTGAGTTGTTTCTGGAAAAATAGTTTTAATACTTGATGATCACACTCAATAACAAAATGTCTTTCTCGTATGTAAGAAGCACATTGAAGTACGCTGGTGACAAAAAGGGACGGTACTTCGCTGTTCAATTCATTGGTACAGTTACGCACAGTTCCATAGCGTATGTTAAAAATAGGCGTATTTTAATGATTTCAAGAAAATCTTGATTACAATAAGTGTGCGGAAAACTTGTTATTGATTGATGGTAATTCATTTCTGGGACATAAATGCAATCTTGAAAGCCCCGCAGTCAAAATAGCAATTCCCGTGAAGCGCGTTACAACGTCGTACTTCAAAGTTGACAAACGTTGAAATGCATTGTTAAAACAAGGTTGAATAATGGTTTGGTTTGAAAGTTGAATGGACGTGGCGATTTCAACTTTGACAAAATGGAAAGGTGTAATTAAAAATTCCTTGTTCTGGTGGACCAAGAATTCTTGCAAAAGAGACTTACTATCTCTGTGGACGGCAGCTTTGTGCATATAGATGAATATACACATGTTATAATACAATGGTATTATTCAACAAAATAAATTCTTGTGAGTTATTGAATATGAAATATTAAAAAAAAACATATTTGTTAATGAAATTGTGTAATATATTGTATATGTTTATAAACATATTTCAAAGATGTAACTTCGACGTTGTATCAACCTTGAAATATACCGTAATTTAACGTCGTAACTATATATAATATCGTTTCAAGAACTACTTTAAGTGTATCTAAACACCAATTTATTTATTTATTTTTACCTCAATGTGGTAGAATATAATACATGATTTGAGAGAAAAAATATAAATTTATAAATATTTCGAAATTGTTTCGAATTGCGCGAATAGTGTCAATATACAATAGTCGTACTCGTAAATCCTAATATAACTGACATTATATGAGACAATTGAATTCGTCTTCGAGTGTATTACAAAGTTGACATGTTCGTTTATTGCATGATGATATTTGTGGTTTATGCCATCTGACTGAAAGTTAAACTTTGGATATACATGTAGTAATATATAATAATATAGTTTGCATTAAAAAATGTCAAGCTCTCAACTTACACAAGATGTGTATAAAATAGTTCAATTTATGTTTCAAATTCCTTGGTTAACAAGCAAATCACATGTATCATAAGTTACTCGAGTTGCCCAACTGGTTTCTGCTGCAATATTTTGTATATCAATTAACACTGCGTTACAAGTAAGTTAAATAAAATATAAAACAAACCGTCATTGTCATTTTAACCAAATTCATTTTTAGATTGAAAGGTTAAATGTATATAACGTGTTATGTATCCATACCACATAAAAGCTTGATTGCGAAACACGACGTTTATGTGTTTATTAGATTTATTAAGGTTGCAGATGAAATCAAAACATGTTTGCGGAATTTCTCTTTAAACTTAAAAATGGTTAAATGTTAGTACATACAGAGGTTGGGTTCGAGTTTAAACACAAAGTGAACCCCTGTTGCGCTGACCTCTTCTAGACGGTAACCACAACATGTATCAATATACTTTTTTGAATGTTTGATGATTTCTGTCTTCGTTGACTTTTACAATATAACTTGTTTAGTGTCTGTTACACCATAGCCATGATTATTTGAACAGGGAACGTGTGAAACAATTTGGTTACTGGACTTTTTCCTGTAGTTTTAATTGTATATGTATTGTACTTGCATACTCTCTGATACGAAGGGGTAGGGCGTAATTTGGTTTCATGCAAACATTAAATGAGAAAAATGTTTCATGGCAAACAAAATGGCGGATTACGAATGAAAAGTACCGATTCATGTTCCAACTTTTGCTGGTAGGTAAACTTTTTCTTCATATTTTGGAAAAAAAATGTATGCGTCCATTATGTAGCGAAAAACATATTTTTCGATCGACATCTTAGTTTGGTATCAAAACTTTTGAGATGAAAATGTTATTGAACAGATTGTGGCTTACAATTCATTGTTTACAAATAATCGTGTTGATTTTATCCACAATTGTTCGTATTTTCTCGGCATAAAGGGCATATCTGTGCATGTTGTAACTGTGCTTGCCTGAATATATTCCTATTATCCAAACTTTATGGTTATCACTTGACAGTACACGTTACCAAATATTTGTGTTCCTTACCCCCCCCCCCCCCATTTTGTTTATTGCAAGCACATTATTTATGTAACCAAATTACTTCCCACCCCTTGCATGTATCACTTTTCTAGTGATATCGTACATGTCATTATAAGTTTGTACATACACATCTAAAGTTGATTAATGCACTTTCAATTGATTAATCTGGTTTGTATCATAACAATTTAAACCAAAGTGACTATCGCTTTTCAATGAGACGCAATACTAAAGTGTGCGAAATGCATGAGTGAACATAATCTCCTACATTTATTATAGTGGTTATAAATTACATGAGAACAAATGCACACCTGGGGTGGTGTTCAATATTAGTCTCATTTGGATCTCAGAACAATGTAGGTAATCGGATTGCGTGATATAAATAACGGACCTATACAGTGAATGGAGTCAATGATGTATAACCATAAGATTGACTTAAGTTGCGTATTGAATAACACCCATTGTCACTTTTTTTTACTAAAGGGGTCATAGATCAGCAATGACTCTCCTTGCCTGTCCTAGTTACGAATAGCGATTCGGCGTTTCAAATAATGGTAGATTATCATATGGACGGTGCGTTTGGGCTTGTGTTTGCTACGAAAAGTACCCTGGTGGGATTGACGGCCTTGGTCTGACTTCCCGTGGTCTGGTTGTCTCGTTATATGCGGGTGTTGGGGGTCTCCCATCGGTTTATGGTTTAGGGTTGTCTACGCGTTTGGTTGGGCGATATGCCATTCAAACATGATTCGTTTTAAGCACTACATAAGCTGATAAAATATATGTGTTCACATGCATATACACATTGGGCAATAAACACTCTAGCAGTTACTATCCTGTACGAAACATCATATAGTTTTGGGGGAAAAACAGCTATGCAGTTAATTTTATATTGCTTGTAAGGTAAAATAATGAATAAAACGACCATCAAAACCATTCCAAAACATTTCATGTTTATGCAAATATAACGATGTAAAGGCAACACATGAAACAACTTAGTGTGTCATAATAACAAAAACATTGCACGCGGATGTCTGCTACTGTTTATGTGTAATATGTTTCATGTGATTTTGTTGAACGGCTTTAAGTTGTGACCAGGTTGAAGTGTTGTGTTGTTGCGGTTTTTGCAAAACTAAGACGTGGATGAGGACAGAACCAAAGCTTTGACAATACTTCGAGATAAACTGATTATATAAGTATTCATAAAGTGTATAAATGACAACATTTACCAAACCTGTTCGACTAAAAAAACTATTCTTATGATGGCTGTGGCATATAAAATAAGCACTGGATTTAAAACAACGTATGTGTCTACGTTAGTAAAAATATGTGTGGAATCTTACTTGTTTAGCTGTTGACTAGGATATTTGATTTAACGTAGGCAGAGAAAATGGAAAATGCAATGGTTTGCCGTCCACATGAAATGATATTTTATTGGAAATATATGCCCCAAATTGAACAATATTCTAAGGTAAAATTTAAGGATTTTTAGGCTTTTATCATGTATCAAGACTAGCACAACTATTTTCTCCTTATTTTGTGAACTTAAAAAACGAGTGCAGATGACAAGTCAGTTAAAATATAAAACCTATAACAGAATGTTTATGTTTATATGCTTGCCACATGCTTGGCAAGTGCGACCTTTTTCCTTCACTGTATGTCTTGAAAACTTGATAACTTTCTTTCATCTCTGTGTGTTGGTGAGCCTGCAGTTCATCTTTTTGTTGATTTTTACTTCCATATTCATCGCACAAGAACATCTTTGCTTCGTAATACACATATAAATCTTTGTATTATTACTATTTCAATGTATGCCAATTTGCAAATAAACTTTGTATCATAACTCTTTCGCTTGTAAATTCCTCAGAAAAATACATTTACTGTTTTGCTTATTTATATCAAAATTGTGTAATTGCCTAAAATTATTTAAACAATTGTTCGAGTTTATGAATGTTTAGATGTCTGAAAATACGGTCTGATGAACTGTTTACGTTCATAATCAAAATTGATGCATTCAAATAAGAAATGAAATTCGTCACCTATCTTGTTATATGTTTGACATAGTCTTTCGTTGATTGGTGTTCTATTATAAATACCTGTTTCTATTGATAGCATATATGTTTTTTGTTCTAATTTTAATGAGTGGATAAAGTAAAGATTTTGTTGTAGAGCGAAGGTAGTTCTCTTAGTCGAAAGACATTTTGCTTGAATTTTAAAATTGTGAATACCATGTTGTTAGAAACATATCTTTTAATTTACGTTTAACTGTTAATTTATGGCATTTAGGGTTCATGAACTGTTGATTTTCCCAGGTGTCTATAAGGCCACACTTTTTTAAAATGGTCTTTAAAGCAAAGAACCAGTTGTAACTATTTTTTTTAAATATTCTTAGGTAAAGTTTGCGTTGTGTTTTACATGCATGTATATATGGTGGAAGAAAGTTTGATTATAGTGTTGTTGTTGTTGCTGCTGTTGTTGTTTAGCGTCGTCTTCGTCGTTGTCGCTGTTGTTGTTGTTGCATAAACGTGTCTAATAAACAATCATTTTTTCTTCGATATCTAAAGCTATTGGTACTGTCGTATTATTTATTTAGTATAGGGATGATAGATAAAGACTGCTATGTAGTTTACGATGTTAATTCGACGCTAGCTAGCTACAGACTGCTGATAAGCCTGGCCACTCGCAGGTAGCCGATATCATATTACAACACCTCCCTTTCAAGTTAGTAATTTAATGAATGTATTATTTAGAGGTGTTTACTTCTGAAACAAATATTGTCAATTTATTTTATATGAAACATTTTATATATTTCGACTAACACGATTCGATTAGTCTTTCTGGGTTTCTTGACAATCTTCCTGATCTTGTTACGTAACCATTCCCCAGTTCCACGGTCTCCTCATTACTTTTCCATGAAGATAAAGAATTTTCACTATCATTCTTATTTATCTGAACCATCTGTTCTCCTTGACCATCCTGCTGACCATTAGGCCGCCTGGGAGTTTCTATAAGATGGCGCCTATTCCGGCGGATAATACCTTCATCCGTCTCAACAGATATTTTCCTTTTTGTAAAGGGACTTAATAAGTTCCAATCGATTAGCGGTCGCTGGAATGTCATCGAAAATCATTTGAACATATGCGTCACTCGCGGACTGCAGACTTTCGGATTCTTGATCAATTAACGTACACAGAGGTGCCCTTGATAGACAGTCGGTTGTAACCAGTTTACATCCGCTTATGTAAACAATGCTAAAATCGTAACGCATAAGGCGCATGCGAAACCTCTGGATTCTAGCAGGTAAATCGGTCAAGTCTTTCGTACTTAATAAAGGAACTAACGGTTTATGATCCGTTTCTAGGACAAACTTGGATCCTGTTAAGAGGTTTTGAAACTTTTCGCAAACCCATAATAATGCAAGGCATTCTTTCTCTATTTGAGCATACCTTTGTTCTGCTTCAGTAAGCGAACGAGAAGCAAACGCTATTGGTTTCCATGTACTTCCTTGCTTTTGCCTAACAACTCCCCCCATGCAAAATGAAGAAGAGTCTGCTGAGACCATTGTTTCCTTATTAGGATCATACTGGGCCAAAACCTTGGGAGAACTTAACTCCTCTTTCAATTTCTTGAAGGACGATTCTTGATCTGGACCCCAGAACCACGAGTTTTTGTCCTTTAAATGGTCTCGCAACGGTTTAGACATTTGTGCTAAGTTTGGCGTGAACGTTATTAATTGATTGCACATTCCAAGAAATCTCCGGATATCTGAAATATTCTGCGGGTTTGGCATGTCAATAACTGCTTTCACTTTGGCTGGGTCGGCCCCAATTGTGCCCTGACCTACAACATGACCTAGAAATGTCAAACTGTGTTTACCAAACTGGCATTTTTCTTTGTTCAGTGTGTTGCCAGCCTTAGAAATGAGCCCTAACACGCGAAATAAACGCTGATCATGTTCATCTTTATTCTCACCGAATATGAGGACGTCGTCCATTTTGCAAACTACGCCCGGTACTCCTTCTAACAATGCTGACATTTTTCTCTGAAAGAATTCTGGCATAGCATTTATACCGTATGGCGAGACATTAAAGCAAAACCTACCGAATGGGGTTATGAATGTAGTTAAATGTCGCGATTCACGTGCTAATCTTACTTGCCAGAATCCGTGGCGTGCGTCAGTTTTCGAAAAGAAACGTCCTCCAGCGAGCTTTGCAAGTGACTTGTCTACGGATGGTAATTGAAAACGCTCTCGTTTTACTGACTTGTTCAATTTTGGCAGATCTACACATATCCTAATTTGACCATTTGGTTTAGGAGCTACTACCATTGGCGAACAGTACTCGGTCGGCTCTGATACTTTTGAAATAACCCCGATCTATCCATTTGCTCTAGCTCGGCTTTGACTTTTTTCATTAAAGGCAATGGTACTCGACGCGGTGTAGACAATGAATACGGCTTTGAGTTTTCACTTAATGTGATTTTGTATTCCCAATCAGTTTTACCTAATTTGTCGCTAAAGGCAATGGGGAATTTCTCATATACTTGTTCATACGATGCTTTGACATATGAAATGTATTTAAAATCATTTACCTGAACAATTTGTAGTCTCTGATTCCGATCTCAATCCTGTCGCGAATTAAACTATCGTGTAAAACCCTGAACTCACAGTTTTCTGGCAAATGGTACAGTTCTGTGATGAAACTGTCCACGCTTTCACCAACCATTTGTGATCGTTGGTTGAATTTGGCTCTCTCGAAGATAACGTTCTTTTTAGGAATGAAATGCTGATTGAGTTTTTCTACTACAGTGTCAAATTTCTTGCTGTTTTCATTCGAATGATTGAACGATGACATAATTTCTTCTGCTTCTGGTCCCATTGAATAAATTAAAGTGTTAACTTGCACGTACTTCTTCGTCTTGTTCTCTTAATCCTGATGCAAGCCTAAATCTCTCAAACCGTTTTAACCACTTTTCCCACTGTTCTTGCTTTTGGAAATCAAATTTTATCCAAAATTAACACTAGAGCAAATAGTTCCAATATTATTGTTGAGTTTAATCCCACCGCTGCCACCATGACGTATTATTTATTAAGTATAAGGATGATAGATAAAGACTGCTATGTAGTTAACGATGTTTATTCGACGCTAGCTAGCTACAGACTGCTGATAAGCATGGCCACTCGCAGGTAGCCAGTTTTTCGTAAATCGTATAATTTGGTATTGAACTATTCATTTTCAAAATTAACTTTAGAAATTTAAGTTGGACTCTTTCTATAATGTCTAGGTTGCCATATCCCCATATTTCTGATCCATAAATTAATACTGGCTTTACTGTTTTGTTAAAAACTTATAGTTGGAGTTCAATAGGTAAACAAAGTCTGTAAGAGTTTCTTAAAACAATAAATGTGGCCCGTGTTGCCTACGCTGCAACATTTTTTTTTTTTCATAAATGTTATTGTTCTACTAGATAAAACTCCTAAGTACTTGTATTCATTTGCAGTTTCAAGTGAATGACTATTTAGTGTGAAATTAAAATACGGTGTCCTACCCTTTGAGAACACTACGATTTTAGGCTTTGTTGTATTTATAGTTAGCTTCCAATTAGAACAATAACTATTATAATCATCAAGGGGAGTTTGCAAATCCTTTGCTGTTTCCGCCATAATAACTGTATCATCCAAAAGTTCCAAATATTGAGGAAGTGCGTTATCTTCATTTAGATTTACTGAAATTCCGTTAACTGTGGGTACTGACTGTAGTTAGCTGTAAAGAACATTAAGGAAAAGAGAAAATAAAAAAAGACGAAATATGTTCCCCTTGCCTCACTCCTATGTTCGAAGGAATGAAATCTGAGTACTTTGAAGTAGTTGAGGACAACACACATGACTTAATATTGTTGTACATAGTCACTATAACGTTTAAAACAAGCTGGCCTAGCGATTTGGGTGCAAATCGATACAACTTTAATTTTTAGTTGTTGGTTACATGCAAAATAATTAATTGTAAAATAAAAATGACGGCACTAGTAGTAAATATAGCGAGTTGTATTTAATCGATATCCATATACATAAAGACTTTATTTCTGATAATGATACGTATAAAACCCCAATGTTGAACGAAAAAAATATCCCAACAAGTAGGTTATTGTTTAAAAAAGAAGATTTCGATTACAATATTTCATTAGATTAATTAAATGTTGGTGGAATCACTGCTTGTTTTGTTAGTATTATTCTTAATTGTATGTCAGGAAAATCGTATAGCAAGACATATAGGAACCTTATTTTGTTGATATGTAATTGCAAATTGTTTGTCATCATTAAATTTATGTTTAGCACATGTTGACTGAAACATTGTGAGGGAGCAAGAATTGTGACGTCACCACAAATGTGTACGACCACGGCGATCTTGACACAACAAAAGGTATGTTGTTTTTTATATTTTCTTTAGTAAATTGAATCAAATTCAAACAAGACCTAGCCCATGGTACGCCACATGATTCCAGCTTTCACGTGGTATACTGTCTGTCATTCTTGATGTTGTAGTTTTTGAGAACATTCAAAAACAAATTTGGAATCGGCGATGCAGACAACCACACATTTTGTTAATTTTGCAAAAACAATGATACATCGGCTAGTTTCAACTGGTTATTTACAAAAAGATATATAAACAGCAAATATATGCCAGTTACAATACCTTTTTCAAGGCGAATTGATGTTTTTGAAAGAAACAATATTAAATTATGCGAACGACCACACTCGAGAATTTTAGTCGAACGACCACACTTTTTTTATCTCATGTTGATAGGAGTGCGAATAAAGCTTTAAATACTTTATTTGTTAATATGTATGGTATATCTTTTAGATGGAGAGTCGACAACCTCAGGTCTGCAGATATTGTGGTAAGGTCCTTGCGAACATTTCTACACTGCGGCAGCACGAAACAACACATATTGGAACGGGCATGGGTTATATGTGCAGTGAAAAGATTTTTCACAGCAGGGCAAACTTGAATAGACACAGGTTAGTTTATACAGAACAGTTTATATTAGAAACCTTAAAGAAGTATCGCTTCGTATATGTCAAATCTGCACAACCTTTATTATGTTTATACGTATGACAAAACCGTTATCTCGTATATTTATCGAATAGGTATAGAGATTCGTTACAGAGAAAAACTTTTTGTGTGCCAATCTGGGATAAAGTATTAATATATATATTATGATAGAATTTTTTTTTTTTATAAAATGATATGCATATATATAAATTTACTTTTCAGATGTCATGTGCATGGCGAGGCGAAGCCCTTTGTTTGTATAAATTCAGGGATGTGATTTGTCCGCGGATTCGCGGTATTCCGCGGATTTAATGGCCCCAGGGACCCCCCCCCCAAAAAAAAAAAAAAAAAAATATAAAAAAAAAAAAATATATATATATATATATATATATATATATATATATATATATATATATATATATATATATATATATATATATATATAATAAAAAATACATAGCTGATTAAAAAAGATACTAGTGTGCTTTTGGTTGTAAGAGTTGATATCCCAGTTTGCTTCAAATTTAAAGTCAGAAGAACCCTCAAAAGTGCTTGTAAAAAGCCAGTTTTTCCTCTGCGGCAGTGTGCTTTTGACCCCAAAAGTGCCCCAAGATCCCATGGCTGAAATAGTTTCTGCCCTCCAGCTGCCAGGTCAATCACATCCCTGAAATTGCGAGAAGTAACTGTCACGAATGTGGGATGTCTTTCTTAAAAAAGTCAAACCTGAAGGCACATCTGGATATGCACAGGGGGGGAGTCAAGCCTTAAATGTCCAGAGTGTGAAAAAGTGTTTCGGCACCGGAGCAGCTTTTCCAGGCATAAGAAAATTCTCAAAAACAACATGGATTAATTATAATAATGCTCTATGTTACGTTTAATATTTTGTTCGATAAGTCTTAATACTACTTTTCCTGTTGTAACATGGTTATTAGAATCACATTTTGTATTTTCTAACAATATTTTTTTAAAGTAATCGCCGTAAGTAAATAAACAGGAAGGCATTTTCAGTATGGTTTTAGTAAATTCTTGCTTTTGTTTGAGGCGATGAGATTTTAGCTCGACTATTCGAAGACTAAGGAGAGCTATACTACTAACCCTACTGTCGGCCCCAAACCTTTTTTTAAGTTTTGCATGTAAGCACCTTTAAGTCATTATCTCAGCAAATACATGTATTGTATTGAAACTTTAGATATGTGTCCTCAACTATACAACCTAATTCATTTCAAGCGATATAACTCTATCTTGCATATAATGCAAATTATTGCCCTTCATTATTCGACATAGAAATTCTGGTTAAGGTTTTTGAATAGAAGCATAGTTAGGTTACGATCTCTGCAACTACTTGATGTATTGTATTGATACTTTATTCAACGGTACTCAACGATCAAGCGTGCTAAAATAATTAAGTAAGATAACTGTATTTTGCATATTATGCAAATTATGGTCCTTTATAATTTGATTAAGAAATTCTGGTTAGGTTTTGCAGGTAACCACATTTAAGTCAATATATCAGCAAATATTCCATGTATTGCATTGAAACTTTAGACACGTGATTCCAACTATCCAACCGACTTAATGAATCAAGTAAGATAACTGTATTTTGCACATAATGTAAATTATGGTCCTTTATTATTCGACTTAAAGATTATTGTTAAAGTTTTGCATGTATTACCAAAACTTTGCAATCTAAACTTAAAAGCGACGGAATAGTTGAGCGCGCAGTCTCTGTGACAGCTCTTGTTATAAAAGATCATTGTACTGTGATTAATTTCATTGTTGTGATTTTTTCTCCAGAACTTTATTAGTAAATTCTTGTTTTAGTCTGAGTCGATGGGTTTGCATAAATATTTTTGTAATGTGATTCATTTAACTTTTTTGTGATTTGCTAAGTGATTACATTTTTATGTTTAAGTTTTGCATGTAAACAGCCTGATCAGTATTACATGCTATATCAATCTTATATTGATGTGATTTATACTCTGTGATTCTTTACTGTGATTCGTTTGTATTTTTAAAATAAACACAATACACGTTTTCAAATATCAGTTTTATTTGATTTATCTTAGCAATCATTGCCATATAATAATAATTATTGCCATATAAGTGACATATAAATGACACCTCGTGGACGTATCTATGACATATATTGTAATGTTGTCAGTGTAATGTATATAACAGACCCAAAAAGGGATGGTTTAATATAGCTTTATTACATTCATACGCATACGCACATGCACGATCTTGAATCTAATCAATAACTGAACTATCAACATACATGCAACTGTTAGCCAGAGGCGGGCTTATCATACATATAGGCGGGTTTATCAATACTGGGCTCTGATTGGCCACTATACATATATACCCTCGCTACGCTCGAGGAACTCCCGGAACACTCTAGACAACGAGTGGACGTATCGTCATAGATACGCCGTGGACGTATCGTCATAGATAAGTCCATTCGTTGTCTATCCTATACACAATAATTTGTTGAAGTATTGGTCATGGTAAATTTATTATATTATTTATCTATTCTCAAATGAAGAACCAATGAACAAATTCCTCTGAACCACTCTATCAGTAGCAAATAACAACATACGCCATGTGAATGTCTACGATAAAAACTGCTGACCAAAGCAGACCTCATAAACCAGATTAACCACGGCATGTTCTAAAACCTTAAAACCTAAAAATATTTTATATATATTGAGAGTACAAGCACTGAATATACTGGAACATAACGATACACCTTTATTCAGAAATGAAACTGCATGTTTAATGTAATGTTTTTGTGAGTTTTATTTAGATAAAAAGTAGTTTAATTGAATGCATGGAAATATTGTTAAATCTAAATCGGATATTTTTTAATAAAGTGAAGAGAGTCTTGGTTTACAAATCGAATCCTAAAATCAATGTTTTCAAACTCAAGTTTTATGACAAAAATGCTTTCATTGGTTGTTAAAACTGGGCGTCGATTGGTTGAAAACCGAGCACGTTGATTGGTTGCGATCAGCATTCTGATTAGTTAAAATTATTCTTATCTAAATGACTATCAAAACAAATAGAGAAACAACTTTTTAGGTTACAGTCAACTATTTTATACGGCTGTGGTAAATCCGTCACAATAGTATGAATATGACAGTATGTAGTACTTATAAAATGCGAAGTTAAGTTTAAAGAGTTCCTTTACTGAAAATCTTTGAATAAATAAATGAAAAAAAATCAGAAAAAAACAACCTTTTAATAGCATAACTAATTATGCCAAATAATCTAAAAAAAGATTCTTTAGTAGCAATTTAAAAATAGGTAATTTCTTAGTCTGTGCTATACTAGATGGAAATTTGTTCCAAAAGGAAATACCAGAAAGAAGAAGGACTTTAACCCAAAACCTTTGACCTCTGGGACAGCATAAGCCCCTTTCTGACATAACCTTGTCCTATGTGTGTATATATATATATATAGTATCTTGGGAGATATGAATTTGTCTCCCATATAGTCCGAGGCTATGCCATTTTTTATTCTAAAGACGTGACTAAAAATAATCTGGTCTACACGTTTGTTGACAGGTAACCAGTTGAGTGATTTAAAGTGTTCTGTGCCAATGTGAGACCTTGCATCAAGATTCAAAACAAACCTCATTAATTTGTGTTGTGTGGTTTGGAGCTTGGTTTTAAGTAACTTGGTCAGACCATGATACCACATAGAACAGGCATAATCAAAATGGCATTGAATTAAGGTCATGACAAGGAGTTTCTTGGTGTGTTTTTAAGGTAACCTTTCTTTTGATATAGATATTTTAACCTTGCATTAGCCTTTTTTGATATGGAACGAGCCATAGAATCAAAAGATAGGGTCTGACAATATACAATAACAATATACATGAAAACTATTGATCTTGTTATTGTTTGTATTGTGTCAGAAGGTGCCGTAAAATATGAATCAGCATTTAAGAAAGTGTTCATTTACTACATTTTAAATGTATTGTTGTTATAAGTGTTTTAATTTCACGTTTAAAAGTGATTTCAAGTGGTTGATCTTTTCCCGTGTTATTGTGACGTCATTTGAAAAAAAAAAGTTTCCGGTTACAGTCGTCTCGATCGTTCTATTTCCAAAATGGGTAAGAAAGGATTACTGAATTTTTTTCTTAACTTAAAAGAATTATTTCTGAACAATTCTTGAATGCAATAAGTAACTATTGGTGTAAATATAAGTAATGAATTGCGGGGTTGATGCCATTATCGGGGATATGAACGCAATTGGGCTGGTCAAAGTTGTAATGTTGTGAGCATAGAAGCTCCGCCTCTATATGCAAATTAGTAACCGCCCTGCTAAGGCACCAAGGTGGAACCCCTAGAAGTATCAGAGAGGCAGTATGATTCAGACTATTGATGTACTCACATGTTATACACTTGTAGAATAAATGTAGCAAATATTTAAGTGTCTTTATTACATACCTACATTAAAACACAACAAAAATAAGCGTGGAATCCTTCGGACTCCACACAATTTGACCAGCTCAATTGCGTTCATACCCCGATAATGAGATCAACCCCGTAATGAATTCCTTAAATGAAACAACATAAAGTTTGAGACGATTTCAAGGAAAGTTATGGTAGGTGAAGAATGTATACCAACGAATACCGACAGCGCTAAACTTTGACGCAATTTTTGTCCAGTTTTAGCCTTACTCCGAACCTGAATTGAGGTTAAATATATGTATTTTTTATAGTTGTTTCATTAAGACCTGATACGAACCCTTAGCATTTGAGAAAAAAATAGCAAGTCTCCTGATTATCTTTTATTTAAAATTATGGGTGCTGTCATTAAAATAAATACTTTGTTCTTCTGCCTAGGCTAGACTGGACGATAAGTAGAAACTCTTGTTGCATCAAATGCAGGAGTGTTGATTTAAAGAATGTTTCTTGTGAATTTGTACAGAACAATAAAGTCGGTGTCTTAGGGTTTTTTTCAGCGTTCTTTTTTTAAAAGATTTTAGGATTTGCAATATTTCAGCTTTTGATTCTAAATGTTACTCACGTGAGTGAATGAGAACTGTAACTTGTACCTGGTATGGCACGCTACGTGCCTGAAATGAAACGTTTTATTGGATATAAGTTGATAGTCCCTTTTGAATCTAATGGTGATATAATTATTTCTTTATTTTGTAAAACATGAACACCACATGTTTTAAATAAAATCATTATTTTAATATATTCTTGTCTGCTTTTAGACCAAAATTCGGATGACAAACAACACTGTTAAAAATCATTGAAGACTGGAAGCAGGCACTAGATGAAAACAAATATGTAGCATCAGTATTAAAAACTTTTAACTATTGATGGACCTTTCTAATGCATTTGACTGCCTTCCTCATGACTTGCTTATCCTCATATTAAAATACTATGGTGTAAGTGAAAATGCACTTAACTTAATCGAATGCTACTTTAGCAATAGGAATCAATGCGTTAAACTAGGTGAAATTACAAGTGACTTTAAACATATTTATAAGGTAGTGCCCCAAGGCTCTATCCTGGGGCCTGTCTTGTTTAATATTTTCATAAATGATACTTTCCATTTTGTCAACAAAAGTAAATTATATAATTATGCTGACGACAACACTGCCACATTCTGATCACAATATAAATGAAGTCAAGAACACTCTAGAAGAAGACAGTATCTCTTTGATATTTAACCGAACCTCAACGAGTGGTAGTAAGCCGCACGGGCGGTTACAAGAACCCTCAGGTTCGACACAGGGCAAAGGCAGGGAGATTGGGCGTGAAAAACAACTGAGATGTTTTCATTTTTTTATACAATCTATTCAAGAATTTAAGTTCATTAATTATATTCAAATGGAAATAACACAGTAAAACAAAAACAACTATGAAACTAACAAATGTCCAAGCTACACCTAGCTGCTCAGGCAAGCCATAATGCAACTTTATGTTGTAAGATTAAAACGTAGAGTGTCAAATATTGATAAACACAGTTTAAATAGCTTAACTCCAAGTAATTTATTTTTAACTATCAACAATCAGAGAACTTTCACATCTCAGTTACAATAATCAAGTTTTAAATTGAAAAACCTATATGAAAAATGTGAGTGGCCCACAGGAAAACCACACACTACCTTGACAGAGTCCAGGAATATAAAAATGGTGAAGGTACCGCCAGAGGACAGAGAACTTATTGAAACTGATTCAGTCAGTCTTTAAATAGAAAGAAACAAATCCAAGTACGGTTTATAAAATATGAATATTAATACAAGTAGCATAGTTTAATTTGGTTATAAAATCAACCAAAAGACAAAGCTAAACAACTTTATAACAAGCCTATAGGTTGCTAATTATAAAACATTTTAATGATACACTTTATTCCAAACAAGCTACTTAAAGAAAACTATTCCATATTTAATTTCATAATAAACACACTTCCCAATGAATCATTTACGAACAAAATGGAACTAACCAGATTTGCATATATATATATACAGTTATTAACAGACAGCAGACAGTAAACTCTGAATATAAAATCATATGACAAAGTATGACTTAAACTTTAATGAAATTGAAAGAAGTATACATTGTAAATCATACTTATCATAATCCAAATAAAACTACTGAACTTCTTTAGCACGGGAAAATGTAGTTACATGTACACAACAGTCTACACTTTAGACTTCCGTCATAGTGAATTGGTAGAACCCGTTACAGATAAACTAGTTTTCAGATAACAAAATGCAAGCAAACCCAGATAAATTTCAGGCCATAGATATAGGTCCAAAATCTAAAAAATGCAATTTAACCATCCAGCTAGAGTAAAGTATCATCCCCTGCGAAGAAGAAGTTAAATTATTAGGTGTTATAACAGATTTTAGATTAAATTTTAATACTCATGTTTCAAACACTTGTAAGAAAGCATCAAGGCAAGTAAATGTATTAAAACGCATTGGCAAAAATCTCTGCAAATTAGGTAAACTTAATATCTACTACTCTTTTATTATGTCAACCTTTAATTTCTGTCCCATAACCTGGCATTTTTGTGGAGAAGTAAATACTAATAAGATTGAAAAGATACAAGAAAGAGCATTACGGTTTATCTACAATGACCATACATCAAATTATTCTTTTTTATTAATTAAGTCACATCTTCCATCAATAAAAATTAGAAGACTAAGAACTATTGCCTTAGAAACCTTTAAGATCATAAACAAACCAACACCAGTTTATCTTCACGATTTAGTTAAAATCAAAAATAACTCTTATTCTTTTAGGTATAGTAACACTGCAGAGGTACCCCAGGTATGGACCACAAAGTATGGCCTCAACTCTCTCCGATCGGCGGCGCCCAAACTCTGGAACTGACTCCCTCAACACTTTCGTGACGAAACAAACCCGAGTCAGTTTCGGAGTTTGGTCAACGCATTGAACGGACAGAGTTGTCTAGGTGTTCTTGTTGCGCTTTTCATAGTTAAACCTTCCATTCTTTTTGTTTCATCCCTGACTGGTTGTTGTCTTGCTTTTACCATGCTTTTTATTTTAGTTATGCTTAGTGCTTACCTAGCTTTTATTGCATCAATCATTTATATTTCTAACCATTGCTTTTGTCATAGATACCCTTTGCCTTTATAGTTGCTTTAAATTATGTTTATGTGCTTGCATGTTCACTGCATAAATGTTTGCTGCAATTTCTGAGAGGCTGGTGCTAATCAGGTCATCTTGAATCTGATTCATGCTGATATGTGTTTTAGTATCCTTTTAAAAAATGCCTTGTGCTACTTTTCCTTTCTTGCAGTTTTTTTTATTAAGTTCGTCTTAAGATCGTTTTAGACTACGGTCAAGATAAGCGCTAGCATCCCAGTTTTTAAATGTGTAAACTGTATATGACATCTGTATTTATGTCAATGTGCTAATTCACTATTTTAGTTAGCAAGGGGGAGGACGTAATTTGATTTCTGGCAAACATTAAGTGAGAAAAATGTTTCATGGCAAACAAAATGGCGTATTTTTATTGACAAGTGCCGATTCTGTGACCATTTTTTGCCTGGTAAGTTGACCTTTTTTATAATTTTGACAAATGAATGCGCCCAGTGTGTGGGGAAAAGCATATTCTTCAATCGACATCTTAGTTTGGTATCATAACTTTAAAGATAAAAAAGCTATTGAATAGATTGTGGCTCTGAAGGCAATATTTACAAATAAATGCGTTGAATTTATCCTCATTTTTTCGTATTTTCTCGGCAAATATGGCATATCTCTGCATGTTGTAACCGTACTTTTATATATATTCCTATCTTCCAAATGTCATGGTTATTACTCGATTGTACACGTTTCCTGGCCGAGTTTTTGTACATTAACCCCCTATCTTGTTTAGTGCAAGCACATTACCCCCATTGCGTGACAACGCAAACAACCTTCTGCATCATTTCAGTGTCTCCAACTGTTCATGATGTGCTGTAAATTTATCAACATACCTTTGACTAACTACAATTGTATGTGTTTACGATTATACCATGATAGCTAAAAAGTAATACAACAGAAATTATTCTACAATAACGTACCTAGATGATCATTCAAAACATTGTTTTGATGATATCCGTAACGATTAATACATAAATTAGGAAACGTAATACCTACCTTCATCATTTATCAAACAAATATACTATCATTTTCTGTTTTACTTATAGAAACGGAATATATAGACACATATTAAATGTACTGTCACGCTTTCATCAAATACGTGTATCTTAAATTGCTTCCGCGGATAATTTCCATGATAGTACCCCCGTGAGCCCAGAAGTTGTTAACACTTAAGAAAGGAATACAGATATTTTTATAATGGTAAACATAATCGTTTGAATTTGAAATTGTATGATTTAAAATATTATCACCTCCTTATACAGACTTTTATTTTGTGTATTATGTACGGTTGTTCTTGCAAGTGTTACCACAGTGACTTGAAGGGAATGCCAATTTCATCGAAATGTGACAGCTAAGAACAACATGCCTACAAAGGCACCCAAACGAAAAGTTGCAACAAAAACATGCAGCCAACATGCAGATAAAACTTCAATCTTTCAATTTTAGTATCGTATCGATACAGTAAGTTGAGAAAAAACTAAGCTACTTTAGCTTCAAACCGAAGAGTAGCCTCCCTTAGTATCAAAATTGCCATTTAACAAGGAAACTTATTGTCAAAAACATAGAAATAAATTGTTTCTTGGTGAGTTTAAACATGCATTCGTGCCTTATACTAAGCAATATCAAACTTCTTTAAAGTATCTTGATCAGCTCGACATAAGGAATGCGCACTTGCTGTTTATTCTTGCGAAGTCATTTGTAAATAAACTGCGAAAACTGTACAATAACTGAATAAGAGATTTATGGAAAACAACCAACCAACATTTTTCATTCAAATCATAAATTACCGTTGAATGATGCATTGAAAGGTTTCTTGACTTTTTTTTCAGCTTGAGATGGCAGATTCGGATTCGTCTGAAGAAGAGACAAGCAAAAAATGTGGAGTTTGTGGATTAAAGTGCAAAACAAAACGCTTGTGAAACATGTAGGAAAACTTTTCATGACATTGAAGTACTATTTGAATAGACATGTAAAGAACCATAGAACAGAAAATGTATGTCATTTTTGTGGAAATATATTTTTCAGTTTGCGGAATCTTAAACAACATGAAGAAGACAAGCATGCAGAAAAACCCAAATTTAAATGCAAGGTTTGTGAGAAACATTGCTCAAGCAAAACAGTTCTTCAGTCGCATGAGGCTGTCCATCGTAAGCAAGAGAAGCCTTTTAAATGTGAAACCTGCAGCAGAGCATATCGGTACAATTGCAGCCTTAAAAGTCATAGTAAACTGTGTCACCAAAATGATGAACAATATGTTAAGAACTTTAAATGTTTTACTTGTAGCAAAGTGTTTAAGACAATTAGGTTGCTTATTAAAGCAACACAAAAATGTTCATTCCGCACCAAGATTTGCATGCCATGTGTGTGGAAGACCTTTCAAATGGAGACAATGCTTTAAAGATCACCTTAAATCTTGTGATAAGTAAATTCTGCAAAGCCATTTTCAAGCTAGGACAGAATTTCACAATATTTTGGGTAAATATTCATTAGAACATCACTAATCACTTAGATTGAAAATGCATATGTTATTTGCTCAGGGTACTTGGTCCAAAATATTCTGTTGAGATCAGCTAGGTTGTTTCTGTTTTGTTTTACAAGTCAAATGTCATGATAAACTAAAGATCTTGGTTATGTCTGATTGTTGTAGAAAAAGTATTTCGTCAAATGTTTCTTCAATCTTTGTAGGTATTCATTAGTAAATGCTTTTGTTCAGAAAATTTAAGTTAGATATTCAAAGGTGGGGGTCTGAAATCTTAATTAAAAGCATGTGTTTTGAACACCCTAACAATAGTGTTTTTTATAAGTAATGCTGTGTTGTTTATCAATGATTGAAAAAGCGAAGTATTTTACCAGGAATTTTAGAGCTAAAAAAATTTTTGGGTGAATATTACTGAAAAAATCAGTTAGTAAATAATATTAACATTATTTTGTTGTTTAAGGCACATTCTAAATATGTTGTTTTGGTACTATGCATGACAAGTTGTTCAGTTTTGATTGGTATTACTATTTGGCTTGCTTTAACCACTTGTTGCATTTAATAAACTAAGGGCATTGGTGTCTGGTCATATTGACATGTAATTATTAGTTTTTCCACGGACCTATAAACCATGGATTGGCAACTGCCCCATATCTGTGAAACGATAAGAAATAATAATTTACCCATAATCCTTAGCGCGCACTCGGCAAATATCGGAAAATTCCGCCGAATCTCCCATCGGTGATTAACGGCGATCTTCAGTTATTTCCGCCAACCCTGCTAATAATGCCTTGTTCGTTATAGATTTAATTATAATTAATAAATGTGATTTTAATCAGATTCAATTGGACTATTATCAACTCAAATGAAAGTACCGCGCATTTGAGTCAATTTTACCTAATGTTTTCCTACATGTATATATTCTGCCGATGTCAGACGTCTCGAAAATGTCCACACGGTAAGATCTTGGAATGAAATCCCGCTGCACGCGTGAGTTTGAGATTATTGCATTAACACAGATGAGAGTTGCCAATCCATGGTTTTGCACAATGTTTTGTTTGTAGTTTTTGTTCAAGTATTTTATATTTGTATTGAAAGTAGGAGCAATGCCCCCACCCCACACTCCACACACACTTTAAATTATTATTTTCATTATACAATAATTCTAGATTGTGTAACTAAGAGTCCATTGTGCAATGCAATGTGTCTTTGTTATGCATAGCCTTTCAAATTTGAATTTTCAAGTTACCAAATAAATGATATATTACTTTGAAACTTATTCTGTATATCTGTAACATAATATCTGGATGTTACTTTGACAATTTTCAAGATTCGTGTCAATTAAAGGATCTCCTGAATTATCAAAGATGAGATTTTGTTGTTTGCTATTAAAAAATGTAGATTTTTTATGAAAATTAGTTGGAATGTATTTCTTTATGCAAACAAAGTACATTTAATTTTTTACATTTTGACTATTTTCTTAACAATGTCTTGATATGGGACAAGTGGTTGTTGTTTTATTCTTAAAGTGCGTAGTTTTTAGGTATAAATTTCGAATATTATAGTGACATGTAATTCAGGTCAAATCTTATAATTGTGATTTGTTTTTTGTTTAAAGCAGTGATGTGTAAAATAATATTGTTTATGACGAAGTTCCAGTGCTTACTCTGATAATGATTTTTAGCTCGACTATTTGAAGAATAAGGAGGGCTATACTACGCGCCCCAGTGTTGGTGTCGGCGTACTTTTAAAATCTTATGGCAAATTGGGAGTTTCACTTATAAGTCCAATACCCTTCATTCAATTCCCTTAATACTTCATACAGTTGTTCAGGACCATCACATAATGAGGTTAGATAACTCTATATTAGCATTTATACAAATTATAGCCCCTGATTGACATTGGAACTTGGGTTCAAGTTTTAGGGCAGGTTGGGATATTTATTAAAAACTTCTTTCTACATTCAATTGACTTGTTACTTCACACAGGTGTTGAGAACCATCACACAATGAGGTTTTATAACTCCATATTTTGCTTGATACAAGTTATGGCCCCTGACTTACTTTGGAGCTTAGGTTTAAGTTTTAGTGCCTTCATTCAATTGATTTAATTACTTATTATTCAGGGCCATTACATAATGAGGTTAGATAACTCCAGTACCCTTTATACAAACTATGTTCCCTGATTGACTTTGGAACTTACCTTAAAGTTTAATGGCAAGTTTGGATTTTAATAAAAAAATATATATACTTGACCAGATTTTCACAAAACAAGATATAAGAATGTCTTGTGTCATGGTGGGATGGCAGTGTCAACATTACTTTATGTATCGAATAATTTTAGCTAGGTCTGACATCTAGTGACCAAACTTGGCAAATAGAAAGAGGTTATGGAGACCTTTCATGGGATTGCCTTTTTAGGCCCATATCATCAAGGTCAAGGTCAAAGCTTCTTTTAATAGATAAATGGTTGGTATTGAATTACTTAATTAAGAGTTGACATATTGCGAGCAAACTTGGTATATATGAAGAGTTTATAGAGACATTTCATGAGATTGTGATTTTTGGTCACTGTTAACTTTATTAATTTGATTTTAATTGTTTTTGACGGGCTTATATATCATTATGGTATTCATTTCTAAGTCAAAGTGGCGTTGTCGAGCGCACTGTCTAACGACTGCTCTTGTATATTTTATTATACAACATTTAGTTTTACTTTTATAGATACATCTTTTATTGCACCATAGTTGTTGTTAAGATTGCATGTTTGCTGAATTACCTCAGGTAATAGATTCTCAGGTTGTTTGTCTTTAATGTTAAATACATTTGTATTTTATATTTGAGTTTTCATTATTTGTCTTCATTTTATGACCGATCTCAATAAAGCAATTGAGAACTTTTTGGACACAGTTTTTTTCTGGTTCATAGGTGGCGCTGTGTCGTGAAGCAAGTTGATTATGGGTCTAACATAAACATACATGTGTACTAGACCTCAAATGCAAATCGAGAGTACTGCAAGTACCGGTTGCAATAAATAATTTTGAGAAATTTGGACATCGGTTATTGATTACTTAATAACTAGTTTCAGCGACTGTTCGGATTCCATAGCTTATCACTCCATTTTAAAGCATTACAGCAACATACTGACGATTGATATCACCGATGCCTTTTTAAAGATGCACTGCTTCTCCAGAAAAAGATTTGCCACAATTAATATAATTGATTGGTTATACAAAAGAGAATGCATAAATGTCGAAATTAATGGTTCTAATGAAGGGAACCGAGTTTAATTTGAATAAAACGAGTAGAAAACAAGTTATTTCTACATTATTAGACAAGGGAAAATCATACTTAATCTTTTAGCACGACCAATGATTGATTATTTTGGCGTTTTTTAGTCATTCAAAACATGGCTATTTGTTTTTGATGAGTAATTTACATGTATAGTTTTAAGAAATGAATTATTTAGTAAGTTGTTGAAGGGTATCTCTGTAAGGTGTTTCAGCATGTTTAGTATTGATTTTGAGTGTCATGTTTTCAAATGAGTATAACTTCAACAGTCATAATAATATGCAGATGAAATTTCCTAATACAATGTACCCTATTTTACAATTTCTTTAGCTCAGGTAGAATCAGCAGTAAGTTTCAAATACTTGATAACAACAAGTGAATGAAGACAAGAATTAAAACTGACACATTATTAAATATCATTAAATAAAATACAGTGTAGAAAAATACAAAATCTTATTTATTGTACATTTAGTACAATAACAATATGTAAATAGTTATAATTGGTATATGCCACTACAATGATAGAAACTTCTACATATACATATTTATTCCTTAAATTAAAGGAGTTCGCAGTGCTACCTGACTTAAGTTCAGCAGAAGAACACACAAACAGACACATTATCGACTGCGTCTTGTATTTCATCCTTGCTGATACCAAACCGTATCGAAGGAAGGATCTTGCTTTTGTCTACCTTGTAATGTGTTCTCACCGACTGTACTCCTTTTGGTGCGTCCTTAAAGTTGCTGATTTTGCCGTACTTTGCTTAACGTTGTTCCCTGCGGTCAAACTGGTGATCCCTGAACGATAGTTTAAATCGTATTATTTTTCACATATATAGTTTTAAAAACTGATATGACAGCTAAAGGATAAACAAAAAATGTAAGAGTAGAAACTTAATTTAACAGGGGCTGTGTTTCTGCGTCATTTTACAATTATATTTTTAATTAAATATTTTAGGCACATGATTCTCCAATTAAACGATCATTTGAGCACGATTTTTTAAATTCTTTGTTGAGAACTTTATTATCTCAAGATTGACGTTTGAGAAGATCTTTCAAAGTAACCATGATCAAATACTTTGAAAATAAAATTGCATCAGTAATACCCTGCGTACACCGTATTCTACATACCGTATGACGATATACGAAAAAATTTACAACGAGGATCCACTGGAAGATTCGAGTTGTCTTTGACTGTCGTCATAGCGTCAGGAACCTCATAGCACCTTGACTATAATCGTAAACACAAAGAGTTTGTAGATTCCTCAGAAATTGAAGTTATTCTTTTGAGGATGAGTCCAGAATGTGGTGTTTTGCCTGAAATAAAGCACGCAACGTGCCTAGATGCTGAACGTCAATCGTACCTTCAATATTCTTTTGGTCCATTCTTTAGATCTGAGTCATCAAGATCTGCAGTATGCCCTAAACCAACTCTGTGTAAAGTCGAAGTTTACTCATTTGTTGGTGAAATGTCGATTGTAGATCAAATGTTTGTGGCAAATATGAAAGAAATGAGTAAAAAATGGCTTATCACATGTAACCATAGCAACAGGCTGTTGTTTTATGTAGTTCTTTTATGTCATTTTGTACATATAATGAGCAATGTGTACTCTTTGTGTCTATGAATTAGTTTATGTGTTAGCTATAACAGACAGTTAAGTTAGTATTTCGGCATGGACACTGCATTTAAAATAAGAACATTTTTAGTGGACATTGTTTTCAAACTGGCTTACCAATGTGTAACAGAATGATCCATATCTTTTGATTTCTTTGTACAAAAATGACTAGAAACTTTAGTTTTTATACCTAAGATACTTGGTATCATTTACATGCCAATAACTTAAAACGCATTGTATATTGAGAACACATTATTTGTGGCAGACTTTGAAAATGATTGGAAATAGCATTTTCATTAGTAACCATAGCAACCGATTTTTGCTTTGACCTTTGTGGCCAATTTCTATGTCATTATAGACATTAGCAATGTGTACTTGCTATTTTAATGTTGAAGTTTATGTAACACTAGTAAAGATAAGTGATATATTTAAACAGGTATCTTGACATATATATAATATTTAAAATAAGAACAGTTTTGTTCACATTGTTTTTTATCCCTGTGTTTCATAATGTTTCATATGTTTTATAACTTTTGTGAAATTTAACGTGAAACTTTAGAGTTAATTTCTGTAAATACTTAGTATCATAAAGATGTCAATAACTTATAAATAAAAAAAAATTATGCGGACTTTCAAAAATGATTGGTAATAGCATTTTCATAAGTAACCATAGCAACTGAATTTTGCTTTGACCTTTGTTGTAAGTTTCTTTATCATTATGGACATTAGCAATGTATACTTGTTATTTTCCTTTTGTAGTGAATGTGATACTAGTAAAGATAGTTTTATATATTAATATTTTGACTTGTGTACTTCATTCAAAATAAGAACAGATTTAGCGAACATTTCGTTCAAATTGTGTTAAAGCTCTCTGTTACGAAATGTTCCATATCCATTGTTGTTTTTTTAATATTTGACTGACTAGTTCAGATTTTATTTCTGCAATTGCTTGGTATCATAAAAATGTCAATAACTTAAAACACAACTTTATGAAAAACATTATTTTTTGAGAAACATTTAGAAAATGAGTGAAAATGGCATTATCAATAGTTACCATAGCAACCAAATGCACTTATGAACTTTTCGTTAACTTTTGTAATCAAACTATGAGTGCTTATTGTTTCTATGCTAAAACTTATATGTTACATGTAAATAGTCCTTGACATGATACTTATCTGACATGGATATTTCATTCTAAATAAACACATTAGACCATACATTTTGTTCATTTCGATTTCTACACCCGTGTTACGAAAAGTACTATATTTTTTTAGTTTTTGTGAATTTTGACTTGAAACTTTGGATTTTTGTTCTAGAAATACTTGGCATCATAAAGGTTACAATATCTCAAAATGTCATTTTTGGGCCAGAATGATCATATTCCCATTCCCATCCACATATATATATATATATATATATATATATATATATATATATATATATATATATATATAAAAATACGGTTACAACATGCAGAGATATGCCATATTTGCCGAGAAAATACGAAAAAATGAGGATAAATTCAACACATTTATTTGTAAACACTGCCTTCAGAGCCACAATCTACTCAATAACTTTTTTATATTTAAAGTTATGATACCAAACTAAGATGTCGATTGAAGAATATGCTTTTCCCCACACACTTGGCGCATTCATTTGTCAAAATTATAAAAAAAGGTCAACTTACCAGGCAAAAATGGTCCCAGAATCGGCACTTGTCAATAAAAAATACGCCATTATGTTTGCCATGAAACATTTTTCTCACTTAATGTTTGCCAGAAATCAAATTACTGAAATAGTGACTTAGCACATGATTAAGACATAAATACAGATGTCATATACAGTTTACACATTTAAAAACTGGGATGCTGGCGCTTATCTTGACCGTAGTCTAAAACGATCTTAAGGCGAACTTAATAAAAAAAACTATATACAGTATGCTTGTTATTATACATATTTAGTCGGTCAATAGCTATTCATAGCTAATGTTTTCTCTGTTATGTCATACCGACTGAAAATAAAATTTGATTTGATTTGTTTTGATTTGATTATCGAATCGAAAAAGAAGGAAAAATCCGGACGAATAAGAAAGTCAAGGGAAGTCTACTGCCAGTACTACTGGGTATATAATTATACAAGTTTCAAGTATGATCCAAAACTGTTGCCTGCTTCTCTCACCATAGGGAGCAGTTAAAAGATTGCAGTGTAAGCGGAAACCGGACGGATAACTTTTAAACGGTAAACATCATATGTTTATACAAACTGAATATAACTTTTTGATACCTTTGTGATGTTGTGAAATAAGTAAGCCCTATTTGGCTTGTCTTACCGTCGAAGTCTTGGAAGGTTTTGATCGCTGGGAAAAAGTGGGTTTCGATATTCACTACTGGGGTCACGGACACTACGGACCATAGACATTACGGACCAGACATTACGGACCAAATTTAGGGACACTACGGACCAGATTTAGGGACATTAAGGACCAGTGAAAGTGCGCCGTCACAATGGGTTTTCACACTTCATGATTACCAATTAAAGGTTGTCAGTATAATGTTTGTTTCTTTTGTGATATACCGCCAATAATTACGGGTACAATTATAACTAATAAACACTAATTAAGGCAACAGAAATTGCCAGTTTTAAACATCAGTTTGCAAGAAACACACATCGTTTATTTAATATAAAGCAAGAGTTGAGGTTTACATCCTCACAATTTCCTATGCCACAAAACTGAATAGATCTATAAGTATGCCTTGCGCTCGTTGTATCCACTGTTCTAGAAGTGGTTATGCAAACCACCGCGCCGTGAAATGCGACAAATGTGAAGGTTGGCAGCATCTACGCTGTGGTACAAGTATAACCATTGCCCAGTATGATGGTTAAGGAAAGGAAACTGTGCCGCTACCAACGCAAGGCTTCAACCTTGACACAATGCCGGCTCATGAAGCTTTGGGCGGAGTATTCTGCCAATGAGTTGTCTACAAGCAGTCTGCTCAAAGCATGTGCGAAACTTTATGGGCCTGTTTAGATATGAATGGTGGCTTTGGTGGCATGTGCTGTTTATTGTTATTGTTGTATTGCATTCGTGATTCGTGGAAATAAACTGTTTTGGAAAATATTACTTCTGTTGCTTTTAACTGATTTAACTGCCAATCTTTCAAATTTCGTTCATTATTTTTCACATAATTGTTATAAATACAAAGGAAATGCTTTTAATCATGATTTACAAACACGTATGGCTGCTCTAGATAGAGATCTATACAAATGATATCAACAAGTCGTATAATGATTTTAGCATCGCTTTTGTAGACACTGCAAACAAACATGCTCCTGTAAAGCATATACGAAATATAGAAAAGTCAATTCCATATATGAATAAAACTCTCAAGCAAGCTATTTTCAAGAAACGCATGTTACAAAATATTTACAACAAATACAGTACCAGTAAGAAAGTTCTGGGAAAATTTCCGCAAATAAAGAAACCTATAGTCACAAGCCTAAAAAGGAAATCTATGAACAAATATTTTCTAGAAAGATGTGTTGGAGGTTGCTATCCCAACTGTAAGAACTACAACATATGGGTGCAATTCTTTCCGCTCCGGTGCCCCTAAACTCTGGAACTCCCTTCCGCAACATTTTAGGGAAGAAACTAATTTTAATCATTTCAAGAGTTTAGTCCGGGCATGGAGCGGAGATAACTGCAAATGCTCATTTTGCATATAAGAATGCTGTCATATAACACGCTGTAAAATGTAAGATATGTTAGATGGGACCTCGCGAGCTTAGACTGCCTAGGCAGCTGGTCTTTTTCAATGTGTCTTTGATTTAAATCATGTTAATTAATTGTGACTTCTTTTGTTTATTTCCCATGCTAAATGCATTGTCGTATTACCTTGTGATTCGTATTTTCGATTAACTTATGCTATAAATTATGCTAATCTACCTACATTCTATATATAGTCTAATGTCTTTCAACTGCCAAATATGTTTATGTGATTTTACTATAAGAATTATTTATTTGTTTCAAGTGTACATACTGAATATTATTATTTGCATGAACTGATGTGTGTGATATATTAGTTACATAAATTATGCTATTTATTTATAATGTCGGTCAAAAGCTATTCATAGCTTATGTTAAACTGTTGATGTTAGTACCCGACAATAAATAAATATTGACTTGACTTGACTTGACTTGAAGTCTTTAACACCTTTTGAAATTTCACAAAATTTTATATTGAACCATTGATCTATTCGAAATTCACAGGATTTTTCACAGTTATATATAGAAGATAAAACGTCATACTGAGCACTCATATTCCAAGTATTTATTAACAAATAAAAAACTAATGAGTGAATAATTGAAAAAAATATGTTTAAATCATGGTCCGTAAGTTTCTGAAGATGGTCCGTAATGTCCCTAAATCTGGTCCGTAATGTCCCTAAATATGGTCCGTAGTGTCCCTAAATCTGGTCCGTAATGTCTGGTCCGTAATGTCCATGGTCCGTAGTGTCCGTAATTCCACTACTGTACAGTACTGTGCCGTAGCCAGACTTAAGAAAACACCGAGGCAGAACGGTCTGGGGGGGTCCCCCCCACCCCCGGAAAATATTTTTTGCAAGAAGCGATTTCTTGCATTCTGGAGTATCTTTGGTGGAATTAAATGCATAAAAATGTTACATAAAAATATAACATTTTTAGTGCTATAACTTTTGATTCAGTTGAATTTAATTCTACTGGCTTAGGTCACAAATCCGAACACTTTTTGAGGTTTTTAAAAATTATCTTGGAGAGTTTTTGTTGTAACTTCAAATTTCGTATGAAACATCTTAGGTACATGTGAAAACAGCTGTCAAAGTACCGATTCACGATCTCATCAATTTTATGATGTAAATCGTTCATTTTATGGACAGTAAATCACCCTTAAAATATGCTATGGAGGGCACAAATACCGAACACTTGAAAAGCGAAAATACATGGTCATACAAATATAATTAAAAAGTATGCTATATTAAATAAACACTTAGCTGTAAAGTGATTTATTGTTTCCGATGTTTTTTCAAAACATTCACTTCAAATGTAAACTGTGATTTCTATTTATAAATATCTTGAATGTAGGTCAACATAACTGCAAAACCTAAAGATGCGTGTGCGCCTTCTGACGTCATTCCCCCGTGTGCTACATTTTGATCTTTAAGCGTATAAACATTGAATGGCATTTTTTTAGAAAAATACTCAACAAAACAAGATAAAACTTCGCAAGTGTGACCAAGGCAAGCCTTTGTATTGATCTAGATCATCGAATTATCGATCACGGTAAACAAACGCGTGTTTTAGCTGGTGTTCGGGATTTGTGCCCTGTTCGGAAATGTACCATCAACCAGTACATTGTTTACATAATATACTGGCTAAGGTCACAAATCCGAACACTTTTTGAGGTTTTTCACAATTATCTTGGAGAGTTTTTGTTGTACATAGTAAGTTAAAATTTCATATAAAATAGTTTTGGTTAATGTGACATCCAGACATGTGAACCTCTGGCAATGGCAGAGAGGTACATTAGATTTAGGTCTCAAAAGCGGTACTTTGGGTTCAAAAGCGGTAGAATTTCTATTTCCTTTAATTTTCAGTCAAAAAAAATGATCGAAACAATGTAAACAAAAACTTGATATTTGATACTGTTTTTAGATTTTTAGAAAATATGCATAAAATATGTCATGGTTAAGAGACTTGTCAAATGTCAGTGTTTTTGATTGAGAAACAGAAGGAATATTATTAGACTTGTAAAAACAAGTTTATATTCAGAAGAGCTGCTAAAAAATAAAATCAGACTGCCAAAACAGGTCTGTAACTGTAAGTGCAGACGACTGCAGAATTGTGTATGTTAATTTTCCCGCCAAAATGTCATAATATTTTATACTCTGTTACAGTAGATAATTACCATAAATGACTGGGTATTAGATGCATTTTTTTCCCTCAGATTTAGATGTAAAAAAATGCCTGTGTCTAATAACCAGTAACAAGCTTTTGAACTTTTTTTCTGAGGTCAATTTCAGGCCGAGAGTTTGTTTAGATTTATGTAGAAAGGGATGTTACTCGCGTCATATCGATTGAGTATATACTGGTTAAAACGGCAGTTGAAGATCGGGATACGGTATATCGTAAGATGTTTATTATTTAAAAGAAATATTGTACGATTAAAATAATTAAAATTATTCAATATTAATTTGAATAAATCAATAATTAAACAATTACATGCATATAAAAAAGCAAAGTTGGGCACTGTAAAAATATTTTTGTCAGTTTTATGACAAGGTGTGAAAAATTCGCACTGCCTTTAGACCTGTTTAACATTCCAATACTACAAACTGATGCATTAATGGTCTTGTTTTTTCCTCTTTTCCATGTTCTTTATTCTTTTCTGTAGGTGTTGACATTTTGAGAACAAATCCGTACAATATAAGATTTTTGCATAACTTCACTTTTCATTCTCGACAGGTTATCATTTACGATATACTGTCAGAAAGAAATCTTACAAATAGTCATAAAAGGTATTTTTCAGTGCCTATCCTAACATGAAACGAATAAAAATGAAACATATTTTGCATTATCATTGTATGGTTTTAAAGATAACCATCACCATTTTCACGAATTTTTTTTTTGTCATTGTCAACAAACATGGTGGCCAAGATTGGCAGACGATTTTGACATATTTTCTATGCGTCCTTTAACCCAAAACATAGATTAAAAGTTTTTTCTCAGATTTTTCACGGAATTTTTTGCCTGCGTCTAATACCCCCTATCGTCTTATACCCAGTCATTTACGGTAATAAAACCTTGGAAATGTTATTTTCTTTAATGTTTTGACAGTTTTATAATGTCTTTGATATTTACAAAAAATGCTGATTTAAAAGTAGGATGCCAATTAACAAAGAATTAACAAAGAATGCTGATTAGTGGTCTTTTGTACCGTACTGGTAACTTAGCAACGATCTCGGCCGAAGTGTTAAGTGATTTGACAAGTTGTTTATTTCACCATGTTCTTTGAAGTGACAGATGAATAGGGTATTTTAGCATGGTTGATAGAATTTCGAGGTTTTTTAAAGAGCTTTCAATAGCGGTAGATTCCGACTGGAAGCGGTATGGTGGTAGAGGGGTCTCAAAAGCGGTATATTTTACCTACCACCGGTCGAGTTCACATGTGTGTGTTTATTTTAATGTTTTGACAGTTTTATAATGTCTTTGATAGTTTTATGATATCTTTGATATGTTGAATAGTAGGATGCCTATTAACAAAGAATGCTGATTAGTGGTCTTCAAATTTGTACCATACTGGTAACTTAGCAACGATTTCAGCTGAAGTGTTAAGTGATTTGACAAGTTGTTTATTGCACCATGATCTTTAAAGTGACACATTAATAGGGTATTTTAGCATGGTTGATAGAATATTGAGGTTTTTGAAAAAACATTTAAGGCCAATTTGATAATTTTGAGGTTTTTAAAAAGAGCTTTCAAAAGTGGTAGATTTCCATGGGAAAGCTGTATGGTGGTAGAGGGGTCTCAAAAAAGGTAGATTTTATCTACCGCCGGTAGAGTTCACATGTATGTGACAACATCTGTCAAAGTACAGATTCACCATCTTATCAATTTTAATGTCGAAAATCGTTCATTTTATGGACAGTTAATCACAAGGTTTGCCACTAACGGTTACACCGAGACTACCAGTTTTTTGGTTGGACTACAAGAAATTTTAAGTCAATAGTCGTCGGAAAACTAGAAAAAGTAACTATCACATCAGTTTATTGAGCATAAAATCTTTATTACGCTTAAACTTGCGCAAAACGTACTCATTCTAAAGCTTGCTAAAGATGGTCGAGAAGTTCCGGACAACGTGGACTATTAACCGAATTTATCGCGCATTTCGTATAGCCTTTCGATCAATATGTAAACCAGTCTTAAGAAGGTCTTTATTCAGAAAAGGAAAAAACATTTTTGCACTGTGTTCTGTGTTTAAATCGTCAAACAATGTCAACGAGGAAGTTATGGGTCCAAAAGTGGTAGAATTTCTTAATCCATTGCATTTTCCGTCAGAGACAATGGTAGATACGATGTAAACAAAAACTTGTTACTATTTTTAGATTTTCTGAAAATACGTCCTGGTTATATTATGGTTTAGGGTATTGTCAAATATCAGTGTCTTTGATAAAGCAAACAGAAGGATTATTATGTCTGGCTTGTGTATTTCTTTAACTGGCTTTTAGAAGAGCAGCTGATAAATTTATCATACTGCCAAAATCGGTCTAATGCAGTGTATGTGCAGACGCTGGCAGAATTGTGAGCGTTAATTTTGGCGCCAAAATGTCGTTACATTTTATATGTTGAAGCTTAGGGCCAATTACAGTTTTGATCTAACTCCCATATTAAAAAATAATTATTAACACTTGGGAATTTATTTCATAATGTTTTTTAAGCATTATGGTATGTCGTTTAGATTAACAAAGAATACTGAATAGGATGCCAATCATCAAATAGTGCTTATCAGTAGAATGTCTGTCCTTTGTGCCGTAACTTAGCAACGAATTTGGTACAGGTGTCAAGTGATTTATTGCACCATTTTCCTGAAAGTGACAGATTATGGGGTGTTTTAGCATGGTTTTGAACCAGGTTTTCACATAGTGAAATCTGGTTATTAGAATGGCGAATGTCGTTGTTCGGGGCGGGTGGGCGGCCGGGCGGCGTCAAACTCGCCTATGAAACTGAATAACTTTAGTAAGGGTTGACATATCTTGACCAAACTTGGTCTATAGAAAGAGTTTATGGGTACCTTTCATGGGATTGCGTCTGGGGTCCCTAGGGTCAAGATCAAGGTCACTGTTACTAAAAATAGAAAAACGGTTGAAACTGAATAACTTTAGTCAGGGATGACATATCTTGACTAAACTTGGGCTATAGGAAGAGTTTATGGGTACCTTTCATGGGATTGCGTTTGGGGTCCCTAGGGTCAAGATCAAGGTCACTGTTACTAAAAATAGAAAAACAGTTGAAACTGAATAACTTTAGTTAGGGTTGACATATCTTGCCAAAGTTGGTCAATAGGAAGAGTTTATGGATACCTTTCATTGGATTGTGTTTGGGATACCTAGGGTCAAGGTCAAGGTCACTGTTACTAAAAAAAGAAAAACGGTTGGAACTGAATAACTTTAGTAAGGGATGACATATCTGGACTAAACTTGGTCTATAGGAAGAGTTTATGGAGACCTTTCATGGGATTGCGTTTGGGGTCCCTAGATTCAAGGTCAAGGTCACTGTTACTAAAAATAGAAAAACGGTTGAAACTGAATAACTTAAGTTAGGGTTGACACATCCTGACCCAACTTGGTATAAAGGAAGAGTTTATGGAGACCTTTCAATTAGGGCTGTGTATCTTCACTCAACTCACGATACGATACGTATCATGATACGGAGTACGCGATTCACGATATATCACCATATGCTTATATATATTTATTTTTTATTTTTTTATGTAGGACTTTAATGTTTGCCTATTTTGTAAATTGTTGAGCATATCCTTACCAAAACTATTTTTGTAATGTTTTTATTATTTTGTAAATTGTTTACTATATTATTAAATGAATACTATTTGTAAATGTTTGCCGTTGATCATATTTTTATTAAATGAAAATTGTTCATTTAGTTTTGCCTCTTTGTTAAATGTTAATTTTTGAGCCTATTATTGATTAAATGAGTATTATTTATTTGTCTTTTGTTCTCTTCACTCTGGTAGTATTTCCTTCCGCCATTCTTGACTTTGCAGACGACTAAAAACTGTCAAAACAGCGAAAGTGTTGTTAGTATACAAATCTTAAGTCGAGGTAACAAATCTAACGATACGCAATACACCCGATTTTTTACAATGCGATACGATACAGTATATCGTCTGGTACCGAATCGCGATTTCACGATGCACCGATGAATCGTTACAGCCCTACTTTCAATGGATTGCATTTGGGGTCCCTAGGGTCAAAGTCATTGTTACTAAAAATAGAAAAACAGACACAGGCTGAAGTTCTTCTGTCAATCATTAAAAACCTGGTTTCGTCGCATTGCGGCGTTTCTTGTTAGATTTTTATTCTGGGGTTTTCTAGCATAGTTAAGTTAAGCGTCGGTTAAGGTTTTGCATCTAGGCACCTTTAAGTCATTATCTCAGTAAATACATCATTTATTGCATTGAAACTTTGGATATGTATTCCCAACTATCTAACCTACTAAATTAATGAAGTTAGATAACAATTATTTGAATATAATACAACAAATTGGCCTTCATTATTTGACTTTGAAATTCTGGTTAAGGTTTTGCATATAAGCACACATAGGTTAATATCTCAGCAACTACTTGATGAATTGCATTGAGACTTTATACAATGGTTCTCAACCATCCAACCTACTTAATTAACCAAGTTAGATAACTCTAGTTTGCATTTAATGCAAAAATTATTATTCATCTTAAAAATTCTGGTTAAGGTTTTGCATGTAACCACATTAAAGTCAATATCTCAGCAAATACATTATGCATTGCATTGAAACTGTAGATGTATAATCCTAACCTACTAAATAAATGAAGTTTAGATAACACTTTTTTGAATATAATGCAATTTATGGGCCTTAATTACTTGACTTAGAAGTTCTGTGACCACTTTTAAGTCAATACCTCAGCGAATACATCATGTATTACATTGAAATTTATACACAGGCTCCCAACCATCCATCCTTCTTAATTAATCAAATAAGATAACTCTATATTGCATATTATATAATTTGTTCCCCTTTATAATGCAACTTAGAAATTCTGGTTAAGGTTTAGCATGTTAGTACACATATACAGTACACAGTCACTCCACTCGGAACTACCACTTTCCTTGGTCACTCGGAGGGTTTTTATCCCCCGCCTATGAAATAGGGAGGGGGATATTGAAATGGCGTTGTCCGTCCGTCCTTCCGTCCGTCCTTCCTTCCGTCCGTCCGTCCTTCCGTCCGTCCTTCCTTCCGTCCGTCCGTCACCTGTGTTTTCTCAGTAACTAGCCGGTAGAATTTCATGAAACTTAAAATAAATATGAACCACTATACTGGAATGATGCCCGTCCAAAAAAAAAATTGATTGGTCAATTGTCCTTGGAGTTATTGCCCTTGATTTTTTGAAAAATGCACATTCACATTACTATACTGGGATGATGCCTGTTCATTTTTTTTGGATTGGTCAATTGAACTTGGAGTTATTGCCCTTGATTTTTTGAAAAACTCTCATTTACAGTCATTTCTCAGTAACTTGTTGGTAGAAGTTCTTGAAACTTGAAATAAATATAAACCAACATACTGCGATGATGCCTGTTTATTTATATTTTGGATTGTGTAATTTCTATACGAGTTATTTTCCCTTGATTTATTAAAAGATCCATGTTTGCAGCCTTTTCTATGCAACTAGCTGGTAGAATTTCATGACACTTGGAATAAATAAGAACCAACATACTGTGATGATGCCTGTCTATTTAAAGTCCCCGCTAATCTCTAGACCTGGGTGTGGGGCTGGTTACAATTGACTGGTGCATTATTGTGGCTTCTTGTGAAAATGACATATTGTTTTGACTTTATTATATAGATCTATTATACAACAGGCAGTATGGAGTATGAAACAAGTGTGCACAACTTCAAAACATACATTCTTTAAATGTTTCTGAAAAAAGAAAAAAATACGAAATTTTTTAATTTTATTCCCTCCTCCTGGCGCTTTTTTTTGAAAATTTTCCAGTAAAACAAAAAATAAAAAAACTCTGGCCTAAGTGTGAATATTTTTCCTGTCACTATTTATTTTGTGATACATATTTTTTTTTCCACTTTCCAGATAATATCTAAATTGCATTGTTAATTATGATTTTAAATAAGTATGAAGGTAACTCATGTTCTGTGGTTAAAAAATTAGCCGATTTAATCTACATGTATGATATATTGGCGTATTCTATTTCCTACTCTAAATAAATATAATTCAGTTCAATTGAACTATTTTATGAAAGTTATGCATGGTGTTGATATGAATATTGTGCTTAAAAATATTGAAACTATAACTTCTTAGTTAATAATTATACCCCCACAAACGAAGTTTGAGGGGGTATATAGGAGTGAGCTTGTCGGTCGGTCGGTCTGTCGGTCGGTCTGTCGGTCGGTCAGTCGGTCTGTCGGTTTTCATGGTTTCCGGACGATAACTCATGAAAGGCTAGACAGATTTGAAAATTTTTTGGTACACAGGTGTAACATCAGAAGATACAGGTCAAGTTCGATATTGGGGCTGGTGGGGCCAAGGTCAAGGTCACTGTTACTAAAAATAGAAAAACGGTTTTCGGACGATAACTCATGAAAGGCTTGAAGATTTGAAAGTTTTTTAATACACAGGTGTAACATCAGAAGATAGAGGTCAAGTTCGATATTGGGGCTGGTGGGGCCAAGGTCAAGGTCACTGTTACTAAAAATAGAAAAACGGTTTCCGGACGATAACTCATGAAAGGCAGATTTGAAGTTTTTTTGGTACACAGGTGTAACATCAGAAGGTACAGGTCAAGTTCGATATTGGGGCTGGTGGGGCCAAGGTCAAGGTCACTGTTACTAAAAATAGAAAAACGGTTTTCGGACGATAACTCATGAAAGGCTTGACAGATTTGAAAATTTTTTGGTACACAGATGTAACATCAGAAGATACAGGTCAAGTTCGATATTGGGATTGGTGGGGCCAAGGTCACTGTTACTAAAAATAGAAAAATGGTTTCCGGACGATAACTCATGAAAGGCTTGACAGATTTGAACATTTTTTGGTACACAGGTAGATACACAGAAGATACAGGTCAAAGTCGATATTGGGGCTGGTGGGGCCAAGGTCAAGGTCACTGTTACTAAAAATAGAAAAATGGTTTCTGCTTCATAACTTTAATTGGGCATGAGATATTGTGATGGTTTCCGGACGATAACTCATGAAAGGCTTGACAGATTTGAACATTTTTTGGTACACAGGTACATACACAGAAGATACAGGTCAAAGTCGATATTGGGGCTGGTGGGGCCAAGGTCAAGGTCACTGTTACTAAAACTAGAAAAATGGTTTCTGCTTCATAACTTTAATTGGGCATGAGATATTGTGATGAAACTTGCTGTATAGGCAGCCTCTGTGAAGACAATGCTTGTGATTGAAAATGGGGCCAGTGGAGTAAAGGTTTTTGTGCACTGTTACGAAAATAGAAAAACGGTTTCCGGACAAACAATACATGCATGATAAAAGAAGATGCAGTGTGCAGTAACCTTGGAGTTATGGCCTCTTTTCAAAGGAATGGTTTGCCATTCCTATGTCCAGGCGGCATTTGGGGGTATTCGTCACTCCTGTGACAGCTCTAGTTTATATTTGTCCTGACCACAGTATCAATGATTTTTCTTTTATGCCAATTGATAAAATTGAGAACAATTGGAAACGATTATTAAAGGAGAGTAAATGGATGCACATTCTTGGCACAGTCATTCCTAATGATATGAATTTAAAAATATTATTTTAATTCTTCTTGCAGAATCACAAAATTAATCTGGTTTATAACTGTTTTAACCTATTTAATGTTGCATAGTTTATACTGGTTCATTGATGTTTGTTTATGCATTTATATTGCATTTTACCAGTATAATTGTATCTCTTTAGATCCTATAAGACATTATTTTGCGCAAAAATGTATGCTATATTTTGACGTTATCAACGTTGACGTCATTTCCTGTTCATTATATACATACAACCTGATGAAGGCTGAATGGCCGAAATGTTGTTTCATAAATAAATTATTTGTGTTGAAGTTGGACTTCTTTAATTATCACCATAGTTTATAATTAGAAATTATACGTATGAAACGCAATCTAGTATTTTTGACAATGTGGAAGTCATGTGATATACAAATTTCATAGTGACGTATTGTACGCTAAATTTAGACTACTTTTGGTTATCTGGCATGTTTGTTATTGCGAAAAATGCATTCTTTATCAAACTGCATGTTTAAATGTAAAACAGTTATTAAGAGAAATAATTTGAATAAAAGTAGCAAATAGATTGTTTACATTACTTGAAGTAACTGGGATTGTTGGAAGTCAAATGAGTTTAGATATAATTAGAACTCGGTCAAAAATGGACATCGACGTAAGTATATTATTACACAAAATCAGATATATACATGTATCTGATTTTGTGTAATAATATACTTAAGTCGATGTCCATTTCTTCAAAGAGAATTTTGGCCGGCTCTGATTCTCAACAAAAATGCCCAAATGCGCCATTGTAATTATTTAATCATTTCATATCTGTTGCTTTTTTTCGCAAGAAATGCATTTTAATGTAGAATAAACATCAATTAATATCAAACTTGCAAAAAAAGACGATGTTACTATGAAAGATGTCAAACACGCCTTCAAAGTTCACAGGGCGTTCTTGCCTCGCTTTTCTATGGAAAAACCCCAAACACGTCTCCAGCTATTTTTAACTACCAATAATAAATATCATATAATAATATCCTATTGATCTCGCGCGAATGACGTCACAGGTCATGCTTCAGAAAAATGTCAAAATGGCTGATTTGCGATGTAGTCAACAAGAGTCTGGCTTGATTAAACACATGTCATTTGTCACTTCTGTTTCCAAAAATGGAATGAATTAATGCTAATCCAGCAATAAAATGTACCCTTACGTCTGTTTATCGACGTTAGTATTTTGTTATGAATACACGGATTATAGTAATATTATATGTGATATGACCCTGCTATAGCACGTGTTCTCTCGATCTAGAATATTCACACAAGAAAGTTGTTGTAATTTCCCATGCTTTTCAGACCTTGATTTCTTGTCTTGTACACACAATTCAATAATATTATTACTGAATTTTGCAGGTTTTGCAGGTTTTTTTATAGCGATTCTTACTTATTTGAGTTAAAAAGGGCTTCGTTGAGGACAATATCTAGTATGACGTCCAGTTCATCAAATCCATTCGCAATGATGTTAAAACCGTTGCTAGAGGCTGACCCATTTCTAAAAAAAAATTATGATTATATTTAAATTTATTCTTTTCAAAAACAACAAACATGCACAGTTGAAATTCTTATCGAGACACGTAAGTAACTTTTATTATTATTTAATGTTTAATGTTTATTTTTCATTTTGTACGAGTACGCAACCTTTTTCCTCGCTAAATTTCGCCGAGTTGCTTTGAGTTAATCGTTTTCTATGGAGGGTTTTATTGCCGGTAGCGCCGGTGATCGTATCGATTTATTGACCTAATCGCGGACCTCTGCGTTTTGTGCATAGCTACTACAGTACATTGCTTCTGTTAAAACAGTATTAAATAATTAGATAATTAATTTTTCAAAGTACAGTAAGTTTCTTTTTAAAAACAATTATCGAAAATTTCCATATCAATTTTCATCAGCATCGTCTAACAACTCTTGTTTTTCACATTATGTAATTAAAAGATATACCATAGTGTGCGTTTGTGTTTGTTATTGTCATCTTTCTCTTACTATATTAAGGTGTTGAGAACTTAATTAGATTGGAGTAATGAAGGTGTTGAGAACTTTGTAAGTGTGAATATTTTTCGGTCATTATTTCTTAATTTGCAGTTAACCACTTATTAATTTATCCGTAGTTATCAATGGTTCTAAACTTATTTATTAAGCATATAAGTGTAAATCCTTCATCAAGTTAATTAAAATCCCATTAAACACCATTTTATACATGCATTGAAATGAATAACACATTTTATCGGCTTCAGATCAAACAGTCACACTGTGTGACGTCACATAACTCACAGTTTTACACACAAGGATCTCATGGAGAGCATGTATATTGTTATGCAGGATTAGTGTGTCCGAGTGGTGTTTTCGAATGTAACTTAAGTATTGGATTTCCAACTTTAATTCATCACATTAATTAGTTACCTATATCATTGAATGTGTTGACTTTTATTGATGATTCAATAGGTATAACTGTGCATAATTGCTTCTTACAGTCTATAAGTGTGGTACAAGTTTTAAAGTTTATTGGCAGATCGTTTTACAAAAATGTCATGTCTTTGTTTTCTTTATCCCTTGATTGCCCTTGTTGTTTATTTAATCCTCCAATAAGTATTTCACACTTCCTCTTTGTACATGCAATAGCCAGGATAAAAGATGAAAATCAATAATCTTCGTCTGTGAAACTTGGTAAGTGTGAAAGTTACGATTGATGTCCTTTGGGTGTCCGAAAAATAGGTACGTGAAATAAATTATTTTTATAAATAATTACGGGTGTAGCAAAAATTATCAAATAAATTAAACAAAAATAGATACAGTGGGAGATTCTTATCAGTTTTCCTCCGAGTTTAGCGGTGTTTTTACCTCCGAGTAACGCAGCGATTGTAATTATACGGTTCACTGATCAGCCTCGGTGGGTGAACGAGTAAAAACGCCGAGGAAAGAGGATTATGATCAATTGGATGTCGTGTCCGCGATGACCAAAATCCGCCGAGGAAAACGGAAAGTGGTAGTTCCGCGTGGAGTGTACTGTAGGTACATTAAATCTCACCCGCATTCGATTTGTCGGAACTGCTTCTCATCACAAGCTAATCAGAACAGTGTAAGTACCCTCTTTGCGCCCCTTTTAGATACACTATATGTGACGTCACACATGTATGTGAAAAATATATCGACAATAGCAGCTTGAGCTGTAGTTATCTAAAATATGAACAATTTTAGTAACACGTATAAATAATTCAATAAAAACATATAAAAACTGTCGGAAACTGCTTCTCAACCAGTACTGGAAGAGCAGACAACTGGAAAATAGTGTATGTTTATTTTCGCGCCAAAATGTCATAAATTTTTTATCCATTGATTGAAGATAAATAATAAAACTTTGGGAATTTTATTTCTATAATGTTTTGATCAAGGCATAAAACAAAGAACGCTGAATAGTAGGATGGCTTCCCAGTAAACTAGTTCCGTAGGATGCCAGTCTTTTGTGCCGTAAATGTTACTGTAACAACTCGATGTTCGCATTATTAAGGCATCAAAGTCAGCAGTTTTGGCATCTTTTTGGGCGGTTCGGACACATGAGCAAACTAGTTCACCATAATTATTGTACCGATTATAAAAGTCAGTCACCTCTGACACCATAATTATTGTACCGATTATTAAAGTCCGTCACCTCTGACCTTGTTGATAATGTAAACAACAAAGCGGAAGCGTTAACCCGCATGCGCACTGTGAAATGACCTGTTTATTTATAGATTCATGACGTAATTATAGTGAAAAGGTCAGCCATGCTTTCGCTTTAGTGTGTGCGACTTATTAATATTAATATCTTTTTTACATGCACTGTCAAGAAAGTTAGGGGGACCCAAATTTAGGTAATTAATTCATGAAACGCTATTTATTTATTGATATTTAGCTTTTATCGGTCAAAATTTAAGTGTCCCGACGGAATACCGGACTTTGAAGTTCAGGTGTTCCTCCCGAAAAATTAGTGTCCTCGGGATCCCGGGACCCCGTTAGTGTCGAACACTGTGTTATCTTCTGAGATCATTACTTTCAATAAAGAACATCACTACCATTGGTTGGGCTGCTAGATTGGTAGCATCGTGATGGAAGCTAGTGCCTGTTGAAACACTATTGTTGGTTGGGCATCTATTGCTTACTGGACCGCTAGCTATATTGGATGGACCATGGTTGGAACGGATGTGTTGGTTGGACCTCCAGTGTTGTTTGGACTGCTTGTTGGACAGAATGTGTGATGGACAACTAGTATTATTTGAATCACTGTTGGATAGACAGCTATTGATTTTTCAGACAGCTATAATCAGTTGATTTGTAACAAGTTACTGGTTGGCTAGTTCCTGGCAGATAAAAATTAGCTGTATAGAAGGAAACAAACATATCAAAAAGCTCTTTTGCTAACTGTAACAATGCCATATGGTTGGTGAATTGGTATCGGACAATTTGCAGCCAAGACAACCAGTGGAGTGATAGCTGATTCCTTAAATTCTAAATGGCAAATAAATTTACCGAAAATAATTGATGTTTTTATGTCACTTGTCTATAATAACATGCATTTACAAAGTATAAAGAGTGATTAATGAAAATATGAAGTGAAATTGTCAGATAAAACAAAAACAAATGTGCACACAAGTACATATTGACTTGACATTAAAATAGAAAATCATAAAGGATACATCATAGCTTTTGCTTTTCTGAGTGTTTTTTTTCCAGACCAAAAAATAAAATACCAGAATTGTAATTTTTTTTTTTTTTTATTTCGTCCTCCTCTGACACTTTACATCTCTGGCCGTTTGTAAAACATATAATTAAAAAAATAGGCCTTAAGACGCAAGTACGAAAAAACCGAATTGCCATATTTTTGAAAGGCTCCCAAGGGCTTACCTTCCTCTAAAATTGAATACAAAATCTGCTGCCTATATATCATAAATGATGACTTTCAGACTAATAGAGAGAATGGAATGAATTATCAATATTTTTCATTTCAATTCCCAAATAGTCGGATTTGTTTGCTTTTGATCAAAAGCAAATGCATAATATTTTGTTTAAGTTCATAAACATATCTCCTTTTGGCATTCATTAAAAAATAAAAACATCACCACCATAATCAATAAATACTTGTCATTTCATCCGAATTGTCTACTTGCAGTTTCTCTTCTGATGTAGTTGTACTGTTATTTTCCGACATTTGCATGAAGGTCAATGTCATGTATGTAAACATGTAAGTGAGGCATAACAAAGAACAGCATTGTCTAGTAGTTATTTTAATCCTTTTCTTTACTGAATAATTTACTGTCACCTTTAAATTATTAATCCTTTTGATGACAATGACACATGTTTTGAAGAACTCTCATTTCTTTCACAAATTCTGTCAGTTTCAATCAAAACAATGCATGAAATGTGCCTTGCTGATTTATTAAGTGTCACCCAAAAGGTGTTGTTAAAGCACACAATCAGTTGATAATCCAATTAAGCTTCAGGACAGGAAGGGTATTATAACAGTTACTGTAAACAGGCTAATATAATTAAACCCTGTGATAAATTTGCGTAATTTTAAACACACTTTTTTATTTCCGGGGGATATTCATCCCCGGTGAATATCCCCGTAGGGGGATGGGTCGAAATTCCAGGGGATTTTTTCCCCCACCGGGGGATATGGATACATGTATGTATCAACAGTAACCCCAGCATGTCATTTGGTTTGACAATCACCCTTTATGATTCTTTCATTTCCAGCCGTTTGATATTCACATACGTTCTTTAAGAGTGTATTAGATGGAATGCCGGAGATGTTATCATTTTCATTTATTTTAACAAATGAATTTACTGTTTTGCTGTCTGAGAAATAGCTTATTGACTGTAACCAGTCAGCCATGTTTCTTCGAGCGTTGTTGTCCAATCAAACGTCTGGATACAAAAATCAGTCCTTATGATTGGATGACTTATAGACGACTGGCTATAGAAACGATGAAAAGTTTATGTGGAAGGAGTTGTCTTTCTTTCCCCGACGTTTTATTTTAATTGACGGGCAAAATTCGGAGTGAAGGGAATAAAAAAGTAAGGGATTTCCAATTTTTATTTTTTCCTGAAATAGCGTTTTTTTTGAGCGGCGGGTTTGTTAAACAAACAATCAAAAAACAGTGGCCTGGGGTTTAAAAGGTCAAAAAAGGTTAAGAGAAGTCATTTGGATATATGCATACAAACAAACAAGTTTACAACACTAAAACATAGTGGGACATGTCAGAATGTGTGTACATGTATGTTTGTTAACAATAATTATAAAAGGATAAAGAGAACAGAGTTTTGATCAATTAGGTTGTATTCAACTGGAGATTGTTGCAGAATTTGATCAAATGGTATTCAAAAGCTGCAATATGCAGTATTTGTATATAAATCACTCTAAAAGACACAGTATTAACAAGGTTTTCAAACAAAATTGTTATACTAAAATGAGGATGTTGTATGGCATTTGGGCGGCATGTGGTTTCTGCTGAATAACTTTACTTAGTATTGCATATAGTAACATAATTTTATATGATAATATATAATAATGTAGCAATCTCACAGGGATTGATTTGGGTTTTGTGGGGTCATGGTCAAGGTCCTTATTTTAAAAATAGTTTCTGCTCAATAATTTGTTAGGAGTGATGTATCCTGATGAAATTTGGTTTGTAGCAAGCTTACATGAAGACATATCTAAGAATTGCCTTTCGTGTATGTGGGATTATGGTCAGGGTCACTTTTACTACAGTACAAAAGCAGTTTATTGTTAACTGGTCTGTAATTGCTTGGTGCTTAATTTGGTCATTAACTGTACTTGATGTGTTTGACTCATAAACAATTTGTTGTTTTATGTTTTTCCTTTAAATTACAGATCCTGATGATGACATCATTATGTGTTTCTATACTGCTGACATGCTTGTGGTATACAGTGTTCGGTAAGAAGTCATATTGTATTGCCTAAACTCTTAATCTGTCGACTACATTTTATAATTGCATGCACTCATTGGTAAAGTAAGACAACCGCAACACCAATTTGACCTTATGTTCCAAACATTTATTCCAGAAAAAACAGAGGTTCATAGAGTGATGAAAATATAGATTCATTTTTAGCATGTCAGTTTTTCAAGGAAGGAAGTTAAGGTATTTATATGACCATGGTGTCATGTTTGTGCAAAAACAAACTTTAACCATAACTCAAACAAGAGCTGTCACAGAAATGTGACAAATTCCCCTCGTTGCACAGATATCCATTTATAAGTATTTAAGCCTATATGGACGGATGCCTTTTGTAAACAACATATTTTCATGACAACCTCCCTTAATGCAGTTTGGAAATATTGATTGCTTGCATTTAGAAAGAGCAAGGTATGATAAAGATGTTGTCAACTGAGTGTCTATGGTACTTTTAAATGAGATTGTTTGGCATTATTGAACATTGTAAGTAAACACTTCCACTAAGGACAGAACATTCTTCAGTTATTGATTGGAAACAAAATTTCAGCTGAAGGTCAACACAAGCTTACAGTCCCAGACTGTTTAAGTAATGTTAACTTATCGAAGTAATTGAATATCCAAATGACCTCTTTTAGCCTTTTTAGCTCACTGTAGGCTGAGGGTGAGCTATTAGGATCGATGATTGTCCTTCGTCCGTCGTCTGTTGTCCGTGCACACTTAGTTTGTTAACACTCTAGGGATCACATTTTTGCCTCAATTGTCACGAAACCCAGTAATTACTTGGACAAGTTCGAATATGGGTCATCTGGGGTCAAAAACAAGGTCACAGAGCTCAAATATGGAAAAACCTTGTTAACACTCTAGAGGTAACATTTTCAGCCCTAATATCCTGGAAATTTGTCAGAAAGCTTGTTTTAATGATTTATAGCTATTGTCCTAAAATGAGTAATCTGGGGTTCAAAACTAGGTCACAGAGCAAAAATATGGAAATACCTTGTTTACACTCTTGAGGTAACATTTTCAACCCAAATATCCTGGAAATTTGTCACAAAGGTTGGTTCGATGATTTCTAGCTCAAGTTCGATTATGGATCATCTTGGGTCAAAAACTAGGTCACAGAGCCCAAATATGGTCTACCTTGTTAACACTCTAGAGGTAACATTTTCAGCCCAAATATCCTGGAAATTTGTCAGAAAGGTTGTTTTGATAATTTGTAGCTCAAGTTTGAAAATGGGTCATCTAGGGTCAAAAACTAGGTCACAGAGCCCAAATATGGAAATACCTTGTTAACACTCTAGAGGTAACATTTTAAGACCAAATATCCTGGAAATTTGTCACAAAGGTTGTTTTGACGATTTCTAGCTAAAGGTCGAAGATGGGTCATCTGGGGTCAAAAACTAGGTCACAGAGCCCAAAAATGGATATACCTTGTTAACACTCTACAGATTACATTTTCAGCCCAAATATCCTGGAAATTTGTCAGAAAGGTTGTTTTGACGATTTCTAGCTCAAGTTCAAATATGGGTCATCTGGGGTTCAAAACTAGGTCACAGAGCCAAAAATATGGAAATAGCTTGTTAACACTCTAGAGGTAACATTTTCAGCCCAAATATCCTGGAAATTTGTCAGAAAAGTTGTTTCGACGATTTCTAGCTAAAGTTCGAATATGGGTAGTCTGGGGTCAAAAACTAGGTCACAGAGCCCAAATATGGAAATACCTTGTTAACACTCTAGAGGTAACATTTTCAGCCCAAATATCCTGGAAATTTGTTTGAAAGGTTGTTTCGATGATTTTTAGCTGAAGGCGAATTTGGGTCATCTGGGGCCAAAAACTAGTTTTCGATAATTTTTAAGTCAAGTTCGAATATGGGTCATCTGTTGTTGTTTTTTTAAGTTATCTTATTGTTTTAAAATCATTGAAGGTTAACCAACTTCAATCTTCATGAACTTATTCACAGTAAATTGTGATTTTTTGTGAAGAGTTATAGAAATCCAACCTAAATATTGTAAGAGGCAGGGCTTCTAAAAACTGGCAATTTGCCGGTCTGGACCGATTTTGACCAAGCCAGACCGATTTCAGTTTCAAAAAGTGTAAAAAAAATCGGTTCGAAATTTTGTCATTTTTTTTATAATTTCGGTCCAAAATGACTAGGCCAGTAAAAGTTGCAGAAATTGTAATACACAAATATTCATGGGTCATTCACACATTCAAAACTACCTCCAATAGGTCATAAAAGTGTCTTAGTTACCATGTGACTAATGCGCCCAGCTGCTTTTTCCGCTACACTGATCACTCTATAGCCTATCTGTTAATTAGCAGACGCTATCACGTGTTTGGTAGGTCATAGAAGACACAATTAAACAAACTATCTGTTAATTGTGTGCTTGCAGCTATCCTGATTAAGTGTTAAAATCAGTCCATATTTTCACATGGCAATATGAATATGCTATGTCGTCATCGATCATTACACGATTTATCCGTTTGTTGATTACCAAACTGTTAAATTTAAATTGTTCTTTTAAATGTGCATATGTCATAGTTAATCCGAACCTAGTCATATATATAGGATATCAACAGCGACACGCTTGATTAACTACATAGTCTGGAAGCTGAGTGCGCCGCTTACGTCATTTTAATTCGCAGTAATGAAAAAATCGTTGTCGATATCACACTTTAATAGCTTGAAGCCCCGAATATAAATCTACATATATATTATTTTGCAAGAGTATCAGTTGAATGTTGACCCACTGTAGATGCATTAAGCAAATAAATCATAATACTCTTTTACTTTTTGTCGTCTGACCGCTTTTCGACAGCCACAGTTTTTACGATCGCAGTCGTTCTTTTTAGAAACGCCGCAGAACTCAATGAGAATCTCATTTGAATTAAGCTTGTATCAATGACTATCTGAATCGGCTACGCGGCTCTAGAACCCTCTTAGGAATTGCGACATCACGTAATCGCGAAAAAATATTGACAGAAAAGACGTCGCGAAAATGTGTGACATTTCTAAGTAATCGGACTTTTGAACAGGTCTTTCTTTTTTTTTGGGGGGGGGGGTTGTCGCCGGGTCAAGACCGATTGTCGCCGGGTCCGGACCGATTGAGGTTCCAAAGTTTTAGAAGCCCTGGTAAGAGTTATTGCCTTTTGTATCATTTTAAACAAATACATGTATGTCATGTTTTTACATACCTGTTTATAAAACTGGACATATATTAGTTCCACCTATGGTGTATGGAAGGGCAGACAGGCACCATCCAGTATGTAGTCCGATCAATTACTTTTAAACCCTTTGTCCAATCATGACCAAATTTGGTCAGAATGTGTATGAACATGTTTGATAATTAGCAAAATTGCTGTAGTTCCCCGAGAGTTATCGCGCTTTAATTATAGAAATAACTTAAATCGCTCTTGTCCTATCAATAACTTTTTAAGCATTTGTCCAATCATCACAAAATTTGGTGAGAATGTGAATGGGCATAATACATCAGAGAAGCCAAATCTCTGTTATTGCCCGTTAATTATCAACAAGTCTTTAGCACAAAGTTTTACTCAGGTGAGTGACATAGGGCCATCTTGGCCCACTTGTTATAATTTAGTTTTTATTTTCAGGAGCAGTTTCAATATCAACTAAAAATGAGTTTCCAATGAAGGGGGAAAGCTTTACTCTAACATGTACCAATACCAATCCAAGTAATAGCATCAACTGGGCTCTGGATTCTAGTGGATCTCCAAACATACTTACCACATGTGATGCTTCAGCTGACAATGCATGTTTTCCACTTCCGATTGGATACTCGTTCTCCTCAAGTGTTTCTATCAACACTTTTTACATGCTGATTAAGAGTGTTTCATTATCAGATTGTGGGATCTACACGTGTAATGATGCTTCAACATCAGAATCAGACTCTCTAACAGTTAAAATTTCAGGTATGCCACTTATGCAGAAATATGATGTTTTAAAACATTTATCAGTCTATTTTATTATTTAAATGTAACGTATTGCTGCTGTAGAAGAGATGTTTAAACCATTCTTAATCAAAGCGCTGAAAGCGCTGCAAAACTGTCGGTGATGTAACAGAAGCAAGCAAACACTACTGCAAAGTTCTTTCAAATGAAACATGATCAAATGATTTCATACAAATGATGAACACTCTTTAAGGTAGATGAAGAAAGATAAATGTGATTATAATAAGCACAAATATATTGGCCCTACTTAATCATGTATCCAATGGCTTACAAGATTCTTAATTCAAGTTTCCTAAGTTTGAACTGCTTTAAATTAGTTAAATGCATATTCATTATGTCAAAATTTATGACGTCGCTTATAGCAGTTTCAGCAATCAATTACATTCCTTCATTTCATTAGGGTCTGTTGAAGCCAATGTCTTTAAAATGCAAATACAATACAACTATACCCAAGATTCTAGGGACATAATAAAAATATAACTTTAAAATGATGCTCTTTCAAGCCTAAAAATGCCTCCCAGAACTTCTATCAACAGAGTCCACATATCTACACAATTTGTGTTCGAGTTACTTTCTTTGATATAAAAGTGAAAACAAATCTGCATGGTGTTGTGGCATCATACCATGAAAAAAACTAATATCTTTAAAATTTGTTTTCTAGTGTGTTTTTATTTTATAAAAGTTTTAATAAATCTGCATGGTGCTGAAGAAAAAAAACTAATGTCTAAAATTTCAAACCTGCAGCATTAATTAGCACCATGTTGTCAAGAATATCTGGACAATTGAATGAAATATGCATGGACCAAAATAACAGCTGGTTTTTTATTGACAAAAGATGCCTTTGAGGCAGTTTTAAGATTATGCTATTCAAAGTATGAGGGTAGTTGGTACAGTTTTCAATCATATTCAGATGATGGCTGATATTTGCTGATAAACATGTATCCTCTTAGCAGCAGGAAATAAGTAAATGACATAGTTTTAATGACCAATACTGGAGTTGTAACCTTGACCTTCAAATTCAAAGGGGTCATCTGCTGGTCACCCCAAACCTAAATTTCAAGTTTGAAGGCCATGGGTGCAGACTTTGTCGAGTTGTCACACAGGCAAGCTTTTTGCGTTCAATGTCTCTGTGACAAATCAATAGGGCTCACCTACTGGTCAGGTGCAGGCTTTGTCTAGTCATTATTAGTACAACCTTCAAGCATTAAGGGTCACTGTGACCTTTGACCATATTACCCCTAAAATCAAAAGGGGTCATCTACTGGTAAAACAAAACTTTCATGTCAAGTTTGACAATAGGTCTAGGAATTGTAGAGTTAATATGAACTAAGGCGCTGCCTCTACGGGATTGAAGTGCTATTGCCGGAATCGTAGTTCTTTTTATGAAACACATGTTTTATATAAACAAGTCGCAAACTTTTCAGTAGATGTTCTTTCAAGTTAAGCACAGAGCCTTAATTTATGAATATTCATATGGCAAGGACGAAGAGGCTTTTTTTAATGTGTTTTTCAGCTGTATAATTATTTTTATATCGGGTCTACAGTCCAGTACAGTCCATATTTTCAGTGTGTGTATACCACGTGATAAATTGCGTCATAAATGCTACGTCGGAAGGCAATATTTTGATTTGAAAACAATCTTTAATCAAAGATAACTTGTAGTAACGAGTAACTGCCTGTGCGCATTATGTTAATCTACGTCATCAATTTCTGTGTGATTATTAGAAAACGAAAGTAGGCATTTCTAAAATAAGTTTTTTTATCTATTGTGCAGGAATTGATCACCGATTATGTTCATATCTATTGCAAGGATTGCATATTTTTTGCAAATTTTGAACTCACAAATTTTTGCGAGTGTCTTAAGATTCAACTCGCATATTTCAATTTTGGCTCGCATTTTGCGAGTGTGCGAGTGCTAAATTCGAACCCTGTATTTATCATGTTGCCAATGGCAAAAAGTATCCTTTTTTTTCCCTATTTCCAAATAAAAATTCCCAATCTGGAGTTCCAAAGATTTCAAATGAAAAATTGACTATGAAAATATAAACAAAACAGTTATTTCCCCTGCATGCAAGCATCTATTCAAAGAGACATACAATAATGTAATATCCGGGTCACGGTGAAAGGTGGATTTTCATTGGTTGAACTATATTTTTTATCCAGTCAGAGAACAATGTAACAAAGTCAGAGTTCTTCACAATGTGTTAAACATGTGTCATTGTCAACAAAAATAACATAAAGCTGACAGCAAACTATTCCGTGTAGTAGGGGATTAAAATAACTTATAGACAATGATGTTCTTTGTCATGCCTCACCTACATGTTTACATACATGACATTGACCTTCATTGCCAATATCGAAAATGACAGAACTGAGAAGTGGAACTGAAAGTATACAACTCTGGTGAAATGACCAAGTCTTTATTTATTTTATCATTATTATTATTATTATTATAATGATGATGTATTTATTTTTTGATGAATGCCAAAAGGAAATATGTTGATGAAATTTTACAAAAATTCATTCATTTGCTTTTTCATCAATTTCAAACAAGTTTGACAATTTGGAAATTGGAAGAAATGAAAAATATTGCCTTATTCATTCCATTATCTCTATGAGACTGAAAGTCATTATTTTTAATAGACAGCAGATTTTGTATCCAATTTAAGAGAATGATAAGCCCATTAAATTGACTCTGAAAAATAATTTTCTATGAAGTTTTTGGCTATGCAAGTGAGTGCTTTAATTTATTATGTAATATGACATTGTCTCAGAAAAAAGGGGTAAACAAAGTGTATTGGCACGTGCCTTGGGAGCCTTTAAAAAATATGGCTGCCTGTTTTTGATGGTTGTCTCGTCTACGTTATTGTAACACTTTTATGTTTATTTTATTTAGATAACAAACAATTTTAGTGTTGCATGTATGTATTACAATAACTACACATAAATGTTCTTAAAATAAGGTTTTAACTGAGTTGACAATTTTCTTTAAGCCTTTGGCAAATTTGATGCATCAATGAGAAAGTGGATCAATCTCCGAGCTAAGAACTTGTTAATTGAACCTGATTGCCTATTTCAAAGAGTTCAAACAAAGGATTAAACAATGTCAGGTGTTAACAGAGTCAGTGCATATTATGTTGAAAATACCAATGTTATTCATTATAGTAATATATAAATTATATCCTTTGTAGTTATTTATGAAGAATTCCCCAATTTTGTGAAAATTCCCAATCTCACGGGTATAGGTCATATTCCCCAAATACTGAAAATAAACCCTGCTTTATAAGGAACTGAGGTTTCATCTACAGCTATCTCACTTAGAATGATAGAATGCTCTCCATTTATGAACAAGACAAGAACTAACACCAGAAATCCTGTATCCTGGATTGTAGTCGGGGCTAAAATAATTTTTACATTGCTCCAAGACTCAATTATTTTTTAAATGGAATAAGAAAATGTAAATCATAAAAATGAATTTATATTTAGCAATGAATTTTTAAAGTTAAGATATTTTTCTGCAGCTTAAGCAAAATTTAAATTATCCAAGATTTTGATTACTTGAATAGTAGATGCTCTCCATATATGTTTAAAGTGACACTCTTATTCAAAATCAATTCATACACATGTATAACAAACAAATTTTGAGTAACACATCTTGAACTTCTTACTAAATAATGCATTTATGGAAATTATGAATTAATGATAACAAGATTTTAATCGTGTATTCAATAGCTGAAGATGCAAAATCATGAAATGATTGGTGAATGCTAAAAGATTTCTGTGGTCTACTATTCATATTAAAGGTAAAAATACCATGTTTTTTGCACATTTCTTTCAAATTAAACTCGGTATCTAGAACCATTGTTCTCGTCATGTATTCATCCTTTTTGGTAAATCAAACAATTGTATTAATTGTGGTAAATCTTATTTGGGAGTAAGAGTGCATCTTTAATAATTAATGCCCCCTCGGACAAACACAGTGTTTTGGCATGGGCTTGTGTGTGGGAATAGGGTAGCTCCACAGGATATTTATGCCCCCCTTCGAAGAAGGGTATATTACTTTGCACATGTTGGTCGGTAGGTCGGTCAGTCGGTCGATCGGTAGACCAAAGCTTGTCCGAGTGATAACTCAACAATTCCTTGATGTATGGTCATCAAACTTGACATGAAGGTTGGGCCTGACCAGTAGATGACCCCTATTGATTTTAGGGCTCATCGTGTCAAAGGTCAAGGTCACTGTGACCTTAAATGGTAAAATAATTTAAAGCTTGTCCGAGTGATAACTCAACAATGCCTAGACCTATAGTCATCAAACTTGATATGGAAGTTGGGCCTGACCAGTAGATGACTCCTATTGGTCATCGGACCAAAGGTCAAGGTAACAGTGACCTTGAATGAGAAAAGGATGTCCGAGTGATAACTCGACAATGCCTGCACCCATGGTCCTCAAACTTGACTTGGAGGTTGGGCCTGACCAGTAGATGACCCCTATTGATTTAAGGGCTCATCGGGTCAAAGGTCAAGGTCACTGTGGCCTTAAATGGTAAAATAATTTAAAGGATGTCCGAGTGATTACGCGACAATGTCTGCACCCATGGTCCTCAAACTTGACTTGAAGGTTGGGCATGACCAGTAGATGACACCTATAGTTTTTGGGGTCATCTGGCCAAAGGTCAAGGTCACTGTGACCTTGAATGAGAAATGGTTGTCCGAGTGATAACTCGACAATGCCTGCACCCATGGTCCTCAAACTTGACTTGGAGGTTGGGCCTGACCAGTAGATGACCCCTATTGATTTAAGGGCTCATCAGGTCAAAGGTCAAGGTCACTGTGGCCTTAAATGGTAAAATGATTTAAAGGATGTCCGAGCGATAACTCGACAATGTCTGCACCCATGGTCCTTAAACTTGACTTGGAGGTTGGGCCTGACCAGTAGATGACCCCTATTGGTCATCGGACCAAAGGTCAAGGTCACAGTGACCTTGAATGAGAAAAGGTTGTCAGAGTGATAACTCGACAATGCCTGCACCCATGGTCCTCAAACGTGACTTGAAGGTTGGGCATGACAAGTAGATGACCCCTATAGTTTTTGGGGGTCATCTGGCCAAAGATCAAGGTCACTGTGACCTTGAATGAGAAATGGTTGTCCGAGTGATAACTCGACAATGCCTGCACCCATGGTCCTCAAACTTGACTTGGAGGTTGGGCCTGACCAGTAGATGTTCCATATTGATTTTAGGGGTCATTGGGTTAAAGGTGACCTTGAATGATTTAAGGTTGTCAGAGTGATAACTCAACAATGCCTGCACCCAAGGCCCTAAAACTTGACTTGGAGGTTGGGCTTGTCATCTCCCCTATTGACTTTTGGGTCATCAGGCCAAGGTCAAGGTCACAGTAACCTTTAACACAAGAAAGTTAACAAATCTTCTCCTAGTGATATCTCACCAATGCCTGAACCTGTGATCATCAAACTTGAAATGGAAGTTTTGGCCTGACCAGTAGATGACCGTTATTGATTTCAAAAGTCATCGGGTCAAAGGTCAAGGTCACAGTGACCTTAAATGTGAAAATGTTGATCGAGTGATAACTCAACAATGCCTGCACCCATGGCCCTCAAAGTTGTCCTGGGTTTGCGTCTGACCTGTAGATGACACCTTATGATTTGAGGGGTCAACAGGTCAAAAGGTCAAGATCACAGTGACGTTGAACAAAAAAAGCTTGTCTGTGTGATAACTTGACAATGCCTGCAACCATTGCCCTCAAACTTGACATTAAGGTTATTGGTGACCAGCTGATGACTCCTATGGATTTTGAGGTCATAGTTAGAGTCAAAGGTCATGGTCATAACACACTCTACCCTCACAATTTGAATGGTCATAATCTTAAAACTGCCTCAACGGCATCCAATGTCAGTGACAAATCAGCTGTCATTTCGGTCCATGCATATTTCATCCAATTGTCCATATAATCCTGACAACATGGCGCTCAGGGGGGGGCATAATGTTTGACAAACATCTCTTGTTAAAGGTTAATTTTTATTCAACACCAACCAGCGTCTTGGGTGATGCTGAAAATAAACAACACTTTTCTCATAGTTTGGACACAGAGCGAAGCTTTGAGCCTGGGCTTCAAATTTATGAACAGATTTAAAAATAGAAATGCCACTTAAATGCCACAAGACTTTAAAAGTTAAAGTGAGGTAAAGACACAAAAAAACATGGGCTACAGAACCAGCACATTCCTTGACTTCACTTAATTTGAATCGAATCACGACAGCAGACTATAGGTTTGAACCTGGGACCTTTGAATTGGTATACTAGCATTTTACCCACTGTGCTAACCGGGCCAACTTAGAACTGTTAGAGTTTATTACATATTACTTTGTTTAGGTTATTTTTTTTTCCATCTGGTTTCAGCTGATCATCCAAAGTGAATAAAAAATACTAAAAGTTGATAACAACATCCAAGCTAATAATTAGTTCTAGTTATTATACTATTATCAAAAACACCTGTCCAAAATGAGCAGTGAGAGAATGTACCTTTGCATTTGGCAACTTGTTGTAAATCTTAAGGACTGACATCATGGTTTTGAAGGCATAAGTAGTAGTTTCCTTTTTTTGGCTTCACCAGAGTTTGACTCTACAATTTTAAAAATGAACTATTATTTTTAAAACACGTTTTGACAGGTATGTTAAATTAATAAAGCTTTACACTGGATCAGGCCTATTCTAAAATAGTGAATAATGTTTGGTACAAGAAAACACTTTAACCACAAATATGCATATATGGCATATTTAAACAACACGTACAGGCCAATATATTTTAACAATAACACTGGTTTATATGTGAATTCTTAAGGAATGAATTGCGGGATTGATGTCATTATCGGGGTATGAACGCAATTGGGCTGGTCAAAGTGTGTGGAGTCCATTTTCACATTGGACGTATTATGTTACAAAACTTGTGGCGCCCATGAACTTACACAAAATGTTTCAAGTGCACTATCAGTATGTTCACTTTAACCCTAACGTACATGCTCTGGAAAGAAAAATATAAATAGCCATGCCAGTAGATCATTATAGACCCTCATAGAAGGACGGACAGACAAAGCGTTGACTGTAAACTAATTCTCCTCCTTAGGGGAGCATCTTATAAGAAAATATCCTAATCAAAACAATGTAAGGCATTGTTTACCGTAATATATCATGTATAGGACGCTAGCATAGATAGGACGCAGGCAAAAAAATCGTTAAGAAAACGGGTAAAACCCCTTAATATATAAGATAGGACGCAGCGGAAAAATGTCAAAATCTGAGCCGAAAAATTGAGGTTGGTAAAGTATTTATAACATATATTGAAGTAAAAAAACAAACAAAAATTGTATAAAAGGCATATTTCGATAAGTGTCTTGTGTATTTCGATAATTATTGTCGTATTTCTGTAATTAAATGTACACAACAATGATATATGTCTTGACATTTTGAGAACATTCACGCATAATATAAAGACTTATACAAATGCTGTAATAGACTAGTTCTGACTGACAGTCAACCGTTGCAACCGTTGCATCTCCCAACATGCCTTCTGAATGACAGTCAACCGTTGCAACCGTTGCAAAACTGTGTATTGTCAAAACTAATGATTGTTTTGATAAGGCTTGTCACTGCGCGGATTAAAGCATGTCAGCATAATTATTGCGTGTCGGTAATTAGCCTTGCCAGCAGAAGGCACCTCGGGTAAAGTGCGAACAAACAACAATACGGTATTACCATCGCAATAGTTTGTTCTATCTATGTTTTTCTAATGACAGACAGCGGGTGTTTTTCACACCTTCCCACATTTGAAAAGATTTGATAGTGACAATAATGCTACTTTGCGTTATGCACATTCCTTTATTATGTTTTAAAACAGTAACATACAACAAAATGTTTTGTAAAATATCGAAACATTAAAATCATGAACAACGATTAATTGATAAATACCTCCTTTCCCGATTTTCCGTTGCCGTTATAACTCAATCCAGTTAAAGTGCTGACTCACATCAAGTTTTTGTGAGTAGCGTCCCTTTTGTAAAAAAGTAAACACTCGTGTTTGTTTTCAATTTATTTCTCAATAAATCATTTTAAAGTAAACATTCAATATATTTCTGCGTGTGTTATCTTGCATGATTTTTACCTATGTCAGTTGTTCACTTCGGTGACGCAGTACAGATACTTACTATTACCGCGTTCTTCCCCGGTCCGATATTTTCGACCCGAAATGGACTCGGAAAAAAAACCCAGATGAAATTCTAAATGCATAGAAAGGACGCAGGCAATTTTTAAGACGATAATTGGGGGTAAAAAAGTGCGTCCTATGCATGATATAATACGGTACTTGCAAAAAAAAATAATGTATTTTTCTTATGTTTTTAGCTCTACTGGCCAAAGGCCAGAAGAGCTTATGCGATGGTAATGTGTACGTAGTATGTGCATCCGTGCGTCCGTGCGGTCGTGCGTCCGTGCGGTCATGCGTCTGTAAACAATTGCTTGTGAACACGATACAGTCTTCAGTTTTGATTGTATCTCGATGAAACTTGTACAGTATCTAGATATCCATTAGAGCTCGGTTCCTTTCAAAAACCAGCCAGATCCGCTCATGCATGCCTAGATTATGGCCCTTGATAGTATAAAAAAATGCTATTGTGTAAACAATTGGTTGTGAACACGATACAGTCTTCAGTTTTGATTATATCTCGATGAAACTTGTACAGTATCTAGATATCCATTAGAGCTTGGTTCCTTTCGAAAACCAGCAAGATCCGCCCATGAATGCCTAGATTATGGGCCATGAAAGTTTTAAAGAAATGCTTTCTATTTTTAGCCAGGTCTGCATGAGCGAATTCTATTTTTAGCCAAGTTTACATGTATATGTTAATTCAAGTCTAGAGTTAAGGGAGACAATTTGCAAGTCTAGGATTTTGAGAGACAATTTGCTTTTTGCTTCTGCAGTTGATTTTGTGAATTACTCTGCCTTGTTCTTGTTGAAAGCCCAAAGGCCATTTTTTAGCTTTAAGTTCTGTAGTTTGCGCATTCATCTTAACAAAATTGATTGTGAATGTTTAAGTTATGCACCTGGTGTCATTACTGGCCACACCCAGGGTTCACAGGTTTGGTAAACATAAATCTGGAAAGGTTTGAAAATCTTTTTGTGTGTTCGTGCATCCATCTCAGCACAATTGATTGTGAATGTTTGTTCAAATTGATCAATGTTGTCCTAGGATGCCCTTGACTTTGACCTTTTGACCAACTTTTTTTAACTTTTAAAACTACAGAAAATTTTACTATGAGTACAGTTTTGAAAGCATTTTTTTTTTGTCAGATGACTTTTACTTGGCACATACCGGGTATTAAAATAGTTCATGCAACTAATCTGCTTGCAATACTTTCTGGGCTCAGATGTTGAACGTGCTACGTTTTCAGGTAACCCAAACACAAAACATAAACTATATGTCTGTTGCCTTTTACCCATACATACATGCTCTGGATTGATATGACCACAAAAGCCATGCCAGTAGAGCATAGGCCCTTTTGGGCCTCTTGTTTAGGATTTAGCAGCCTCAGCTTTCAACAAATAGTGTAGCTTTTCCCAAAACTTGCAGCTTTTAAAACAAATCTATTATAAAGCACAACTTTTAAAACCCCTCAGAAAGCTTCCATTTTTGCTGCACTTTTTAACTCACATGACTGTGTAACATTATCTAGTGGTTGTCTATCAAGTTTGTTCAAATATGCCCTTGTGGTCAAAATTTGCCCCGTCCTGGGGGTTATAAGTTCACTATAAATACATTTTGTTAAAATTTGAAAGTTGCAATACACTCAAGGAGTTAGACCCACTTTCCTCGATCACTCCGAGGGATAAAGTCGATGATCGGGGACTTCCTCCGAGACTGTTGCCCTTGCTAAAATCCTCCCGAGTTCCTCCAATTGGCTGGTTCACCGCAGAGTTTAATATGAACGATAGCGTTGGAAATTGTCGAATTTTATGACCCCGTGGCAGAACTCCGTGTCTAATCAGATAAGCAAGAAGTTATTCTTGTTTTTATGCTTATGTGCACTGTAAATCTTTAAAGATTCTTACCCTTGTTTAACCCTTTACTTCATGTAAAACCAAGCCATATCAGGCTGCCAGTGTATGGCTATTATTGGAATTATGACCCTCATGTATTACAAACCTATTTTGGTAGTATTCTTTTGGTTAAATCAATAAGTCATCAAGGTAAAGTTTTTAGAGAATTAAATTTCCAATCCAGTCATATAAATTTTATTTTGTTATCTAAATTATTTCCGCAAGATATTCATAATCAAACAGAAAAATATGTCAAATGTAATGAAAATTTAATTTTATTACACTTTTCTTTATCAATCTTAACACAAATTATTATATAAACAACGTAATTTTATAATTCATTTAATGCAACCTGAAATGAAACAGAAATGGACAGAATTAAGAAATAATTCATAAAAAAGAAACATGGTATATTTAGTGTTTTTTTACCTTATATTAAAGGGGCCGTTTAATGGCCCTTCCCCTCGGAAAATAAGCCTAGTTTTTCCCCTAAAAATGAAAATTCCCCTCTGATAAAGTTCAATTTTTTTTATATTTTTTTTTTTAATTTTTTTTAGCAAGTCTTTTTACATGTACAGGTTCATTTTCGATAAATTCTACATCCTTATAAATTATGTGATGTAAAGTTTCTTTGATAATTGAACTCAGAAATCATTGATTTTTATCACATTCAGAGATCAGTATGAAATATTATCTGTCAGGAATTATTGCAATAGATATTTCCACCCAAAGGATTGATATTTTTCGTGTCTTTTAAAGGGAAAATAAACTAATATTAAATCATTTTCTAATTCGCAGGAGACTAGACAGCTTTTTCTTTTAGCTGTAAAATTTCCCAATTACGGCATTTTCACAACGCAAAATTTCCCAAAATGACTAGAGTCTTTTTCCCATAATGGGCAGAAAAAGCCCTGTCAAGAAATGTCGCATAACTGGAAGTATTTCAACAATAAATTCACAAAAAATGACGCAAAAAATATTCAGAAAATTGATTCTTTCTTGACTGACTGTAAGTCAGCAGGTACATCTTGTCTATCCACTAGCACACAAAATAAGACCGAGTCCAAACTTTCAAAACCAGATCATTCTGTTTCTGATGAAGTCGAACCCCAGTCCCAGCAAGATCCTGAACATTCTGTTGAGCCTAGTGGCCCTCTAATTTTGGAACCACGGAGAAAAAATGCCCAACTGTCTGGAAGTTTTGATTGTGAAAGCGAGCCTGAGGTACATGTAATCTCCCCACCGAATAAAAAAACTTAAAGTATTGCTGAGGCTAATTTAGTGGAGGAGTTTAAGAACAGGAAAAAAAGAGAGAGATGGACTTGTAATCTAACAATCAAATATTTTAAGAGGTATGAAAGTAAAATAATTTTTTTTTTTTATTAAACCTGCACATTTTCCCCCTTTTTGTACTTAAATGGCGCAAAATGTTCCCCTTTTCAAAGGCCCCAGGCCCCGTCCCCTTTTTTAGAAAAAAAACCCTGATATTATATATGAAACAAAAGCAATAAAAATAAAAGTTGAACCACAGTCACGGTACGTATTACAAACTACAATGAACAAATAAAGTTATTGTTCAACTCCTAAATGAGGCCTAGATGTTGTTCACTAAATTTATATCGTTTATTGCATTTCCAGGTATTGTCATCATTGGGTTTGATAATAAAAAAATCCACATTTGTCGTATCCTTGTGTGTGTGACGCCAAGGTCCGAATTCGCCATCTCGACATCGTACTCAAACTCACTTGAATCGAAGCCAGAATGTTCAGATTCGTCAGACAATCACTGAAATATAAATGACATTATTCAGCAATGCTGTTTTAAACTGAAGTAAACAAGGGCAGAAGCTAGTTCTACATTGCATTCTTGTTTATTCGAAAAAACGTGTATCAACAGCTGATCAATGTTAAATTGGGTCATGTTAAAGTTGAACAGTAGGGATGGTCATTATTTTATATCATATCTGTACTTACTTTCAATTTGTAGAAGCAGATGGCCATTTTTATGACCAGATTAGCGAAATAGAAGAGACACATATGTCCCATATAGTGATTTATAGCCTTTGTTTATACAAGCCAGACGATTTTTGTTTACCAACATTGCCGACATTTTGACACGATTCTGAACCATGACCTGTGACGTCAGGCGTGTGATCAATAAAATATAGTTGTATTATTGGTAGTTAATTATAAGTTGCAGTATTGTGTAAATTTCCACGAGGAAAATGAGACAGGAATGCCCACAAACCTGCGCAGTCAACATTTTATGCATCCTTGATACCAATGACCTTATTTCGTGATTTTCCGAAATTCTTTAAATAGTAACATAGTGTTGTTTTTTAGTGCATTGTATTTATCGATGTTTATACTTCATGAATATGAATTTATAGCGAATAAACAAGCATCAGGTATGAAAATAAATGCCCCTACATTACGAGTACGTAGGATTGCGTATCTATGAAGCTATCGATAAAACATTGATCTGCGTATGTATAAATGGATAGATAAGTAAAATTGCGTATCTATGAAGTAAAGGGTTAATTTGTATTTGTGTCCGTAAACGCCGATTGAATATTGTCTCAACTTGTTAATAATAAACATTGAATCAATGATGTATTGCCACTAATTGTATTGCATCATGAAACATCCCCATGACATCTGACGTCACGCGCTTGATCAAAACAATGTAGAATGAACTTTTTATTATTGGTGGTTTAAAAGAGCTGTGACGATTTAGGGAATTTTTCACAGAAAACAAGACAAGAAGGCATTCAACCATGCGCTGTGGATTTTGAATGAGTGTTTGACCTTTTCAAAAATGTGTAATTAGTTATCAAGCCTTTTCGGGTCAAATGTGTTTATCAATGTTTTCAGTCATTAGCAAAAACATGTTTATAAGATGCATGTGCAAATAGTGAAATACGACTGCATTCTTGTGGTAAGCTAATTTCATGCAAAACAGGCAGAGGAAAAAGGGAAAACAGCAATTTACTGGGGCCGTCATAATCGGTTGAAAATTTTAATAAAAAAATAACTTTAGCGTAGATTCTTATCAAGTGTCCGCAGAGTTTTGCGAAGTTAACCCCTCCGAGGAACGCCGTGTTCGTAATTCTTCAGTCGACTGATCACCGTCCGAGGGCTTTAAATTCAAACTGAGGAACGTGGTTAGTCGATGAAATCATTGTGTTTGGCCGCGATAGCAAAAATCTGCAGAGGGAAAGGAAAAGTGGGTCTAACGCGTTGAGTGTGCTGTATGTAAAAAGTTTACTCTTAAAGCAAGGGCAGCAAGTCTTGCTATATGGTCTCCCTTTCTGTTATATTAAATTATTGTCTGTTTTTAGAAACAAGGGAAATTCTTCAAAATAGTCACTTCTAAGGTAACTATTGTTCTTTTTATAGGTTTATAGGTAAAGAATCATTATTATATTTTTTCATACATGTGATAATTTCTTGGGTCGATTCCGGGACACTCGTCGTAATGTCAACGCACACTAGGGGGGTCCGGAGGCATGCCCCCCCTGATTTTTTTTTGAAATGGGGAACGTCTGTGGTGCATTCTAGAGCATATCTGGGGCTATTTTAGTCGTTTTTAACGTCAGGAAAATGTACCTATTTTGACTGCCAAGACGTATTTTTTACTTGACATGGTTTGTTTTTTTCTGCATTTTCTTGAAAAAATAAAACCACCAGATATTTTCCCAGGCTTTAACCCTTTAGCACATAGACAAGTGGCCAGATTACACCTCCCAGTCAATAGCCATCTTACTGATAAGCAGTCCTCATCTGTATAGGTACTTTTCAGGATATTTGAAAATGAGCAAATGAATAGTCAGCAGTATGACCTTAAACTCAATATTACTCCATATAATTGTTTCCAAATCTTATTTATGTCAATACATTTTTTATAGATAATTAAATTATCTAATAAATGGTGTCAATGATGAAATATTAAATTATTTTATTTCATCTGTGAATGCGTTTCCAAGATGGAATTGTAACATTTCTTTGAAATGTCATAATTGCATTAAATCAAAGGGTAATAAAATGCTGGGATCGATCTAAATTTTATTACCCCTATCATAAAAAAGTCCCATCTGGATTAAAAAGCCGACAATTGATGTTCTTGTGTATAATACACAGAAATGTGGCAGGAATATCCGGTGTCATCCAGCTGAGAGATGCAGTCTAGAGTGTCTGTTTAACTTTATTACCCCCAAATAAAATTCTTTACAAAAAGAAAGCCGATAAATGTTTTCCAAGTAATGAATAAAAAGATCTTAATCATCAAACGCTTGCACAAATGTTGTTTACTTGACCTATTTTACGACCGGAACCATGCTGGCCATCGATCAGCTCAGCAGAAAATTTATTCATCATTTTCCCAGCTACTTATTGTCTCTATTGTTTGTAACACAAACTATTATCTACAAATAATTAAAATCTTTATTGATTTTAATGGTAAATTAAACTGACGTAATATATTCAATGATTTACACATCAATGTTTTTGGGGAAATTCCATACTGTACAGTACTGCCATTCCTCTAGGTTTTATTACGTCTCAGTGGGATCTCACACCTGTGATTGGCAGTATAAATAATAACCTTCAAGTTTTAGCAGACGACATTTTCTTTTCGAGGGAAAATCAATACACAAAAGGTTAAGCTTCAGCTTTATAAACATCCGGGATATTGTTTACAAAAAGAAAGATGCAAAATTGAAGTATTGAAATGACCCTATTGAAATATGCGAGAGATGCGTATACATCCAGTAGTGTATAGGGTCGGTCAGATGCGTTTACATCTGCTAATGAGCTATGTCGGCCTATCTCGTATACATGCGCTAAAGGGTTAAATGAAGTGCTAACCAGGAGGATATGCAGTCTACTTTCGGTTCCATCAAAACAGGAAATAGACAACTATACGGGCACCTGTTTTCCCGCGCTTTTGAGAACATGCGTTACAAAATATTTATTTTTCCATCACATTTAAAACGTTTGCAATTTATGACACACAATATTTTCCAGACGATCAAGAAGTTTATCCAGTCGATGAGCTTTTTTCCGTTTGGAGATGCATATAATTTTGATAGAGACGTGTCAACAATCGGCTGTATAAAGCGATCACGTGACTTACCATGGTCACGTGATTAAAGCACTCTATATAACCACCTGTAAACCCCATATCGTCAGTTTTATTTCGGCGTAAAAATACACAACGATAGTTCGAAAAAAAGTTCAAAACACTAAAATTCCTTATGAACGCGTTAGTTGTTTAAAGTATAACGACGTATCGACTTTGAAATTTGAATGGAATATGGGATGTTTTCCGTGTTTTAATTTTGGTTTTTTACTCATTTTGTCACTTTCTTTGAACTTACCTTCATGCTCGTTTGTTGGTAAAATGTGTGAAAAATTTCAATTCATCAATTAAAAGCTATCATTCATAAGACCAAACAAATCCATATGAAAACAATGCATTTGTATACAAGAACCCTCCCCGACTCGTTAAGCACAACAATAGGCCAATAGATCAATTGTCGGGTGATTGACGATGACCTTGACGACACACGTACCAATTAACGGATTAGTGTCAACATGTCCTGTGTTTTACGACCAGTGTCCCGGACAGGCAAAATTGCTGACTTACATTGGTAAAATTAAGATAATCGATTCCAAGATTATTTTTTTTTAATTTTTTTTATGACTTTCCAGGACAAACATGCACTCTCCGTGACAGAGATACGATTTCCGGGATAATCCCGGACATCCGGGCCGTTATCACATGTATGATTTTTTTATATTTAACAAACAGCAAATGCAAGGACAACATTCCAAAATTTTCGTATGAGGATGATACTGATTTTGATTTTGAGTGAATAGCATAAGTGATCTGTATCATCAGAAACAGTAAATCATTAATCTACATACATTTGTTCAAGCATACTTGATTGTATGCTCAGAATACATTGTATGTCTGTTATAACGCGTTAACTTGTATATTTTTATCAAACATAATGCTGTTTTTATGTTGATAGTAAAAGGACTTATTTGTCACATAGAACCGTTTACATCTATATTTCAACATATTTTATGAAAATCAGTTCATGAAATTAGGGCCTTTTTGCAAAATAGGACCTTTTTATTTTAAAAGTATCCTGAAAAACGTTTGGGATAAAAGAGCTTATTTATGTTATTGATTATATCTATTGACTTATTGATTATTGGGAAATGAAATATATGTGTAATTGAAGCTTTGAATACAACATATATCAGCACCATAACATGTCTTTGTAAAGTATTTCCCTGATTTGTTACATATCTTCAAGCCTTAAAATTTGTTTTCCCCAAAAGTATGAGAAATGCAAATAGGCCCTTTTAATTTTAAGGTGGCGCTATACCCTTTTAATTCCCTCAACATTTATAAAATTTCAGATAAAGTGAACGGGATCGATTAATATTCATTCTGGATTAATATTCATTCTGGAAAAATGTCTTGTAAAACACAAGAGCATAAATTAATGAATTCCTTGATTTATTATATGCTTTCCAGTGTTTCTTTATAGAGATATATCAGTGAAATAAAAGTTATTAATTTGTAAAATTTGACCTTGACCTTTTTTTAAACTTTAAGCCCGTTCTCAGTTCCCAATCAAACGTCAGCACCCAATGGCTCGTTGACAATTCAACTATATCTCATGGAAATAAAGTTACTTTTGCATACAAACTGACACGCTTTTCTGAAATACTACAATTGAATGTCATTTAATTATCTTTTTTAGCATATAATTACTGCTACTTTAAAGATAGCTTTTGGTGCTATTATGATATATTGTGACTTTGCACTGAAACAAACAATTGTCCCCTTTGTTTTCTTCCCTTCCCAAAATTGCATGGAGCTTACCAGTGATGAAAGGGTCAACAGATTTAAATAATTTTTGTTACATAGGTTTGGTGCATGGGTTTAACTCCATAAAATACAGGTCAAGTTTGTCTTTGCTTTCAATTGATCATTCACTTTACGGAGTTATCTAGCCCCTTTAAAATTTGACCATTCCTGTGTTAATGCAGCATGTTGGGGTATTTGTTACCCCTGTGACAGCTCTTCTTAAATTTTGATTTTGATTACATGATCAAAAAATTATCGGAATCGTTACCCTGATTATTTCCTCTGTTCTATTTTGAATTTCAAACCATAGTAAATAGTGAAAAAAATGAGTTATTTACATTTTCAGATTTTAACATAGATGTGACTACACTCACTGTATCTGAACCAGCAGAAAAAACAGATGGCCAAGTTTCCATCATAACTGCTTGTTTGACACCAGTGTCTGCTGTATCCACACAACGATGTACATACTACTCAAAGGTATTGAACAGTGAATACTTCTGATAAAACTAGGATGAGTACTGTTTAACTATTGTGGTTACTGAAAATAGGTGTTTGCACATGTTTGTGGGGTACCTTTTTATGCCCCTGAAGGTGGGCATATTAAAATTCCCTACCTCTTAGGCAAGGTCACACTTAGCATTTATTCACAATGCAATCTGCATATAAGGACATAGAGTATAGGTTGCTGTGTCCGGGCTGTAACTTTCCCTTGTATGGACATATATTGAAATAACTTGCCACATGTGTTTGACATACCAAGACGACGTGTCGCGTGCAAGACCTGAGTCCCTACCTCTAAGGTCAAGGTCAAACTTGGTGTTTATTCACAATGGAATGCTGCATATATAAGGACATAGAGTGGTTTCTCGTGTCCGGGCTGTAACTTGTTCTTGTATGGACAAATTTTAAAAAAACTTTCCACATGTGTTTGACATACCAAGACTACGTGTCACGTGCAAGACCCGTGTCCCTACCTCTATGTTCAAGGTCACACTTAGTGTTTATTCACAATGGAATGCTGCATATAAGGACATAGAGTATAGGTTGTCGTGTCCCAGCTGTAACTTTCCCTTGTATGGACAGATTTTAAAATAACTTGCCACATGTGTTTGACATACCAAGACGACGTGTCGGGTGCAAGACCCGTGTCCCTACCTCTAAGGTCAAGGTAACATTAAGGTGTCTGTTCACAATGGAAAGTGTCTATTTACAATGGAATGCTGCATATAAGGACATAGAGTATAGGTTGTCGTGTCCGGGCTGTAACTTTTTCTTGTATGGACAGATTTTAAAATAACTTGCCAGATGTGTTTGACATACCAAGATGACGTGTCACGTGCAAGACCCATGTCTCAACCTCTGATACACTTAGATGTTTATTCACAATAGAATGCTGAATATGAGGACATTTAAGAGGTTAGGTTTGTCAAGTATGGGTTGTATTTTTTTATTTTCAGAGGCAATTTAAAACTTGACATATGTTTTTGACATGTAAAGGCAAGATCAACTTTTCATGTACTGACCTTGTTCAAAGGTCAATTTCACATTCGGAGGCATTCCTCACATACTGTGACAGCTCTTGTTTACTCTAGCTTCATATCATGTACAGCAGATTTGACATTGAATACAAACATTTATTTTCATACAGCATATTTTGTCGGTCTTAACTTGACTTGGTACAGTCAGATATTTTTCAAAGATCAGACTTCTGCAAATGCCAGAATTAATTATGATTGACAGTTAAGGCTCTGGTTATCTGGTTATCTGGAGTCTGTATTATGACACTAAAATTGTACACCAGGGGGCGACTTCAGCAAAGTGGTCGCCTAAAATTCCCAGACTTCGCCCATTTGTATCATCAAAGCGACATTGACTTTGCTGAAAATTTTATCACATTTTAAATCTGTCAGTCAGCGAGTATTTGGCCAATGTCCCATTAGTCAAAACATTGCAATAGATTAGCCATTCATAAAATTTGGTAATCTCCTAATCCGATAATTGGGCTGTGTCATCCAATTACCAAAACATCGCCAGTTGGCGGAGCTATAGAAAGTTAACCAATCAGAATGTACATTGAGAAGACCCTGATCAAATTCAGTTCGTTTAAATGCGATAGAAACGGCAACATAATTCATTAATTCATTAAAATATTAATCAAGTTAAAAAGTAATTGACATATGTATTAAACAAACAAAGCAAGACATTTTAAACATTGTTGCATTTGAAGTAGGTGGCCATAACTATCTGGGACCATTGGCAAGGGCAATTGCGCTAAAAAAATCAATTACATATTAACAAATATTTGATTGTTAGCTCTACTGGCCAAAGGCCAGAAGAGCTTATGCGATGGTAATGTGTACATAGTATGTGCGTCCGTGCGTCTCTAAACAATTTCTTGTTTACATGATACAGTCTTCAGTGTTGATTGTATCTCGATGAAACTTGTACAGTATCTTATAATCTAGATATCCATTAGAGCTCGGTTCCTTTTGAAAACCAGCCAGATCCGCCCATGCATGCCTAGATTATGGGCCTTGATAGTATAAAAGATTGTTATTGTGAAAACAATTGCTTTTGAACACGATACAGTGTTCAGTTTTGATTGTATCTCGATGAAACTTGTATTTAGGTATCCATTAAAGCTCGGTTCCTTTTCAAAACCATCCGCCCATGCATGCCTAGATTATGGGTCTTGAAAGTATAAAAAAATGCTATTTTTAGCTAAGTCTATTTTTAACCAAGTCTACATGAGCAAAGTCTATATTTAGCCAACTTTACATGTAAAGTCACAATTGCTTGTAAATGTTTGTTCAAATTATGCCCCTGGGGTCATTACTGGCCATCCCCAGGGGTTCACAGGTTTGGTATACTTAAATTGGGAATGTTTGAAAATCTTTTTGTCTGAACCAGCTATTCAGACACTTGCTATTTTGCATAAGGCATAATTTAGTGGTCTGCTACCATGGTTGTTCAGATTATGTCACTGGGGTCAAAACTGGCATTGCCCTGGGGGTCACAAATTCCTAGAGACTTATTTAAGAAATATTTTCAAAATCATCTTGTTTCAAACCACAAGGCTCATACCTTTGATATTTGATATTTGTTGTGGAGCATGCTGACTGTCTAGCAAAACAGTTGAAATTATGTCCCTGGGGCCAAAGCTGGCCCCACCCCTTTTGACCTTTTTTTTATTTTTAAAGCTACAGCAATGATATTTGGACCATGTGTACAGTTTTGCAAACCAGCATCCATGTTGTCCTCGAATGACCTTGACTTTGACCTTTTGACCAACTTTTTAGCTCACCAGAGCACGAAGTGCCCAAGGTGAGCTATTGTGATCGGTCTTTGTCCGTCCGTCCATCCGTCAGTCAAACTTCCTGTTTTGCTTAAAAAAACATCTCCTCTGAAACTACTTGTCCAAATTCAATGAAACTTTTCAGGAAGCTTCATTTGGTGACCCTCTACAAAAATACAACAAGGAGTCTTGATTGATCAACAACAACAACAGCAACAGCAACAACAACAAAATGGCTGACTTCCTGTTTTGCTTTAAAAAACATCTCCTCTGAAACTATCTCTCAAAATTCAATGAAACTTTACAGGAAGCTTCCTTGGGTGACCCTCTACAACAATACAACAAGGCGTCATGATTAATCAACAACAACAACATCAACAACAACAAAATGTCCAACTTCCTATTTTGCTTTAAAAAAACATCTTCTCTAAAACTACCAGTCCAAATTCAATTAAACTTTACAAAAAGCTTCCTTGGCTGACCCTCTACAAAAAAACTCCAAATGTCATGATTGATCAACAACAACAACAACAACAAAATTGCCAAAATGTTAAAATCTGATAGTTATGTAAAGTTGACACTTGAAGCAAGGGCAGCAAGTTTTGCTATATTGTCTCTTTTTTTGTTGGAGATTCCACTACTTTCCATTTTAGTAACAAGGAAATAGAATTTAAATTTTATTAAGTCTTCAACATAGTCACTTAAAGGTAATTATTGTTCTATTTTTAGGTTCATAGATTCAAATAATTATTATACACTTTATTCTTTGGAAGAAATTTCATTCATTGAATATGTGAAGGAAGAGAATGTTGATCTAAGTGGAAGAAGCAATGATATTAGTGGTGGGTGCTGAATGTGGTCTGATATTTGATTTTTAGAGCTTAAAGCTGCACTCTCACTGATTGAATGTTTTGACAACTTTTTTATTTTTTGTCTTGGAACGAGGCATTTTTGCGAAAATGCATGGACACCAGTCATATTAGACTGCTGACAAAAAATTAGATCGCAGATTTATATATTTAAGTTCAAATATTGATGTTTTATGCATATTTCTTAAACCATTAGTAACGATTTAAGCCATAAAACATTAAATTTCAAACAGAAATATGAACATCTGCGATTTAATCTTTTGTCAGCAATCTTTTATCATTGGTTGGCAAATATTTACGCCAAAATTTGCTCTTTCCAAGACACAAAATAAAAAAGTTGTTAAAACGGTAGTTCTGTGCAGTTTATTGATTTTATTGGATGGTGCACTGTTGGTTGTTTGTGTATCCATACTAAAAGTTCTGATTGTGTGCAAGCAATTTAACATAGTTTTGTCAGTGTGCAGGCAGTTGAACGAAGTCCTGTGTGTGTGCAGGCAATTGAACAAAGTCTTGTCAGTGTGCAGGCAACTGAAAAAAGTCCTGTCAGTGTGCAGGTATTTGTACCAAGTGCTGTCAGTGTGCAAGCAACTAAACAAAGACCTGTCAATGTGCAGGTATGAGAATCAAATTCTGTCAGTGTACAGTCAATCATCAATTCCTGTCAGTGTGCAGGCAACTGAACAAAATTCTGTCAGTGTGCAGTCAATCAGGAAGTCCTGTCATTGTGCAGGAAACTGTGACAAGTCCTGTCAGTGTGCAGGCAACTGTGACAAGTCCTGTCAGTGCTTATCCAGGCAACCTGTTTGATCAGTATGTTTTTCAATATTTTTTTAGAACAAATATCAATCTATATTGATTACAAAGGTTAAAAAAAAATTCACAGGTGAGCGATTTAGGGCCATTATGGCCCTCTTGTTTTATTTTTAAAGCTACAGAAATGAAATTTTGACCATGAGTACAGTTTTGAAAGCAATTTTATTTTGTCATATGACCTTTACTTGGCACATATTAAAATAGTTCTGCTTACAACACTTTCTGTCCTCAGATGTTGAATGGGCAATGTTACGGGCAATGTTTTCAGGTAACCCAAACACAAAACGTAAACTATATGTTTGTTGCCTTTTACCCATACATATATGCTCTGGATTGAAAATGACCACAAGAGCCATGCCAGTAGACCATAGGCCCTTATGGGCCTCTTGTTATGAAATCTACCCGTAGATCTAGAAAGTTTTGAAAAACTTCTCTTCAGGAACCATTGGACCAATTGTAAATGTCACAAATGTACACCACATTGAGACGGATATGAAGAGCACATGTAGCAAAATGTCTGTCTGTCCGTCAGAAATCGTGTCCCGCTCCATTAAATTATAAGGATTTTGATAACTCGGCACAAATGTGCACCATATTGATAAGATGTGCAAAGCGCATATTACAACCAGCTTGTTTCAAGGTCATTTAGGCCACAATTAAATGTGACTCTGACTATTTTTCGTGTCAGATGTTCGCCATATGGAGACAATGTGCAGAGCACATGTGACAACCACCTCAGTTTATGGTCAATGTCACACTTACAAGGTCAAAGGTCATGACTACATTTTGGCTCGCTCCATATCTCTTGAAGGATTTGACTTGCCACAAAAAATCGCTATTATGTGCAGAGAGGGAAACATCATCTTTGGACTATCTGCGCATGCGCGCAGTTAGTCTTAAGACCACAAACTCCAAAGAACACAAACTCCAAAGAACTACTTCTATTCATGTCGTTTTTACCCATTTTTTTGTCTCAATGCGCTCTATGTTTAGCAGAATGACGACGAAATCATCAAAATAGATTAGTTGTATTGTGTTCCGAGTACCAGTTCTTGGTTGTTCGGCTATTTCTGCGCTGTATTTCTGTATCCCGGCGTTTTATTTTTAGCAGGATATAACTATTTTTAGATCGTTATATTTATCAGATTAATGGGTCAAAATAATGGAGGCTCTGGTAGGAAGGTAACATACTGATATTCACTCTGTGTTTAGCCCAAGATGTTCTAGAAATTATTACCGACCGCAAGTGTCCCATCGCCTGCAGGTTTTTTTATGATAACCTGTAGTGACCCTGAAGCACGCTTATTTGTAATGGTGTATATTTGATATTACTTTATTGAGATAAGAAACAAAAATGATTGTCTGAAAGTCAAAATAGTTGTATCTCAATTTCGCGTTGCTTATGCTTCAAATACTATGATTTGCCTGCTATACAGTTACAAAATACTATTTATTCTGTAATTTTTAGGCATATACTTTTCTAATAAGATGTTTTCATTTTTTTGCGTAATAGCTTCGTTCCGGTGAATTCTTGCCATTGTTTTAGACATAAGGCTTTCAATTTATTCTAACATACATGCCCTATAACGATAGTGAGTCATGCATACGCTTGATGAAGCAAAGTAGTTCGGATTTAACCTGTAAAACATCTAAAGTGTGTGAAGCCTTCATCACCATACTTGTATTATTTCTACACAGATATTTACGTAACACATAAATAACATTTATTTATCAATAAAACTTGAAAAAGCACAATCATATTCCCATTCTTAGAACCCATTCTTAGAACAGACAATTTCTGATAATCTAAAAATAGTTTCAACTACATCAACTGACAGATTTTCTAAAAATAGTTTCTACATACATTAACTGACCACATTTTTGTCCTCACCGCGGGAAAACGACCCATCTGATAAGCTCTGCATTTTGATAGGAATTATTTCTAAAGTTGCTCGTAAAAATAAAATCATTTTCCTCAAACATTTAAAACGTGTATGTTCATAAAACTTGCCTTACGTATGATATCTAATCAAAGCTCCGAAAAACCTTTAGAAGCGATTGAAAGGGGCATGCATTGTAATTTTAAATACATGGGCCGGGATCATGACGTTGACTGAAGTGATACGCTGTGCATTTTGAATGGAATTATTGCGTGAGTTGTTTGTTAAGAAATTATTTTCATTAAACAAAATGTGTATGTTTATAAAAGGAAATGAAATATATGATGTATTGTGTTTTCCTATTGTATGATATCTAATCAAAGCAGCGAAAACCCTTTAGAAACGATTGAAAGGGGCATGCATTGTAACATTAAATACATGCGAAAGGGGTATTACGACGATTGAAGTGACATTTACATAAACAAAATGACACAAGACGCCCTAAAATAGATAAAGATATGTTTGTTTCCTCGCACAGTGTGGGCACAAGCGGTCTTGGCCCTCAGCACATTTTTCACTTTTATCTACGTGCCCTTCACCCATTACCATAGTTCAAATAAAATTTGCAACTCTCACATATTTGCCCGCAGATGGTCTTTCAGCGCTTTGCGCTTTGATTTTATTACAAAACAACTGTCTAGTTCTTCAGTTTGATGTATGATTTACTGTCATTTATTAGTTAAAATAACTGATGTTGAAAACTTGGCCAAGTGGTGGGTTTTTAACCATGATTTTATAGTGATATGATATATAAAACCAGTCTTTGCATTTGGAGCCCCAAAGGACTGTTACTAAAAAAAGAAAATGGTTAAACTGAATATTTTTAATAAGGGTTGACATATAGTGACCAAACTTTGTATGTATGAATTGCAGTGAGGCTTTTCATGGGATTGCATTTTGGGCTCCTAGGGTCAAGGTCACTGTTACTTTAAATAGAAAAATGGTTGAAACCGAATATCTTTAGTTAGGGTTGATATATTGTGACCAAACTTGGTATGTAGGAAGAGTTTTTGAGATCTTCCATGGGGTCTCAAGGGTCAAGGTCACTGTTAATAAAAATGGAATCAGGGTTGAAACTGAATATCATTAGTTTGGGTTGACATGTTGTGATCAAACTTGGTATATAGAAAATGTTTATGGAGACCATTCATGGGATTGCTTATGGGGCACATTGGGCTAAGTTCAAGGTCACTGCTACTGAAAATAGAAGAACAAATTGAAGCTAAATAACTTCATTTGGGGTTGACATATTTAGATCAATCTTGGTGTATATTAAGTAAGAGTTTATGGAGATCTTTCATGGGAGAAGGTTTAGGCCTGCTAGATTCAATGTCAAAATTTATGTGAAAAACTACAGAAACAAGCTCAGTAGCCAAAAGTTTAAACATAAACCCCATTTAAAGGCATGGGATCAAGCTCATTCTCACTAAAAATAGAAAAACAGTTCAATCTTTTTTTTTTAATTTTGGTTGACATATTGTGACCAAACTTGGTATATCGGAAAGAGTTAAATAAGAAAACCTTATCATCGGATTGTTACTTAAAGTAGAAAAACAGTTGAAACTTAATTAAAATTAAGTTTAATTAACAAACTGTGACTTAGCTTCGAATTTAGGTAGAGTGAATGGACCCTAACATGGGATTGCATATGGGGCCCCTAGGATCAAGGTGAAGGTCGCTATTACCTAAAACATTGATAAGTAAACAGAAGAGATTTCATGGCTCTTTTTTTCTTGATTTTAGGAAGGTGTCGAGTATGAAACCTGTGAGAATGTTACACAAACCACTTCATCAACTGGATGTACTGATACTTGCAATGGGGAGGCTTGGGCAAAAGTAACTGTTCAATATCAGTATACTCAAGCAACAAACAATCCAGTGGAAGGCAATTTGCGAGTTCGAATCAAACACACTGGAGACTCAAACAACCCAAGGGAAATTGTATGGAATTCAACTAACATTCAATGGGTGGAAGGTCCCAAAGGTAAATAGCTATATCTTTCTGTTGAAATTAAAATATTTGATTATGGCATTATTTTACTGCATAGTAAATGGATACAATGCAAATAAATGTTCAAAGCAGAACATTGAAAAGTAAAAAATTGCACAAAGTCTAGCAGCAGCAGCAGTTGAGAACCCTGGATGGCAGTGTATAGAAAAATGTTAGTTCATATTTTGGTAGCCACGCTTGGTGAAATCATGATGTTCAAGATGGCTGCCAGTAGATTCAAATGTACAAAATTCGTGCAAATATGTGTGAGGCCAGAAAACAGAGAGAGATATTGTGATTGCCTTGGTGGTGTTGTGAAGCTATAATCTTTGCAGTTCATAGTAAGGCCCATATATCTGACTTAAGTAATTGTCCAGTTATGTCCCTTTTTCATTTAAAAACAACAACATACATGGTTTGGAGTCGGCTCTGCTGCAATATTGTGGGCTTTACAACAAAGAAAGTATGTTATTGTTTATTAAGAAGAAATTACAGATCATTGATATTAAAATGACTGCCATGATGGCTGCCAATTATATTAAAATGCTAAATTGAACATCACTGTTTACTGTGATGGTTCATCGTAAATCATGATATTGTTTTGTTTTGATGAAATGAATATACTTTTTAATATTCAAACAGTTTTATAGAAAAAGATTGCTGCCATACCATCTGACAGTGATTAATTATGCCCCCCCCCCCTTGATGAGGGTGGGGTATATTGCTTTGCACATGTTAGTCAGTTAATAGACTAAAACTTGCCTACATGATAACTGGTGGAGTTTGTAATATGTTTTATACCCCCTACAGTCTGTTGCAATTCTCCTTGTCTCTGGATCATAACTTGAAAACTACTATAATTTAAATTAATTAAATTTCATACAAGAGTGAAGCACAATGAGAGGATGTGCATCGTACAAGAATTGTAGCTCTACTTTATTCAATAGCAGAGTTGTTATCCTTTGTTACCTTTTCTTGTCCAGAGCATAACTTGAAACATACTGGATGGAGTTCTGTGGTAAAACACAGAAAGCACTAGAAACAGTGCAGTGAACAAAAACCATAATTCTCTTTTTACAGAGGAATTGCTATGTTTTTTTTCTGGATGAAATTTGATAAAACTTTAAAGGTGGTAAATGGTAAAGCACAACAAGAGAAAGGGCATAAGAACCATAACTCTATTTTATCCAATTACTGATAAATTGCTATTTGTAGCTTTTTCTTGTCCAGAGCAAAACTTGAAAACTAGTGGATGGAAAAAATTAAACTTCATACAATGGTTAAAGCACAATGAGAGGAAGTGTTAGGTGCATAACTTGAAAACTAATGGATGGAATCTTCCTACAATTCAGGATGGATTTCTAAATAATTCACCACCATTTCCTATGAGTGCAACATCAGGGGCATTAATAATATATTAACAAATAAATATTAATCATAATTAGTGAAAGCTCTAGTTTCTCACTTTAGATTGCTAAAATGTCAGAAATGGTGCATTCAGAACTGGTACACTACTACAGGAAAATTGCCATTTTCATAATTATAATAATAAACCTATATATGAGCTGCATCGTGTGAATTTGGGCCTTTTTGACAGACATAATTATTACAAATGAAATAAGGCCTTTTTTAATTATATGTTTTACGAACTGCCAGAGATGTAAAGTGTCAGAGGAGGAGGAAATAAAAATAAAATTACATTTCTGGAATTTTATTTTTTGGTCGGGAAAAAAACAAACAGAAAAGCAAAAGCTATGATGTACATGTATCCTTTATGATTTTCTATTTTAATGTCAAGTCAATATGTAAGTGTGTTCACATTTGTTTTTGCTTTATCTGACAAGTTCACTTCATATTTTCATTAATCACTCTTTATACTTTGTAATTTATGCATGTTATAATAGACAAGTGACATAAAAAAAATCTACTATTTTCGGTAAACTTATTTGCCATTTTTTTCAATTGGAGTTTAAGGAATAGACCATCACCGCACTGTGTTGTCTTGGCTGCAAATTGTCTGATACCAATTCACCAACCATGTCATTGTTACAGTTAGCAAAAGAGCTTTTTTTTTCCTTCTAATAATTTAACAGCAAATATCCTCCAGGAACAAGCAAACCAGGAACTTGTAAATCAACTGATTATACTGTCTGTTTTTAAAAACAAAAGCTGTCTATCCAACAGTGATTCAAATAATTCTATTTGTCCATCACACATTCTGTCCAAGAAGCAATCCAAACAACACTGGTGGTCCAACTAACACTTCCGGTCCAACCATTGATAATTGTTCAACCAACACGTATGGTCCATCCAAAATAGCGGTCCAGTAAGCAATAGATGCCCAACCAACAATAGAGTTTCAACAGGCACTAGCTTACATCATGTTGTTACCAATCTAGCAGCCCAACCAATTGTAGTGATGTACTTAATTGAAAGTAATGATCTCAGTAGATAACATCAGCATATTTGAATCATACCTGTCAAGAAAGGAATGGAACATTAAACAGTATATTTTTTATAAAAAAAATAAGTCACTCTCAGAATTATTTATGGATGGGTTTTAAGAAAATCTGGACCCCGATTTAATTCCAGGCCTGGGTGTATGTGACGACTAGTCTGGTGGCCATCTTAATATCTAAACATAACTAACTAGTAACAAATCATTCAGAAGCTGAGAACACTAGACAGGTGACAGCATGACATAATTACTCTTTTTAAGTAAAATTTTATTACATAGAAATAAAACAAACAGAGCAGTATAAATATCATAATTTATATTGATGATGATTTATGTATCTTAATTCATGTACCTGGTAATGTGCATACAGATTCCTCATTATAGATTATGACTGTCAGATAGTGAAAAATGTAGATAAAAAAATGTTCCACATTTTAAAACTGATTACAATTATTGCAGTAGTCGAAATTAACACAAGCCTGCAAGCCCTGCACTGGTAAAATGCTATCCCGCCTTGCTTAAATTCTGAATATTATGTAGCAGGTCTTGTTCAAAAACTTGATGCCAATTAAGCAATAGTATAATAATTCAGGCTTGTATTGCATTTACTTTCAGTCAGTATGTGGATGTATCAATATCATACATGCCATATTTCTGAGAGGCTTCCCAGGGGATTTTGGTCTGAATTCCAGGGGATTTTGATATCCCGATTACAACAGGGGATTTTTACGCGACGAAAATTTGCTTAATATCTGCATTTATAATAAAAGAATAGATACAGAAATACACTCAAATTACAACAACTTTTGGACTTAGTCATCATGGTCCTTCATGGAATTTCACATAATATTATTGATGCTTTCCACTGTCAACCTTAAACAATAAGCAGATAATGATTAGCTTGACTATTTAAAGAATAAGATGGCTTTAGTACTCGCCCTGCGGTCGCTGTCTGCATCCGGTTTAAGTATTATGGCATGTTAACATTTTCACTTATATTGACTCCAATACCCTTCATTTAATTCACTTCATACTTCATATTGTTCTTCAGGACCATATCACACAATGATGTTTCATAACTCTTATTCTTAATACAAAATAATGGCCCCTGATTGGCTTAGGAACTGTTACTAAATAAAATCAATCTGGTTACATGCAAAACCTAAACCAGAATTTCTAAGTCAAATAATAAAGGGCCATAGTTAGCAATATATATGCAAGATAGGGTTATCTTACATGAATATTTAAGTTGGATAGTTGTAAACACAGTTGATACTGCAAGGTACCAATATAAATATTTTGTGTTTGTGGTAGCAAAAAATTCAATGCCAGAGATGAATGAAAAACTGTGAAAAATATTGTCTGCCCCAATAAAGTATCGCTATTTTGTCCTGCATGTGATGAATCCGTCCGAGTTCGGATATATCCGCGTTCATTCCGATGATACAATATAAGGTTGCTACATTTATATTCAATAAAATCCATTCAGCCGCGTCTTTGATACCTTGCATCAACATACATCTTGTTTTGTTTGAATACCTGCTGGGCTGTTTTACTCATATGATTACAACCATCAAACAGCATTAGATAATTTAATGTCAAGTTTGTTTTTTCATTTCATTATTACACTGGATTTCAAATGAATATCAGAGATAGATAAATTTTCATTCTACTAAAATTGTTCTTGTAATTGCATTTAATAATAAAATATTGCATACATGCCATGTCCATATTCATATCCCCTGGAATAATTTTTTTTTTCAGAACTTGCCTAACTCCATGTTATTCTGTTTTGCAATTGCGTGGAAAAGCATTACTTCTGTGTCAAAAGGCTCTTTCAACAGGCTTGACATGTTGCCATTTGGTGACTATTTTTTACAAAATTATGCCCTAAATATCTCTATTTGGCATTGCTTTTCTACATTGCGCCTGAAGTTAAAAATTATATACAGTTCAAAGGCAGGATCGGGCTATCATATAGTTGTCATTACTCCATTGTTGAAATTAAACCATGTTTAAAAGATAGCTGTATCAAGACTTTATAAATTATATATACCATTATACCATTATAAATACACAATTGATTGATTTTCAATTTAAAGGATGGTGAATCCTGTAATGACTGTATTGTCATGTTTTCAATCATTATATTACATAATTATTTCCTTTCTGGTCACATTTCATATATTAATGTTAACTTGAATAAAATGTGTTATTGATAGGTCCACTGAAAGGAATTTGTTGTGCAAGTTTGTTTTCCTGTGGTCTGATGATGCTTGTGTGTTTACATTTCAAGGAATGTCCAGCACTGCTTCAGCAATGATTGAGGATACTACCATTGTGACTGCTCTTTTATCTGGTTATTTGGGATGGAGGCTGTGCTGAAAAACCTGGTGACAATAAACAATTTTCTAGCATGCCCTTTAAATGAACTGGGAGAAGTTATCTACTTGTATAAATATAATATAAATATTTAATAAACTGGATAAACTGACATATTTTCTCAAATTTGGTCTGATTTGACCCTAATGCATGAAGATTATTTGATGCCTATAGATTTTCAGGAAGGTGGTAAATTAAACAAAATGTTTTATTTACATTTTTGTTTGTTTCTTAAAATTTTCAGGGAAACAATATTTTCATTGGCTATAATAATATTTTTTGTGTGAACAGTTGTTAAATAGTTGGATGACTTAATTATGTGAATCATTGAAGCACTTAATTAATTTATTAAGGACAAAATAACAAGATGAAGATGATATTCAAGGACAAAAATGACAACCTGAAGATGATACGCAATTTAAAAACATTTTTGATACATTGATTATAAAAGTGATGGGGAAAGAATCAGTTCAAATTGTGCTTATCAAGGTCTATAGCATTAAAAGCACAAAAATAAATGAATTTTCCTATTCTTACCAGGGCCAACCACTACAGCTACTGCTAGTACCGGGACAACCACTCACTACCACTACTCCTACTACCACTACTACACTACTACAATATACTTTTCATTTACTGTCAGAATGTAACCATGCAACAGAAATTTGCAGTTTTTTAAATTGCATTTTTTTTTCAAATCTTACGATCAGCAAATTGAAGGAATAATGAGGTGTTATCTTGAAAGACTAAACATTTGAAACACTCCTCTACTAAATGAAGCAATGTAGTTGTTTTATTTTAAAATTGATAACATTTATGTTAATTATACTTTAATTGAATGAAGTTAAATGTGTCAGCTTTATGGATCTTTTTTATGACAAGAGAATTTAGATCTTAAAACCGAAGATAAAGAAAAGTTAATATAAATTATATGAACATGTATGCCTTACATACTTTTTACTTTGAGTGTATTTGTGGGGTATTGTATGCATGACCCTATTTTCCTTAGGATTGCTTCTAAACATCATGTATCTTCTTCTTAATGCCTGTCCCATGCAGTGATTGAAGTTAATTATAATTAAGGAGGTTACAAATGACTGTCTTGTTTGTGTTACCATGTGGAATTCCAGTCTCCAAAAAAAAAAGTTTGAGGGGGTATATAGGAGTGAGCTTGTCGGTCGGTCGGTCGGTCGGTCGGTGGGTCTGCCGGTTTTCGTGGTTTTCATGATATTGGGGCTGGTGGGGCCAAGGTCAAGGTCACTGTTACTAAAAATAGAAAAATGGTTTCTGCTTCATAACTTTAACTGGGCATGAGATATTGTGATGAAACTTGCTGTATAGGCAGCCTCTGTGAAGACAATGCTTGTGATTGAAAATGGGGCCAGTGGAGTAAAGATTTTTGTGCACTGTTACGAAAATAGAAAAACGGTTTCTGGACAAACAATACATGCATGATAAAAGAAGATGCAGTGTGGAGTAACCTTGGAGTTATGGCCTCTTTTCAAAGGAATGGTTTGCCATTCCTGTGTCCAGGCGGCATTTGGGGGTATTCTTCACTCCTGTGACAGCTCTAGTTTGTAATGATCATAAATATTAATGCATACGCAAATCAATAAAGGAACGAGTTTTATTTTTATTTATTTGTCAGGAAAAATATAAGTTAATACAAGTAAAGATAACAGGCAAACAATTTTATCACTTTCACTACAACTTTGAGTATAAAGTGAAGGACTTAGGACTAGCTAGTGGTAATGATGGTTCTAACTTAAAAAAGTTTGATAGTCTACATACTGTGATATAACTTCTGATGATCATCTGATACACATATATTAACAAAAGTACTAATAGAATATACATGATGTAAAAAAGCAATAAGATAAGTGTCTCATCTAATTGACAAACATAAAACAGTTATGGTTCACATTTACAGGAAAGCCTTAAATTGGAATTATATTTTATTGAGATAAATATATTACAACATTTACTACCTTCAATTCTGATAAAGCTGGCATAAAAATAGATTAAGGTTAACAATTAAAACCTAACAAATTAAAGAATATGTTCGCATTGGTATTATGCCTGATTTTTATCCTTGAAAAACAGTCTTTAAATGTACAATATCTATTTTCATTGTGCAATTCAATGCATATTTATCGTAATCAGAGACAAAAGAATGTGCCTAAGCATAATAGGATAGGCAATTGATAAATCTTGCCAGCACATCAATGACTGCAATTTAAATTCTGTTTAAGATATTTTTTAAGTTAAACTTATTCACAAAGCTAGATTAGTTATCTGTGCCAGAGCATTTTGTAAATAAAACGATAATCTAAGATTCTTAATATAAATCCTTGGCAAAAAAGTCATGCTGCATGGTATATAACTGAAAAAATATGTATAAGGTATTTTAAGTCTGAAACTTTTAGGTTTTATATAATACAATTAAAATATTTTAGCCAGTCACTCTGCTACCAAATTCAAATAATGTATTGTTATTTATTTATTCCTGTTATACACAAAGAGGTAAGACATGAAAAGTCACAAAACAACTGTCATTTTGTTAATGTCCAAACAAAGTTCAATTTAAAGTACACATTAATCGACCAAATGACAACAGTAAGGCCACTGAAATGATTTGACAACAACAATTAAACGCAATATTAAAAATAATGTTGTAACATGCTTTGCATTCATGAAGTCAACTTCCTCAATGTTGCATGTAGTTAGTTTTTTAGGCTGTAGGCCGCTAGGACTGCAGACTTTTATAACCGTATCACGCATCGGCAGATCGACATAACATTTTTAACTTTTAGCGAATTAATGCGCGCACGGGAGTATTGCTGCATGGGTCAACGACCTAATTTACATTAACATTTACATCGCAAATACCTAGTAAGCAATCTGCTCTAATTGCTATGGACTGCATTCTGCATATTGATCAGCTTGCTAAAAGTAGCGCCGTAATGAGTCTTCAGTCTATGTTATGCGGTTAATATAGAAACGCTGCGTTTTTCGTCATATAACGCACTTGATATATATTTTGATATCTGCGAGTTACAGAACGCAATATAGAAAAGCCGAATCTGCAAATAGTTGCAAAATTACCGCTTACTGAATCCAATAAATACATGTATTTTATACCTGTGTTTAGATTTGGCTTCGGCCGGGGACCAAAACATATCTACATGTACAATGTAGTTAAGAATAGAATGTGGGTCATCGCATTCAGACAGGTTTATTCCCCGGAAATAACCTCTGAGAAGTCGTTAAAAGACGGAAAAATATGGATCGTAATATGATGCTACAAATGCTAATTAGGCGTAAGATATCAAACCATAATGTTTTAAATGAAATTATGATAATTCATTTTATCCTACAATCAGTTTTTTTCAAGTATAATTTCTTCGTTTTACAATGCCTAAATCTGCTATTACTTGACGTTTTTATTGAGATTGTTAGTTTTTAATTGTGTTTTTAAAATGTGTGTCGCATAAAACCATTCTCTTGTGTAAGTACATACTAACAACCTTTTAAAGATTTACAAAATGAATATTATACACTTTTAGAATTCAAATCAAACCGCGTAAAGCGTTGACAGGCCATCGACCTGCTACAATTTTTGTCAAAGTCATGTAATGCCGAATGAAATGGAAAGTATGTGAATATTTCTAAGTTTGTCTCAGTAATTTCAGTCCAATATCTTGAGCGTGTAGCAAATGTATAATTGTATATGCATATGCATATTTAAAAACAAAAAACTGATATAAATCTGTTCATTTTGTCCACGAGTGACATATGTTGAGAGCATTATTAAGATACATGTACATAAAGCATATAGGGAGAAATAGTATGTGGGTGATTAGATCCAGAGGTATTAGGCGTTGTAGAAAGAAGCCTTAAATATAATCCTAATTAATATGTCCAATGCATTTTGTTGGGATGCATTTTGTAAAGCCTGCATACCCTGTTAGTGAATTAAATTCGCCTCAAGTCAAGTTTGAAGTGTAGAGTAGATTTGACTAAAAATTCCTTAATGCTTTAGCCGTGGCAGTGCATTGTTTATAAAACAAAAGCTCAAGATAAAGTTTTATATGATTTTGAGTATAACTCCATATCTTATAAGTAACTATTTGGCGTATTCCACATTTCAAGTAACTTATACTTCATGATCTTATTGAGAATCAACATTAAACATAAACGTTTTTGCGAAGGAAATTATGAGCGAGCATATACTATCTTTAGATGTTTATGTTGATACATATGTTTTACAATTACATGACTTTACTCACAAAATATTGCAGGCCGAAAGCCATTCAACGCTTTAAGCGCTTTGATTTTGTATATTGAGACACATAGTGTAACGAAAATATTATTGTTAACATATGTTATTGTCAGTTGAATTTTTATGCTCTTTCAGTTGTTGAAAACATGTTAATACAAATGCTTATCAATAGTAATGGTTTCTATGATATATCAATTGATATTCAGTCAGTCGTTTAAATCTTGATTAAAATGACAAAAAGCTAGTGCCTGTGTCCTGTCTGACAATGGTTGATTGTTGGGATTGTGTGTGAGCTGCACTGACTGACAGGGATTTGTCTTTTTCAAGTGCTATGGTGGATCTTGTACCATAGATTAGGCACAGCCTCACTTCATTTTGTTTTTGAACCAATCAATAAGAACTGAACAATTAGGGCTAAATTGAATAGTTTCATTATGTCGCTTGCTTGACACTGGTCAAACATTGCACCAATTATACATAGTCATTAAAATGACTGACGTTGTATATCAAAATTTGCATTTTTTTAATATTAATTTTAGATTATCAAATATGTGTCAAATAAAATGCAATCTCCAAAAAAACTCACAACCATGGTCAATCTTGGATTTGGCTTTGCTGCATATATATGGGAAAAATGTATTTTTTTTTACTTTTGATGTCAGTCCCTTACCCATATCAAGTATGTTTTTGATGCTGTAAATGCTTGTTGAATAGTATTTCACCTATATATTAAGGTAGGTATAAGTTTACATTTTCCAAAAGTGTAAAGTAATGCTTTTGACTTTGAAATATCTTGATTTAAATGTGTTGTCACATGACGTTTTTGCCGAGTATATGTAATTTTAAGACACATGTAAAAGGTCAAGGAATGAAAAGTTGACAATTTAAGTACCATAGTGAGAGGTTATTATAATGTGATATTTATGACAATAAAAATGGGACAAAAGCTTAATTAGGCCTAAAAAAGTGTTTGGTCAGGGTAACATCTTTTTTTCAAAAACAGGTCGGGTACGTAGGCTTTTCCCTCTTTTTTGTTTTTATTAGGTGTATATAAGAATGTCATTTTCATCATAGCGGAAAGGTGTTAAAGTTGCCTTCTGTATACACATTTAAGGTTTTGAACTACATATTGAAAAGCAATTAAAAATAAAAAAAATAAATACATTTTTTTGTTCAAACTGACTAAAAACGAAAGGGTCAGCGCCTATTCCGTAGGTAGGGTTACCCGAGGTAGGGTCGGGTTACCCGAACCAAATATATTTTTTAGGCCTTATGTAACTTCCTTATTGATTGTACTACACTGGCAGTTTATTTATTCATGTTTGCAAAACCTCTCCTAAATACATCTCAAGTACAAAACATAAAATGTAGAGTCATTATGTAGATCGTTAATGTATGGTGGCGTGATTGAGTGGAATTCCCCGATGATTGTGGGGAATTTCCCTATTTGTTCCATAACGGCCGGTTATTGATTCTAAGCTACTGATGTAATACCTGCAAAATTTCCCTACATATATGTCTGGTAAGGTTGCTATTGACTGTATGGAGAGCATATTGAAAAAACATATTATTCGTAATAAACACAAAACGTAATATTATTATTGTTGTCATCTGGTTGTGTGTTTGGTATCCAAGTGTCATCAAGTATTTATTTCCTATATACAGACATCAGTGTATTTGATATCATGATGATGTATATTAAGAGCATAATAATCATTTAAATCATTCTGTAATTTGATTGTGCCTCATGTCATTTCTTTTGTTTGTACATGTAATGTTATTTGTCATGCAGATCTATCTATATTTTAGCTAGTCTAGTTAGTGTCGAGCCATTTGGACGTTGTCTGAGGTAGCATAAGTGCGTTGGTTTACAATACGTTCAGGATATTCAAATATAACTTGAACCTGGTACTAATTTCGCCCGAGACAATATGCAAATGTATGTCAAAGTCCATAACTCTGGTTTTAATAATTGTAGAGCAATGAACTTTTATAATTGAAAAACAATATACGAGTGTTTGCTTCCCTCTTGAATTTGCTTTGTAAAACATTGATCCGTCATCCATCCACAAGAGCTTAAAGGTCTGTATGCTCATGTCTTGCTGTGCTAAAAAGTATTACAAAGTTTTAGTTTTTAATATTATTGTATATGCTTATATATTATTTATGATTGGTCATGTACAGATTCTCATGTATTGTTTAGTGCCATACTTGCTACATATACTTCAGTCCGCAAGTTATGTATCAAGTCTTGTTCCATATTTCAGATTCCTTTGAAATTACCTTTGATTGTGTTATAATACAGTGAATAAGTGTCCATGTTTACTATAAATGGTGATATATTCTACTTGAATCCAACCAAGAATTCCAGCAATGCTTGAAAGTTTATTGTTGCTGCTCATGATTTGTCTTCATACATTACTTTAACTGTGCTGCTATAAGTAACTGTTTAGTTAAGAATTTGAAAAGTGTGCAAGTTGTTTAAGCTATATGCAGAATAAGGTAACCAAGAAATTTGAGGACAAACTGATACATTTCAAGACAAAGTATAGTAAATAGACAAAGTATAGTAAATCTTTTTACATTGTACAACAATGGTTTAAGTGTATGATTACTGTTTGTTTATTTTAGTGTAATATATTAAATATATTTACATTGTACAACAATGGTGTAAGTGTTTGTTTATTTATTTGTTTGCTGCTTTTGTCCAGAAAACATGTGCTTATTAAGTGCCATAGTTTGTAAATCAAATTTTGTGACATAATTATATCATGCATGTATATAAGTTGAAAGTTGACCGTTTAAGTTTGTTATTGGTGTTAAAGTTTATTATTTGCTATAGATGTTTTGAATGTTTTAATGCCTTACATGTTGTTTTATAGCCCTTTAAAGGAAACCAAAACACAATATATAATGGTATACTTATTTTGTCATTACTCACTGTGCTTAAGTTAAAAATGTTTTACAACATGTGAAGTGCAATACTGTACATCACTCATAGAGTAATTCATAGTTATCTTCATATTCAATAAGATTCATTGATTGACAATTAAAGGCAAATGGCATAGTATCAGGTTGTCACAACCAAAGGTATTCCAGTGCCATAGTATTTACCCAGTGTTTTGACGATATGAAAAAAACAACAATGTTAACCAATTTGAATGGAAATATTTGAAGTGTGGCCTTGAAATTAATGAGGTACTTTTAAACATGACAGTTGAAACCAATTGCATGGCAATGAACATTGATAATAATGATTGTAAGACATTTTAAATGATATATAGTAATCAATGATAATATGATTCGGAAGTTTCATCCAACATTTAGACACTTGACAGAAGTGTAACACCCTATCTTGATAGTGCAGTCATATCTGATATAAACATGCATGTTTTATAACTAAAGTATATTCATGATGCATGGGTTAAGCAGTATGCCTTATTGTTATGTAACTAAAAATACATTTATTAATGCACTGCATGCATTGAAAGAGAAAGAACAAGATATTTTCCCTGTTATTTCATTCAGGAAGTAATTTGATATTCGTACAGTCTGTTGTAAACAATGCATTCATTGTGCAGCATAAGGCAAAAAAAAAAATACCTGTGTTTCCGGTAACCCAACCGACCCTATGTTTTCTTCGCCGACCCAAATCTTTTTAAGACATAAATGTAAAAAACAACAACTTTTTAAAAATTATTTCGTAAAACATATATTTCTTCAAATATATCGATATTATTTTCGTTGTTTGTTTTTCAATGTCCCCAGTGAATGTACTTTCATTCCTGATTATGTATTACCGAGACGGAAAAACAAAATGGCGGTGGGCGGCGAACACTGTCCGATATCTTAAAATTGGCAAACGCATGTTTACTGTCAAAACACGTGGTTGATCACCGGAGATATATTTTGCTGTCTTTTTAATGAACATATTTTGAATTATAGTTCGCGGTGTTACTTATCCATATCCATGTCCAAATTAAAAGTTTCTTTTTACGATAAGGCTTTGCGTATATCATGCAAACTTCTTACGATTAGACTTTGCGAATTCATGCAGGCTAACTGCCAGGTTCAAATACACATTTCATTTATCGTTATATTAATTTATCCGCAATTATTTATGGTTATTTATTTCACCTTATTTAAGTCCCATCAACTGAAATCCAAACAAAAACCTGTGAAAGTTAACACATTTATTTGAATGTGTCGGCTGCAGATCAAACCGTACAATTTGTGACGTCAGAGCACAAGCGTTGATAAGATCAAAAGCGCGTGGCTATGGGGGTTTCCCCTGAAACGAAGAGCGCATGAAAATGCTCCTTCAATCTGCATACCTTCGATATCTAATTTTATGCCAGGTTTATATACAGCAAGTTTACTGCATCTTTAGGTTAAAATCAATAGCAATGTTTGAACACGGTATCAGTGATTTATAGTGGTGATCGTTACAGTACTTGCTTTGCACGTAATAAACTCTTTGTCAAAAGATATGATAAAACATTTCGCCATCTTGCTATTCTTGTGACCCTAACATGAAATATGTATTTTATTAATATGAATGTATCTTTTTAACTGTGTCTGTCAAATGTATTATGCATGTCCATTGCATCTTGTCCTGTAAATAGAGCTTTTGTTAAAGCTGTTTAAAAATGCTTTTATAAATCAAAACATGACAGTCTTTTCTGTTATGAATGAAGAATTGTGTTAAGTGCTACCGTGTTTGTTTTTTATTGTGTCATAGTTACGTGAATCTGTGTCATTACGTAATGTGTGTGTTTATATTGCCTTGAGAAAGTACGTGCTCAAAGACATAAACACATGAAGCCATAATACGATCAAGTGTGCATACAATTCTGGCCTTTAACGTTTGCACATTGCATAAGTATCTCTAGATCAAGGTGTATGATATTGCTTGAATGTTTTTGAGTTATTTGATTATTAGTAGTGCAATTAGTATTTAAATAATTGTTTTATGCAAAATGTTGGATATATTTGCATTAAATGCTTTTTATGCCCCATTTAGGGCCTAATATAGTAATCGAACTGTCCCCACGGTTTCCGATCAATGACTTGCATATACGTAGGCCCAGAGATGACAAACTCGGTAGGCAGGTTGGTAATGACAAGCAGGCGGATATTATTGATTAAGAAGTCACTGTGTATCTGCTTCTGGTCAATAATATGATAAATGCTTGGGATTAGGGAACTTCCACTTCGTAGATCTGTCTGGTCATGACCATTAGATAAACCGTATTTATTTTGAGGTCAGTAAATTAAAGGTCAAGATTGAAAATCTGTTTCCGACCAATAACCAAAGAATGCCGGGACCTAGGGTCATCAAACTGGGTAGACAGGCGAGTTACGACCAGTATATGAACCCTAATAATGCCCCGAGAACTTATGCTTATTGATTGCCATAATTTTGTACAACAAATTGTGTAACAAATTATATCATTTATGTATATAAGCTAAAAGTTGACAGGTTAAGTTTGTTATTGGTGTTAAAGTTTGTTATTGACTATACATCTTCTGAATGTTTTAAATGCTTGCATGTTGTTGTTTTTTCAACGGAAACCAAACGCAATTTATGGAAGGCATACTAATTTTGTCACTGTGCTTCAGTTAAAAATGGTTTACAACATGTAAAGTTTATTACTGTACATCACTCATAGTGTTGAATATTTTGTGAGCATAATCTTTATGTCATAAGAAAAACGATATGATACGTCAATGAAAATGTTTATATGAATTATTAAATGGCATTTGCAGGCAAATAGAATGATATCAGATTTTCAAAACCTAAGGTATCCCAGTGCCATAAATATTTACGCAGTGTCTTGACGATAAGGTTTAATAATTTTAATGAAAAATATACGTTTTAAGTGGGGGCCTTGAAATGAATGAGATACATTTATACATAACAGTTTAATCAAATGACATTGAAATACACATTGATTTCATAAAAAAAAATGATTGTGAGACATCTCAAATGATATAAAGTAAACAATGATCATATGATTCGGAAGTTTCATCCAACAATTGGTCAGAATTCAAGTGTATTACTCGTTGATAACCAGTAAACAGTGCAACATTCATGTACTTGACAGAAGTGTAACGCCCTATCTTAATTGTGCAGTGATATCATCTATTTAAAAAGTTGAAGTAATATCTGATATAAACATACATGCTTTATTATTAACACAGTACATTTATGCTGTAATGCATTGCTTAAAGGGGTAACAGGACTATATAAACCTCCAGGTGGCGCTGGGGCAAGCTTTTGTATAATTTTATGCATGTTTCACATCAGGGACACTTTTTCCAAATTTATGCAATGCTTACAAAAAGTTGAGACATGAAACTTTGCAGGCATTGTGCTGGTGTTTACATCAGACGACATGCCTCACTATCAAATACTGTAGTAACAAAAGCGAACAAACCTTGATAAGTTTTTATTCCACCTGCATATCCCAAAATTATTGATATATATCATCAGCTTCATATGCTACATTTTAGTCTAATTGTTTTCTATGATATTAACACTTTTTCCTTTTGAAGCGTTACGTTATTAATATGTCTGGTGAATCATTCCCAGGTTAAAATATGTAACATTGTTTTCATATTTGTCGTTTTAAAAAAGATATGAACCTCATTGCTTAAATGTTAGTTGCTCCTTCGCTTTCTATCAAAAGCTCTGTCATCATTACAAATGTTTATATCCCAGCAAGGTAAATTGAATATCTCCTATTGTTCTTCAGTCATGTAAACTATATATATATATATATATATATATATATATATATATATATATATATATATATATATATATATATATATATATATTCATGTAAACTATATATATATATATATATATATCTTTGTCCTGATTAATTTGTTCCATATTTTGAGTCTTCTTATTCTGCCCAAAGTTATTATTTTAAAGGAAGGCAGTACCTAGTTCCATGTCTTGCAAATGTTCATGTATAACTGTGTTTGAGTTCCCTCCTTTTTGACTCAAAATGTGCATTTGATTTCCAGTTTTCAATACACAAACCAGATTCCAACCAGTGACATTTAATTACCAATTAAAGGTGGCAACACTATCTGAATTGTTTCCTTGCTGAACTCGTTTACAATAAGGTTAATTTGTACTAGGGTTGTGGATGCATTCAATAAAGCATTATTATTGTTTGTTGACAAAATAATTAGTTTTGGATTCCAGACTGAGAATAAACCTTGCTATTTTGGACTGGAATGAGAATGTTGATTCTAAACATTTGAGAGGGATGTCCCATACAGAAAGAAAGATTTAGTCGAAATAACAAAATGCCAGTCAGGGACAAGAAAACAATCATTTCAAAGAAAACATCTGTTAAAGATGGCTTGGTCATCTTTATTTCATATAGAAGATTGTAGTGTGGGGAAATACATCGTCTGTTCATATCAGCCCTGTTTGTTTACAATTCTCTTGTGTGTGCTAAAGATAGAACACTGAGTTTAACTGACAGGTACATAGCTGGGGGAATTTACAATAAGCCACTCCCCATTTACTCGCTGCCGAGGTAATCCCCTTTATTTTGTAAATTATAAGGTTTAACAATCTGTAGTAAACAGTGCATTCATTGTGCAGCATAATCTATTTGTAGGAATGTTAGGGGGGGGGGGGGGGTTTAACGCCTATGAAAAATGCTCATTCAATCTGAATACTTTATATCCCATTCTATACCAGAGTTAACTGCATATTTATTATGTAATATTAAAATGCAATGTTTGAAAACCTTTTCGTGGTTATAGAGGTGACCGTGTTGGTACTTGTTATGCATGTAATAAGCTCTTTATCAAAACGCATGATAGAGCATGTGGTTCTATCTAGCTGTTCCTTTGACCCTAACATCACATGTGTATGTTTATTAATGTTTGTTTTGTCTCTGTCAAATGTATAGATAATACATGTGTTTCCAAATGTATAATACATGTGGTTGTCCATTACATGCTGTTCTGTAATTAGAGCATTTGTTCAAGTGTTTGGTATCTGTTTTAAAAAAGCTTTTACAAATCAAAACATGACAGCCTTTTATGTTAAGAAATGTGTTGAGTGCTACCATGTTTGTTTTCATTGTGCAAAAGTCGCGTGAATGTGTGTCATTACGTAATGTGTTTGTTTATTGCATTGAGAGAGTACGTGCTATGAGACATAAAGACATTGATTTTAAGATCAAAATATTAAAGTTTGCACATTAAATTAGTATCTATATATCAATGTGTATATATATGTAGTTGGCTCGATTGTTTGCAGTGCAATAAGTATTTTAATAATTATTATATGCATTATGTTAGTTATATTTGCATGAAATGTTTTTGAATACTGTGTAATTGGTATGAATGATTCTTGAATAAAAGTGTTTTATCTTAAATCGTGTCATTTTATGTCACTGAAGGGCCGACTATAGTAGTTGAACCGTCCCCACAGTTTTCGATCAATAACTTACATACACCTTGGCCTAGGGTCACAAACTTGGTAGGCAGGTTTGTCATTAACAGAAAATGAACTCCATTGATATAGAGGTCAATGTGTATGAACTTAAGGTCATGGTGACCTTCAGCTTAAAATCTGTTTCTGATCTATAACTGAACAATGCTGGGATCTAGGAGCCTTACACTTGGAAGACATGTCTAGTCACGACAATTAGATGAACCTCATTCATTTTGAGAGGTCAGTAAGTCAAAGGTCCATGATGTGGTGACTTCAAGCTGAACATCCGTTTCTGATCAATGACTGAAGAGGCAGGGTCATCAAACCTGGTAAGACAGGTGGGACACGACCAGTATATGAACCTTATTGATTTTAAAGTCATGTCCGAAGTATTAAGGTCAATTTTTGATGAACACTTTGACCTATAGTAGCTTCATACTTGGTATGCAATTTAAACACTTCCAGTGGATACTTACTATTGTTTATGGAAACCAGGAAATCAATAATGAAAACATGATAGAGCCATTAACCTTCGTCGTTCACTTAAAATTATCAAATGCTAGTTATTTGGTTTCTTCAGTCTCGTTAACATTAAAAAAAAAATTCTACCACCAAAAGTGGCAATTTTTATAATATTACCGTCCGTCCGTCCGGTACAATGTCTAGTGTCCGGGAGGTTCTCTTGTATTGACTGATTTTAAAATAACTTGACTAGTGTGTTCGACATTCCAAGACAGCGTGTCACGTGCAAAACTCTTGTCCCAACCTCAAAGGTCAAGGTCACACTTAGTGTTCGTTTTCTATGGAATGCTGCATATAAGGACATAATGGTATAGGTGGTCGTGTCAGCGCTATAATTTTCTTGTATGAACAGATTTTTAAAAAAAAACCTGGCCAAATTTGTTCGACATATCAAGATGAGGTTTTGCGTGCACGACCCGTGTACCGACCCCTACAGACTACGTCACACAAAGTGTTTGTTTACTATGGGATGCTGCTTACATGGACATAGAGTATAAGTGGTCGTGTCAAGGCTGTAACTTTCTCTTGCTTGGACATGTTTTATAATATCTTGCCACAAATGTTCGACATATCAAGATAACGTGTCGCGTTCAAGACCCCTATCCTGACCTTTAAGGTCCGTATGTCCAGCGTCTGGTGTCAACAATTGCATGACGCATCATCTCCTAAAATGCGTGAACAATTATTTTGAAACTTCATAGGGATGTTCCTTGGGTGGTACCCTTTCAAAACGTTCAATTAAACAATTAGCAGAACCCTGTTTGCCATGGCAACTTAAAAGAAAAAAAGAAAAACCTTGACAAAACCCATACGGACTAGAGCTTAGATATATTTTGTGTAATATATTGTGTCCTATATCAAATTTAATCACTGGGATCAAAAGTTTGTCTCTGGGGGTCACCTGTCTTACATAACGATAAATACGAAAATGTTTGGAAAATATTTTTGTCCAAAATAGCTCGGCCCAGACCCTTTATGTTTGGTATATAGCAACATATAGGGGTCCTGTACCAATATTTTTCAAATCGGGGGCACACATTTTCTAAAGACTGATAAAGGGAAATCTTTGAAAATCACTTGTCTGAAACCGCTAGCCAATGACACTTGATGTTTGTATGTAGCATCGTACTTTTGCTAATGTGAGCGATTTTGGGCCAAAATGGCCCTTTTGTTTATTTACTAAGTTTTTATCAACAACTTGAATCTTTGCGATCGATTTATGAGTTACCGCAACAACTGCAAGGGGAGTTGAACATATGCTAGATACTAAAGGCTTTCTGTTCATATAGCCCTACATACTAATGGCTGGCCTTTCGGGGGCATTAGTCACGTTCCTGTGGCCTTGTATAGATGCACAAGGATCATAGGCAAACAGACACCATCGGGAGACACGAAACCAGGCAAGATAACCAACATAGTTTACAAGACCATTATTTTACATAAATAGAGTAGGTAACTTCCTAAAACCATCAGAGAAGAGGAGTGTGGGTTAAAAGAAGTTTTCGTGCTCGTAATTGTTATATCTTTGATGGTTGAACAAATTCAGCAGTTTTGTCTTCTTGAACATTACTGTTTTGTGTCATTTTAATCATAACCACGTTATATTGAAGCTTTGATATTTTATCTTTTAGATCGGGGTTTAACCTACTGTGCTGTTCTTGCCCCTAAGGTTAGAATTTGTCAGTTAACAGAGGTTCACCATGTACAGAAATTACCTAAAAGAAATTTCAATTACTCAACGGCTAAATACAGACATCGCCTGAAAACGAATGAACCCAGCCTATACAGAACTGCTAGTTATACAATAATAATAATACATTGTAGTAAATGTCAAGTACAATTAAGACAGTATATTGAACAGGAATTATGTAATTTAGCGCTCGGCTCGGGGTCGTCTCAAAGAGTTTTGAAATAGTTCAAGACAACCGTTTCTGTATTAAAACATGATTCTCAGAAACATAAAACACATAAAACGCATCACTACTGATATCTTGGAGCATAAACATCATCTACAAGAGACCTGTATGTCGGAGGTTTTAATTATGGTTCCTTGGAAAAGAATGTTTTGAGATAGTCCATGTTGTCAAACTAAAGACCAACATTCTAAAATCGCCACGAAGACTATTTTAAGCTGTGTTTTATTTTAAGTAGAAAATGCACACGTAATTGAATCATAGCACTGGTATTTGGAAGGAAAACTAAAACGAAATTTATCGAGTTTTTTTATGAAATAAGGGCCTTAGCGAAAGTCCCTTGACTTTTAACATATTTTTCTCCACTTATAAATAGTTATGATGGAGGCTGGCATTGAATATTAAAAATTGCATATACCAGTATGTAAAGCTATAAATAGACATGAACTTATCCTCTAACTTATATAGTGGAGAAAGCTGTTTGATCTTTAAAATGATGTAGTTCAATTTTCCCGCCCTCATAGGTTATGTTCCACCAAAACAAACCATTAGAAGCAAATATCCCGACATATGTAGCAATGCAAAACGCATTTTTATTGTTCTATGTGCGGTAAGGACATGCACTGCGCTTACTTTTTAAGGATTGAAATTTTGGTATTGTGGTTCATCGGTGAATAAAAAACATTTGGTCAGTTCATTGTGCACTGACATTCTTTATTTGCAAATTTACTCTTTTATAATTCAACTATTACGCTGAAAATAACACTTCAAATATAACTGAAAGAAGCGTTTATTTGGCTTTTTGAACAGCGGCGGCTTCAATGATTACCCTTGTTTTGTAGACGTCACAAGCATTTTACAGCGATAAAACCTCATTTGACCATTCACAAAAGTTGTTATCATCAGACGGTTTTCGAAGATGTTGCGTTTGTCGAAATAGATATACAGTTAAAATATATACGTTCTTCGAACGAAGAACAGTAAGAGTGTATATATTGATTTACGAAACCAAACATCCCGAAATGTATAATAATTGGTAAAACGCAGTTTTACGGTGTAATCATTTTGCTTCCTGATCTGTATCCAAAACAATCTTTGTTATGAACAAGAAAACAAACCACGTAAAAAACGTGCTCCTGTTGATTCTGTTCTTATAAATAGTAAATGAAACTCTTCCTGATGCAATGTGCCTGTTATATATTTATAACATAGACAAACTGAAAGTCTACTTGAAAACAATGCATGCTTTATAATTATATCAGGAAATATATCATCTAAGAATTGATTGAAGTTACATTGTATTTGTATGTTTCGAGTGCTTTAAGGAAGCTCTCACAAACAGGGCGTATATCATGACCTATCAACAATTAAGTAGGACTTTCATTCGGGAAGGACATATTTCAAACCACATTATTTTTCACGTAAGCAGAACTTATCTAAAATTTTAAAATAGGGGTTAGTTCAAACGTGTTGATGGAAATAAAAATGATAGTTTTGTCAAACACGTCCACAGTTATACGATTTGTTACAAAATTATTAAACGCAGTAAAATAGGTTTTCATTGGCGTTTATAATACACAAAGTCATTTCCGTTTTAATCAATAAATAAGATAATTGATCTCAGCTATTTGGTCATGGTCCCCTGTTACGAGGTTTTCTTCCTGATATATGCTTGATAATGTACACACTTGCAGCGTGATTTATGAACGGGACAAAACTCGAACTACGTCGATCTGAAAATATGTTTGTATTCATGTCCCATACAAAAGTGAGCCTACGCTTTCAAGACAGTTACCATTTCCCCCGATGTCCGTACGCCCTCTTATGATTCCTCTTGTAACTGCTAGAAGGATTAAGAATTTCCATGGCAAAATATTCACCACACGGAGGTTACATTTAGAGTACATGTATCGGCCCGGTAACTTCAAGGTCAATGTCACACGTCATGACTTAAAGGGTCAATGGCCATTTTTGAGTGCGCACAAGAACTTATTTACCGATCAAATGGTCGCAAAATAATTTGTTGCAAATGTTCCAACATCGTTCAAACATAAAAAGCACATGTTTCCTCGATCTTCAAGATCAAGGCCACTATAAGTCTTATGGCCGCTGATCATTTCCGCACATGAACACCTCAACAAATTGAAGAATAATAACTCGTCATAATTGTTCACAACACCATGAAGACACATGATCAAGCCTTGTAGTTCTCCTAGAGATAATCCCTTTTAGCTGTCCGTTCAACAACTTCGAGCTATGGTGTTCATAAAACGTATAACGAAAAAGGTAAATCTACACGAATAAAAAGAACCAAAAAAGTAATATTGAAATAAGGCATAGTGAGAACTTATCACATTTGTTGAATAGTATAGCTGTATTTCCCCTTCTTGTGGCTGTGGTTTCCCGCCAAAACAGTCCGCTTAAAAAGCTCCGCCATTGTGACCGGAAACAGAGCCATTTTGACCGGAGAATGAAGCGGCATCATTTTCGCGCCGATAGTTTACATTTTTGAGAAATGGTGCCGATGAAGTAAACTGCAATTTGTAATGCTTCCGGTTCAATTTTTCGTCGTATGGAACGGTCTGTGACACTTGGAAATAAAACTCACAGACTTCAAGGAATCTGTGCTGATGATATTAAGTCGTTTTGAAGATCTCGGTTCTATTGCACATAATTTAAAATTGTCTGCGATCGACTCGTTCAGGAACACTTAAAGACTTGAAGTAATCGGTGCAAATGCTATTATATGTATGCAGTTTTCAACGCTAAGAATGATCTGAAACAATCCTTGGAGGAACTACAGGCTTTCAGGAGTGCCAATGGTTCTAGAGAGGTGTTATGTCCTTAAAATCAGAGGAGGGACATTGAGAAGATAACACACAAATATTGTTCAATCTATATTTTTCCATATTTTCCCAAAATATAACACAGGATGAACTGTGTTACCAGCGAAGCAGAAGCTGCAAACACTATTGTGAACTGTTCAAATAACGCCGCCCAGTTACGCCGATTTTGGGCACAATTTTAATCACCTCAATTTCGTTTTTCGCCCAACATTTGACCTATTGCACGGGCTGCGTCGTTTTACTTCCCCTCCAACGCCTCCTCTCTGTCTGGATGATAATAGACGGGTAATCCAGTGGTTCGTATCTCTAAAGAATCGTATCAAACAAGAACTAAAATATTTAAAACTATGATCATAGAGTTTCATTATATAAACATCATTGCTCTAACACTGGGAATAAACAAAGCAAGCCATTATTATAATTAACATTACAGTACAATATTTGCTGATGTTTTATTCAAAATGCCAAACATCAGTAAATTATTGGAATAAAGTGACTTAATACGCTGAAGCATTCTAAATTAATCGAAACAGCTCCAAATATTTATGTTTTAAGAATATCACGAATCTGCACATGTTCACTATTGACATCAAAGGACAGAGAGCTTAGTTATGTATAGACGCAAGATAAAACTTGATATTTTTAAAGGAATTCATCATCAAAGAAGAGCAGTCGCAGGCTGCCATTTCCCCCATCGAATTAAGAACAGTAAAGGATACCAATGGACATTTAACAAAGCGCAATAACTCAAAAAGTACTGCAGTTAGAGTTATGGTTCCTTTGGACTGCACTTCTGCCCAATAAAATATACCTGTATATGAAGTATCAAGTAAGTAACACAAACAGATCAAATTATGCCAAGGACAGTATTAACAGCGAGCAATTACTAAAATAATCCTGCAGCAAGAGTTGTTTTCTGTGCACTGCACTCCTCTTCAATGAGATCTATTTGCATATGAAGTTTGAAGTCAATACCTCAAAAATTGTCCGGACAAAATATGAAAATACAAGAAGGGCAATTACTAAAAACATTACTACACTCAAAGTTATAGTTTCTGTGCACTGGACTTCTCCAAAATAAGGTATGTCTGAATATGAAGTGCAAAGTCAATACCGCAAAGACTTATGCCATGGAGTTATGGTTCCTGGTTAACATTATTTGGTATTTGGATTTAAGGTAGTCTACACTCTTTTTAAAGAGCAACATATCTGGTGCAATAAGGAAGAGAGAGAGAAAATACGAAGGAATATAAATAACAGAGATTTGTTGAAATTCCGTTTGCAATTTTACCAAAACAAATTAATGCTTTTCGACAGTATGAGTATGGTTTGTGTCAGAATGTTGCAGACCATCCAATATACATATCGTGTGGCTCCATGGTGATCTTTTGTTTCTAAAAAAAGAAGTTATTCAATAAAAAAGCGATCCATAAGGACTTAAATTTATTTTATTGTTTCAAAAATGCAAATATGTTTCTTGAAATAAATGTCATCACCACAATGGCAAAATACAGTATAGAATTTATAATCAGTGTCAAACATTTGGTAACATGAAACCATTCCTAATATTGTTAAACTTTTGCGTTATATTATTTAAAACACAACTTAAACAAGATACACTTATGCTATACCAAAAGAAACACAAAGAACCCATATTCAATAAAAATACACAAATCCATAATAATGGATGCTGGTTTTTAAAACCGAAATACAAGTGAAAGAAAAAGAAGCATATAAACTATTATAAATATGTCCTGGACCCTGTTTCGAAAATATATCTTTGCCGCTGCTTAAGAGTGCTCAGGTTAACCTGTAAAGTTACAAGCAGAATCTATGTGATAAATACGATATTTCAATAGAAACGCAAATTGCGCCAAAAGCGAAGTTAAGTCAGGAAATGTACGATCTTAAGCCTTGGGATCTTTATTGAAATGGGACCCTGGCCATCAAGAACATAACGGTTACGGCACAAAGCATTTATCAAAATTACACGAAAATCATCAACTAGACTTCGTTCATTTGTGATAAATTTCAATTTTGCAATTGAAGCCCGTGTCTATATTTTGTTGCGATACGGTTTCACAGACTAGATCAAGAACGATGTTCGTGCCATGTCATGATTTTTTTCCGCAGATGAACGTTTGATTTTCATTTGATTTGGCATTTAAATTTCCAGTGTAATGGAGCATTGCCCTTTATAATACCCATAAGTGTTGTTATTATGATTCATTATGTGTTGTCATTGGATCCTCTGCATGCTTAAAGTGATAAATTATCACGCGCCTGATGTATACTTCACCGGCGATTTAAGGACTGTGGTGACTTCCAGCGTACTTCAAGATACATTTTCCTTAAGGTTTCTGCTTTACTCGTACGTCGTTTAAGAAAGTGGCTTTATATCTTCAACTACAGCAAGCATGCTAATGGCCTGAAGCCTCGGTTTTGTCAGATCTCCCGAGGTCCTGATTCCCGGTTGTCTAAATTGGACTTATCTACAAGCTTGGTACCAGTATTGGATGATACCACACTCTCCCCCGTCCTATTATTAAGGTTGAGGATACGTGACGCTGGCAGACTTGTTTGACCCCGGTTGGACCATGTGACTTCAAAGCTTATGACCTACTTTGAAGCCTCAGACAGTTGAACCCCAGAGAGAACCTCTGCGATACTGTTGGCATGACTAGGACCCTTTAAAGCAGAACTGGACGGACTATTTTGAGGCTTCACACGATACCTCAAAGTGTCTAATTTCAGAGAAAACCTCTGTACTAGTTACTGAGCATCACTACTCATCAGCCCACTACCAACCGCAGCATCTTTTCTTTGAGAAAAAGTTGCTAGTTTGAAAATATAATTACATTATAAGCACTAGATTGTATTAGTTGAACCCCATAGAGATCCTCTGCGATACAGGATGACATGACTATGGCCCTTTAAAGGAGAACTGGGCGGACTTACTTTAGGTTTCTCACTATACCACAAAGAAAACATGTCTAATTACAGAGAGAACCTCTGTATAAGCTACTAATGAGCAGCACTACTCATCAGCCCACTACCAACCACAGCATCTGTGTCTTGGAGAACAATTTGCCAGTTTGAAAGTAGAATTACATTATAAGCACTAGATTGTATTAGTACTTCAAAAGACAGAACATCCCTCTCAGTTTGAATATGTTAAACTTATAGTTTAAAAAACACTCCTACTTTAGTATAAGACAGAACCTCGCACAAAGTTGGGAGCTTTATTTTAGTTTACAATACTAAACATCTCTTGAAAATACACTCTTAACTCATGGTGGGACAGAACATCTCACCAAGTATGATCTTGCAAATACCAGTATTATGACAAATGACTCTCGTTATCTTCCTTAAAAAGTTAAAATATAAAAATGTGAACATTGTGACATACATCACAATAGCTCATTTTGACAAAAGGTAAGTTGCTATATGACCGAAAATGTATTATTTAAGTCCAAAATAGAATTTTCCTCCAAGCCTTATGATGTTACAACCACCCCTATAGACCCCATATTAGAACCTTTCTCTCAAAATACAGTCGATCAGTGTTTCGGTTGTGGATTTGGAGGACAACCCTCAGGGGTAGTCTGAGGACCTCACCAACGCTTTGCGCAGTGACCCCAAGGGAGCCGAGAGATGACCCCTCGTGCCACGTGAGAGACCAACGACTGAAATATGGAGAGTCCGTCTCCAGCAAGAGACGGCCAGCTTCCATACCTTCATTGGCTCAGTCTTGGCATTTTTAGAGGCCAACACAACTACCATATTGGTATCACAAAGGAGATGACAGTGACTAGCAATGAAAACCGGCAGCGAGGGCAGCACCCATTCTCTCTCCCCATGTGTGAGACAGAACATCGCACGAATTTGAGAGACTTGTTGGACTCCAGCATAGAAAGAAGATGGGTAACCATCAAACAGTGCAGCAATGCTGTGACTGCATTGCCAGACAATACAGTCTGCTGGTAGGACAACTGATATCGCTACACAGATGTTTAACTTGGAACTACTTTAAGGCTTTGGACAGTGCTACCTTAAAGCTAATCTTACACTACCAGAAAACATTATTCTGGCTTGGTTTCTACTAACCTTCAGAACTCTTGTTAAGAGCATAATCCTCCTATGGCTATGGATAATTGTCTATCACCCCGCCATGTCTTTCATGTCCTCTGGGTTTCCCGGGCTTTATGTACCCTTTTTACAGTGACCCGAAGTTTTCCCGAACAGTCCTGACCATTGTCATTTGCAAACTGTATACACCGGGCTTTTAACGACACAATGTTGTCCACTTACTGAGTCTCTGCGCAATACTAGCACCTTCCACCGGGTTACTTTGCTGCCCAACCGTGGCAACCTTTGCACTATCTATATAAGTGTAACCCTAGTCATCTATGCGAACCATAAGCCCAGCTTCTTTATCCAGCATACTCTTGCAAACCCACCTGATAGTTTGGGAATTCATAAACTTTTCAGGCAAGAGCCAAGGGTCATAACTCAAGTTCTGCCAGCTCAGTAATACCATAATGTCCCTCCCAAATTGGAGTACGAAATTGGCTTTCAAAACGTAGTAATCAGCTGCTTTGCAGCAGCAGAGAGCACACAAACATTCTTCATCTGTCCTACCAGAACATTTAGCATAACGAGTGGACTTTAGACTAAACACACTCCACTTAATCTGTCCAACCAGAACACTCAGCATAACTAGTGAACATTAAACAAATTGCATCCCAATTCCCCTCCCATACAAAAATTATGGATTCTGAAAGGGATCTTATTAATGTGTGCTGCCTATTATCACGTAACCGAGTCACAACATCAGTGACATGAGGGTCGCTGCAACTATGGACAGATTTTGGTGAAAATTCTGCCGAAGACATTAACTTTAGGTTTTGTTTAACCATTCTGTGGTTTGTTATTGACAGGCTTGTAACAATCGGCCTTAAATCCGATTTACCTGACAACACACAGTACTCCTTACTGGGGATTTAGACTCATTTGTAAACTTTGTAAACAAATAGCAAAAGTCCAAAACATTGACGAATTGCAATCATATCATGGTCAAGTAATTCATTAAAGAAATACTCGTAGACATATTATATTGTCTATAGCTTTATAAGACATATATTATCTTGAGCTTTATTGCATTGAATCTTGGAAAACAAGCTTACATGAAATGTGACCAAGGCAGAACAGCTGAGTCACAAAGCTTCCGAGTGGTCAAAAATTACAAATGTTCTTTTCGACATCCGCTACCACCATTGTGGAGATTTTCAGCTTACTTTAAGAAACCAATTTACAAAGGTTTCGTCTCAGCTTTCCCGATGCCCTAGTTCCCGGTTATGTTGTCATTAGATCCTAATCGTGCTTATAGTGATGAATTTAATGTTTTTGCACATTTTTCAATTTTAAATGGGTTAAAGACTTAAGCACGCTGCGCGTCTGAAATATTCTCCATGAGCGATACAAGGACTCAATTAAACAGACATTCAACAAAAAGGATTGCAGTCTCTATATAAAAATGAGCTTATTTTGCAAAAAGTTGGAAAACTGTAAAGAACGGTAACCCCGCTAGAGAGTTTTTGGGTACCGCTAATAACCGCATAGTAGACATAACGTTTTTTTGTTAACGGTGCTCGAGGTTATTTTTCGTTGGGTTAAATAAAATAGAAAAAACTGGCGGCAAATTCGGACACAATTAGTATCGGTCCAGATAAGTAACCTGTTTATAAACAAACCGTGTAGGAATAGGTGCTGCATTTTGTTCTGTCTGTACAGATTTATGTAACCCACTTATTGTTAATAAGGAGACCGCTGATGTGGAAGTGCTCCCTTATATATATATATATATATATATATTAGTCATTCTAAAATGCCGTCCAGGCTTTTTTTTAATGATGGTTAGCCTGGACGTCATTCATAATAAAATTCGTAAACATGTTCAAAATGCCGATCAGAATTTGGTCGCAAATTTATTGAAATTATTCCAATTTAGTCTACTAAAACAAAAAAAGAACACTTTACCTGTTAAAACTAATCCTTTTTACATCAATTGCACTATATATTATAAAATAATCACGTTCCGAATTGTTAAAACAACATACATTCCAGACTTACCATCATTAAAAAAAAAGCCTGGACGGCATTTTAGAATGACTAATATATATATATATATATATATATATATATATATATATATATATAGGGTCGTGCTAAAGGGCTGACCATATAGATATAGAGAGAAAAGGCTGACGAGGCCAGAAAAGGCTGACCAGAAAAATGAAAAAGGAAATTTTTAATGTTGCATTAGTCTCATTGGGTTATTTTAATTTCTGTGTACTATTTTATAATTGATATATTATTCAAAAATTATAATATTTATAATATATATATAAGAGCGTTTAGTTGAAGATGGATGACTTTCTATCTTTTGAAATACATGTATCTAATTACACTATGTCTTCACAATTGATCAAATGTATCCATCTATTGTAAGACATATGCATTAAAGGACTTTGAAAACATTTTATTTCCGCTGGTGTCGAACCCTGATTAAATTAAACATCATCTAAGTTCCTGGTCAGCAAAGTTCGAAAAAGGCTGACCATCAGTTGGATTTCGAATTAGACTGACCAGGTTGGTCAGTGATAAGAAATACATGTTTCTAATTACACTATGTCTTTAAGATTCACACATGATCAAATGTATCCATCTATTGTAAGATTTATGCATTAAAAGGACTTAAAAAAACATTTTATTTCCGTATTAAACATCAGGTTGCTCAGCGAAAAGAAATACCTGTTTCTGGTTAATTTCAAGTCAATAGTATTCTATTTATAGTGTTATCATTCTGTTATGTTTATAGGAAATAAAATAAAATCATACATTCAAGAAAAGAAACAGGCTGACCAGTACATGAATAAAATGATTGCTTTAGGTTAATGCTATTTTGAACATGATTTACATATCTATATAACTTCATAATTCAACCTTATTTGTACCCAAATGAACACAATTTCATGGGCCGAATGCAATAGGCCAAATCGACATAAGAGTGTTAATGTTAATCGTGACAGTTTTATTAGGTCCAAGTGACAAATTCTCGCTTGAATGATCATAATGGAAGGGATTGCAATATTTATCATACTTATTGGGCAGATTCATAACTTATTTCATTATTCATTAAATACCAGTTAGTATGTGACCTAATTCAAATTTAACAATTTTAAAAACATACCTTTAAATAACCAAACAGTAAATGACATGTCAGCACTGGACACTGAGTTAAACCATTTATGCATTTTGTCTAAGAATGTCCAACTGTTAAAGCCGTAATGATTTTTTTAAAACTTGAAGTCAAAGGTTAAACACACAAATACTGAACTGTCTAAAAATCAACTAAACAGAAATCCAAGCAAATTTATAAATGAATTCACAATTAGATCCAAATCACATGACACAATTTATCTAGAGCAATACCTGAGTTTTCACTTTTTTTTTGAATACTTGAAAATTTAATAATAAAAATTCAGAAGTATTGAAATATATTTACTAATCTTAATTACTCATAAACAACGGTTGGCATATCTTGTATTAAGGCAAAGTTCACAATTATAAAAATTGTTTAAATCTTATATTGACTTAATAACGCCAATAACGCTTGGTTATAACAAAGAAAAACTTTGACAGTATCTTATCAATTATCCACACTCTCACCAAACCAGTACCATGCATTAGTCACTTTTATTTAGGGGCTTATTTCGTTTTTTTTTTCATTTACTCATATTTACAGTGCTGTACAAAGTTATACAAAATTAGACATTATTAACATCAAAAGTTACCTATGAGTTATTTATTCAACAAAAAGAAAAATGATAAAGAATTTAATTAATACGTCGACTTGAATTATTGTATTTTTCAATATAAAATCACTATTTTATAACATTTTTTCTTAAAATACATATAAATATACAATATTCGTAGTGGATAGGTACATAATTAAACATAAAACTTAAAAATAATAATATCAAAATCTTTTCAAATCCATTTTTATTTTACTGGTCAGCCTTTTCTGGCCTGGTCAGCCTTTTCCCTGTATATTTTTATGGTCAGCGCTCTGGTCAGTCTTTTAGTATTGCCCATATATATATATATATATACATATATGATATTAGGCAATGTAAACATCAGATCAGAGCTGCAAATAACTTTTTATGTAAACTTTGTTGTACGCCCTTATGTAATTTCGCGATTTGAAGTGTTCATGTTACTTTCATTCACTTAAGTATAATGTTGTAAAGGCTTCCATGACTAAAATTGTCGCTTTTTGTAATTCTGACGTCTCACATAAACTGAGGGGTATGAGCAAACAGAAGTCAATGAGGCAGGCCATGCTACTTAAGTAAACAAAACTGTGTTTAACCATTTTATATTTGATATAATTTATTTGTAGGTGTATATGAACATTTATTGTTTGTTACTCATCAGGGCTTTGTTCAGCTGTTATTAGCCATTATTTATTTCTATTCATAATGCCAAAAAGTTTATATTTTTTACAATATGAAGCTTAAGAAAAAAGAAGGTTTAATTTGATCCTTAATTGACACAAAAAGATACTTTCAGTTTTAAATAGCAATTTTAACTTTCTTTGTATACTACAAATTTGAAGTAAAGCATTATACAGTGCACATAATATATAAGTATTGCTTTCAGAACCAAGATGAACAGAGAAAGCAAGCTACCGAGGCAGTTACAAGAATGGACAACGCAAGAAATACACTTCAACTTACAGTCTTCCCATTCAGCAGTGTTATATCCAGAGATGTTAAAAGTGTATGTTCCTTTTGCCGCTTAGATGTTGGTAATAATTTGTGTTGTGTAATTTCAGTTTACAAAATAAAGATTTTCTTCAACAAACCCTAATACTTAATGTCTAGTTAGTACTCATTTTTTACTTAGTAGATGTTCATATAATATTATATTAAAAAGTAAATACCTAAACACCCTTAAAGCGACAGTCCGCAAATCGGGCAAATTAGCCATGAAAAAAAAATAAAATTCATCTATGTGTTGATAAGCATTCCTGACTGACGAATCCAAAAAAAATTTGGTTCAAATCGACCTAGAAATGAGTTTTTCGTGTCATTTTCAATATCTCTTCTTAACTATCGGCCCCCGAGAGTTAACGGTTATATAAATAGAAAAAACAGTGGGATTCCAAAGTTCTTGCGCATGCGCAGGGCGATACTATTTCCCGGTCTCTCCTCGTAAAATCCGGTCTCATCCGGTCTCATAATTCCCGGTTCATAACTTATGGCCCCAGGCAACGGATTGTGTTGCTGATGTTTATAACACGATTTTGACAATCTTATTTGTTTTTATATTTAACAAAATGGTATAAAATATATAAACATTATGTCTTAATTTATGCAATTTGTTATAGGTATACACTATTTATGCAATTCGTGTTAAAGGTGTAGAGAAAGATGCGATGCAGTACAAATGCTCATGTTTTTTGCATAAAAGATTGAGGACGGCTAGAGTATGAAGTAACTTAGAATTGCACCTTTTAAATTATGTTATGTTATGTTATTGTTCTTCCTTTTATGTTTACCCCGACATAAAAAAATTTAAGCATAAATGATTACAATTGAAAAATTCCATGTTTGCATATCCGACTCATATCTGATTTACATGTAGTCAAGCATTGTTATTTTTTGTATTACTATTATCAATAGTATACTTATAACTGAATTTAATATGAAAAAAACACACACTCAATGTGTTTGTTATTCATGACATTAATTTCAGTACATGTGCATATTTCATGTTTTTATCTTTGCCTAAATTTATTTTATGTTTAATTGATATAAAATTTGAAATAAATAGTGACATAATTATCATCAAATATCTAATGTTTTAATCAACTGTAATCTTTTGTAATCCTATTACCCCCCGCGGTCATTAACACCTTTTTGATCACGCCCCATAGCTACTATAAAACAGAGACCGGAGGAGACCGGGACCGGATGAGACCGGGACCGGGAAATAGTATCGCCCCCAAGAGTAGTCGGAAAAACCGTAGACCTACTTTCTCTTTTGCCGTCTAAAAATAGCAACTTTCGGCAATTTTCAATTTGTTAAATCTAAGTTATTAAAGCGATTTTTTAAAAAATAATTGCGGTTCAGTCGGTCTGAAACAATGTGGAACTTATTAAAAACTTTTGAAATACGGTTACTTTTGCGGACTGTCGCTTTAAATAGAATGAACATACTCCCCCACCGACTGCCACCCCTCCTGGTATAATAAAGTCCACAATTTGTACAGGCATTATGCTTGATTAATCTTTTGCTGGCCTTATCACAATTTAGCTGATTCTCCTAAGTTTTGTTTTCCCTTTACTGATGGAAGATATTGTTTTACGCCTTGCATAATCATACCCAAATTTGCTTCCTGAATATTGTGCATTTTTTGTATTTTCTGAATCTGTATTAGTAAACAGCAAACATAGGCCACTCGGTGATTAACTTAAAATACTGCGAAAGGCGGAACAATCTGGTGGGTTTTTGTGACTGATATCAACGAACAATGAATAAGGACATTTTCACATGCCTTTTTGAAAATATGTAAATATGATAGTACAGATTGTTTCGTCATAAAAATGAGTAAGAGCATTGATGTATCTGTGCATTTTGGATTATTTTGTAAAAATAATATGGTTGCTTTAAAAAAAAAATGGGCTGATTTAAAAAGTATGCTTTACATTTTAAGTTCTGCTTTACAGGCTGTGTAAAGGGCAAGGAGCTGCAATTTGGCAATGGGTGGCACAACATGTCAAGTCTACAGAGTAAGTCCTGCAAATTACAAGAGATTTCATAACAACACAAAGTCTTACCACTATGAAGTTTTACCATGCTATTTGGAGAAGTCGTCCAATAGGTGTATTAGATAGTGAAACATGAAAAAGTATGTTTGGCCCTACAGACCCTTTATTTGTCAAGCATGAGGGTAACAGGACCCCCAGCAGAAAATGTCTTGGGAGGGGGGGGGCATGATACACAAGACTGATACACCAATAACTTTACTTTCTCAATATCATAATCATACAAGAATGTAGATAAAATTATGTATGTTTGCAGAAAAAACATTCAAAGAGTCTTTTCTGCATGCTACATGTTTGTATTAATCCCCCACCACCTAGTGGGGAGGAGATTATAGGAATGCACTTTGTCCGTCTGTCAGTCCGTCCGTCTGTCAGTCCGTCCGTATGTCTGTCTGTCTGTCCGTCACATTCCGTGTCCTGGCTATAACTTACTTATGCATTGATGGATTACCATATAACTTGGTACAAATGTTGTCCTCATTGAGACGTTGTGCAGTGACCTTGACCCGGGTCCATACCTCAAAGGTCACACGAGACATTTAAAGGTCAAAGTACACATGCTAGTGTCCGGGCTATAATTAACTTACTTATGCATTGATGGATTACCATATTACTTGGAAAAAATGTTGTCCTCATTACCGATCTAACAACTTGTATTTTCTATATTCCCACTCTTGACCAGTTGTTGTGTACAATTTTGGTCAGATTCAACGTACCAGTCAAGTTGCGTGAAAAACAAAATATGCTAAAAAAACAACGGCGGGGAATATAGCCGTCCTTTGGACTGCCATGTTCCTTGTGAAGGCAGAAGTACCTCAGCATTGTATCCTAAAGGCTGCTGCCTGATAGCGAAGATGTCAACAGAAAGAAAGCGTTGTTCTAAAGTTAGTTTTTAAAAAACAAAAACAATAGAAATAAACATTCCAATGTTTAACAAATTTTGTTTCAATGTTTACAACTTTCGTTCCAATTTAAATTAATTATGCCATATTTTTTTAATTCAGTTTAAATAAAACATTTTGAAGTCTATCTTTCTGTAGTGGTGTAATAATACAGAATCAGACTGCAGATCAAAGTACTAAATTCCTACCGCAAGCATCTTTTTTATCATACTGTATAACTTTTAACCCTAAAGATGCTAAGATGACAAATTAGGGATGCAATAAGGCAAGATGTACAAGCCAGAAAGCAGGATGTACATGTCTGAAAGCAAATTTTTCACACATTCACACTTAAAATACTGGATAGGTTTTTGTAAGGATAATCCAATATATGCATACATACGGCTTATATACATGCAGTCATCCTTCATATATATACTATTGCCACATTGAGCAGATTCGTTAGGAAAAGAAAGAAGTGCAAATCAACATGGTCTGACTGATTTTTTTTTCGAAATGCACATGAAGATTCTGTTAACATACCACTATGCTGTTTCAATCATCCATTATGTACATCATGTACCTACATACCAGCATGCTGTTTCAATCACCGTTATGTACATCATGTACCTACATACCAGCATGCCATTAATGAACCTTTTCATCATGCACCTAGAGGCCATCATAATCAAAGCAGTGCAAAAAGTCTCCCAGTATTATATTTCTCCTGTGTCGTCACTCACCTGTCTGGGTCAGCTTTGCTGTGATTCTCTCCACCTCATTCTCAAAATGGCCGACATATATCAATGTTGTAGTTATCTCCCCTGTGAGAGCAGCTCTTCACTCCAGTAAGGCTTGTTTGGTGTCCTCAAACTGTTCCCCACCCATATTGCAGTTCACTTTGTAACTGGGAGCAGATGTCTTGATTTAACAAGAATTAATTTAATTTAACTACAATTTAACTACTACTACAGATTGATTGGACAAAGGCTTCTAAAGTTATTGATGGGACAAGACCGATTTTAGATAATTTCTATAATTAAAGGGGGATTACTCTTGAGTGACTAGTGACATGGCTGGTTATCAAACTTGTCCAAGATAGTATGCCCATACACATTTTGACCAAATTTGGTGATGATTGGACAAAGCTTTTAAAGTTATTGAGTGGACAACATACTGGCGGAAGGCCACCGCTTGTCATATGCTGCAGGTAAAACTATAATACATTCCATGTTATGAACACTGCTGTATAAAACAGTTCTTAACTAGGCATATGCTACGTTATGTGTAAACTACACCAAGCTTCGGACATAATTATCAGAAAATAGTTAAAATAGCTAAAAGTTATAGTTGCATTCTACCTTAATAGCTAAAAGTTCCTTACATCTTCTCACTTATTTAGGTGACATAAAATGAATATTACTGTAACTTTAACTTTTCTCAAAATGAACAGTTTATTACAGCCCCATTTGCGGATGATTTTATAAAACCAAATGTAGAACTTTTCTAAAAAAAAAATAAAAACGTATCAATGTGATAAAAATCAAGACAAGAAATAACTTCTATTGATAAGTAGTACTGTATTGGTCATGTTGATTGATGCTATATTCTATTCAGTTTATAACGATTTTTAGCTCACCTGTCACTTTGTGACATGGTGAGCTTTTGTGATTGGCTTTTGTCCGTCGTGCGTCGTCCGTCAACAATTTACTTAAAAGACATCTCCTCCTTAACCGCTGGGCCAATATTAATAAAACTTCATAGGGATGTTCCTTGGGTGGTCTTCTATCAAAGTTGTTCAAAGAATTCAATTCCATGCAGAACTCTGGTTGCCATGGCAACCACAAGGAAACACTTTAAAAATCTTCTTCTCCCAAACCACAAGGCTTAGGCCGTTGATATATGGTAGGTAGGATCAACAAATGGTCCTCTACCAAGATTGTTCAAATTATTGCCCTGGGGTCAAAATTGGCCCCGCCCCGGGGGGTCATGGGTTTTCTCTATATGTTTATAGTGAAAACTTCAAAAATCTTCTCCTCTGAACTTACTTGGCCTAGAGCTTAGATATTTGGCATGATTCATCGTCTAGTGGACCTCTACAAAGTTTGTTCAAATTATGGCCCTGGGGTCAAAATTGGCCCCGCCCCGGGGGGTCATGGGTTTTCTCTATATGTTTATAGTGAAAACCTTAAAAAATCTTCTCCTCTGAACTTACTTGGCCTAGAGCATAGGTATTTGGCATGATTCATTGCCTAGTGGACCTCTACAAAGTTTGTTCAAATTATGGCCCTTGGGTCAAAATTGGCCCCGCCCCGGGGGGTCATGGGTTTTCTCTATATGTTTATAGTGAAAACTTAAAAAATCTTCTCCTCTGAACTTACTTGGCCTAGAGCTTAGATATTTGGCACGATTCATTGTCTAGTTGACCTCTACAAAGTTTGTTCAAATTATGGCCCTTGGGCAGGGTTCTCAATAACTTTTCAGTGAACAGGCCGTTTATAAAAAGTAACAGGCCCAAATTGGCGGGGGGTCCGGGGTTCCTCCCCCGGAATTTTTTTTATGTGAGCGCGTCATTTCCTGCATTCTGGGGTTATTTGAATGCCTTTTAAATCACCCCTTTCAAGTGCAATTTTATAAGTAATATCCCCTAAATATGCAGATACAAGTACTGCAGAGCAGTAGTTGTATCAGGATCTATATCATAATGCAATTATATTTATTTACCAAATTTCAACAACAAAATATCCATTTGAAAATTGTATTTTCAACACCATATACAATGTATTAACAAAACTACAATGCAATTGTACTGTGAAAATACATAAGGCACATTGAATTAATATGAACAGTATTCATTACGCTTAACCCTGTTATTAACACATGTCACTGTCCTCATCTGATGAACTGGACGAGTAGTAGTCCCCCTCCCCCTCAACAAGTATCTCCTTGAGGACTGCCCGAATTTCCTCCCTACAAGGTGTGACTGTGTCCAGTGCCATGCATGTGTCAGTCTGAACACCTACCGTCACTGGACATCTTAATCTTTCTGGTGTTGGAGCACCCAACTTCCGCCTTGGTTTCTCTAACCACTTGGCCACAGCCCTTTTGATGACTGGTTTACTGTGAAGTTAAAGCAAAAATTTAAAAATTTACCTTACCCAACCCACTTTATATGGTGAGTCTTTAATATTGCTACGATTTTTTCATACAGAATAATGATAATGATAATAGAGTAAACTTACCTCCTTATCAAATCTTCGTAATAATGCATCTTGTACGGAATAAACAACGATCAAAACTTCAAACAAAATAAACGGTGGAAATCGAACGTGAAACAATAAACAGAACACAAAATAAACGGTGGAAATCGAACGTGAAACAATAAACAGAACACAAAATAAACGGTGAAAATCAAACGTGAAACAATAAACAGAACAAGATATTCATAAATGCAACTGTTTTATTTCATTTTTATCTTATACTCACTCGACACAGGGTGAAAGAAATCGTGTATTTTTCTTTTCTTCATTTTTACTAGAATGAGACGCTTGCTTCCAAGCGTTTTATCAATCGTCTATCTACACGGACTAGTGAAGTTTATTAAACGGCGCCATAAAGAAATATGCGGGACCGGGCGAACGCTAATCAAGTCGTCGTATTTAAAAGGCAATAACTTTTTTATTCGTTGACGGATTTAAAAAAATTAAATTGTAAACGATTTGGGAACATTTAATTTTTGTTACTAGGCGATTTTGAACAGGCCCAAATGCCATTTGAACCGGTCATTTTGGCCGGCGGCCGGTTCTTATTGAGAACCCTGCTTGGGTCAAAATTGGCCCCGTCCCGGGGGGTCATGGGTATTCTCTATATGTTTAGAGTTAAAACTTCAAAAATCTTTTCCTCTGAACTTACTTGGACTAGAGCTTAGATATTTGGCATGATTCATCGTCTAGTGGACCTTTACAAAGATTGTTCAAATTATGGCCCTTGGGTCAAAATTGGCCCCGCCCCGGGGGTCATGGGTTTTCTCTATATGTTTATAGTGAAAACTTCAAAAATCTTCTCCTCTGAACTTACGTGGCCTAGAGCTTAGATATTTGGCATGATTCATCGTCTAGTGGACCTCTACAACGTTTGTTCAAATTATGGCCCTGGGGTCAAAATTGGCCCCGCCCCCTTGGGGGGTCATGGGTTTTCTCTATATGTTTATAGTGAAAACCTTAAAAAATCTTCTCCTCTGAACTTACTTGGCCTAGAGCTTAGATATTTGGCATGATTCATCGACTAGTTGAACTCTACAAAGTTTGTTCAAATTATGGCCCTTGGGTCAAAATTGGCCCCGCCCCGGGGGGTCATGGGTTTTCTCTATATGTTTATAGTGAAAACTTCAAAAATCTTCTCCTCTGAACTTACTTGGCCTAGAGCTTAGACATTTGGCATGATTCATCGTCTAGTGGAGCTCTACAAAGTTTGTTCAAATTATGGCCCTTGGGTCAAAATTGGCCCCGCCCCGGGGGGTCATGGGTTTTCTCTATATGTTTATAGTGAAAACTTCAAAAATCATCTCCTCTATTAACTTACTTGGCCTAGAGCTTAGATATTTGGCATGATTCATCGTCTAGTGGACCTCTACAAAGCTTGTTCAAATTATGGCCCTGGGGTCAAAATTGGCCCCGCCCCGGGGGGTCATGGGTTTTCTCTATATGTTTATAGTGAAAACCTTAAAAAATCTTCTCCTCTGAACTTACTTGGCCTAGAGCTTAGATATTTGGCATGATTCATGGTCTAGTTAAACTCTACAAAGTTTGTTCAAATTATGGCCCTTGGGTCAAAATTGGCCCCGCCCCGGGGGGTCATGGGTTTTCTCTATATGTTTATAGTGAAAACTTAAAAAATCTTCTCCTCTAAACTTACTTGGCCTAGAGCTTAGATATTTGGCATGATTCATCGTCTAGTGGACTTCTACAAAGTTTGTTCAAATTATGGCCCTGGGATCAAAATTGGCCCCGCCCCGGGGGGTCATGGGTATTCTCTTTATGTTTATAGTGAAAACTTTAAAAATCTTCTCCTCTGAACTTACTTGGCCTAGAGCTTAGATATTTGGCATGATTCATCATCTAGTGGACCTCTACAAAGTTTGTTCAAATTATGGCCCTGGGGTCAAAATTGGCCCCGCCCCCTTGGGAGGTCATGGGTTTTCTCTATATGTTTATAGTGAAAACCTTAAAAAATCTTCTCCTCTGAACTTACTTGGCCTAGAGCTTAGATATTTGGCATGATTCATCGTCTAGTGGACCTCTACAAAGTTTGTTCAAATTATGGCCCTTGGGTCAAAATTGGCCCCGCCCCGGGGGGTCATGGGTTTTCTCTATATGTTTATAGTGAAAACTTAAAAAATCTTCTCCTCTGAACTAACTTGGCCGAGAGCTTAGATATTTGGCATGATTCATCGTCTAATGGACCTCTACAAAGTTTATTCAAATTATGGCCCGGGGGTCAAAATTGGCCCCGCCCCGGGGGGTCATGGGTTTTCTCTATATGTTTATAGTGAAAACTTCAAAAATCATCTCCTCTATTAACTTACTTGGCCTAGAGCTTAGATATTTGGCATGATTCATCGTCTAGTGGACCTCTACAAAGCTTGTTCAAATTATGGCCCTGGGGTCAAAATTGGCCCCGCCCCGGGGGGTCATGGGTTTTCTCTATATGTTTATAGTGAAAACCTTAAAAAATCTTCTTCTCTGAACTTACTTGGCCTAGAGCTTAGATATTTGGCATGATTCATGGTCTAGTTAAACTCTACAAAGTTTGTTCAAATTATGGCCCTTGGGTCAAAATTGGCCCCGCCCCGGGGGGTCATGGGTTTTCTCTATATGTTTATAGTGAAAACTTAAAAAATCTTCTCCTCTAAACTTACTTGGCCTAGAGCTTAGATATTTGGCATGATTCATCGTCTAGTGGACTTCTACAAAGTTTGTTCAAATTATGGCCCTGGGATCAAAATTGGCCCCGCCCCGGGGGGTCATGGGTATTCTCTGTATGTTTATTATAAGTGAAAACTTCAAAAATCTTCTCCTCTGAACTTACTTGGCCTAGAGCTTAGATATTTGGCATGATTCATCGTCTAGTTGAACTCTACAAAGTTTGTTCAAATTATGGCCCTTGGGTCAAAATTGGCCCCGCCCCCTTGGGAGGTCATGGGTTTTCTCTATATGTTTATAGTGAAAACCTTAAAAAATCTTCTCCTCTGAACTTACTTGGCCTAGAGCTTAGATATTTGGCATGATTCATCGTCTAGTGGACCTCTACAAAGTTTGTTCAAATTATGGCCCTTGGGTCAAAATTGGCCCCGCCCCGGCGGGTCATGGGTTTTCTCTATATGTTTATAGTGAAAACTTCAAAAATCTTCTCCTCTGAACTTACTTGGCCTAGAGCTTAGATATTTGGCATGATTCATCGTCTAGTAGACCTCTACAAAGTTTGTTCAAATTATGGCCCTGGGGTCAAAATTGGCCCCGCCCCGGGGGATCATGGGTATTCTCTATATGTTTATAGTGAAAACTTCAAAAATCTTCTCCTCTTAACTTACTTGGCCTAGAGCTTAGATATTTGGCCTGATTCATCGTCTAGTGGACCTCTACAAATCTTGTTCAAATTGTGGCCCTGGGGTCAAAATTGGCCCCGCCCCGGGGGGTCATGGGTTTTCTCTATATGTTTATAGTGAAAACCTTAAAAAATCTTCTCCTCTAAACTTACTTGGCCTAGAGCTTAGATATTTGGCATGATTCATGGTCTAGTTGAACTCTACAAAGTTTGTTCAAATTATGGCCCTTGGGTCAAAATTGGCCCCGCCCCGGCGGGTCATGGGTTTTCTCTATATGTTTATAGTGAAAACTTCAAAAATCTTCTCCTCTGAACTTACTTGGCCTAGAGCTTAGATATTTGGCATGATTCATCGTCTAGTGGACCTCTACAAAGTTTGTTCAAATTATGGCCCGGGGGTCAAAATTGGCCCCGCCCCGGGGGGTCATGGGTATTCTCTATATGTTTATAGTGAAAACTTCAAAAATCTTCTCCTCTGAACTTACTTGGACTAGAGCTTAGATATTTGGCATGATTCATCGTCTAATGGACCTTTACAAAGATTGTTCAAATTATGGCCTTGGGGTCAAAATTGGCCCCGCCCCGGGGGTCATGGGTATTCTCTATATGTTTATAGTGAAAACTTCAAAAATCTTCTCCTCTGAACTTACTTGGACTAGAGCTTATATATTTGGCATGATTCATCGTCTAGTGAACCTCTACAAAGTTTGTTCAAATTATGGCCCTGGGGTCAAAATTGGCCCCGCCCCCTTGGGGGGTCATGGGTTTTCTCTATATGTTTATAGTGAAAACCTTAAAAAATCTTCTCCTCTGAACTTACTTGGCCTAGAGTTTAGATATTTGGCATGATTCATCGTCTAGTGGACTTCTACAAAGTTTGTTCAAATTATGGCCCTTGGGTCAAAATTGGCCCCGCCCGGTGGGGTCATGTGTTTTCTCTTTATGTTTATAGTGAAAACTTAAAAAATCTTCTTCTCTGAACTTACTTGGCCTAGAGCTTAGATATTTGGCATGAATTATCGTCTAGTGGAGCTCTACAAAGTTTGTTCAAATTATGGCCCTTGGGTCAAAATTGGCCCCGCCCCGGGGGGTCATGTGTTTTCTCTTTATGTTTATAGTGAAAACTTAAAAAATCTTCTCCTCTGAACTTACTTGGACTAGAGCTTATATATTTGGCATGATTCATCGCCTAGTGAACCTCTACAAAGTTTGTTCAAATTATGTCCCTGGGGTCAAAATTGGCCCCGCCCCCTTGGGGGGTCATGGGTTTTCTCTATATGTTTATAGTGAAAACCTTAAAAAATCTTCTCCTCTGAACTTACTTGGCCTAGAGCTTAGATATTTGGCATGATCCATCGTCTAGTGGACTTCTACAAAGTTTGTTCAAATTATGGCCCTTGGGTCAAAATTGGCCCCGCCCGGTGGGGTCATGTGTTTTCTCTTTATGTTTATAGTGAAAACTTAAAAAATCTTCTTCTCTGAACTTACTTGGCCTAGAGCTTAGATATTTGGCATGAATTATCGTCTAGTGGACCTCTACAAAGTTTGTTGAAATTATGGCCCTGGGGTCAAAATTGGCCCCGCCCCGGGTGGTCATGGGTATTCTCTATATGTTTATAGTGAAAACTTCAAAAATCTTCTCCTCTGAACTTACTTGGACTAGAGCTTAGATATTTGGCATGATTCATCGTCTAGTGGACCTTTACAAAGATTGTTCAAATTATGGCCTTGGGGTCAAAATTGGCCCCGCCCCGGGGGTCATGGGTATTCTCTATATGTTTATAGTGAAAACTTCAAAAATCTTCTCCTCTGAACTTACTTGGACTAGAGCTTAGATATTTGGCATGATTCATCGTCTAGTGGACCTCTACAAAGATTGTTCAAATTATGGCCCTGGGGTCAAAATTGGCCCCGCCCCGGGGGGTCATGGGTTTTCTCTATATGTTTATAGTGAAAACTTCAAAAATCGTCTTCTCTGAACTTACTTGGCCTAGAGCTTAGATATTTGGCATGATTCATCGTCTAGTTGAACTCTACAAAGATTGTTCAAATTATGGCCCTTGGGTCAAAATTGGCCCCGCCCCGGGGGGTCATGGGTTTTCTCTATATGTTTATAGTGAAAACTTAAAAAATCTTCTCCTCTGAACTTACCTGGCCTAGAGCTTAGATATTTGGCATGATTCATCGTCTAGTGGACCTCTACAAAGTTTGTTCAAATTATGGCCCAGGGGTCAAAATTGGCCCCGCCCCGGGGGGTCATGGGTATTCTCTATATGTTTATAGTGAAAACTTCAAAAATCTTCTCCTCTTAACTTACTTGGCCTAGAGCTTAGATATTTGGCCTGATTCATCGTCTAGTGGACCTCTACAAATCTTGTTCAAATTGTGGCCCTGGGGTCAAAATTGGCCCCGCCCCGGGGGGTCATGGGTTTTCTCTATATGTTTATAGTGAAAACCTTAAAAAATCTTCTCCTCTAAACTTACTTGGCCTAGAGCTTAGATATTTGGCATGATTCATGGTCTAGTTGAACTCTACAAAGTTTGTTCAAATTATGGCCCTTGGGTCAAAATTGGCCCGGCCCCGGGGGGTCATGGGTTTTCTCTATATGTTTATAGTGAAAACTTCAAAAATCTTCTCCTCTGAACTTACTTGGCCTAGAGCTTAGATATTTGGCATGATTCATCGTCTAGTGGACCTCTACAAAGTTTGTTCAAATTATGGCCCGGGGGTCAAAATTGGCCCCGCCCCGGGGGGTCATGGGTATTCTCTATATGTTTATAGTGAAAACTTCAAAAATCTTCTCCTCTGAACTTACTTGGACTAGAGCTTAGATATTTGGCATGATTCATCGTCTAATGGACCTTTACAAAGATTGTTCAAATTATGGCCTTGGGGTCAAAATTGGCCCCGCCCCGGGGGTCATGGGTATTCTCTATATGTTTATAGTGAAAACTTCAAAAATCTTCTCCTCTGAACTTACTTGGACTAGAGCTTATATATTTGGCATGATTCATCGTCTAGTGAACCTCTACAAAGTTTGTTCAAATTATGGCCCTGGGGTCAAAATTGGCCCCGCCCCCTTGGGGGGTCATGGGTTTTCTCTATATGTTTATAGTGAAAACCTTAAAAAATCTTCTTCTCTGAACTTACTTGGCCTAGAGTTTAGATATTTGGCATGATTCATCGTCTAGTGGACTTCTACAAAGTTTGTTCAAATTATGGCCCTTGGGTCAAAATTGGCCCCGCCCGGGGGGGGTCATGTGTTTTCTCTTTATGTTTATAGTGAAAACTTAAAAAATCTTCTTCTCTGAACTTACTTGGCCTAGAGCTTAGATATTTGGCATGAATTATCGTCTAGTGGAGCTCTACAAAGTTTGTTCAAATTATGGCCCTTGGGTCAAAATTGGCCCCCGCCCCGGGGGGTCATGTGTTTTCTCTTTATGTTTATAGTGAAAACTTAAAAAATCTTCTCCTCTGAACTTACTTGGACTAGAGCTTATATATTTGGCATGATTCATCGCCTAGTGAACCTCTACAAAGTTTGTTCAAATTATGTCCCTGGGGTCAAAATTGGCCCCGCCCCCTTGGGGGGTCATGGGTTTTCTCTATATGTTTATAGTGAAAACCTTAAAAAATCTTCTCCTCTGAACTTACTTGGCCTAGAGCTTAGATATTTGGCATGATCCATCGTCTAGTGGACTTCTACAAAGTTTGTTCAAATTATGGCCCTTGGGTCAAAATTGGCCCCGCCCGGTGGGGTCATGTGTTTTCTCTTTATGTTTATAGTGAAAACTTAAAAAATCTTCTTCTCTGAACTTACTTGGCCTAGAGCTTAGATATTTGGCATGAATTATCGTCTAGTGGACCTCTACAAAGTTTGTTCAAATTATGGCCCTGGGGTCAAAATTGGCCCCGCCCCGGGTGGTCATGGGTATTCTCTATATGTTTATAGTGAAAACTTCAAAAATCTTCTCCTCTGAACTTACTTGGACTAGAGCTTAGATATTTGGCATGATTCATCGTCTAGTGGACCTTTACAAAGATTGTTCAAATTATGGCCTTGGGGTCAAAATTGGCCCCGCCCCGGGGGTCATGGGTATTCTCTATATGTTTATAGTGAAAACTTCAAAAATCTTCTCCTCTGAACTTACTTGGACTAGAGCTTAGATATTTGGCATGATTCATCGTCTAGTGGACCTCTACAAAGATTGTTCAAATTATGGCCCTGGGGTCAAAATTGGCCCCGCCCCGGGGGGTCATGGGTTTTCTCTATATGTTTATAGTGAAAACTTCAAAAATCGTCTTCTCTGAACTAACTTGGCCTAGAGCTTAGATATTTGGCATGATTCATCGTCTAGTTGAACTCTACAAAGATTGTTCAAATTATGGCCCTTGGGTCAAAATTGGCCCCGCCCCGGGGGGTCATGGGTTTTCTCTATATGTTTATAGTGAAAACTTAAAAAATCTTCTCCTCTGAACTTACCTGGCCTAGAGCTTAGATATTTGGCATGATTCATCGTCTAGTGGACCTCTACAAAGTTTGTTCAAATTATGGCCCAGGGGTCAAAATTGGCCCCGCCCCGGGGGGTCATGGGTATTCTCTATATGTTTATAGTGAAAACTTCAAAAATCTTCTCCTCTTAACTTACTTGGCCTAGAGCTTAGATATATGGCATGATTCATCGTCTAGTGGACCTTTACAAAGATTGTTCAAATTATGGCCTTGGGGTCAAAATTGGCCCTGCCCCGGGGGGGTCATGGGTATTCTCTATATGTTTAGGCCTAAAAAAAAAATATGTCTGTTTCCTGTAACCCGACCGACCGTAATTTTTTACCGCCGACCGCAATTTTTTTATGCCCCAAAATTCGAAAAGTCAGATTTTTAGCGATCTCTGGCCTATGATGACAACGATAATTTAAATATTTTGGTAGTGTCCGAATCGTTGCATAGTTACAAACGTTTCCGGTTTGGCAAGTTGAAACAATGGCAAAAACCTTAATGGCTGTGACATTAAACTGCAGGGCTTTCAATTGACCCGATCTCCCGGGTTTTGACGCACAGGAATCGTAAATGACCCGAAATCAACGCATCATCCATTTGTAATATGCATCAGTTTTGACACGGGATATTTCGGTGTGAGAGTCGGTATCATCTGAAAGGAGCCTCAATGCATGATCTGAATGTTTGTTTAACCCGCAAGAGCAATTTACACCCGAAGTGACAAGTGATTATCGATCTGGAATCTGATCGGTAACCTTGTCAATTAGCAGCACTCAAACTCAATGACGTAATATTAACTCCGCCCATTATGCAAATTAACGGATACCTTCCGCTTTTTCGCTAAGTGCAATGGTTTTGAAAAACAACAATGCTAGGATATATTTTGTTCATTTATTTTAAGTTTTTTTTTTATTATTTCTCCAGTTAATTAAAAAATATTCTTATAAGTTTTTAATGAGTTAACAGAAAAATAAACATTTTTCATACCACATGGTCTAAAAAGCACGGAAAACAGGAGCACGCTAACTTCCTGTCAATTTTAATGAAAGTGAAAGGAGAACTACGTAGATCGTTGTCAGTGTTATAGTTTAGTTCTATCACGGACCTGGTTTATAGGTCCGTGGTTCTATAACAAAACTGTTATGGTTTTGCCATTTATGAAAAATACGATGTTGCAATACTGGCAATAGGAACGTTAAATGTTTTTGTTTACTTCCGGAAAAAAAGATAAACCTGAAAGTGAAAGTTAAAGTAAGAAAGATGTCGTTGCAACTAAACAATCGCTGGTGCATATTGGAATTTGACAAGGATGCACTGGATTACATAACGAAGATGCATTAACTAAATAATATGTTCGTCAGAGTCAGAACATATTTTACCAAGTTTTGACTCTGGGAATGTTTTAACCCCCGTAGTCCAGAAAAGGAAAAAACAACAGGGTATACTATTGAAAGTTACATTGATTATCGTGCTTGAGATTTTTACAGAATGAAGAGTGGATCTAATACAGCAGATCTTTTTAAAACACTGAAAATTGTTCAAAAAAAATAAGTTGTGAAAACTATTTAAGGTAAACATATTCCAGTCCAATCTGTTATTTTACACTGTTCGCTGTCGAGTCAGCAGGTAAGGTTTAAGTGTCCAAGCAGTGAACAGCGTAGACCATGGGGCTACACTGGTCCCAAAGATCTGTACAATTCTGACAGCCTCTAAGAGTTAAATGGTTTAGTCATTGATTCTAGTCATTTATCAATCGAAGTATTGATTTATATAAAATTATGTTTTGTGGAGATTCTTGCCTGTTCTTGTTGTAACAGCATTTTATTTTATAATAGTTGTCATGTACATTTAATTGTAATACAACTTGATATTATTACACAGTCTATCTTAAAATAGTCTGTGCAATAATATCATGTTTTATTATTAGAAAATGTATGCATTTTGAAAGTTTTGTTAAAAACATTTGCCAAAAATAAATTGTCTAAATGTTCTTTGATTCACTCTTTCACTGGGTTATATTTGCAAAGTCTAAAGATGAACTGCTTCCCTGGTGAACATACTGACAATGCTCAAAATTGCACATAATGTTGCCACCACTGGGAGTCGAACCCATGGCTTGCCCTTCAACAGGATGCATTCTACAACTGAAATACATGTACCATGGCTAAAAATAACTGATAAACAATGCTGTTTCTTTGTCAAGCTTCACCTATATATACATGGGTGAAAGTTTTCAGTATTGATACTGAATTCAGTATTTTGGAAAATATTTATCCTTTACAATGTATTGTGAAAATGGCATTTCCCTATGTAAACACTCTATTTTCAGTATTTTGAAAATTCAAACTTTCACCCATGTATATAGATGTGAAAAAATCACTTAGTCTTGATTTATTACAATGATGATGTATTTTATGTTTTGATGTCTGTCAAGCTAGCAGTTTTAGATATAAGTGGCATAAAGATTGAATCTATATATCACACTGAATTCTTATTAAAATAATTCACCTGAAATAAACTTGAATATTGGATCATTCTGACATTTAAAAAAAAAAAAAAAAAAAAAAAAAAAATCCCTACCTACCGACCCATCTTTTTTTCAGCATGTTACAGGAAACAGACATATTTTTTTTTAGGCCTTATAGTGAAAACTTCAAAAATCTTCTCCTCTGAACTTACTTGGACTAGAGCTTAGATATTTAGCATGATTCATCGTCTAGTGGACCTCTACAAAGTTTGTTCAAATTATGGCCCTGGGGTCAAAATTGGCCCCGCCCCCTTGGGGGTCATGGGTTTTCTCTATATGTTTATAGTGAAAACTTCAAAAATCATCTCGTCTGAACTTACGTTGCTTAGAGCTTAGATATTTGGCATGATCCATCATCTAGTGGACCTCTACAACGTTTGTTCAAATTATGGCCCTGGGGTCAAAATTGGCCACACCCCGGGGCTGATGGGTTTTCTCTATATGTGTTATAGTGAAAACTTAAAAAATCTTCTCCGAACTCACAAAGACAAGTAACGTCTTAATTTAAACTGGATAACATATTTAGTACACATACAATTTTCAATATGGGCCACATACAACAATTAATAACAAATATACATATATAGATACACACGTAAAATCAAGTAGTGACAAGAGCTTAGATATTTGGCATGATATATCATCTAGTTGACTTGTACCAATATTGTTCAATCTTTGGCCCTGGGGTCAAAAAATGGCCCCACCCGGGCGGTCATGGGTTTCCTTATATATGTATATGATGAAAACTTAAAAAATCTTCTTCTCCGAAACCAAAAGGCGAAGGCCTTAGATATTTGGTATGAAGCATCGTTTATCCGACCACTATTAAGATTGTTCAAACTTTAGCCCTGGGGTCAAAATTGGCCACGCCCCGTGTTCATAGGCTTAGGTTTTCAATATTTGTATATAATGGAAGAATGTGCAATATATGACAGGTGAGCGATTCAGGGCCATTTGGCCCTCTTGTTATATATCTGTTAACTAAAGTTGCATGGTGCTTTTTAAGGAGTATACCAATGACTAAGAAACTTCACATGCTCCTAATGACTGAAGAGCAGATGTAAGCAAGCACTTTGAAACATGCCACAAAGCAGAATGAAAAACAGCTCCGTCTTTTGACACCAGAGGGGGCAAGTTTTGGAAAGTTATATGGAACCGCGCGGAAACTCTTGAACGTAACTCTTGAACTTTGTATTAAGCAGCCTGTTGCTATCCCGTATTTAAAATATATTTCTGGAAATTACAGAAATGGCCAACATTATTAGCGAAGAGCCACCTGGTGTAATAATATGAAACTCGTATTATGACTAATTGTATGATGCTGGCTATATTCGGCTATGCAGTATTCGTCCTGATTATTGCTGACATTCGTCATTCATGTTGAGTATTGGTAAACATTTAGGAAGGGAAGAAAGTTAGTCAGGAAGTAAGCTGTAAAGCTAGCTAGAGTAAAAAGACAAAGTAAAAATATTGAACTGACATTAATGAATAAATTAATAAATAAATGTCAAGGAATTCAGAAAACATATGCATGCACATTTATGCATAGGCAAACGTTGAATGTCACTTTACACCAACCAAGATACCAGAAGGAACTTTCACGAAGCTAGCATAAACAGTTGCCTAAATAACGAATTAAGGATGCAATAACGCAAGATGTAAAAGTAACAAGGCAAGATGTACAAGTCAGAAAGCAAAATGTAATTTTTTCTTCAAAACCCTTCCATTATCCTGCACTTGGTTTTGCTGCATTGGTCACATTTGGGAAATAGTGATGGGGGAAAATCACTCATGTCCGGCTGAAAAATGTCAATGTTCTGTTTGATATGATGTAGAATCATGTGGTATGCACAAGCGGTAGGGCATGTCCCCCTTGATTGCTTCATTCGGGCAATCCTAGTTATTGTAAAACCCATTTTAAACCACTATCATATTAACAATCAATAACATATTTCCCCTTATTATCCCATAATACAGCGGATACAAGTTCTGCAGTATATGCAAAGGAACATTGATAAACAAAAACAATCTTGCTGCACATCTGTATACAGTGTTCAAAACTGTCAAAAAAACTTTGTCGTATGCATGTTGTAAGTATTGAAGAAATTTTAACATGACTGCTTATTTCAAGTATAGTACAACCATTACGTATTTTCATATATATAACACTAGCATATTAATTATAACTTGACGTTGAATTTATATTTGTCTACATATTTAGCAATAAATTTTTTAATAAAAAATGAAAATTATCTTAATAATTGTAAAAAATGTGTGATATGGTATAAGTTAAGAATACAGGGTACGAATTTAACTTTAAAGGGCACTCGCAAAATTTTGCGAGTGCTTTTTGAGGCAACTCACAAAATGAAAACTCAACTTGCAATTTTATTATTTTCTTTATTCCCTTATAGTATTGTCTAAACAAGGTAGATATTTACACCTTTGACATATTATGAATATTAAAAAGTATCAATCTTGAGTGACTCGACTACTAGAACTTGTTGATGGATTATTCTTTTTGGGGGTACGAATGACTCATCGGATGCTGGCCACTTTTTGATAACAAAGCTGTCCATTGACATTGTCCACTTTGACAGTTGGGCGGATATATAAAAAAAGTTGATGGGGTTTACATATAGTGGGCGAAAGTGTTAAATTTAGCCAATGATTGAGCTATGTGATTAAGTCATTTGTATTCACTTTGTATTGGGCACATCTCGGAGCATCCCGGAAAGAATCGAGATAGTACTCGGCCTTTTCCGTATTAAATTTTGTTCTATTATTGAAAACTTACTAGAGCGTGACGCCATACTCTCTATACTGGTAGTGTAAACATGCCACTTATAGGCTGTTTACAATTGACTACGTAGCAGAATTAAGTTCATGTTGATTCTACTTTCCTTTTAACATTTTGTGGTCTAGATAAAGCCACTCGCAGAATTTTGCGAGCTTGAATAAAAGTCACTCGCAATTTGCAAATGTCGCTCGCATTTTGCGAGAATGCGAGTCAAAATTCAAACCCTGGAATACTAATTTTTTTTTGGAAAAGCTCAACACTTTTCCTATACTCATTTCATATTTGTTTATATTAAATGGCATCTCATGTAAAATTTGTCAAATGTATGTTATGTAATGATTATCAAAAGAAAATATATTCCATCTTTTAGAAGCAGTTGAAGTAGTTGAATTCTCTGCTTCATTGCTTTCTTATTCTCATTTCATATTACAGAGCGGAAGTACCAGCAGGTTATGGAAGCCATCAACAACTCCCGTTATAAGGCAACGTTTACTGCCGACAGCTGCCTTCAAATCCAGGGTTCAGTAATTTTGTTTGATACATTGTTCCACTTACTCTCCTTCCATATTACAGAGCGGTAGTACCAGGATAATGAGGAAGCCATCGACAACTACCGTCATACGTCTGCCCTCCTGATGAAATCTGCTGACACCGCTTCACAGTATCCGGAATATTTGGGTTGTCTCCTCACCAGGACAGCTGTCATCAAAGCCAGGGCATAGTATGTGTGTTTGCTACATTATTAATGTAAAATTTCCTCAATGTTTTGTGAATCTTTATTCATTAAAACTCAAAAATCATTAGTTTTATGATTAAAACAGCTATTAACATTCACTACACAGCGTGATGCCAATAGGAGTATAGCCACGCCTGGAGGCTGTTTGTATGAGGTGGTCAAAGTAATCAAGATTATACAGACATGTGCTATTATATACAGTGAAAACTCACTAAACCGGACAAGGTCCGGACTGGGCAAAATTTCCGGTTTAGTGAGGATTCCGGTTTAGTGAGGATTTGATGTACGGAGTAAGTTTACTCAAAATATTAACTGAGTTAACCTTTAAAGGGATGTTGGAAATTGGAATAAAATAAAAACACATAAAGAAAACATTTATTTTACATAACCGATGGTTCAAGTAACTTAAAATAATGCATAGAGTATACATGTATATTCATTTATATATTAATGTCTATTACAGATACAGTTTATACAGTTTTAGACGGAGGTTGAGACATGATTAAAGCACATGCAAAAGTGATTAACATAATTCTGCGTTTTTATTATCATCTTTTTTCCGAGTCTAAAAAAATAAAACAACTCGCGTAATTTAATGCTTGTTAAGTATGTTTGATAGTTTAATAAATGCACCGCTCTAATTTGATTCACTCATAGATGTCTTTAGATAAAACAACGCTCCAAAATGATCACTTTATAACCGTTTCTAGTTCTTTATTTTCTGCAAATGTTTCAATCAATTTTCTTTTCACAAGTTTGATTAACGTTTGATTATCGCGCGGCACTCAATCCGCAGCGCAATCATCATTATCGATTATCGAGTTATCACAACATCAAAGGTTGATATTTAACGACGCACCGGCTGTCAAAACAAAGTGACACGCGATTCGCGAATTCCTAATACACAAAATTATTTTGACATGTTTGAACAAATATATGTCCGGTTTTGCGAGGTAAAATTACGTTGACAACTTACAAATTTTCTCGATTTTTTGTCCGGTATCCGGAATTCCGAGGTTCCGGTATTGTGGGGATTATTTTACATTGAAAATAGAAGGGGAAAATCGGGACTCTGAAAAAAGTCCGGTAATCCGAGGATTCCGGTTTTGTGGAGATCCGGTTTAGTGAGGTTCCACTGTATTGATGAAATATCATCCCTTAATTGGTCAATTGAATGGTTCAATTACAACAAGCATCGTTATTTAATGACAACATTGCATTAAATTATGCTGGTTATATAGGATATATTTTTAGTTACTAGTTATTTTATGACAGATATACTCACAAAATGGAGGAGCATTTCTCCAAGAATCTATTTTATAGTAACTTTCAACAGTACATTTCTACTGCTGAGTCTCTTCTAGGTATAAAATAACTATTAGGAATTTTGATAAATGCCCCAAGTTCTTTAGATCTCAGTTTTTTATGAATCAAACATAAATGCATCTAATCTTTATCATTTTGCTTTTGCACATATACAGATTTCCATTGTTATAATAGGAAAGGCTTGGAGACAGAAGAGTATTATAGTCGAGAGGCAGCAGGTGGAGATAGTGAAGGGGAGGAAACAGAGGGAAAGACACCTGCAATGGAGACTGCTTCCATGGTAAGTAGGGGGAAGACGAGGTAAACAGTTTTGTATTATAGTGGATAGTTGCACAGGATGGAAGGAGAAAGAAGGAGGAAATGGAAAGAATGTCACCCATATTGGAGACTGCTGCCATGGTAAGTAGGAGAAAACGAGGTAAACAGTTTTGTATTATAGTGGAAAGTTGACCAGGATGGGTGGAGATAAAGATGAGGAAGAGAAAACTGAGGGAAAGACACTTGCAGATAGAGATTGCTTCCATGTTAAGTGTGGAGAAGTGAGGTATGGGTATGTATTATAGTTGGCCAAGATGGGAGGATAAAGTGACGGGGAGGAGGAAATGGAAAGAAGGCCACCCATATTGGAGACTGCTGCCAAGGTGAGTTTGGAGAAAAGGGAATAAGTTGTTCATATTATAGCCGACAGTTCACCAGATTGAGTGGAGATAAAGATGTGAAACTAGAGACAGAGGGACACACACCTTCATTAAAGACTGCTTCGGCTGTGAGTGGGGAAAAATATAAATCTTGTGGGGTGGGGTCAGGGGGTGAATTGTAGTGGTCCAAGAGCTGGGTTAGGTAGGAGAAAGTGAAATTTCTATTTCTTTAAACATCCAGATGTTGTAGCTTTGGTGTTGTTGGCTGTGCCGATGTCATCTTTTTTAGATGTTGATCATAGCCTTTAATTTGTAAAGTTTCTTAAAACTGTACGCTTACTTCAGCAAGGAGGATTACATTTCTACTGCTGAGTATCTCCTATGAACTAACTCCAAGTTCTTTAGATCTCAGATTATGAATCAAACATAAATGAATGAAATCTTTACTTTTGCACATGTACAAACTTGCATTGTTTTATTAGGAAAGGCGGAGGAGTATTATAGTCAAGAGGCAGCAGGTGGAAAACTTGACAGAGAGGAAGAAACTAAGTGAAATACGTCTGCTTGAGATTTCTTTCATGGTAAGTTGGGGAAACGAGGTAAATAGGTGTGTATTATAGTGGATACTTGGCCAGGATGGGTGGAGGAAGTGACCGAGAGGAAGAAATGGAGGGAAAGACACCCACACTGGAGATTGTTTCCGCCGTGAGTAGTGAGGTGTTTATTCCAGTGGATAGGTGGCCAGAATGGGTGGAGAAAGTGAGGAGAATGAGGAAATGGATGGCACCCGCACTGGAAAAGTGCTTCCACAGTAATTGGAGAGAAACAAGGTTAAGGGGTTTGTTTTATAGTTGTTAGTTGGCCAGGATGGGTGGAGACAGTGATGGAAAGGATAAAATGGAGGTAAAGACACCTGCACTGAAGATTGCTTTCACAGTAAGTGGGGAGAAACAGGGTTAAGGGGTTTGTATTATAGTAATTAGTTGGCCAGGATGGAGACAGAGCCAGGGAGGAGGAAATGGAAAGAGCGTCTCCCATATTGGAGATAGCTGCAATGGTAAGTGGTGAGAAACAGGGTAAAGAGGTGTGTATTATAGGTGTTAGTTGGCCAGGATGGGTGGAGACAGTGAAAAGGAGGAGGAAACTGAGGGAAAGACACCTGTACTGGAGACAGCTTCCACGGTGAGCTGGAAGAAAAGGGAATAAGTGGCTTTAAGATCACCTGAGCACTTTCATCGAGCACATAGTGCTCATCGTTTTGTGCTCAGCGTTTTGTGTTCGGCGCGAGCTATTGTGATTGGGAGATTGTCCATCGTCTGTTGCCGTCCGTCTTGACTTTCGTCAACATTTTCCACTGGGACAATTTCAACCAAACTTTACAGGAATGTCCCTTGGAATAAAAGTGATTCCATGCAGAATTCTGGTTGCCATGGCAGCTAAAAGAAGAAATAAAAAATCTTTTCACGAACCCCTGGGCTTATTTTAACATAATTCCTATAGTAAACTGTTGATCAAATTCCTTCACCTCATATTGTCTCGTAGAAAAACATGGCTAGGGTGATGGGCTACTTTGAAAATCTTTTCCTCAGAATCCACTGACACAATTTAAATTGATTTCACAGAAATGATCCTTTGGTGACCCTCTATTGAATACTTTCACCCCATGTTGGTCGTTAAAAAAACATGGTCACCAGGGACAGGGATATTTTATACTATATGTCTTTATGGAAAGCTTTAAAAATCTTTTCCTCAAAATCCACTGGCCTGATTTAAAATAATTTGACAGAAATGTTCTTTATGTGACCCTCTATCAAATTTCATCACCCCATGTTGATTTGTAAAAAACATCACATTTGTCTGTATGGAAAACTTCTCAAACTACTCTTCAGTAACAATTGGCCCAATTTCAAAATAATTTTACCGAAATGTTCTTTTGTTGATCAATCATACATCAAATTCCTTCACCCCATTGTGATTCATAAAACTTTGTGAAATAATTCACAGTATCAATGTGCACCTATGTTACATGTTATATAAATTAAGACACCTTTATTCAATCAACACCAAATTTGGTCAAAATGTGTATGGGTGTACTATCTTGGACAAGTTCCATAACCAGGCATATCGCTTGAGTGATCACCCTTTAATTATAGAAATTACCTAAAATAGGTTTATCCGATCAATTACTTTAGAAGCCTTTGTCCAATTATCAGCAAGTTTGGTCAGAATGTACGTAGGCATAATATTTTGACAAGTTTGATGACCAGCCGTATTATTTATTCACTAAAGATTAATCACTATCTTATTGTAGAAATTACCTGAAATTGGTCTTGTCCAATCAATAACTTTAAAAGCCATTGTCCAATCCTAATCAAAGTTGGTCAGAATTTATATTGGCATTATATCTCAGTAATGTTGATAACCAGCCTTTTGGCTGAAGTCATTCAAGAGTTATCACCCTTAAATTATAGAAAGTGTCCAATCATCACCAAGTTTGGTCAGAGTGAGTAGGCATAATTTCCCAAAATTCCATTTAACCATACAATCTGACCCAGAGGCACTTTCTTAATAGATTGTTCCCCTTTAGAAGTGAATTTCTTCCTTGTGTGCTGAAAAAACAAAACTACATGTACTATCACAAATTTGAATGACTCTTTTCTTCTTGGCTGTGACTCCAGGACTGTATATTTTTAACTTATGTTTTAACAGTAGCAAAATCATAACCATGAAATTCCACTGAAAAAACAGTGTCACAAGTTATGTATTATTGGTAACTGTTTTGCTGTGTTTACAGGTTCAAATATGATGGTGGAGAAGTGAGGGATCTGGCTAGTCAGCCATTCTTATACAAGAGTGTACATCAGTTGTCATCTAACACTGGTAACTGTTATATTGTGTTTACAGGTTCAAGTTTGATGGTGGAGAAGTGAGGGATCTGGCAAGCTGGCCGTCTTGTGCAAGAGTGTAAATCAGTTATTGCAGGTACATATAATATACCTATTAAAGTTACAAAAACTCTGAAGGATTTTTGCATTCAAACATAAATGTACCAGGAAGTTATGACCTGACATTGTACAAACAAATTTTACTGTACAAACAAATTTTACTCTAAATACTGGTTAAGTTTTTGACAAATCATAGGTAATCAATCAATAAATTAGTTTGCATGATACTGATTTTGTATATTTTATCACTAACCGAAATAGACCCTTAAGATATACAAATGCTCTCAAATTTTCACCAAAATCTGGTGAGTAGTTTTTAAACTAAGAGATATCTCCCATAAAAAAATTAAAACTAGATGTATGAATTTCCTTTGTATCAAAGTTTTTCTCTGAAATCTGCAGTTTTTGTCTCATGGAACACTTTAAAATCCACTATTGTTGAACTTTTGTGTTTAAAAAAAACTACCCGGTACATACATGCCAAAATTGTGCTTGCTTCCAGGCTTATTAAAACATTGAAAGTATTTATTTATTTTCGTTAAAATAGTGGAAGTACCGGTAATACTACCACTTCATAATGTGAAGACAAAATTAAGATGGGAATATCAGTTATGAATTAAACCAACTCATTTTTTAACATTTCAATTTCTATACATATAGAAATAACAGTGTTGAAATATTTATTACAGTAGCAAGATAAAACATAAGTGAGAATTGTTCAACAAATAGGCAAGGGAGGCAAATATATCAATGTATAATGAAAAAATGAAAATCGCAGTGACCTCCCTTTGACTGTAGAATTTATTATCTGGTATTAATGTTATTATTATTATAATTATTATTAACAGCTCATCTGTATTTTGAAGAACAAAAAGTCATTGGCGTAGTTGTGGTAAACGTTAGCTTGGTCATAAATGAAAAAAAATTATGACATTTTGTTTTTCAAAATACAGACAAGTTTATAATAATATTATTGATATTCAAATGGAACATGGTACACATGAGACATTATAGAAAGGCATATATACAGCACGTACCATAACTCTTGCTTTACTTATTGTAAAGTCACTCTCACAACTTTTTTAATTTTTGTCTTGGAAAGAGCAAATTTTTGCATAAACAGCTTTAACTTAATTACCATTCAAGATATTCATATAATTTTAATTTGTGACAAAAATCAATGGTTGTAGGAGGAGTCTTGCGGTTCTATAAAATCGGGAGTCAAGGGGAGCTGTGGGCGTAGCCTGCCTACTGAAAATGAATTTTAGCCTTTTTATATTGACAGTTTGAAGAGGCTTTACTACAGCAATGAGCATAGGCATTGGCATCCAGTTTAAGTTTTAGGGCAGGTTGGCATTTTACTTATTCATTTAATTCACTTAATGCTTCACACAGTTGTTCAGGACCATCACAGAATGAGGATTCATAACTCCATATTATCTTAAATACAAATTATGGCCCTGGTTGACTTAGGGACTTTGGTTAAGTTTAAGGGCACATTTGGACAGGTTAAAGTTTTAGGGCAAGTTGGGAGTTTTACTTATAACTTCTATACCCTTCATTAAATGACTTAATGCCTCACACCTTTTTTAACAGCCATCACATAGTTAGGTAACAAAACTCCATATTACCCTCAAATACAAATTGACTTTTTTCATTTCTTTTTTGTTGCTTTCGACAGGCACAGTATTATATTTTTAACCAAAGTAAAACCTGTTTATTAGAATGACGAATGTCGTTGGGGCGGGCCGGCATAAGAGCGGTGTCAAACCCACCTATGGTATCAAATATTTTTGGTAAGGTTTGACATATGGTGGCCAAGAGTCATGGTCAAGATCCAGGTCACTGCTTCCCCCCCTTCCCAATTCATATTTGTAGCGAGTTCAAACATTTCGGCAATGATATGAAGGTTGTCAGAGACGATTATTTATTATCATTTTTCCCCATCATTTTTTTTAATCAGCCTAGACTGAAACATAGTTAATACTGTAGTTGGTTAACCAGTGTGAAGTAAAATGGGATGATACAGTATTCGACTGACCGATTTAGGTAGTATATACGCAAAGCCTGATTGTAAGAAAAAAAGTTGCTTTTGTTTTGGACATGGACAAAACAAAAAGGCGACCCAATATACAAAGAATTTGCATTATATAATTAGCAAAATATGTCTCGTGTGATCTACCACTTGTTTGGGCCAATTACAAAATTCTGCCAATTAGAAGATATCGAGTGTTCATCATAGCAAAACAAAGCAGCTGCTCGCGTAAATCTGATGGTTATCTTGTCATTATTATTGGGATGTTTGGGGATGTGTGAATGACAAACCAGGTTTGTGTATTACAATTTTTACTGATTTAGCCATTTTGGACCGAAAATATATATAGAAATGAACAATTTCAGACAGCTTTTTAAGCCATATTTTGTTACTATAAGTACTTTCCATGCATTTCTACCGCTGAAAAGCTGTTCAAGGTATGAAATAACTCCTTGAAGTCTTGATGAAATGGCCCCATGCTCTACAGTATTGCAATTAAATATTTAGGTGCTTTATACAACTTGTGCCATTGTTATTTTAATTTATATTTTATCATTTATGCTGTGCTTACTATTTAATAAAACTTGCTATGTTCATTATTTAAAACTCATCAAAACTTTTATGGTTTCTGCCAATTTTGACATTTTTTCACTGCGTCTTTACTGTGGTATATGTGTTATAAAGTATATCTCCCATTTTTTCCTCGAATCTTTTGCCTGCGTCCTATCTGTGGGAGCGTCGTACACACAGTGATTTATGGTAAATCTCAGTTTATGAATCAAACCAAAATTATTGTTAATGATCCTGCTGATTGCGCAGATATTTTAAATCGTGATCTCACGACCAGTCACGATTGATTAAAAGCATGGCTTGTCTCCATTAACCCTGCTAAAATAGTTATTCTTTGATAATACCCAATTACATCATGTTTCTGAACACAAACAGGACTTTTGACAACTGTAAGTGGAAGTTCCTTATAACATAGCTAGTCAATAATACCTGGCAAAGGTTAAACTCAACCAAAATGAATCTAATTCTATTCATCTTGCTTTAGCTCATGTACAAATTCTATTTAATCAGGAAAGGCTTGGAGAAGGAGGAGTATCATAGGCAAGAGGCAGCAGGTGGAGATAGTGATGGGGAGGAGGAAACAGAAGTAAAGACACCTGCACTGGAGATTGCTTCCATGGTGAGTGTTGAGAAATGGGGTAAAGTAGTGTGTATTATAGTGGCCAGATAGTTGGCCAGGATGGGTGGAGAATGTGATGGAAAAGAAGAAATGGAGGGAATAAACACCTACACTGGAGACTGCTTCCACGATGAGTGAAGACAAACAAGGTAAAGGCGTGTTTATTGTATTGAAAAGTTGGCCAGGATGGTTGGAGAATGTGACGGGGAGACATTAACTGAGGAAAAGACCCTCTTTAGACAGCTTCCACAGTAAATGTGGAGAAACAGGGTAGGGATGTGTATTATAGCTTATACCTGGCCAGGTTAGGTGGAGGAGGAAATGGAGAGTTAGACTGGGGACAGCTTCCGCAGTAAATGTGGAGAAACAGGGTAAGGATGTGCATTATAGTTTATAGTAGGCCAGGATAGGTGGAGGAGGAAATGGAGGGTAAGACGCCTCCACTGGGGACAGCTTCCATGGTAAGTGTGGATAAAAAGGGTAAGGATATTTGTATTAAAGTTTTTTAGTGGACAGTTGGTGAGATTGAGTGCATATAAAGATTGGGAGCTGGAGAATGAGGAACAGACACCTGCATTGAAGTCTGCTTCTGCTGTGATTTGAGTGACATTTAAATAAGGTTGGGTAGAGTGTGGGTGGGCGGTCAAATTGTAGTGGACAGATGGCCAGGTTGGTTAGAGAAATTGAGGATGAAAGGAAGAGAACATCTACACTGGAAACTGCATCAACAGTGAGTTGTGAGAAAATTCCAACTACTAAACTGGTATACGCTTTATTTAAAAAAAATAAAAATAATATCTAGAATCTGATGTTGTAGCTGGATTTAATGTAAATTTTTGTGTTTAAAGGTGATGATCATAGCTTTGATTTTGTAGAACACTAAAAATTTATCTTACCAAGGAGATTTGGTTTGATCGAATCAAGGGGAAAACTCCGGTGACATTTCAAAAAGGTTTCAACCCAGGAAATGATTCATTTCAGCTAATAGCTGTCTGAATGAAGGGTTTGGCTGGGATAAATTACTAAAAAAATCTTAAAAAAATCTTCGATACACGTGATCACAAGTTGTCAACTTGTGTATACACCAAAACCGAGTACTATTATTCCTTCTGACTATCATATTTGTTATGCCCTTTATAAATCAATTGTTGAAAACAGATCAAGCTTGTATGAGAGGGTACTGGTATCTTGTGCCTGTTTGAAATGTTGAAACATATCTCCTGTAGAAACATGTACGAGAGAGCTGTTCAGAGATTGGTACATTTCTACAAGACACATTGATTGGAGCCTTCGCGAACGATAAGGCATTTTTGTAAGTATTAACTTTTGCTACTAAAATTGAAACAATAGTATCCACTGTCTGCTGGTTTCGTTTTTGAAGTAGTAAACTAAATTTTAAGCAAGGCCTTTTTTATTTGATTCTATGTTTTACGAACACCGCCGATCCAAAAAACTCATTTTTGAAATAAAAATAAAATTGTGATTTCGTTTATTTTTTATTTCCACCGATGGAACTTTATCGCAGCAAATCATTAAAAGCAGAGGACATCACAATAGCTGTAAAAATATTGGTGTAAACATTTCTGAAAAAGTTTAAGCCAATGAAAAACATTCATCGGATTTACAGGCTGGTGCTAAAAACCTGGTATCCAGTACCTGGTATCCCCGGTATCCGGTATCACTTTCTGATACCGAATTACGTTGATATCAGGGTTAATATCAGATGATAAATCCAAGTATCCACGGTCCGTTATAAATTGCCTTTTGACAACCAATTTACTTTAAATAACACGGTATCAACATGATCCGGTATCATAAACTGTGATAACGGCTTTTCTCGATATCGATACATGTTATCAAGTTTTAGCTCACCCGGATAATCCTTTGCGGCAGGGTGACTTCCGGTTTATTTCCGGGTTATAACGAAGTATAATAACTGCGATAAATATGGACTAATTATTGTTCCAGGTTTGTTATTATTTATTTATTTTTATTAGATTTGTCATTTAAATGAGTTTATATTACATTATTGTGATATAATTTGAATGTCATGAGCTATAAATCGCTTGACTGTTTACCTGGACAGTTTAGTTCTGGTGGGTGGCGTAGATGGTTCAGAAAAGACTGCGATTACTATTCTTATTGGAGTATTATTAATAACAAAAAAAATATCATCTATTCTAAAACATTCGTTTTGAAAATTAACACAAATAATACATTAGGCTGTTTTACTATCTGACAGTGATAATCTATAATGAGGAATCTGTATGAGGAATGTACATTACCAGGTACAGTATAACTGTGTAATAGTCTTATGAATGAACATATATAAATCATCACTAATATAAATTATGATATTTATACTGCTCTGTGTGTTTTATTACTATGTAATAAAAATTTTACTTAGAAAGAGTAATTATGTTATGCTGTCACCTTTGTAGTGTTCTCAGCTTCTGAATGATTTGTTACTAGTTAGTTATGTTTAAACATTATGATGGCCACCGGACATACACCCAGGCCTGGAATTAAATCGGGGTCCAGATTGTCTTAAAACCCATCCATAAATAAGTCTGAGAGTAAATTATTTTTTTTATAAAAAATATACTTTTAATGTTCCATTCCTTTCTTTACAGATATGATTCAAATATGCTGATGTTATCTACTGAGACCAATTCACTTTCAATGAAGAACATCACTACAATCGGTTGGGCTGCTAGATTGGTAGAAACATGATGTAAGCTAGTGCCTGTTGAAACTCTATTGTTGGTCGGGCATCTATTGCTTACTGGACCGCTATATTGGATGGACCATACCTGTTGGTTGAACAACAGTTACTATAAATGGTTGGACCGGAAGTGTTGGTTGGACCACCAGTGTTGTTTGGACTGCTTGTTGGACAGAATGTGTGATGGACAACTAGTATTATTTGAATCACGGTTGGATAGACAGCTTTTGTTTTATCAGACAGCTATAATCAGTTGATTTACAAGTTCCTGGATCGCTAGTTCCTGGCAGATAAAAATTCCCTGTATAGAAGGAAACAAAAAAGCTCTTGCTAACTGTAACAATGACATGGTTGGTGAATTGGTATCAGACAATTTGCAGCCAAGACAACACAGTGAAGTGATAGCCGATTACTTTAACTCTAAATGGCAAATAAATTTACCGAAAATAGTTCATTTTTTTATGTCACTTGTCTATTTTAACATGCATTTATAAAGTATAAAGAGTGATTAATGAAAATATGTAGTGAACTTGTCAGATAAAGCAAAATCAAATGTGCACACACTTACATATTGACTTGACATTAAAATAGAAAATCATAGAGAATACATCATAGCTTTTGCTTTTCTGTGTGTGTTTTTTTTCCCTGACCAAAAAATATAAAATTCCAGAAATGTAATTTTATTTTTATTTTTATTTCCTCATCCTCGGACACTTCACAACTCTGGCCGTTCGTAAAACATATAATTAAAAAAAAAAGGCCCAAGGGCAGGGGTTTCAATAAGCGGACGTAGACGTATTATACGTCTGGAAAATCGCCAAAAACGTCAGAATTTGACCCCGGGGATTTTGAAAATTCCTTATGATAGCCTTGTACGCCTCTTGTAATGAGACCGGACGTTTTCATATGCTGTGCACCATTGACTGCTTAAAATATGCCGTACTGCCCTTTCATCTTCCCATATGCCTTGTACGTGTCATAAATTATGACATCTTATTGTGTGTAATGAGCAGACGACCTGTGTATTCATAAACGGCCATCTTCTAATCCGATAATTAGGAAGAGCCAATTAGTGAAACATCGCCAGGAGGCGGAGTTTATATTGGATGTCAGCCTATCAGAATATACAATGAGAAGTCGTTCATTCAAAGATGAAAGTTCGCAAAATGCTATAGAAAATGCGAAGAGATGGTGAAAAATGTTGTCAAACACTATTAAACCTTTTAAAATAGTTGATAATTGTATTGTACAGACGAGACTTGCTATTTTAAATATTGTTGATTGGAAGCAGACGGTCACTGCCGTTTTGTAGACATAGGAAAGCTGGCGCTAATACAATCAATTACATCGATTTATTAGTAAATGTTTTGAAAGTGTATTTGTAAAATATTCATGATGAACATTTCTTTGTAACCCCCAAAAATATTTTGATGCTTTATGTAGCGTTTACCTATCACGTCTACGATCATGTCAAAATTCGCCGAAACCACCATTTTGTCGGGACGATTGTCGGAGATATTTTCTCAATGTTCTATGCTGTGTAAGTGTTTCTTTAAGCAAGGGCAGTGATTTTCATTGTCGTTTTATTCTAAACATCAACATATTAAGCATAACTTTATAAAAGACAATTAAATAACAGCCAGGCTGAATGTAACATTCGTACCAAATCCCGATCGTACCAACTAAAATTCGTCCCCTACATACTGTTTTTTGTGTGTATTTATGCCATTATAATTGTTTCAAATGCTTAACTGTCTGTTGTTGTTTTTATTTTACATAAATTCTATGAGAAAAATGAGACATTGCACTAAAGAAGACTCCAGACAAGTACAGTCATGTTACCACACAGACTAAAAGACCAATTTTAATTTTGATATTTAAACACACCCTTCTAAATTTTGTGGAAAAGCAACAACATTTTGTTGAAGTCTGAAAATCATGGAAAATGATTAAAATTGAGTATGAAAACAAAACATTCTACGAGAACCCCCCCCCCTTGTGACAGGAGTGGACCCCTCCCACTCCCATTCCCATGCACCCCTACGCTAGACTCTTGTTATGGTTGAATATAAACAATAAACATAAATATAAAAATTTTGAATTGTGCACCAAACGGGCTACTTTACCTACAAATTCTATGAAAATTCCTGAAAATCAGACATGGAATTTTAAAAAAATCCTGATTTTGGGTCTTATTGAAACCCCTGCAAGGGTTTTCATGATATTTATCAAAATTTTAAATGACTTAATAAACTAAGTGTATAAAAATCATCAGTTGAATGTTACCTTTCCTGTTTGTCTTTACCTGTAGACTTGTTACTGGGGTCTTTTCTCAACCTTGATTGTATTTTGAGGAAGATAATATGCTATGGTGAAAAAAGATGATTATCTTATGTATTGTGAACAGGAAACCGCTCATGTTCTGGTGGAGGAATGCCCAGAAACACCACTTGGATACACTTTGGGGACAAGAGTGTACATGAGTTGTCATCTAACATTGGTAACTGTTATATTGTGTTTACAGGTTCAAGTATGATGGTGGTGAAGCCAGGGATCTGGCCAGACAGCTGTCCTTGTACAAGAGTGTACATCAGTTGTCATCTAACATTGGTAACTGTAATATTGTGTTTACAGGTTCAAGTATGATGGTGGTGAAGTGAGGGATCTGGCCAGACAGCTGTCCTTGTACAAGAGTGTACATCAGTTGTCATCTAACATTGGTAACTGTAATATTGTGTTTACAGGTTCAAGTATGATGGTGAAGAAGTCAGGGATCTGGCCAGACAGCTGTCCTTGTACAAGAGTGTACATGTCAGTTGTCATCTAACATTGGTAACTGTTATATTGTGTTTACAGGTTCAAGTATGATGGTGAAGAAGTCAGGGATCTGGCCAGACAGCCATCCTTATACAAGAGTGTACATCAGTTGTCATCTAACATTGGTAACTGTAATATTGTGTTTACAGGTTCAAGTATGATGGTGGTGAAGTCATGGATCTGGCCAGACAGCCGTCCTTGTACAAGAGTGTACATCAGTTGTCTTCTAACATTGGTAACTGTAATATTGTGTTTACAGGTTCAAGTATGATGGTGAAGAAGTCAGGGATCTGGCCAGACAGCTGTCCTTGTACAAGAGTGTACATGTCAGTTGTCATCTAACATTGGAAACTGTTATATTGTGTTTACAGGTTCAAGTATGATGGTGAAGAAGTCAGGGATCTGGCCAGACAGCTGTCCTTGTACAAGAGTGTACATGTCAGTTGTCATCTAACATTGGTAACTGTTATATTGTGTTTACAGGTTCAAGTATGATGGTGAAGAAGTCAGGGATCTGGCCAGACAGCCATCCTTATACAAGAGTGTACATCAGTTGTCATCTAACATTGGAAACTGTTATATTGTGTTTACAGGTTCAAGTATGATGGTGAAGAAGTCAGGGATCTGGCCAGACAGCTGTCCTTGTACAAGAGTGTACATGTCAGTTGTCATCTAACATTGGTAACTGTTATATTGTGTTTACAGGTTCAAGTATGATGGTGAAGAAGTCAGGGATTTGGCCAGACAGCTGTCATTGTACAAGAGTGTACATCAGTTGTCATCTAACATTGGTAACTGTTATATTGTGTTTACAGGTTCAAGTATGATGGTGAAGAAGTCAGGGATTTGGCCAGACAGCTGTCATTGTACAAGAGTGTACATCAGTTGTCATCTAACATTGGTAACTGTAATATTGTATTTACAGGTTCAAGTATGATAGTGGTGAAGTGAGGGATCTGGCCAGACAGCCATCCTTATACAAGAGTGTACATCAGTTGTCATCTAACATTGGAAACTGTTATATTGTGTTTACAGGTTCAAGTATGATGGTGAAGAAGTCAGGGATCTGGCCAGACAGCTGTCCTTGTACAAGAGTGTACATGTCAGTTGTCATCTAACATTGGTAACTGTTATATTGTGTTTACAGGTTCAAGTATGATGGTGAAGAAGTCAGGGATTTGGCCAGACAGCTGTCATTGTACAAGAGTGTACATCAGTTGTCATCTAACATTGGTAACTGTTATATTGTGTTTACAGGTTCAAGTATGATGGTGAAGAAGTCAGGGATTTGGCCAGACAGCTGTCATTGTACAAGAGTGTACATCAGTTGTCATCTAACATTGGTAACTGTTATATTGTGTTTACAGGTTCAAGTATGATGGTGAAGAAGTCAGGGATTTGGCCAGACAGCTGTCATTGTACAAGAGTGTACATCAGTTGTCATCTAACATTGGTAACTGTTATATTGTGTTTACAGGTTCAAGTATGATGGTGAAGAAGTCAGGGATCTGGCCAGACAGCTGTCCTTGTACAAGAGTGTACATGTCAGTTGTCATCTAACATTGGTAACTGTTATATTGTGTTTACAGGTTCAAGTATGATGGTGAAGAAGTCAGGGATTTGGCCAGACAGCTGTCATTGTACAAGAGTGTACATCAGTTGTCATCTAACATTGGTAACTGTTATATTGTGTTTACAGGTTCAAGTATGATGGTGAAGAAGTCAGGGATTTGGCCAGACAGCTGTCATTGTACAAGAGTGTACATCAGTTGTCATCTAACATTGGTAACTGTAATATTGTGTTTACAGGTTCAAGTATGATGGTGGTGAAGTCATGGATCTTGCCAGACAGCCGTCCTTGTACAAGAGTGTACATCACTTGTCATCTAACATTGGTAACTGTAATATTGTGTTTACAGGTTCAAGTATGATGGTGGTGAAGTGAGGGATCTGGCCAGACAGCCGTCCTTATACAAGAGTGTACATCAGTTGTCATCTAACATTGGTAACTGTAATACTGTGTTTACAGGTTCAAGTATGATGGTGAAGAAGTCATGGATCTGGCCAGACAGCTGTCCTTATACAAGAGTCTACATCAGTTTTTGCAGGTATCTATCAGAAAAATATTAAAGCTACAAACTCTTCCAAGGATTTTTTCAAGGATTTTTGCATTCCTACATGAATTCCTACATTAATGTACAAGGTTAGTGACCTGACTTCATATTAACAAACAAGATTTGTTCTAATGATGGTAAAGTTTGTAATTTCGGAAAAAGCATAGTTATTCGACCAATAAATAAGAGTTTTCACCATACTGATATTTTATTTGTTACCGTAAATGACTGGGTATTAGACACACTTTTTTCCCTCAGATGTCAATGTAAAAAAAAATGCCTGCGTCTAATAACCAGTAACAAGCTTTTGAACTTTTTTTCTTAGGTCGATTTCAGGCCAAGAGTTTGTTTAGATTTATGTAGAAAGGGATGTTACTCACGTCGTATCGATCGAGTGTATACGGGTTAAAACGGCAATTGAGGATCGGGATACGGTATATCGTAAGACGTTTATAATAAAAAAAAATATATTGTTTTATTAAAATTATTAATATTATTTAATATTACTTTGAATAAAACAATAATTAAACATGCATATAAAAAAGCAAAGTTGGGCATTGTCAAAATAATATTTTTTGTCAGTTCTACGATAAGGTGTGAAAAATTTGCACTGCCTTTAGACCTGTTTAACATACCAATACTACAAACTGATGCGATAATGGTCTATTTTTTTGCACTTTTCCACGTTCTTTATTCTTTTCTGTAGGTGTTGACATTTTGAGAACAAACCCTTACAATGTACTCAGTAAGGTTTTTGCATAACTTTTCATTCTCGACAAGTTATCATTTACGATATACTGTCAGAAAAAAATCTTACAAATAGTCATAAAAGGTACTTTTCAGTGCCATCTAGAAACAAATTGTCACACAAAGTACTTTTCAGTGCCTATCCTAACATGAAACAAATAAAAATGAAACATATTTTGCATTATCATTGTATGGTTTTAAAGTTAACCATCGCCATTTTCACAAAAATATTTTTTTTCGTCACTGTCAACAAACATGGTGGCCAAGACTGGCAGACGATTTTGACATTTTTTCTATGCGTCCTTGAACCCAAAACATAGATTAAAAGTTTTTTCTCAGATTTTTCACAGAGTTTTTTGCCTTCGTCTAATACCCCCTATCGTCTTATACCCAGTCATTTACGGTATTACTTATCAATGCAGACCAGTTCATTTACTGATGCAGACTCATTTTCACCAAGATCAGGTGTGTAGTTTTTAATCTTAACAAGGATATATTACTGCAGAACTGTTTAAAATTTGAAACTGAATATTTCCTTGCCATCAATTTTGGAAGATTATCTCTGTGTAAAGATTTAGTCTCAACGCTAAAAAACCCCCCAGTATTTTGCTGGTATTTTGTATTACACATGCTGTGTAACATATAAGTATTTTGCAAGAGAATCATTCAAAATTAATGTACTCAAAATCATATGTTCCCCCCCACTAGATCTAATACTGCTTTTTAGTAGCAGTTTAACCTAGTTTATGGAAGTTTTGCATTTACAAGGACTAATTTTGGTAGTTTTAGCCCATTTTTAGGGAGAAATTCTCCGACCCAAACTTCCTTTAAAGACTCTGAAGTTTTTACCTTCAACATTTTAACGGGCATATTCGTTGTTTATGTCATAGTGCATATGCACAGATTTAAGGCCCATCCAGGAAATAAAGAGGAAGTATAACTACTACTTCATAATCTGAAGACAAAATAAGTTGGCAATCTAGTTATATGAAATAAACCAACTCATTATTTTTTTATATTTAAAATAAAAAATAACTATATCAACATTGTGTTGAAATAATTATTACAGTAGAGTTAAAAAAGATAATTTAGTGAGAATTTCAACATTTAAGGCAAGGGATACAAATCCATCATGAGAAATGGTAAAAATGCAAATCTCAGTGACTTCCCTTTGACTGTAGATTTTATAACCTGCTATCTTTATTGGTATTATTATCATTATAAGCTCATCTGTGTTTTGAAAAACAAAAAGCCAAGTTATTGTCATGACCTTGTTGTCGTTGGCGTTTTTTATAAAAAAAAATACTTTTTGTCATAATACCAAAAATGTTCAAGATATTCAAATGAAACTTGGCAGGAAACACTAGCCACATGTACAGCAAGTCCCATAATTCTTTATTTAATTATTGTAAAGTAATGTCCTTAAATAGTTGGAAAAAGTCATGCAAAAATATCACTTGGCCAAAAGTTATTGACCAAGATATTCACATAAAACTGTTTTCATCACTTTTATTCTGTTACTTTATACACAATCAGGGTTGTAGAAATGTTTGGAGTAGGAGAGTATATCCCTTAAAGTATGTGGGAGTGTTGGGGTCCTCCCTCATTGGGTGTTAAGGGGTTCTTGGGGTGTAGCCCGTCGGCCCTAAAATGAATTTTAGCCTTTTTTGAACATGAATCTTGCTGCATTTTTTCAAGATTTTATTACAGAATTGTGTAATTTCAATTCTGTATTAAAGATTTGCCCTCTTTCAGTTTCTACAGGTTATTCACATGTCAAGAATCTATTAAACAATGTTTCACAATGAACATATTCAGGAGAGGAACAAGGAACATTTCCTCAGTTTCGTCCAGTGTCAGAAGTCTGTCAACGATGCTCGGAATTTAGAGCAGTCTGTTTCCATGGTGAAGTCACACATTGAGAAGAAACTCCACAAGCTTTTCTCACAGAAGTCCACAGACCTGAAACTGGCCAGGTAGATTATGTTAAAAACATGTTTTTGTTCACATAATCATATTTAATCAAAAGTATGATTCCCTTCATAATTTAGGCCTCAAAATTCAGATTCTCCTGAACAAGCCTGATAAAAATATATTCATAACGCTTTTAGCCATAAAAACCATCAATTTTCAAACGCAAAATATGAAAACTGCAATCTGCATTTTTGTCAGCAGTCTTATTTCACTGGTTTCCAAACATTTTCGCAAAAATTGGCTCATTCCCAGACTTAAAATGGACTTTGCTGATTTTGATATTTTAAAGTGACATTGCACAGACTAATGAATAAAGCTGATTGCACTATATAGTCTAAGGAAACATATCTTTCTGTGATTATTTCGTAAATCGTTTGCCAAAAGTTCAAAATTGTTTTCGCCTTCGTCGTCCATTCTGTCAGTTTCCAAAAATATACTGGTAGTTGTCATCAAATCCACCAACAGGTTTAATACAATTGTTATATCAAACCGTACAAAGTGGTTGAAGTATTATGGCTAGTAATTCCAAATTTGTTTTAAACAAGGCACACAATTTTTTAAAATAAGTTTTATTTCCATCATGACATATAATATGCATGTGATATCACAAAACAATGAAACATATATTAATTAATACCAAATAAAACAGTTAACAAACATATCAAACACAAAGAAAAGAAAAGAAAAAACCTTTACTTAATGATATTAGTGAAAATATGAAGTAATAAGACACAATGGAATGGTATTGTTATTATGAACAGTTCTTGTAGTTAATCGGAGTATGGAGAATGAGACATCTGAATTTCAGTATTTAAAGATAGTTTATTATTTAATGCTTCCATATTATTATTGGATACATCAAGTTCGTATACGCTGACATCTGTTACCATGGTGCATAATAACATTGCATTAACTATGTTGGCATTAATTTGACTTTTTCATGTTCAAAAGTTATGTTTGTCTCTCTGTTTCCAATTTAGTTCAACTAAATACATATCTAATGTAAATTGTACCATAAAAGAAACTCACGAAAATATTGCTTTCTTTCAGCATTCTGTGTAACAGGCATTGGTCTTATTATTCTTATATGTAAGTCAACAAATATCCTCATAACTAAGATATAAATTTGATCCTTTTCTTAGGCTCCAGTGTGTATCCTGTCCAAATACCGGATGATATACAATGTAGGGGACATTCTACACAGGATAAAAAGGGAAGCAAATCTAGCCTCTAGAACAACAGAAGAAAATGTGGTCACCTATATCTCAGGTAGAATAAACACCACTGGCAGTTTAATCATTGCAATGTATTAATGTTTCTTCTGATGTTACAACCAGCTCAGTTGAAGGTCAAAGGCCATACCACTACATTTGGTGCCCGCTCCGTATCTCTTGAACCGCTTGAAGGATTTTAAAATAACCTGACATAGATGTTCACCATATTGAGGTTATGTGCAACCAACTCAGTTTAAGGTCACCCTTACAGATCAAAAGTCACATGACTATCATATGACTTTATTTCTGTTCAATGATCACCATATTTAGACAATGAACAGGTTGTATGTTACAACCAGTGTGGTTCCATGTCAAGGTCACACTAAGAGGTCAAAGGTCATAAGACTGCATTTCATGTCTGCTCTATATCTCTTCAAAGCCTGGAAGGATTTTTAAATAACTTGCCACAAAATGTCCACCATATTAAGACAATGTGCAGGGCGCATGTTACAACTTGCTAAGTTCAAGGTCACAATTAGAGGTATAAGGTCATATGACTTTATTTTGTGTCTGCTCCATATCTGATGAACCACTTGAAGGATTTGAAATATCTTGCCAAACTTTTAACCATATTGAGATGATGTGCACAGTGGGTGACATTTGTTTTTAATTACAAAAACAACTATCTAGTTTAATATGATAATTCCTGAAGGTAAATGTTATTATGTAAAAAACAAAAAAAGAGAGAGAAATATTTGCATGCATATATACAGTACGTTTAAAATAGGTAGATAGTGAGGAATCATCCCATTTCAGTGAAACATCTTAATATATTTATTTACAGATATTGTGTTGAAATGGACTCTCTGTAATAAATGGTTATTAGTTGAATATTGATCCACTCTAGTGCTCTTGTTTGTTAACAAAGTTTTATAAACTTAAGATGTGAGTAATGACATTACTCACATCTTAAGTTTACAAAACTTTGTTAATGTTAATAATATATCTCCTGCAGATTTATGTGATCGTGCACGTGAGAGTGACAGTCAACAGTTACGACAGACATTACCATGGTTACAGGAGATTTCCTGCACCAACCAGGCCCTAGACAACTGTACACATGCCAGGCAGGCAGCGGACGACTGGTATAGAATAGTTTACATATACAGGCTGAGTATTGTGTCAAAGAAGATAAGATTGTGAATGTTGGTTTTATCTCAAACAAGTGTAATTTCTCATGGCCCCAGTGTTGGTGTCTATCCAGATAATGTACTTGGCAATGATTTTTTAAGTTATCAGCTTTTGTGACCAATGAACTCAACAGAACTTATTATGAACTAAACACTTTAATTGTATTTTCTTGATTGGAATATTTGGTCTGTTATTATCACCGATATAATACTTCTGGTTGGGGGAGCTATCCTGCAAATACCATGGAGTTATATATTCTTGCTTAACACACTTTAAAGGCAAGGACCCCTGTTGTCACAAGGCTTACAGACAGTCTCATGTATAAGCTATATCTCAAAGCTCCCTGTTGTCACCAGGCTTAAAGACAGTCTCATGTATAAGCTATATCTCAAAGCTCCCTGTTGTCACAAGGCTTAAAGACAGTCTCATGTATAAGCTATATCTCAAAGCTCCCTGTTGTCACAAGGCTTAAAGACAGTCTCATGTATAAGCTATATCTCAAAGCTCCCTGTTGTCACAAGGCTTAAAGACAGTCTCATGTATAAGCTATATCTCAAAGCTCCCTGTTGTCACAAGGCTTAAAGACAGTCTCATGTATAAGCTATATCTCAAAGCTCCCTGTTGTCACAAGGCTTAAAGACAGTCTCATGTATAAGCTATATCTCAAAGCTCCCTGTTGTCACAAGGCTTAAAGACAGTCTCATGTATAAGCTATATCTCAAAGCTCCCTGTTGTCACAAGGCTTAAAGACAGTCTCATGTATAAGCTATATCTCAAAGCTCCCTGTTGTCACAAGGCTTAAAGACAGTCTCATGTATAAGCTATATCTCAAAGCTCCCTGTTGTCACCAGGCTTAAAGACAGTCTCCTGGGTTACCTGTATTCCACCCATCACTGATTCATATGTTTGAGACCCTCCTAGTTGATTTATCCAGGTATCTTTTTTTATTTATCCATGGTCACAGCTTATTGCAAATAACTCAAACAAATTAACCTACAAGTAGACTTGGCGTTACGGACATCATCATGCATTACTTTTACTTTTATTTATATATTGTTGGAATTGTCATAATCTTTAAACTTATGTGTCTTCCTATGTAATTGAATGTACATTGACTGTCTGGAAGTTTGTGACTGAGTATGTATCTTTACACATGCTAAATTAGAAAACAATTAAGAATATTGAGCTCTTGATTACCATTCATGTCTTAAATGCTCAGCTGATTTTTAAACGGATTTAACCACTAGAATGGGAGAAAATTGTTGCTATGAAAAGCTATGTTTTACAGAGCACTTAAAAAAAATATACTGCCATTCAAAAGTACAGTCTTGGTTGAATATTAATTCCTAGATTAAAGCACTAAAACGCCTGATGGTTATGTGATGTTTGCTGTAACCTTCTGCTAGGTTTCGATGTCTTCTGTAGTAAAAACAATTTGAAAAAAGAAAATTGAAATAGGTGCTTTTAACCTTACTGTTAAACAAACGATATCAACTTCATGCATGGATCAGTATTCTGTTATGAGGTATTTTGCCAGTAATTAAAGAGCATTAAAATACAAATACCATTTCTTTTCGTGTGTAATATTACAACTGACATGTTTATACATTGCTATCAAGTGTTGACTGTGATAAACCATGTTTTCTATATCAGGTGGGTGGAGCCCAGCCAGAAGTGTGTTCTCTGGATGACTGTAGATGACCAAACCTTACACCAGTACATGGACAGATGAACAGTCCTAGTGACCAGTCTTAGACAACAACTTCTACTCAGCCAGTGAGGGAGACCAACTATCACATAGACAGATTTCATATACAATGAAACAATTACAGGCAGGTGTGCTGTGGACAAGTTATAAACCGAGTGTTTGCCTCGTTAAGCTACTGATAGAGCTTGAAGAGGCCAAATATCAGTGCCCCACTGGATGAGCAGATAATTCTTTATCTCGAATAATTTGCATACGCAAACAACAATGTAAACAGCTTAAACAGTGCTTTGATAACATAAATTGCTGTTACTGCTGGCAAAATATTAAAAGATGTGGTTAAATGATAACATATACATTATTTTTATTTATACAAGTTTAAAACTTATATATAAAATCATGTAAAATGTAAAAATGAGTGACTGAAGAAAGTTAAGGACCTTAACCATAATTATACAACTGATCCTAGCAGATTTAACAATGTTTTCAGTTACAAGTTTACTGTTTGTAATTTCTTTGAGTTTCTTTTCTGCTCAGATCTATAACTTACATGAACAACATTTTGTTTTCTTCTCCACCGTCAGTTTTATCTTTCATCTACAGAGTCGTTCAGTTAAGTTCCTCTCCATGATTAAGATCCTCTTGAGCAAACAACCATAATCTCGGTAATCTCGGTACATTTCTTACATCCTTAAGCTTGTACAGTTTGCCTTGTTCTTGTCAGCTTCATTAACATACTTGCAGTTGTGCCATTGTTTTGCAAATACTGAAAATAATTTGAGTCTGCTGTATGAAGTTTATACACCCTTAAATAAATGCAACTTCCTCATCAATGTACAAATACATGCATATGCCTCATTGTCACAAAATATGCCTCTAAGAAAACAGAAAAAAAACATCTGGAAGGTGCCCATGTAGTTGTGTAAAGACATTGATATTCCCAATATATGCATTTGTAAAATGCTTGCACTGCGTATACAAAACAATTTTGTTAAGTTTGTTGAAAGGTTGACTCAATTGTAAAAAAACAAATGTTGTCTTGTTAATCCATTTCTGATATTTCAGTCAGCTAGACTGCAATAACGTTTTATTCAATCAATAATTGAGGTAAATATCCTATTATTTCCATTTATTTCCTGGAAGTGTTTTGTTTTGATTCAATGATAAGGTTATTTAAGAGTGTCATTGAAAGCTGAAACTTATTGATACACAACATGCAAATTGAGAATGTATTATAAGGTCCGGCTGTGTGAACAAACACACAAGGCCACTATGGTTAGTTGCGTCAAGAGATCCCAGGGACCCCCCCCCCCCCCACACCCCACCCCATTTAGACCCGCACTGCAAATCATGTTCTGCTGATTGGGATTTCGTTGTTTTTACCCAGCCAACCTGTTTTGGCTTCATGTTTAATTTTATGCACTAGGCTTAGTTTTCATGTGGACATCTTCATTTTTTACTGTTCAGATGTTTTCTAATTGCAGTTGCTGTTTGGGACATTTAAGTAAAGTCCAACCGTCTACCGGACTGCAAAATTCATCTCTTCCATAGGATATCATAGCTTTCCAGGTGAGTGTGCATTGATTGATTGATTGGCTGATTGATTGATTAATCAGATTGATTGATTGATTGATTAAGTGTTTGTGTAAGTGAATTAGTTTGGGGCCATAACACATGAGTATAAGGGTGTGAATGTGTGTGAGTGTGTGCATGCATCTTCACACATTCTCCGTTTTAGTAGACATATCAGACCATCATCAGACATTCTGCCATGAATGTGACGGAGGAGTATAAGGCCATTTCATATTTTCGTGTGTTACTTTGATGTTTGATTAAAATAACTCCGCAGTGTTACTGAGTAACACTTCAAATTTGGGGCTAGATCATCAGGCTGGCACATGGCATATTTTTTTTTATACTTCTACCGGATAATTCCTTTAAAATATTTGCCTGCCTCAAGTTTACGCTTTGTGCAGTATTTAACAGCTTTCTGCTACATTTTGTGACTTTTAGAACATTATGAGACTTCTGTCAAGTAACTTGATGCTCTGGGTGTGTACTGGATGACAATGGCTGCCCAGTAATACTAGTAGTTGTTTTTGAACAGACATTTCTAGTGAATTGTTCAGTTGCAGTGTCTTTGACACCAGAGAACCAGCACAGCTCATGATGCCAGATATACATGTTTCGGCATTATTGACTATACTGCTGTATTGGACAACTTCCTGTGTACCGAGGTGTATTTCCAGTATAGTTTTCATAAGTGCATTGTCATTCTTTGTCATTTTCAGATACTCCATGTAGTGTGTGGGCGGAAATGCAGAGTGGTATCACCAGTCACCACAGCCACCTTTCCCCTCACAGACAAGAGGCTCGTGCGGACACTCCCTGCAGTTTAAAGCAAAGTTCTCAATTGTACCCCTACAAACTTCAGGTAAGCAATAAATCTGGGCTACAAGCCATCTTGGGGTTAAGGGCAGATTGAATGTGTAAGAGGGTGGGGGTGTAGAGATAAGAAAGTAAATACTGTTTTTTTAAGGATTTTTGGTTTTCTTTAGTCACCATTTTGTAGCTTATTATTGTACATCTATAATATGTATATATATATATATATATATGCTAAAAATAAATCACATTTTATAACTTTTACATTTTTGATCATTATTCAAATATTGAAATGCATGATTTTTCTATCATAAAACTATAAAAACGCATTTTGAATGGAGTGTAGGTACTAAATCAGTGATAAGGAACAGGCATAACACAAACACTGTATCATGTTTTTGTGTCGTGTGAAAAGACGACATATAGGGGTTACTTTTGTCGGCGGCGGCGGCGTCCGCGTCCCATTTTCGCTTGTCCGGGGTATATCTCCTAAACTATTAGTGGTATCAACTTGAAATTTCATATGTAGATAGATCTAATTGAGGGCAAGTGCAGTGCACAAGAACTCTTGCTTCCATATTTTTAGAGTTATTGCCCTTTGTTATTTTTCATGCTTAAAGTTTTGTCCGGGGCATATCTTGTAGAATATAAGAGTTATCAACTTGAAACTTCATATGTAGATATATCTCATGGAGGGCAAGTGCAGTGCACAATAATAGTAACTCTTGCTTTCTTAGTTTTAAAGTTATTGCCCTTTGTTAATTTTCATGCTTAAAGTTTTGTCCGGGGCATATCTTGAATAATATAAGAGGTATCAACTTGAAACTTCATAGCTAGATAGATCTCATTGAGGGCAAGTGCAGTGCACAAGAACTGTTACTCTTGCTGCCATATTTTTAGAGTTATTGCCCTTTGTTAATTTTCTTGCTTAGGTTTTGTCTGTGGCATATCTCGTAAAATATAGGAGGTATCAACCTGAAACTTATTCCGTAGGTATATCTGATTGAGGGAAAGTCCAGTGCACAAAAACCGTAACTCTTGCATCTATATGTTTAGAGTTATTGCCCTTTGTTAATTTTCATGCTTAAAGTTTTGTCCGGGGCATATCTTGAAGAATATAAGAGGTATCAACTTGAAACTTCATAGCTAGATAGATCTCATTGAGGGCAAGTGCAGTGCACAAGAACTGTTACTCTTGCTGCCATATTTTTAGAGTTATTGCCCTTTTTTAATTTTCATGCTTAGGTTTTGTCCGTGGCATATCTCGTAAACTATAGGAGGTATCAACCTGAAACTTATTCCGTAGGTATATCTGATTGAGGGAAAGTGCAGTGCAGAAAAACCGTAACTCTTGCATCTATATGTTTAGGGTTATTGCCCTTTGTTAATTTTCAAGCTTAAATTTTGTCCGGGGCATTTCTCGAAAACTTTAATAAGAGTTATCAACTTGAAACTTTATAGATAGATAGATCTTATTGAAGGGGATCGCACTGCACAAAAACTGTATCTCTTGCTTCCATATTAGAGTTATTGCCCTTTGTTAATTTTCATGTTTAACTTTACCTTGCACACTTTTTTAGCTCACCAGAGCACGAAGTGCTCAAGGGTGCTCAAGGTGAGCTATTGTGATCGGTCTGTGTCCGTTGTCCGTCTGTCAACAATTGCTTAAAGAACATCTCCTCTGAAACTACCTGGCCAAATTCAATGAAACTTGACAGGAAGCTTCCTTGGGTGTCCCTCTACAAAAATACAACAAGGGGTTACGATTGATTAACAACAACAAAATGGCCGACTTCCTGTTTTGCTTTAAAAAACATCTTCTCTGAAACTATCAGTCCAAATTCAATGAAACTTTACAGGAAGCTTCCTTGGGTGACCCTCTACAAAAATACAACCTACACTTGAAAGTTAAATGGCAACATCATTGTCTATAAATGAATAAAATGCCAATCTAACAGCTATAATGTCGACAGTAAATAATTCATCAGGCGACACATCTGACTCGCGGAGTTCTAGTTTATTTTATGTTAATCTATTAATCATATCTGGAGAAACATATTTAGAAACAAATTGATCTGATCTCCATTTAATACTCAGAAAATGTAGCCATCCGATCTATTCCATCAATGAGTAACACTGTTTTTAAATTGCTGTTGCAGTACAATTTTTCATGGCAAGTTGAAAAAATAGTATTTCTTTCTTCAATACATACTTAAGAGTTAGGAAAAGTAATAGTTTTTAATGTGTAAAGAAGTTAAGGTTTGCATATTCCATAAAGCTGTCTGCCCACAACGAAATGCTTCCGGGTCATTGTACCCCTTCAAGTAGTTCTTAAAAACTTTGTTTCTCCCCACATAGGTAGCATTTGATGATGTTAACATTGCATTAGTGTATGTATTTTCAAGCTTACACATGATTTATATTGTATTTGAAGATATTAATGTGGTTTTGAATGATATTTTGCAGGACCTCTTTCTTGGGTGGATGGATTCAAAGATGACCACAGAATTGCGACCATGGGTGTGTCACATGGACGTTATAGATAGTGACTGTAAAGAAATAATGATGACAGAAAAATAAAACTCTTGATATGGCTTCTGGTGTTAAATCAACAGACAAAGTGTGGGAAAATAGTGTCAAAGTTGAAATCTCTTCTGCAAAGAGATTTTGCCACTAAAGTGGTAAACTGGAGTAATTTTAAATATAAGAAAGAAGAAAATCTCGTTGTGAGCGGACACCTTTTCATAGATGGCTCTGCCCTCTGTGCATGTGTGAAACAACTAAAATTGTAAAGGGTGCCATTTAATGAAGGCAGTAGAAGCTTACGTCATGAACCTGAATTTGAAAATAGATGTGTAATCTATTAATTAACTTATTAAAATATGTAATTGACCATATTTCCCATTTGAGTGGAATACTGATTTGGTCAGCACTGGTCACAGAGGCACTTGTCATGTACATGTGCTTCCAAGATTGACATTAAATGTCAAGTTTAATAGTAGTTATTAAACACAAAAGCCCTTTTCCAAACATATAAGCTGTTATTGATTTACATTTTAAAGGAGCTTGATAGTTTAACCCTAAATGGAGTGTAACATTGATCTTGATGGTATGCTGTTGTTGAGCAGGCATATGGTTTAGCTTGTAAAGGAGAGCACTTGATGCTTTACCCGTAAATGAAGTGTAACATTGACCTTGATGGTACCTGGCTGGACAATTAAAACTCTAAACGTCATTTCGCTGTGGTTAGGAATGTTCAGTGGTATTTTATAATCCTTAATTCATTCGTGCCTGTTAAAGAGTTATACAAGCTGATACGAACAGTACCCTGACCTGTAGTAACCTTACGGGGAGCACATACAAGCTTACAAACATTTGAAATGGGACTAAAATGGAAACATATTTAAGGATCGGCGTAGTTTGAGTTTTGTCCCTTTAAAGATGACGCTAAATATATGTGTACATTATCCAGTACAATTTGTATCAGGGGACCATGACAAAATACATGACATCAACTCTTTTATTCATTCTCTTTAATCGAAATGACAAGGTGCATTGTAAACCTTAACTCAACCCTACTTTTTTGTGTTAAATAATGTTGTAATACATAATACGGTTATGACCATGTTTGACCAAATGATCAATTGTATTCACATTCACTCTTTTGAGCTAACCCCTGTAATACAATTTGAGTTTATACTTGTTCGTTTGTCAATTTGAGGTGATTTATAATGTTTTAACTTCCTGATTTAAAGTGCTTCTTTTGTACTACTTCAATATTGACAGGTCATGCGCTTGATTTAAGAGATTATTTCAACTGCTTTAAGTGTCATTGGTAAACTTCCTGCTTTCTACAAATGGTAAAAATATAAAAGGGGGAAACCTAAATACATAAGACCTATTGACACCATTTTTCTTAAATAATCGGTGCAATAAAAAGGAAGAGTTTCAATTAATATTATTAGTACGACATAATATTGACTTTATGCTGGTGCACTCCGCTTATCATATCGATACTATTGTTATAAAAAATGTATATTTAAATTATTTTTGTATATATATATCCATCATGTTAATAAACCCTCATTTTATTTACATAATACAACAAGGTAGTCTGATTGTTGTAAATTTTATTTTTTGTATTTCCATATTTGGGCTCTGTGACCTAGTTTTTGACCCCAGATGACCCATATTCGACCTTGAGCTAGAAATCATCAAAACAACCTTTCTGACAAATTTCCAGGATATTTGGTCTGAAAATGTTACCTCAAGAGTGTTAACAAGGTTTTTCAATATTTGGGCGCTGTGACCTTGTTTTTGACCCCAGATGACCCATATTCGACCTCTTCCAAGTAGTTACTGGGACAAACATCCCGACCAAGTTTCGTGACACTTGAGGCAAAAATGTGACCCCTAGAGTGTTAACAAACTATGTTAGGACAGACGACGGACAATCATTGATCCTAAAAACTCACCCTCAGCGTACGGCTAAGGTGAGCTTACAAAAAAGTTTAGTTTCATTCATTTAATTTTTGGTTTGTCTTTTTTATTTTATCTTAAATGAACTAATCACACTTCAAATATAGCGCATACGAAGAAATAAATAATATACATGTCAATTTTTTTATCACGTAATGAAATCAAAATGAACAACATCTACTGATAATAAACTGAGCAAAAATCATGCTTGGCGGAAGCTTCTGTCTTAAAAAGCAGTCATCGTTTGCTGGGGCTCCTCTGGCTGTTTGGTTAGAATTGTTTCGTATTCATGTTTTAACCGCAGATGGTTGAAAATGCTTGTAGTGCAACTGTTATAGGTAGATTCTACACCACACAGCGTACATTTACACGTCTTACTGTCGGCTGTCCGTTTGAAGAGAAATATTGACTCTATGAAATACTATTTCGGAGTGAAATTTCTCCATACTGTAATATTTTTGTTTACTTCCTTAAAATGGATAATTCTCAATTAAAGACTTTTACCAATCAAAAGTGATGATCATTGCAAAAATATGCCCATTAACCAATCAATATTCATAATATGCACGTCAATGTGTATTATACGGTGATATTATGCACTGCTATCAAAACAATGCTATCAGTGAAACAGGTTGTTTTAGTAAAATTGAAAATAATACTGTTTTTTGGTTGTTTAATCCGAGTATTCGAGTATTAAATTTGTAGATTTTATCAGGGCCTCCAGAAAGTTGCTGCAGTTATGATCTCTAGCAGTGTAAACTATGTATAATCTGTTTCATTAGATTAATCAAGTTCCTACATTATGTCTTTAAATTTAAAATGAACAATTTAATTACTTCTTATTAAGGTCCGAAATCCCTAGTACATCATATCAGTGAATTTGATGGGAATCAACTTTCAGTAGTTCTATTTATATATTGCAAACATATTTCCAAAATGTCATGGATTTGCTCGTTAAATGCATTATATGTATTGATGTATCTTGGAAATTGTCATTAACTTCAACGTAACGTCACTTCCTTTGTTTTTCGTATGTACAAGGCTTGTCCAGAGAAATTTGAGACTGAGCTTGTATCTTTTTACAAACTAAACAGCAAAGAATTAAGTATGTTGTGCTTTAGATACACCATTCATGTCTGAAACTGCTTTGAAACACATTGAAATTAATTATTTCTGAGACATCATATCACCGTTCAGAAATACAGTCTTGGTTGAATATTAATTCCCGGATTAAGGCAATTATTATCCTGATGATAGTGTGATGTTTGGTGTAACCCGTCTAACTCTGTGCTAGATTTTGACGTCTTCTGAAGTTGAAACAATTTCGAAAAAGAAAACTGAAGTAAATTTGTGCTCTTAACATTACAGTTAAACAAAAACGTCCACTTTATGCACCAAGCAGCATGCTGGTATGATGTGTTTTGCAAGTTACATAAGAACATTACAATACAGTCACATTTTCCTGTAATGCATAATATTACAACAGACATGTTTATACATTGCTATCAATTGAGGACTCTGATAAACCATGTATTTATACCAGGTCTGAGGTGGATGGAGCCAAGCCAGAAGAGTGTCCTCTTGATGGCTGTAGATGACCACACCTTACAGCAGTACATGGACACTTCTACACAGCCAGTGAGAGAGAACAGCCTCTACCCAGCCAATGAGGGAGAACAGCTTCTACACAACCCGTGAGTGAGAACAGCTTCTACTTGACAAGTGAGGGAGAACAGCTTCTACACAGCCAGTGAGGGAGAACAGCTTCTACACAGTCAGTGAGGGAGAACAGCTTCTACACAGCAAGTGAGGGAGAACAGCTTCTACCCAACCAGTGAGGGAGAACAGCTTCTACACAACCAGTGAGGGAGAACAGCTTCTACACAGCCAGTGAGGGAGAACAGCTTCTACACAGCCTGTGAGGAAGAACAGTTTCTACACAGCCAGTGAGGGAGAACAGCTTCTACACAGCCAGTGAGGGAGAACAGCTTCTACACAGCCAGTGAGGGAGAACAGCTTCTACACAGCCAGTGAGGGAGAACAGCTTCTACACAGCCAGTGAGGGAGAACAGCTTCTACACAGCCTGTGAGGAAGAACAGTTTCTACACAGCCAGTGAGGGAGAACAGCTTCTACACAGCCAGTGAGGGAGAACAGCTTCTACACAGCCAGTGAGGGAGAACAGCTTCTACACAGCCAGTGAGGGAAAACTGCTTCTACACAACCAGTGAGGGAGAACAGCTTCTACACAGCCAGTGAGGGAGAACAGCTTCTACACAACCAGTGAGGGAGAACAGTTTCTACACAGCCAGTGAGGGAGAACAGCTTCTACACAACCAGTGAGGGAGAGAGGACAGCTTCTACAAATCCAGTGAGGGAGAACAGCTTCTACACAACCAGTGGGGGAGGACAGCTTCTACACAGCCAGGGAGGGAGGACAGCTTCTACACAACCAGTGAGGGAGAACAGCTTCTACACAACCTATGAGGGAGAACAGCTTCTACACAACCAGTGAGGGAGAACATTTTCTACACAACCAGTGAGGGAGGATAGCTTCTACAAAGCCAGTGAGGGAGAACTGCTTCTACACAACCAATGAGGGATAACAGCTTCTACACAGCCAGTGAGGGAGAGCAACTTCTACACAACCAGTGAGGGAGAACAGCTTCTACACAACCAGTGAAGGAGGGCAGTTTCTACACAAGCAGTGAGGGAGAACAGCTTCTACACAACCAGTGAGGGAGACCAGCTTCTACACAACCAGTGAGGGAGACCAGCTTCTACACAACCAGTGAGGGAGAACAGATTCTACACAGCCAGTGAGGGAGGGAGAACAGCTTCTTTACAACCAGTGAGGGAGGGAGGACAGCTTCTACACAACCAGTGAGGTAGAACAGCTTCTACACAGCCAGTGAGGGAGAACAGCTTCTACACAGCCAGTGAGGGAGAACAGCTTCTACACAAACTGTGTGGGAGAACAGCTTATTCACAACCAGTGAGGCAGGACAGCTTCTACACAAACTGTGTGGGAGAACAGCTTCTACACAGCCAGGGAGGGAGGACAGCTTCTACACAACCAGTGAGGGAGAACAGCTTCTTCACAACCAGTGAGGCAGGACAGCTTTTACACAAACTGTGTGGGAGAACAGCTTCTACACAGCCAGGGAGGGAGGACAGCTTCTACACAACCAGTGAGGGAGAACAGCTTCTACACAACCCGTGAGGGAGAACAGCTTCTACACAACCAGTGCGGGAGAACAGCTTCTATACAACCAGTGAGGGAGGACAGCTTCTACACAGCCAGTGAGGAAGAACATCTTCTACACAGCCAGTGGGGGAGAACAGCTTCGACACAGCCAGTGAGAGAGAACAGCTTCTACACAACCAGTGAGGTAGAAAAGCTTCTACACAGCCTGTGAGGGAGGACAGCTGCTACCCAACCAGTGAGGGAGACCAGATTCCGCACGACCAGTGAGACAGACCAGCTTCCGCACACCAGTGAGACGGAGCTTCTACACAGAGTGTAGAGTCACAATTATTTAAATATTTGAAATACGCTGGTAATCTGATTTATTGAGGAACACAAAACATATGGCCGTATAATTTATGTGGTGTTTGCTTTACGTATATATATATATATATGGTATTGCTTTGTAAATCAAGTACATGTAGGTAATTGAGTGGTCTGCTAAATCGTAAGCATTATAAAGTACAATATAGGCCAAATTCAGCATTCAACTATTAGTACAAACACTTGTTTCATTTGTGGATACAGTCGATAAGCATTAACACAGCAAGATCTAACCTCTGGTAACCAAAGAAAAAGAACTGCATATTTGTTTGTTTATTTATAACTTTTTGAGCTATATCCAGTGTCCGTCCCCCACAATGATTACCCTTCTTCCGCAAAAGATAAAGATATAACTCAAATAAACAATTAGAGACCAATTTCTGTTTTTAAATATAGTTTATTAATAGCTCTTTTTTATCAGAGTTCTTTTATATACGTAAAGGTGTCAGACAAGGCTGTCGTATTTCCCCATATTATTGCATATATATGCATCGAGCTATTGTCTAATCAATTAAAGTGAGAATATTAAAGGTTATAAAGTAAAGAATATTGACCTAAAACAAACACTATTTATGAACGATGCTTGTTTCATTTTAGATGGATAAAAAAGATCGAAATTCTTATTAAAACTTCATGGAAATATATATCAGTTTGTTTAATTTTAAGGCTAGGATCATTGAAAGATAACAAATTAAGATTCTCAGACATATGGAACATAAACCAAGCGCAGGCACTAGGAATTGTATTTAGTAACAATGCTTTAATTTGAAGCCTGTTTAGAAAAATGGAACAAAAATGGGAAAATGACATTTTTAAAACGTTTGCAATTCCAAAGTTATTTTACCCATAATCAGTACTAGAACAACCTCCAAATAATTTTTAAATCATGATATTAAACAAAAAACGATAAAATATTTATGGAACAATAAACCTAATAGTTTTGCGAAATCAAATTGTGCAAAATTATGAAAATTGAGGTTAAAAATTCTAGACATACTAAAATTCGAATGTGCAATAAAATTGATCAATTAAACGAGACTTACCTGTAAGGTGAAGTTTGATTGAGATTCTCCGAAGCACAAAGTCATGGTGATGGGCTCAAGTGAGATATGCGTCAGCAGCCCTACTGGTCAATCTTTAAAACATCCGTGAGTGAACACCAGTCATACATTGTAGTCACAGTCGTACTTTAGTTACTAAGATATATGGGAGGGAACATTTTGGGTGTGGCACTTGAGCCCATCACCATGACTTTGTGCTTCGGAGAATCTCAATCAAACTTCACCTTACAGGTAAGTCTCGTTTAATTGATCAATTCTCCTTCAGCACAAAGTCACGTGATGGCCCCAGTGAGATTTTAAAGGGTGTTCACGAAACGTTACAAACCAAGAACATTGAAAACTATTTTGGTTTATTTTCTATGTACAGTAATGCATGTAAAATATTAATCAATATTGCATTAATCGACAGAATTAGTATTATCAGCAGCTTTCAAAACACCTTCTGCAAAACTATGATCAGTCAAAGACTGTTCATTATAAAATTTATTAAATGTACATTCTGAAGACCAACCAGCGGCATTCATTATAGTTTGTATTGATGTGCCTGTCCCAAAAGCAGCGCTAGTTGCGGCTGACCTAACACTATGACCTTTAAATTGCTTAGTGTCAATACCGGCACTGGTTAGTACTGATTTTAGCCATCTGGAGATAGTTTCAGTTGAAACTCCTTTATGTGGTTTTTGGACACTAATAAACAAATCACTAACTTCCCCTCTTTTGCCACTGCTTTGTTCTAAATAAACATCTAAGGTTTTAACTACACATAAATCAACATCATACGTATATCGTCTAAATGTAATTGGCTTTACATGAAATCCCGGCCTTGTCTGCTTAATTAGCTGATTTATCACAAATGTAACGGTATCTCCCCCATGGCCCATGTTCTTAATATCTAACATCTGTAATGATTGGGCTCTTTGACCAGAAAGAAGGGCCATGAGCATAACCAATTTCATGGTAAGTGTCTTAAAAGACTGTTTCTCTGTTGGAGACTGCTGTTTGAGATTGTTAATTACCACAGACACATCCCAAGTGTTTACATAACGAGGCAGGACCGGCCGCATGTTAAAAGCCCCTCTCATGAATCTAGAAATAATTGGGTGATTTCCAACTGAGAATTCACTGTTTTGTAAACAAAAAAGGAGGAAATAGCACTCCTCGCAGTATTAAGCACATTGTAAGTTAATCCCTCTGAGAAAAGTTTGTCAAGGAAATTGATAACATCACATACAACTGGACTAGAAACTTGAACATTATTTTCAGTGCAATACATATTCCACTTATTTATATACGTTGTATATTGCTTTTTCGTTGATTTCCTCCATGAACTCATAATTACATCAATGGCATTGTCTGATAAACCCTGATCTTTGTATTGTTCCCTGACACATGACATATTAACAAACTTAGTTTCTGGCATAATGGGTGCAGTTTGTCTTTTGCATATGGCAATGTTAGAAGACGTTTCTGTGGTGGAACTCGCCGGGGTGACTCGACACACATTTTCATTAGAACCGGATACCACATCTGCGTTGTCCAATCTGGCACAACCAACAAACCATCCGCCTTGTCGTGCGCAACTTTTTGCAGTACCCTGCCTATCAGACTGAAAGGTGGGAAAGCATAAAATCTATATTTTGACCAGTCCCAATTAAATGCATCGACACGTGCAGACCCTGGGTCTGGTCTCCAGGAAATGTATTTGTCTACCTGGTGATTCAGCCTAGAAGCAAACAGGTCTATTTCAGGTGGAAAAAACTGTTTTGAAATCCTGTTAAACACAGAAATAGATAGCATCCATTCTGTATTGTCGTGAAATACTCTACTTTCTCTATCTGCAAGGTAATTATCTTTGCCTGGTACATGCTCAGCAGTTAGCCAAATATTATGCTGATAAGCATATTCCCAAATTACACGTGCGATATCATTGCATTGTTTTGAGCGGGTACCCCCCATGTGATTGATATATGCAACTGCAGTAGAATTGTCTACTCTTACTCTGACGTGCTTTTCTCTTAGGCACAATGTATAAGCTTTTAACCCAAGTAACACAGCATTTAGTTCTAAATAATTGATATTGTCTTTAAAAGAAGCTTCTGCTATAGTCCACTGGCCACCTGTACTGCCCCCCATCCCTTTGAAGAGGCATCGGTTGTTAATGAGATCACTGGTATGTCCCTGTAAAGAGGCGCCCCGCTGTTCTTGACAGCTTTTAACCACCAATCTAGATCAATCAGAGATTCAGCACTTAGTGTCATATGGGAATCAAAATTGCCTTTATTATATTTCAAAGCACTTGTTTTATCCTGTTCTAAAACTTTTGTGTAAAGTATCCCATAAGGTATTGCTATACTATACGAAATCATTTTTCCTATTATTTCTGCTACCTGCCTAATTGTATAATTAGCAGAGTTCTGTAAAGTTTGTATAGCTAGCGTTATTGTTTGCACTTTTTGTTCTGTAAGGGAAATGGTCATAGTATTTGAATTAAGAATGAATCCCAAAAAGACAAGTTCCTGTGTTGGTATAAACACTGATTTTTCGTTGTTTATAACGAAACCTATGTCAGCAAGCAACTCTTGTGTGACAGAAACATTTTCTAGACACTCCGCGTACGTAGTGCCTTGTAAATACGAGTCATCCAAATACACCACAGACGGAAAACCTTTCATACGAAGACAAGAAAATACAGGCTTGAGAAGTTTAGTAAATTTCCTTGGTGCACAGGCTAAACCGTTTGCAAGACATGTATATTGATAAAGCTGACCTCTCCATATAAATCTCAAATATTTCCTAAATTCCTCAGATACGTTCACCGTATAGTATGCATCTTTTAAGTCTATTGACGCCATGAAACAACCAGGTGTTATAAGCCGTATAGCCGCATGTAAACTTTCCATTTTAAAATGTATGTACTCGATTGACTCATTAAGACATTTTAAGTTTAATATCACTCTGTATGAACCATTAGATTTTGGCCTTAAAAACACTGTTGAGATAAATTCTCCATCACAATGCTCTGTAGTCTCAATTACGCCTTTATGTAAAAGGCCCTTTATTTCTCTATCCAGCACTATTGTCTCTTTTGAATTTAATTTAGTTTCACGTACATGAGTCTGATTTGGCGTGTCAATAAATTCTATGGTACAGGCATAAACAGTCTCTAAAATACTCTTGTCAGTGGTCAGTTGTTCCCATTGGGTACCGAAATGCTTTAGTCTGCCTGCTAATTTAATGCAGTTAATGTTAGAGTAACTCACCTCAGCTACATTTGGAAAATACTTTATTTCCAAATGTATCTAGACCCAAATAAAAATGATTGGCATGAAATCATTCGAAATTCTTTGTGATATTAGTAAATCATGGACACTCGTAACGTTTAGCAGAGAAGTAAACTATAGCTAAATAAACTATTTGGAACAACAAATTAAACAACAAAACGATGACGCGTTTTTCTATGAGGATTGGTACTGCAAAGGTGTACAATATATTGAGCATCTATATAATTTAAAAACAAGTTTTACAATTTTTAGGACCTACAAAAACTATATAAAATTTACCAAATTGGTTATTCGAAATGTTTTTACGCTTCAGAAGCGTATTGCTCAAAAAATGGAAATAAAGATTAAAACTAAAGGCAATGAACTACAATGTACTTACATTTGTTTTGAATAAGGTAAATGAAGATTCTAAGCTATGCAAGCAAATATATGAGAAACTCATTTTCAACTTGGAAAACATATCTATACCCAATCATTTAAACTTTGCATTGGTTAATAAAAAAACAGCAGTTCTATACAAACTGCCTGATAACAGTAAATTATATCAATACAATATAAGTTATCATAGTCTTTGTGACTGTTTTGCTCAATGTATATAGATGCGAAAAAAAACGTATGTTTTGGGACTGCCACACGACCCAAATATTTGGGAACAAAGTAACACGCTTTCTAACAAACATATTTGAGGTTGTTACTTTATGTAACTTTGAGTCATTTAACGGGACACATGATTATGCAATTGATTTTGTAATACTTCTTGCAAAATATACTTGCAAATAATTCATCTTCAAATCAAAGTGTGAAAGAAATACACATATCTTTGAGTTTTTCGTTCTATATTTTTCAAAGAGATTTCAAACAGAAAAGACCATAGTCATGGCAAAATAAATGGCATACATTTCATCATAGATAGACCCTAGCACTTAACAAGCTATAATATAAGTTCTTAATTACTGCAAATGTTATTGTTGGTGTTTTCATTTAAATAATTTACTAACATGCAAGTTCACACCAATTCAAGAATATAATTTTCATCCATATTGCTTTTTACTATAGATCTACTTACATTTTTAACTCCTTTTTCTCAACTAACACCCACAAACAGAAAACTCCAATACTTTCTCATGATTTATTTCGGTACATGACATTTGTATACCTGATCAATATTTGTATGATCTACATGTAAACACACGAAAAAACAACATTTTATACAAATGACTTGACACTTCATCAATACCGTTCAATTTACTGTCATGTGTGCATTTTATATTTATTTTATGAAATAACGTAATTTATTTTTTACGACTGCTATTATTTCCAAACCAATCGTTCCGAAAACGGTCGGAGCAATACTCCGGGTTAATGTGTAATTTCTGAGTATTACAGTAGAAAATCGCTTCCTTGTTAATTTATCGGAACGTCGATCGCATTCTTTGAATGTGACATATGTTTTCATCATCCGGCGTTTCCCGTGGTCTGACCTTTTGATGGGAGCGTTCATCAAGCATAGCTTCTTATCTGGGTCATGATAAGGTCAGACACCACTAAATATTTTTATCTATTTTTTATATTTAATTGACCAATATGCATGCAAGATAACTCTTAACATTAAGCAACGTTAGATTATTTTTCTACGTTTCTCAAAAGAAAATTAAAATTGATTGCAAGTAACCACTGTGTATTCGCTGAATGGTCATATCCGATGTACAAGGCGAACAATGCGCTGAAAATGTAAACACTTTGTTTTTGAAATCACAAACCATTTAGCTTCAAAACCTATAAATATGAAATGTAGCAAATGCTCTGAGAAGTGTAAATGTCAAAACTTTAAGGGTATGTGTAATTCGATGGCCGAATATCGCTCTGAATAGGCTAGCATATAGCCTACCAAAATTATATTGTTAACATTGAAATCTGTGGTAACGTGAATGAGTAGTCCCTTACATTTTTATGGTCGGAATTAAATAAAACAACAACAGGAAACGTGTTTCTGTTTTAATCTAATAACGTTACTGCGAACATATTTGTACAGCGTGTACTGTTATCCAAACACTGGTATACAATCGCTGCATAGGGCTATCGGTATCCTATGGCTATGGTTATTTGTTCTATCGCCACGCCATGTCTACTTGGTTTACCGGGCTTCATTTACACGCTCTACAAAATAAAATAAACATTCACCAAACACCAGTGAAACGTGAAGAACCCTAGTGCACACTGTTACTCAGGCAATTGATAAAAGCCCCCTACCTTTCCTGAACCATTGCTCGAGCCTACCCCCACCAAAAGGCAACTCCGCTTACCCATCATGGCAACCCTTGCACTCTCTATTTAAGAGTAACCGAGAAAGCGCTTAGAACTGCATCCATAATATCGGCCAGCACGTACCATATGTATTGAACCCGCCAAGTCATCTCACCTCTGTACTAGAGCAATACACAGAAAAGTGAACTTGTTGATACTTTCTTACCAGTTGTATTGCCTGCTGTTTTTTACTGGGCTCATATCATAAGCTTCTTTATCCAGCATACTCAAACAAACCCTGTTAATAACTTGAGCATTCATAAACTTTCCAGACAAGTGCCTAACAGCCAAAGGGTCTCCAAGGGTCATAACTCAGTTTCTGCAAGCTCAGGTAATATCGAAACGCCCCTCACAAATTGGAATACAAAAATGGCTTTTATACTTGTAAGCAAAACGTAGTAGTCAACTGCTTAAATTTGCCTGAAAGGCACCAGCAGAGAGCACACAAACATTCTTCATCTGACTTAGCATGACGAGTGAACTTTATACTAAACGCACCCAATTTCCCTCTACCATCCTAAATTACGGATTCGGGTAGGGATCAAGATGTTTTCAAGATGCATGTTATTACGTAACCAAGTCACAGTAGCAGTGACATGAGGGTCGCTGTAACTATGGCAATATTTTGGTGCCAAATCTGCTGGAGACATTTAATTCGCTTTAAACTATTCTGTTGATCGATGTTGACAGCCTTGTAACAATCGGCTTTCCATCCAATTTACCTGACGACAGCACTTTCAAATGAGTATTTAAACTCATTTAATAGCGAAAGTCCAAGCCAATATTAAAGGTTAAAAATAAGAACGATGAAACAAAATGGCGGCAAATTTGAAAAAGAAAATGCTTTTACAGGCTATAACAAAACTCGGAAAAATGCAAAATAAATTGACAAATGATAGTTCTATTTGTAAAAAATTTAAATTGTTATAAATTATCTAGAGTTGTGAATCTTGGAAAGCAAGCTAAAAATGAAAAGTAAACACATGCAGAACAAGCGGACGAGTCGCAACGGTTCTTTTCGAAAACCTCTGCCACCTTTGTGGCTTTCTTTAAGGTACCAACTTACAAAAATTATTGGGGACAATTACCTTACCTTACCTATTTGCATAACCCGTACATTCATCTAAGAAAGTGGCTTTTATCAACTACAGCAAGCATGCTCCTTGCCTGAAGCTCCGTTTCGTCTTAGCTCTCCGGAGGCTTGTTTCCCGGACATCTCCATTGGAGTTATCTACTAGCTGGATACATTATCTGATATTTTTTATCCGTGTTTTTTTGAAAAAAAAAATCAGTATTATTTTCTCATTTACATAAAATTAATTAATCGTTGTATCTTTTGAACATGTTAATCAAATGGTAACTCTATGGTAAACATAGACACGCTTAAGAATACAATTTTGCTATGAGCAAAAATAAAAACAGACTTTCCTTCGACGTTATAAGAGTTTTTTCCCCTTTAACGAACAAGACTGATGTGTGTACATTATTAAGTATAAATCAGGAAGAAGAATTCGTAGCAGGGAACCATGACGAAAAAGCTGAGATCACCTTTCCCGTTCATTAACTCTAAAGAAAACGACTTGCTGCATTGTAAACGCCAATGAAAACCTACTCTTCTGTGTTAAATAATTCTGTAATAAATCTTTAAACTATGGATTTGTATGACAAAGATACGATTTCTATTCGTTGTCACACGTTTGCACTAACCCCTAGTTTTAAATTTGAGTTAAGTTATGTTGACATTAACATTAAGATGGGTTAAGTTCTTAACTTCCCGGTTTAAAGTGCTTCTTGAATGTTGACAGGCTATAAACTTGATTTAAGATATTAATGATATTGCATGAATGGGATAGGAGTAGGGGGGGGGGGCTTTTCAGCTTTTGAGAGGTTCTTAACTTATGACATGAAAGAATCCCTGACTTTCCTATCATAATAAGTATACTTTATATTTTCAGGGTTTAAACATTTAATGCTATTGGTCATTCATGTTTGCAATAATGAATAATGAAATGTGAAATTTAAGTATTGAGCTAAGTAAATTATTGATTCATAATGACTAGTTGTAAAAGTTTTATAACAGTGGCAATATATGGAAAACAAGTTAGAATAAATAATTTTGAAACAATGAGTAAACATAAAATAACCCAGATAAGGCAAACTTTAGCACTCACTACTTCTCATTCCGCCTCAGTATGTAGTCAGCAATGATCTCATACATGTCAAATATCACTCGTTCTTTATCATATATTTGTCTATAAACCGATCCGTTAAAGAGCCAGGCCGTCTCGATCTGATCGTTCTGATAAAGTCTGGAAATAAGAGCCGTGTTGTGGCGTTTGACGTCATCTGCAACTCGGTGGCTTGATATCCTCAGCTCTTTCCTCCTTCGGATCGCGTGGTGAACTTTTGATTTTAAGCCTGATGTAAAGGGATTTGTTTTGATCCATAACAGATTATGTATCGTTTATTGATATATATATTTAAAACATTTTTGATCGATATAGGCTTTGTTTCATCTTTGTCAACAAAAGAGACTGAGAAATTACCTTGTTTTCCAGTGAAGTTTTCTAAAAGCTGACGATTTAAACTGTTTATTGCCTTTACAATAGTTGTACACCAAGAGAGAAAAAAGCTCTAGATTCCAAGAACAACATTTCACTGGAGTAGCAGACTGTTTACAAGGTTTTATAAAAACAACTTTACTGCAGATGCACACAAGTGAATGCATGGTGGAGTTTGATTTCCTCTCATTCAAATGATTAGGGCTTACCATTGTTCATGAATTTTACAAATTGAAAAATAGAACAGACTTAACGTGAACATTAATTACGTATTTTGCGCTTGTAAATCATGTCCGTGTTGATTGAAAACGCTTACAGCGGCAGCAGGTGGTAATGGTATGAAGCAGCAAGCCCATGGTCTGCGCTAAGCAATGATCACCAACGTAGAAACTATATGGGATGGAGGTTTTACCGAATATATTTTTTGTTACTTAGATAAGTTTAAATCATCACCTCGAAATCAGTAAAATGACCATTATATACACGATAAAAGAAAACCAAATGTCACAAATGCTCATCGTCAACTGGAAATTCACAGCTTAGCCATGAACAATTCGCACGCGTTATATTATTGACGTTCGATACTCAGGGTCATTCTAAAAGCTTTGCCACAGTTTTAAAACAATCTCCTGCCTGGGACAAAAAGTAGAAATTTAATTAAGATTCCATTCAAAATGTATACAAGCAAATATGTATCGATGAATTTTCCAACCCTATGCAATCAATTGAATATATTGGACATTGGAAGCCCTCCATGGACACAAAAACCTTTCCATCCTGCCTTAAAGCAATGATTGGCACTAAAACGCAGTCAACTGAAAATTTGCATCTCCACTGATACCTTGGTCTTGAAGGCTTCCTCGGTGGTTCTCTGAAATCCGATATGATAATACCATGTTTAATCAAGTCACACAACAAATTATGATCATTTGGATTTCTTGTACACTTGAAATATGGTTCTATAATGGCTTTCACAGTAAACTTATTTATTTAATGAATTGATGAAATGCTGTCGTGCATACACTAGGTCATTATCGTATTTTGATAGCGGTTTGGCCATGTTAGACGCAACGTTTTTTTACACAGATTGGATAGTTATTTTAAGTTCACAAAGAATGTCAGTACAATCTAGATTTCCTGAGGTTCGTGGTCGATGCTTCTGTCACTTCCTGACTTTCTCTTGTCCCCTTCTTTTAGCCAAAACAAGATACTATTTCTGTCAGTGTCAAGTCGATACTAAGACAAAGTTCTAAATGTCTTACATTCATCAAATTAACTGTTATGTTATATCTTCATCTAGATTTCATCTTTGATGTAATGGACAATGCCAATGACGCCTATCTTGATCGTTAAGTTATCGTTTACCTCTAACTGTTCAAACGTTACTGACAAAAATAACGGTAAAGCAGGTGAACGTTGCTTCTTTGAAATGTTGCTGATCATTGAATTCTGGTCGAACTACCAAAACCGCCACCAAGGATAAGTACTTCAATAATAATAATAAAGCAAATGTCATGCATATGCAAAATAGGTAAGGGCCAAAACGAAAATGAGCTTACGGTACAATCGTATAAACACCATATACACAAAAGCAAACATAACAAACAGACCACACACTCGTCAAAATAGCTTTACCGATACATAATGGGATTGCTCGAAAAAACAAACTATATTGAAAACTTTGGGACAGTTGTATTAAAGACATTGTCTTCTGCCATTCGGCATTATCATTGTTTAAATTCATTATCGATTAGCAGGACAGGGGCTGTTATTTGGTAAACATCAGTGCATTCCTCAAAAAATATTTTTCTTAAACTGCTAAACATGTTCGGGGCCGTTTTTTCGACGTCATATGTCCGTTTTTGCACTTGCTGGTTGAGATTGTGAATATGTGAATCGACCTTTTTTCAGAGCAAATATTCTATTGACTTCGTTTTCAAATAAGGAAAATTCATAGGAAAATTGTTTCAGACATTATCACAATCAATTCATGTAGTCAGGTATATATAATGATATTAATAAAATAATAACTATATAGAATGTATTTATGCATACACCATTACTAATACTAAAAGAGTTAGGTATGTCCCATTGTCTACATCCCACACGCCACATAATACATAATCTTATTTCCATTCATCCAGTGTAAGGGTTTTGCAAGCGGAATATTGCCCCCTTTTTATTTTGCTTCAGAATATCATTTCCTTGGCTGGAATATATATATTATATCAATTAGGTTCGACAAACTCTTACAGTACAATCGAATGTAAATGCAAGATACAGAAAAATAATCTAGATATGCAGTGTTGTACAACGTTTGTATTTCTCTTAATAATCAAGCAATATATTTTACTATTTCAATTCATTGGCTCCGCCATATAAATAACTTCTGCTTCTTTCATTCCCCCGTCCCAGTCCCGATTTATCAGATCGAGGTCGGAGTCTGATAAGATTGGCCACTGACGATATAGCCGTCAATGTCCTCGAAAAGATTTGGAATCAGATCGGGACTGGCGAGTTCGTCGATACTGTCCTGCTTTTTAAGGAAACTAAGAGTTGGCAGAGTAACCTGCAACTGACTAACTGACAGTTTCTTTCAAGGAATATAAAAATATAATCAGTACAAACTTGAATCGACCGACGCTAATATAATTAACATGTATTCACCCATGCATACCCATCGAAGTCTTACAAAAACGTTGACAAATTAGATAATGTGCAGGAGGCATCCTTGGCACATATTTATAATGAACTTGCTAATGCCCCTAGTGCCACTCAGACTGGTGTGAAATAGAATGACAATAACTTGCTACCTCTTTCACACGGAGATTTCCACGTGGCTGAACTGCAGGTTTCGCCACACTTGCTCTTCCTTCGGCCAATCAGAGTCGGTAGGCACAACGTATAACCCCGATTACCCGCGTGTGCAGCCTGTGGCCACGCCTCAACAATTCAATATTACTCGCCAATTCTTTCGGTGCCGCAAGCCCTTCAAGGGATCTTTCACTAACAATGTCAGGACTGCCAACCCACGCCCTTTCTTATACAGATATCGACAGACACTTGATGGGTGATGTTGATCAAGAGGTTATTTGCATTGAAAATGACTTAACATATGTATGAAGAATGCAGTTACAAGTTCAAAGACACACTAGACACTCATATGCCTGAGCACGCCCTGATATAAAATAAAAAAGCCAACGGACGAAAGACAGGCTCAATTATCGTTAAACATTTTCAAAACCTGGTGCCTCCAAAATGACCTGATGCCTCAGAAGAACCGTTTATAATACATCACTTGTCTTAACCTAACGGCTTATCAGTCGACGACCCCGCGCCCAACGATGCATATGTGCAGTATGCAAGTTTCTTCGAGGCTTTGATGTTTTTAGAACGTTAAGAGAAATTTTGCATTTTTTTAAAGTGGACACACTTAAGAATGCTTTTAATTTTCTTCCATTTTGCGTGGTGTTAGCAATGCAGGAATATGTATCTATAAAACCACAAAGACAACCCATCATTAGCAATAGTAACGGCCTTTAGGTCACTAAACAAGACACACGCTTAGTATAGAACAAATGTTTACCGCAAGTTTGCCATATAAAGCAATGTTGAAAGTCCCATAGTTTCCGAATTACAAAAAAAAATGTAAGCATATATATATATATATATATATATATATATATATATATATATATATATATATATATATATATATATATATATATATATATATATTGCAGACTCCCTTTCAATCAAGCGGACAGAGAACAGATACAAACTGTTATAAGCAATAATAGCAATAGCATAGATACCAAATAAAATGTTTCACCACTCTTTATCAATTAAGAACATATTGAATTATGAATGCGAAATAAATTAACAGGCTTGTTGCTACAATCTAGGTATGTCGTATCCACTTATTTCCCACTGGGTGCTATGCGACTCACAACCAAAGCATGCTTAGAACATCACACGAGATAAATGCATTGTGGGGCGTTGGTGGCGTCGCTGTGGACGCTTTCTGCAGGACCATAGAAACTGATGTCCTATTGTGCAAACCATATAATCGTTCTGCTTTTCTGAGATAATGACTGTTACTTATAGAGAGAAATATGATACTTAATAACCGCGTTAATAGCGACAATCATCATTTGGGGGAACATACTTAACCGGTTGGTATGGCGAGACCCGTGTAATATGACGATATTACAAATAAAAACACGTATCCGAATAAACTACTACGGACGTAGCTGGGTCCAGTCGACGGGGGCGCACTGCACACTTCATATCGATGTCGACGTCGGCACACCGGGCTTTTTTGCGTCCATCCATCAGCAGTGCTGTGAAGCGTAACGTTATTACACCCTATGTGAGTAGGTATAGGTTGTATTTGGATGCGGATACTGGCTAACCGGCTATATATGTTTCTAGCCTGTTTGTGTGTTCGGTGTACGAACTCTTGCATGCAGGTGTCGAAGGTTCTGTTCTTGGTCATGCATGAGTACATGAGGCTAGCTTGTGTTTAATGTAAGTCCCTAGACTTGCATGTGACAACATGTTGTGGTTCTGACTATTCAACATATCTGTCAAATAAAAATCATCAAGCCATTATAAGCAATCAGTGACTGCTTTGCTGTGATCGAATGATTTACATTGGACTGGTATATTTGTAATACAGAATACATTTTTTAAACAAGAGTACCGAAAGGGGACGCCTACGAACGTCTTCTTTCAGGTTACTCAAACTTGCAATAATCTGTGCTCAAAATGAAAGTAGATAAATCCTTATTTAATTATACTGTAGTGCCGTGTTGAGCCCGGGCTGGTCCGAAGCTCTGAAACCGTCAAAGGACCGTCCACTCTATTTCACCAGGACCATCCGGGTGGTCCGGATAAGTTCGGGATGGTCCGTGCTGGGTCCGGCTTTGGTGTGACTGTAGCTTAACAATAAATGAGTTTAAATTGAATAACACTTGGCTTAATCAAAATATAAGAAAATAATGTTCATAAACTATATCAATTAAAGAATAAGACAGTTAATGTTTTAAACGTTTCCTTGGTTTAAGGACATTGAACGATAATAAAATGCAACTTTGATCATAGAAGGCTTGTCTTTTTGGATTTCAATCATTGGTGTAAATACCAGTCATTTGTTCATGGCGGTCATTGAAATCGTTTTAATGTACTCTGGTTGAAATATGATGTTTCAACACATCAGAAAACATCAACGGCTCAGTCAAAACTTCTTCCTTTGGTAAATATCAAATCATTGTAATATCTTACTTGTATTTTATATGATATCATCATCAGTTTTACGCTAAAATCAGACAGAAAACAATATGTATTCGATATGTAACCCATTGATAATTTGCCGTTTTGACTTTTCCCTTAAAATAATAAGATGCTGTGAAATCAGTATTTTTGCACGCACTTAGATTTCGGCGGTCCTACTAAACACTGCAAAGCCTGGCAAAGTCAAGCAAAAGCAGTTTTATTTTTAACAATGTAAGATAATAAGCACCTATAATCGTTATTTAATCCCTAAAAGATGACTTTGTCGTATAAATGACTTAGTGGGAACGAGAATAAGGCATATTTGCATAATATCTTCATTTGGACAGACATCTTGTCTTTTACATTTATTTAGATTGGATTATGAGCGTAATGTGATTTGGTATGTATTAACTTTCAATTGTTTAAGTCTGCATTTGGTGAAATGAGTGTATTGGATGCTTTGTTTGTATTTCTGAAGTAAGTCACATTTTTTCGTGGATTTGGACCTATATGTAGTGATATCAATATTAATAATTATTTAGACTTAACATCTTGTGTTTAAAATATAAATGAATCCGGTATTCCGAGGTTCAACAGATTTGTGAGTACATAATATCTGTTCACTATTAGAATTTGCTCTTTTTGTATGATTTCATGTTTTATCTTTATTTTAAATTTTTGAAAGACATTTTGAGCAAGTGAGCATTTGTAATTGAGTCTGAGAGCCTATTTTGCACTTGCACGATTTAACCAATTGGTGAAGGTATTTAGAAATGTCTTATTCCTTCCTCTTCTTTTAACAATTTAAATAATGGTCACATTTCGTACATGCTGCTATTTTGACACGTTTTTGCACTTTGTCAACTTGATGTTGATTTCTATGTTGACACCAGTTTCCAATCCACTCATTGACCTACATGTTTTTGTTTACGTGCAGTTTTTGTAATTAAAGGATTATTTTGGCAAATAAGGATTGCATTCATTTGATTTCAGTGACATTTCGCTGGCCAAGTCATATTTTGCTCCATTTCTTTGCATTTTGCTAATTATTCAGTTCGTTCACTTGCGGGACTATTTGTTTTGCGCAACTGGCTACATTGCATATTATTCTCCGCCATTGCCATCGAACCATATGATGTTCCCTACAAATGGAAAGACAACGAAGTAATCGCCTTATTGGAAGCTCATAGCCGCGAACGACTATGGCGGAAATCTCTAAATACGTCCAAGATGAATCAAGATATTGTATTGAAGGTACTGTTACCATAGACTGAAACCAAATTGGTGAACAGTCCATTTTACAATCAAACGTTTTGTTACATGTGAACAAAACGGCAACATTCTCCTTATCTGATGCATTGACAATGAAAGCCACCTACCTTTTTGGCGCGAAGTGCAAATAACTTTATAACGCATCGTGGAAACTAGTATTATATAGAAATAGTGGTTACTCTAGCGCGAACAAAACTTGTCCAATTTCATCCCGTAGTTAAACGCTTAACTATGTGTGAGTGAGTTAAACAACCATGTGACGCGGCGCTCAAAAAGCAACACTTGATGGCTGAGTGGAAATTACCTCATTTAGGTCAATGAATGATTTAATCGTTCTGTGACCTTATGTTGAGAAGTCCATATGTCACTGATTGAAACAAACAAGCACCATTATCCTTGCAACATTCTAATTTAAGCTACATTAGGTATCTACTTATAACTATGATGTGTAATTCACTTTATTACGCCCAAGACCATGAACGCCAATATATTAAACGTGCTATGACACTATACGCTAACGCAAATGATTTACATAGACAAAATCCTAAAGAATTTGAAATTGCTCTTTTTCTAGATGTGAGATAGAACCTTGTTCAATGTTTGTCTAGGACGTTTCGTAGAAGAGGTACAAAAACAGCCATTGCTTAACATCCAATGCGCTCATAAAGCAAAATTTAGGCAAACAATGTAAACAATAATATTTCACGTCAAAGGAGTGTTTTTTGACTGAATTATATTCACACTTTGACACGACAATAAATGGTCCCTCTTAAATCTCTTACTTCGTTGTTGTTTACTTTAGACCAAGGATGCAATCGCCTTTTGAGGCGCTGGTTGAGCACAAATGCTCTTACTACGTTCGTGGTCAAAACCAGATGTTTTGGTTGAAATGATATTTAGAGAAATTTAGAGAAACACAAACGGCTTAAATGTCTATGTCGCTCTTATAATTTGATAAATCGCAATGAACACACATTAATCGGCTTACGTGCTCATTAAGCAATTATCTGACATAACGTTCCAATGACCTAATTACCTTATTACGTTCAAGGGGAGACATTAAGTACTCAGCCTGTCGACGTGAACAAAACATTTCTTATCTCGGTAATGCCCTTGTATGAACAACCGTCATTTGCGAACAAGTCGGATCTAAATTAAATTAAGAAAACCCATCGATCGCGAACAAAATCGATCCAAAGTCAATTATTACCCGTACGGACTCCCTTAAATCGCGATCAAAACTGATCCTAAGTCTATCTCGTTTTTATGCAGACAGCCATCAATCGCCAACATAACCGATTCAAAGTCAATCTCGTACTTCTTCGGACACCCATCAACCGCCAACATAACCAATCCAAAGTCAAACCCCAGGCCAAGCGAATGTCAACCCGGTTCTTAGTGGTTTCGGGAGATTCCTATCTTTCTTATTGTAACGCAACAGTAATCGCTAATAATCTCATTTAATCCCAATGATGAGCCCTTTAGGGATTTCAAAGTATAACAATTAGTTAATCAGTTGTACACTTGTTTCATTTAATCGGAGTTTGATGAAGCTTAAACTGAATAATAGGCACGCGCGTCCACCATATCATTTTGCACTCATCGAAAATGTCTTAATCAAACTGAAATGTTAATGGGGTCCGATGCTTTAGCAACAAGTCGTGTCTCAGCGATAGCTTGAAATGTATCACGTACTTGTGTAACAGCATAATAATATATCAAATAAATGAAAAAGTCGCACAAATTCAATAACTACTTCAGATACAACCATCTATATGACATGAATTTAATTCAGTCCATATTTAACACATGGCTTTCACCATGACAAGATCATCTCGGGGAAACCTTGCTGCGTTCCTGCTACGCCTTTTGTTTTAGTGGACAATTCTGTTAGGAAAGCGGTTATTATATACAGATAATTTAAATGCCCATAGTAAGCTAAGTTGTACATTATTCAATATTTACAAAAACGCAAATCAATATAATTTTATGAAGTATGAAACATTTTGATAACAAATATTATGCAATCCATACTTCGTTGATATAGTGCTGGTTTAGTATTCGATATTTCACTGGGTAAGTAAATGACATTGTAAAATGCCATATCTTCACATTGTTGTATGGATGTGTACATTTAAAGCACTGTTTGCACCGGATTCTGCAGCGCAGTATTGTTGTATATGGGATCATCTGCAAAAAAAAATAAAATGATTCAGAATTGTCAAGTGTGGCAACTCACACAAATCATAATAAAGCTATTATTAGTGTTGAGCTTGAGGTTTAAAAGCCAAATAATAAAAATATCAAATTTAACGTACAAAGATACATTTCATTGTGATTGTCTTTTATATTTCGTCTTCATTAAGCCTTAAGAAGTTTTTTTTTTGTAATTATGTAATTATTGTGATATCGTTTTAGTTTCTCCATACTTTGATAGGTTAAACAATCATCCACCGTGTACTCACACATACAGGAATATATCTGTAAAGTTAATACCTTTCTTTACATTTTCGTAGTAAACAGGTGCCTTTGACTCCTCCAACGACGTATACACGTGCGAGTTATCGGCTCTGAAGTATAACGTTCACATTATTTTCCCACAACGCGCTTGTTTTTGTGCTTTCTTTAGGCTACCAAAACAATGTAAACAGTTAAAGACCATTTACAAGGTCATGGACTATAACCAAACACAGTCAGATACTTATGAAAACACAGATAATTTTAAATCGGTTTGATTCAAAACGATAGGTTTATCCTTATTTACTGTATTTGTTGAAACATATACGTTCGTATTCTGTAATTGAATGCAAACCCTTCAAAATGCACTACACTTTTTAGTAGGCAACAATTACCACATGTACTGATGAATAACACCATGCACTTTAGTACGTTTATAATGCGCTTGGTATGCTATATAAGAAATACATTTACCTAACTTTATGGCATTTTATAGCTTTTGACTGTATTGCGCCAAAAGAATTATATCTATATTCCTAACTAAGTGAAAACCCTATAAAATAGTTATGTTATAGTAAATATGTATCATTTTATTTACTTGGGATGTTTAACACGAGATATCAGCAGTCAATTGCGTAAAGTATGGCTAATTCTCTGATTTGGTGAATGTAAGACAAATATATATTGATTGCAAAACAGAATTATTTTTTTTATACATACCAAATAATCATTTCAATGTAAAAAATAGCTAAATACGTATCAAAGTTTTACTTCTGGTTATTCGATGTCACAGATATTATCTATATACATGATATAGGCATTGTCTTCATGCTTTTAGCTTACCCGCTGTCATCATTTTCTGAAAGGTAATAGAATGGTAAACAATAAAATAAAACATGCATATCAGTGCATACAATACTTGCAAAATCATTTTTCTTAGTGCATATAAAAAACAAACAAACATTTGAATAATTGGAATGTCTAGACTCAGTTACGTTAACGGAAATATGACATTTAACTATAAACACATGAACAACGATGGCATATAACATTATTATCACGACCAACGTCTTCATTAAAATGTAGCATATGTTCTACACGCTTCTGACGCTATGTTACGAACGATGTGGTTACTATTACAGTTCATGTTCACGACAGAACCCATCCAATATGATTGTTTTAATCAAATTATGGAAAATGTTAAATTACAAAATTAAGTTGTATTGCTTACTTAGATCATTGTATGCCGATGTATCCGTTGTCCTGGAAACGACCTCGTACGTCTCGGCTGCGTTATATCCGGGGTTGTCTTTTCCGGATCTATAATATGAAACATACTCTTGTGCGTGTTTCATTGTGTATTTCAATTATCAAAACAGTACATAAATGGTTCGACATTATTCATTTCTGAGAAAATTTTGTTTTGTTAAAAAAAAGTCCAAAAAAGAGGACTTCTTTTCATGTGAAAACTCACATGCCAAGCATACTTTAGGATGTTATATATGTTTAAGTATAGTTTTTAATACTAAGTTAGCTCAGTTATGTCAAGCGGATATTCGACACAAAAGAAAATATCTTTAACTTTGGATTTTTTAGATTTGTCAGAACAAATGTGTGCATACTATTTTTATGAACATTTTGTACAGTTTTCAAGTTTCAACAACTCTTCTTCAATAAAACAGTTTAGGTTCGAATAACGTTTTTGATAAGTTTTATTTTGATTACCATCCCTGGCTACATAATTAAGCCAATTAAACTTTACTTAAAATTGTAAAAAAAAAAAATTAAAATACATGGTCATGCCATGCAAAACATGAACATATATAGCAAAATCGTTCACTGGCTATACAAGATAATTTACAAAATTTGGGAAAGTCATTCGTCACGAAATCGCAAACACTTACATGGAATGCTCGGAAGGTTCACCTGAAGTAAATAATTTGGTAAACACAACAACAAAAATGAATACGAACTAAAGAAGACATTAAAATGAAATCAACACTTTAATCAAGTAAAAAACACAATCGAGCGTATTGAATTAAAAGATCCATTTAAAATGTTATATAATTCAACATTAAATTCCGATACACGCCATAAAGTATATGCAGCGCTACGGATAAGCGCTCCGAATCAAAGGTGAAAGGGAAACTACGAAATTGCAAGACGAATGCGTTTACTCTTCATTGATTTGCTTAAAAACTACATCTTAATGTTACAAATATCCGTGTATTATGTAATGTGTCATAATTTTACAAAAGTTTAATTCCAAAAATAAGAATCCAAATAAATGTTAGAGCTGTCTATGGGTCTAATATAATTCCGGCATTTATGAAATTTTAGTTCTGGCAAGACTCATAACTTCGTGTTATCAAACTGTTTTAATTATAATAATTTAAATCTTATATGTTAGACAGAAAACATCAATTAAAAAATCATGGTGAACAACATTATCTTAGAAGTACACGCAAGTCCTTGTAATTGGTTGTCCGGTTAGCGCAGTGGCTAGCGCACTCGCTTCTCACCTAGGCGACCCGGGTTCGATTCCGGGCTTGGGCGCATGTGAGTTTCGAATGTGGTCACCAAGACGGACAAGTGGGTTTTCTCCGATATCTCCGGTTTACCCCACAACACAAGACCACACTTTCGCGTAAAATTGTGCCGACGAGAGTGATTAATATAATGTTGTAATTACTTGTTTCACAATCGTTGTAAAATAAATATGTTTAAACTAAGTCCTTGTATAGACAACAATATACTTCATTGACGGACATTCAAAGACCTTTAGGCCGATGGACAGATAAACAAGAAAGCAGAAAATAAAGAATGTTAAATTCGGATAAACGAGCAGAAATAAACATAGCACCTCTCTTTGTCCAGGTTACGTTGCAATTTAGTGCGTAGTTCCGCCTGAGAATGATAACGACGACAACTATTGCCACTATTGCACCAACAGTTCCGCCAACTGCCCCTCCAAAAACAGGACCAGTATTTGGACTAGTCTGAGTTTGATCTGAAATAACATACAATATGCTTAAATTATAAATACAAAAGGGGTTATGCAGACACATATATAAATGACTGTATTTAAATAATGAGTGAATTTAGGTTATGAACATCAACAGAGTGAAATATTTGTTTTACTTCCCTAATATTCAGTTAATGGGCAGAAAAAAGATACCGGAATAACATCTTAATTCATGATCGAAAAGTAGTTTTGTTTTGCTGTCAAGAAATGGTAAACACAGACCATTCTTACATACCACATTTCTGTATTTCAGGATGTGTTCCATACATTGAACTAAGAATCTGTTGTGCAAACAAAGCAAATTCACTCACCATTAATACGTTTTAGAGTTAAAAATGTAACGTTCACCGGTGCAGAAGAACCCTCCTCGTTTGCCGAAATTAGTGAGACAAAGTATTCGGTTCCAGGTTTTAAATTTACAACTGTGTAATTCATCTCGACTCTGTTGTCATGTTTTACATTTTGTGTAATATATCCAGTGTCATCAGCAACCTTTCCATAGGAGATGTGAAATTCCTGAGGAGACCCGTTGTCAAATCCGGCAATCCAGGTCAATACAGCACTTGTTTCGCGTATTGTATCTTGAATAACGTGGAAGTCCATTGGCGAATCCGATTTTCCTGCAATTGAATTAAAATGAAGCTGTTAATTGAAAGTTATATCATTACGCTTTAAACGTTTGATAGAAACAAATTGGCACATTCACAATTAGCACTTTATGTCATTCATAACTTATTGCGGAGAAATCATTGTTCTTTACACATTTAGTTGTATGAACTTGTTGTATATTAAATATAGGGTTTATCCCTGTTATGTCTTTTTCTACCTTAACGATTTTGAGCAAAACGTGCACTTGATTTGCAATAGCTCGCCCCACGATTTTGTCATTCTTATACATGTATTCAGGATTTTCGTTGAAACCGTGGCATGACGAGACGTCGTTAAATTCCACATACTCGTGATTATAGTTTTGTATATTACAACTGTTGACGAATAGGAAAACACTTGTATGATAATTCAAACATGTTGATATGTATTTCATCTAAATATATACATAATGATACATAAATATGAAATGAATGAATCTCAGGATATGCAAGTAAGTATTAACATAACACGTTAGATAGCATATATTACTAAATTGTGTAAATAGTGAAAGTAATATACCGATGGGTCTGAGGTGTAACCATTCGACTAGTGTATCACCAACTCCATTATACACTAACAATTGGTATAGTCTGTAATCTTCAATCTGAACGTCCAGAATCGTTAATTTACTTGATAGACCCTCTGTGTAAATTTCAAATTTGTTCATTTCATCCGGCACAAGTTCACAAGAAGTGCGATTCGTACAGCGCGTCCAAACAAACTCTTGGGGCTTGGGCACAGGGTAGGCGACTATTTTGTAGACTAATGTTGCATTTTCATGTTTGCGTGCGGTGAAATTAAGCTGTACCTCCACCCCAGTGGGTCGCCTCGCGGAACCTGAAAGAACACTGTAGATTTGAAAATATCGATGTAAAGCATTACCGTTCAATGGAAATTTCAAAATAGATTTCCGATAAATACCATCAACACGTATTCCAATTTATTGGCATTACTCTTGTACTGTACTCATTGTTTCATTAGATATTAACATATGAAACTGCTACTTATGATTAAAACATGGTTTCGTGTTATACCATTTTCATTTTTATTCTAAAGATGTTGAACACTTATGATAAAGCCAATATACAAAGGAAACTACAAGAAGAACCATAGAAGCTTCAAATGATGATATAATAGGAAGGTTGCAAAACAGTTATTGTGTTACTACTTGGAACAACTCGTACATTACCACAGCGAAAAGTTCGGCGACAAGCCCAGAAAAGGTACAAAAAGGATATATTCCGATCGTGCGGGGGTAGTCCTCACTACTGTGATAGCTCTGATTTGGCTTATCAATAATTAATATGTCGAAGTAAATAGCATGTTTGTAAAGACATTATTTATCCACATATAACATAATGCTGCATTCAACTACAACTTAGTTTTATATGCAATAATATCTTAACAATGGTTTGATATATACATATATATTCTATTTACCAATTTAGTTTATAAAGTATGTCTTTACTTATAAAACATAAAGCTAAATATTTATGCCTGCCTGCCGAATAATCTGAAAATATCTTTCTGCCTGCCTGCCTGCCTGTCTGCCTGCCGGCCGGCCAACCCGCCCACATGCATATATATATGTCTGTCTGTCTGTCTGTCTGTCCGTCCGTCCGTCCGTCCGTCCGTCCGTCCGTCCGTCCGTACGTGTCTGTCAACTTGTGATACCTTTTGATAAAACTGATGTTATAAATTAGTTTGAGATTAATCAAATCAAAACATCTCATAAAAAAATATGAAAAAATAATAAAGAACATGTATCATATTTTTACCCATTTCAAACTTGACAAATTTTTAAGTAAACGAAAATTCAGCGCTCCTTCCCCTTTGCCTGAAAAACTAAAGATTAAATTTGCCCTCTAGCTTTTAGCCGGAAAAAGCCTAATAATATTAGAATTTGAATACACCTGTTTAATACATGTTTTGGCTACCTAGAGTGGTATTCAGAGTGGATCTAAGATAGATGTAGTGTCTCGGAGTGCGTGGTATAAATAACCAACCAATACAGTGCATAAAGTCAACGGTGTATGACCATAATATTGATATTGAATATCATCATCCCAATACGACGCTTTGAATTGACTTCAGTGTTTGTTATTGCTATGGTTCGGCAGCGAATGGATGCCTTTCTTTTCATAAAACTCTAAAATACTCTTTTGCAACGTTCTGAACGTGTTTGCATTACATTTGGAATTATGCTGAAGTTTTAAAATGATTTATTCCAAAAATTTACCATATTCTCATTTAAGAAAAAAGAAAAGTCCAGTTTGTATCATCGTTTTATGTACGATATTCATACTTTCCTTATCGGCCCGTTATCATTTGCAGTATCACTGTTGTCCTTATCATAGCATTTTTCTGCATAATGAAGTTGAACATTTCTTGCTCAGTTAAGGTAAAAACGAGTTAGGATAGACGCAGTGTTTCGTTCCTGTTTCAGTCAACAATGAACAGATATATTAAGGTATACTTGTATACAATATCTTGAGTACGCGACGTGCAGAACAATCCAGAATGAATGGAGTTTGTTCAACTGTCTATACACCCGAGATTATCATTCCCACTTACATTTTACAAATAACTGCACTGACGCGTTATCTGCTGCTCCGTACTGGTTGTATCCTGAGCACGTATACACTCCTGCGTCCGAACATTCAGCCTGTATTCCATGTGTGAGTTGATGTACTCCAGATCGTGCAATTATCGTTTTACCGTCTTTTGTAAGGGCCATATTCGAGCCGGGATCACTTTCTAGCGAACATCGCATATGGTTTGATGAATGTTCATCAATTTGTACAGACGATTGGGAAACGTTGTTGAGTTGCAACAGCAAATTTTCCGCCCCATCTATAATGAAATAACACCTGACAAATAATATGTTCATAATATTGTGATGCTAACACCTATTTCATGCACAATTCAAAACAAGGCAATGTTAAAACCTAGGTTATTGTTTTATACGCCATTTCGCGAAATATCAAGCATAGAAGCAATGTAAAGTGAATTTGGCAACATTAAATGCATATTTTATATGCTATGCAGAACTTCTTTTGCGCCATAAGTTAAATTTATTATTGGGGAATATATTTACTAGGTTCACTTAGCCGTAGCAGCAACATATAGCAGGAACTTAATTATGTCGTATATAAGCGACGATGATGTACATATATCAAACAAGATTGGTGTAGTTAGTGATCCACAGTTTAATATGAAACTATTTTCGGAAAAGAACTCATGCTGGCCTTCCCAAACCCGTTTCATTCTTCAATATTATGACTGATATAGCCACTCGAGTAAGTATATTTTTCATGCACTGTCGGAATAGAAAACATGAACATTTAACATACTTAATTCTTGCGAGTCGCGTACGTTCTTAAAACAGACACATAATTATAAACTTGGTTTAACCAGGTTTGACCATGTAAAGTCAATGTAAAATATACTCACAAAGAATATCTAGAAAAAATGTTGCAGTATCATACTGTGTGGTCGTCGCTAATGTCAACGTCGGCTGGAGAACACTGGACACCTTGCACGTGTAACTGGCCTCGTCAGAGCGCTGCAGGTTTAGAATGGTCAAATTCTGTGTGTTCTGTTTGACCCAGGAGACCTCTGTTCCGGATTTCGTCCACTCAAAGTCAACAGTTGGAGGGTTGCCAGGTATGTACAAACACTGGTAAACAAGGTTTTCCCCGCGAACTTTACTTGCGTTCGGCAAATTCCCCGTTTTCGGGCCATCTGAAATATTTGACGAATATAAAGATATTAACACACATATTTAGGTACAATTTAACATCTCCTTCGCTTCTTTGATCCTTTAACATGGCAGGATATATAAATATTTGATAATTAATGTGATTCTGAACCTTCATGGATAGTCCATTATATGTTCATTTAATTACGCATTTATTTAATGCTTCTTACCAATTTATACATTTTTATGCTTATATAATGAAATAAGCTTAATCAGTACGGCTTAATTTATCCGGAAATGTCTATCTGGTGTGCTAGAAATAGAGGTCCTACGTTATGTCAACATTAGATTTGACTTAGTCACAACGTTCACATGTTCATATTGTTTGATCACGTCTATTGAAATTAATATACAATAAATGTCAAATGTTTCAATAAATTACGCTTCAATGGATTAAAACTAATATCTGTGAAAGTATGATGTGAATATGAAAAAAGTTACTTGAAAATTTAAGAGGTTGGAATCTGAGTATAAATCAAACCGAACTGGGTTTTTTTCAACGTTGAAATAACATAAAATTGTCATTTTGGTTTGAATTGTATCAGACTCGCGTTGGATATAACAAGTATTTTTATCATGGTCGTTACCCGACGTTGAGATATGACGTCTTAAACTCATTGGAATCAATAAAAAATCAAACGCTTTTTAATTGTTGGGGTTCTTAGTCGGCATAATGTTTACTCAACGTCAATGTTTACTGGGTTTGAGCATTAAAGTTTCGTAACGTTCAATATGTTCCACCACTACAATAATATCCATGAATCTTGGAATAAAGTTTTTAACCTCATTGCGACAATATTCAAAAGACATGTTATTTTGATAAAATATGACCAATGAATAAACCCTTGATGTTGAAGTCTTGAAATCGCAAATTTAAATTGCTTTTATAATCAAAGCATCAACAAAAAATTAACAATTTGAATATATTTTCATTAGTCTGTGTTGAAAGCCTTATAAATTACAATAATTTAGCTTGATTTGAGTATTTATATATTATAGTATAATGGGTATAATACATACAACTTTGCATAAGTACTCTTTTTTAAAAAAGGGACCATAAAGTTGTACCTAGTTAATTAGTTCTCAAATTGGATACATGTTAGCTTTTATATGATATTGTTAGAGAGTATTTATAAAAAGAAGTGTTCCCCTAACCCTTTCCCTAAAAGTAGACTTGCACCTCTATTTTTAGGGGTGCCGTCCATAAAGCAATTGACGAACCTTTTTAATATAATGGATTACCTCAAGTTAATAGAAAATAGGGTACCTTTCAATTTAGGATACTCTTGCGAAATTATATTAACTAAAAAATACGGCGGATGTTAGCTTAATTTATAAACGAGCTATAAACGAACTGTGAAATTTTGTTGGTACTAAGAGGTTGTGAAAAAGGGGTAATTATATGTACGGATTAAAAATGACCGACAGGTAACACGGAGTTTACAGGAAGCGGTAAAAAATGGATATTAGACTGGATTTGATGTGTCGTTTGATAAAGTCGCAGCTGCAGCTGCAGTAGCAGTCACAGTAGCAGTAGCAGCCGCTGTAGCAGTAGCAGACGCAGACGCAGTCGCTGTAGCAGTAGCAGTAGCAGTAGCAGTAGCAGCAGCAGACGTAGTCGCAATAGCGGTAGCAGTAGCAGTAGCAGTCGCAGTAGCAGTAGCAGTCGCAGTAGCAGTAGCAGTAGCAGTCGCAGTCGCAGTAGTGGTATCAGTAGTAGTCGCAGTAACAGAAGCAATCTTATTAGCAGTCGCAGTAGCATTAGCGGTAGCAGAAGCTCTCGCCGTCGCAGTATAAATAAATAAATTATTGGTTTCAGTTAAACACTACGTGACTGCTGTCATCCAGGAAATGTGGTTATTAAGGTTATGATGATGCGCTCAAAAACAGATCGCAATGTACATGAACATATACATGTGTATCAGTATATTGAGATATGTATTATTTTATTGATTGATATTTTTTACTCATGTATATTCTGCAATTTAGACTTGATTGACATACTAGTTTTAGTTTTTAGTTTTTGGTCTATTATCATATTTAAGAACATTGTATTACAGTTGCATGTATATTTTGTAGTATTATATTATTTTTTAAATGGCAACGGTGAGTAAATACTAGTGACCGAGTATTTAGCGGGGGCTGGTCCTGTAAATGACGAAAATAGGGTCATAATTAAGGGCTACAACTTTATTACATAACCCCACCCTAAAACTTAAATCAAAATCAATCAAAATGTTGGCAGGGGGGTTGAGGTTACTCACCCTATTCACATAACAATTTCAAGTCCAAAAAATGTGCTTTTGAGCGTAATTTATTTCTTATATCGCCCATTTTGCCATTAAATGATAATTTGGACAAATAGTATGGGCTAGGGGGTGGGCATCGGGTGCTCCAACCCCCAGGATCTGCTAGTATGTAAAATGAAACATTGCTGACTGTGACTCTTGGTTGAGTATTACCCCAGTGGGAAGAACACGAACGAAGCTTATCCCATGTTGGCATTTATCAGTCGTTTTCTTTCGACCCGGTTTTGGAAATTTTGAACAATATAGCATAATATTATTAATTACATAAATAGCAGGAAGATTAAGAGGTAGAGAAAATGAGATATAAACAAATGCATTAAGTATTAAAAGTAGTGAATAACATGTTATTTAGATAGCAAACATTTTGTTACGTGTTTACGATTCCATAGTCAATAGTTCAATTTTTCAAATTTCCTGTTTTCATCAGATGATCGTTTATTTCAATGTGCGAGCACAGCTCGGGTCGATAAGCATAAGAACAGTTTATAAGAATCTGTGATTGAATGATCCTTCCCTATTCGTGTCAATTATTTACATTGCTCAGCAGAATAATATGTCATTAAAACTTCACTTCAATATACGCAAGGCTACATGCAACTAATATTTACACTAAAATTTAACGGAATGATGCACTATATGAAACAATTAAATATATTTACGATCAACTTGTTTCATCTTGTAACGTGGTAAGGAGTTACAAAAACAAATATTCACTTTTTCAAAATGTTTTGCTGTGTTTCAAATCAAATCATCATTTATCGTTTTCATAATGCTATTGATCGCAACCTGCCGTTGTGATATTGACCCAGAACAATCGGTGTCATCACCAGGCAAATGGTTTAACCGAACATTGTTGTTTCATTGTGATACCAAATTATTCGAATAAGAGTTGGTCTACCTTCCTATTATCAGAAAAACAGAAATATATAAACCTACATGCAACTTTCTACAACATATTCCGATAGAATCCGCCGAAATATACCCCATGTACCAACACACATTTTCGCAAACGTCCATTATGGTTTTCAATACACCTTGTTCGCTATAATGGAATATATGTGAGCCAATTTCATGGCGCGTCTTGAAATTTGTAACCTCTAAGAAACCATTGAGGACCTTGATCAACCAATAGTCACCACGAATGACGAAAAAGGCCAGATGCCATGAAGTCGTGGAATGTTTATAATAGAGTCTCCGGATAACCCTCCCTTAAACAAAATATATTTGTAATAACGCCGGTGCTAGTGTATGTAGTAATCAAAGACTCATAAATGGGCTGGGCTTCTTTATAGTACATGTAGACAACAGCACTAAAACTATCATACAAAAATACAATGTATCTGTTCAATTAGTTTGACTGCGAATATTCTTAAAACACGTTTTAAAAGAATATTAATGTATTTAAACAATGCTGATTTAAAGAATGTAAGTATTTCTTTCATAGTTTGCACGCAGGCATTTCCGTATATTGACTCATATAAAGCAGGTGGAACCAAGCAATTTGCGGACAATAGGTGACCGCTCGTATTTAGAAGATGTCCATATGTCAATATTTAAAAGAAAACTACATGGACAAGACCAGAAGTCGAAATTTGAACAAGGCACAAGGCAGGCAAGGGCCCAAACGACAATGACCTGGAGAAACAGAAATACAAACACCACGAAGACGCATCAAGAAAACGTCTATATATCTCAAGAAACAATGAAGCAATGTAAATACATTCAGTTTCCTACTTCGGAAAGATATTTTGTTTGAAAGCAACCGATAAACAATAGCAGGATATTGGCGCTCAACATTTGTTAATTACACAGCAGGGAAACATCATAATCAAACAAGCCATGCTACGTTTATTATGAAATTGATTTTCGTGACGCCGGCGGACGTAAATTACTCATACAGATGAATTCTGGCATTCAAAGATATCATTTTTTCAGTACCGGTACTTTGGAGTCGTTGCGGCTAGGAATCTGCCCTTGTTTTTAAAAACCTACTTTAATGTGGGAAAATGTATTTTTAATACCAAGATCTTTCCGTTGGTGGGAACCTGCCCTGTTATTTGATCCTGTTAGTTGGTTACTTCTAAATATATAAAGATAATGAGATATGACTTGAATACTGTGGAAATAATATTGTGGAAATAATGGTCTTAACATTTTACATGTCCTTAGATTCTGACATCGTATAAATACTAAAATTACATGACGTTAACGCAGATTCATTTAGAGCGAAATACGGATAAAGTAAGTGACGTCATAACAATTGCAGTTCATTGCGAGAACGACGAAATACAAAATGAAAATTACATGAAAATATAGAGGATATTTGTTGATTTCTGTGTAAGATCGTATTTATTACAGGAGTTTCATAGGAAATAAAGTGTTTTCTACACAAGTGAAATTTAATACAATCTTACATTGAAACCAACACATTTTTGTTTTTATGCTTATTTTCGGAGTTGTGTGAGTATTTTAATTTATTTTTGCTAATAACCCCCATTTTTGAAATAAGTGTTTTCTACGCCGCTACCCATGGGACGCCCCTAACGCGAAATTATAGCTGATTAAGTAGTTGTCAATGTTCTTTTTCCGGTTTGGAAATTTTTGATTTATAGTTTATTATTCACTCGTTTTTAAGTGAAAACATTTTCTGAACATTAATCAATGAACTTTTATCAATGCATCTTTGTTCCAAACCATAATGAAAACACTTTTAAATTAAAGAGGGCATGAATGCATGACCAAAACGCAGCTATTTATTGAATGAAGATTTGAAAGGTCGAACATGGAAGCAAAACAATCGCGAATAATCATTGGATAAAAATATTTTTTTAAGTTTAAGAGTTTGATTTATAATACATGGTTATTTAGTCATCCATCACCGCCAAAGGCCAACCTGATTCGCTTGAAGGTCGTTTTCTAGGTAAAGAGTGAAGACCGCGTTAGGTTGTTGACAAATTTTGAATTGCGGGTGGGATAAAAAAATAATCAGTTAACCTGGCAATTGGTGTATGCATTTTTCCGGTAAGTTTCAATTACGTATGCCATCGACAAGTTCAAAAAGATATTTGAACGATGATATAACATATTTATGCTCGAGCAGATTTTTCGTCTGTAATTGTTTCGTATGAAAGCAAATGTTCAAACATTCAGCTTCAAAGATCAAGAAAGTGTTTGAAAAACAAGATTACTATATTTGATTTTTTCACTCCTATTTTTGCAGTGGAAATGTCGAACTGATATCTGGTTACAATGAAAATATCAAATCAGTATTTTCACTGCTCTTTTTCAAAACTCCATTTTTCATCGGAAAGCATGAGCAAAATACATATTATCCATTCAGATACTAAAACATAGTTGTCTATAAAGTATGAGGAATGAACACACATTGTATGCATTTTTTTTGTTAACTGAAAGGTATTGTTTTTCTAGTTTATAGTAGTTCACATTTCGTCGAAAATACTACATTAGTTGAAGGTTTTATCGCGGATGTCCGAACTGAAGGTCTATATTGCACACTGTGCTTTCTGAATAAAGATCACAGTAGCATAGTGTGCATGCATTATTTTTGCTACTGTACACATAAGGACACGATGAATGGTGCTCGATTTATAAGCCCAAGAAGCTGTTTATAGTAAGCGATTAAATATTTTCTTTCAATTTCAAAATACTTTTATTTAGTACAAATGTATACATTATCAGGTGTCAATTATTTCCTGAAATCTTACTATTCAACATACCTGTCTACTTTTTTTACTTACACAAAACATCGACAGATATAGTTTTCAGGGATACATTCTCCTTTGAATTGCCAAACGATGGCTCCATTCTGTTCTGAACTTGACACGTGTAATCGCCGTCGTAGGAGCCTGGCTGGAAGTCGCTCACTTGCAAGATGTTGTTAGAACTTGAGCCTCGTGGGTACGTCCAGCTGTAGCTACTGGTCGGGTTACTCTCTGTGCTGCAGTTGAACGTCTTGCTGTTACCTTCGATGACCTTGACCGTACCCATAACCTCTTTACCGCTCATGCGTAATGTTGGCACAGCAGGGGGAACTGCAAATGCAAGAAATCACTTTACTTAATGAAAACTGATAGCTCCTTATTACTGAAACCTCTTAATCTGTCAGTTTTGATGTCCGGTTAGCGCATTGGTTAGCTCACTCGTTTCTCAACAAGGCGATCCGTGTTCGAATCCGGGCTTTGGCGCATGTGAGTTTGCTTTGTGGTCACATAGTCGGACAAGTGGGTTTCCTTCGGGTACTCCGGTTTTCCCCACAACACAAGATTATACTCTCGTGCAAAAATCGTGCCAACAACATATTTTTTATTTTTTAATGTTAAAAAGTGATTTCAAATTAACAAAGAAGCCATGCTTACAGTTTTAAATTTCACATGCCATATATAGGATCTTACATGAATTGCCATGAAATAAAAAGAAATGTGAAAGGAGGTGGATGAACCTTAGCTAACGCCGTGGTCCATATGCACCTTCGGGTAAAATCAGCAAATTCGTACATTTTTCGAAGGAACAACATGCAAAATACGAGTTCATGTTTAATTCAATACACTTTGACAATAATTAGTCTACTTACACAAAACATCCACTGTAAAAGACGTCGCGTTACTGCCATCGACTAAACTGTTACTCCCAGTGACAGCCATTCTGTTCAAAACCTGAAGTGTGTACTCTCCGCCCTGTATCCTCTGTATGTTTGTGAAGCCTAACTGTTGACTGCTCCCTCCAGAAGGTGACCACTGCCACGAATATGGCGCTGGATTACTGTCAACTGTGCAGGAGATGGTGAATGTGGTACTAATAATGACCTTCAATACTGAAGTTATGTTGAAGTTGTTTGTTTTGCACAGCGGTCTATCAGGTCCGTCTGAAATATATGAATGCTTTACATAACTTACGGAATGCGTCAACAACTGTTTTTTTCTAAACTTGGTGAGCTGTTCGGTAATAATTAGAAGATTATTCCTATTGCCGCTGATTCAGCTAAGTTGGAAATGAATGACACCCTATAAAAGTATATACCTTAAGAATGTGAAATACAAACGGGCCCGCGACAAAATTTATGTCACTAAATCCCGGACTGTTACAAAGAGATTTGCAAAGAATGCATATCGCCTCTTTTAGTATCTGTTGCAAGGAAAGACAAAACATTTATCAAATAAAAAATAAGGCACACTTCTGGGGGGATATAATTCTAACAAGGAAGTCCAAAGAACGGCTATATCCCTTGCCGTTGTTTTTTAGTATATTTTGTTTTTCTCGCAACCTGACTGGTACGTTGAATCTGACCAAAAATGTACACAACCACTGGTCAAGAGTGGGAATATAGGAAATACAAGTTGTTTGATCGGTAACCTAAATATTCTTGGATATATGAACATATTAAAATAGGACATTTGTTAACGTTATTCATATTGTGTGTAGTGTAGGTAAGATCAATGATAAGGTTTTTTTGGCTTAAAATAGAAGGAAAATGAGTCCTTGATTGATAACATCGATGAAATAGCAAGCATTTTCGATAAAGTAATATGGTAATCCCTCAATGCATGAGTAAGTTATAGCCCGGACACGAAATTTTACAGACATACAGACAGACAGACGGACGGACGGACGGACGGACGGACGGACGAACGGACGGACGGACGGACGGACTGACAGACGGACGAAGTACATTCCTATAATCCCCTCCCCACTCCGTGTTAGGTGATTAAAAACTGGCAGTCAAGTTTATTCCCAGGTGCCAGTCTCGACGGATCTGTCAGGATTTGACATATGACATTGACCTTCTACCAGGATTTCTGTCGCTCTGTCCGCAACAGGATTTTTAGATGGTTTAAACGTAAAGTGTTGTTTTGCTTTTCATCGATAAGTATTTGCGTTGTTTTAGTTCTTGAATTGGAACTTGTGATGAGCTGTACTTCTGCCATAATGCAAGGCGTACATGTGTTTAAGCCTTGGTATATGAACATAAGACAATACCGGGTTAAGGTTACAATACAAATGTCATTACTCTTCAAACTGGCGAAATTGCCAACTTTCAAAAACAATAGGATGCAGTGTTTGCTGTTTATTTCTCATTTACACTAATACAATGATTATTTTAATTCAGATTTTATTCTTTATATTCGAACTTCAAACAAAAAACGGGTATATATGTTTGCATATATCGGAATGTTTATCGGTCGATTTGTCTGACTGTCGGCCATTCGTTTGACGTAGGCCTATAAAACTTCTTCGGCGGGCTACCACTGACCAGTAAATGACCCCTTTGGGATTAGGATCAGTATTTTAAAGGTGAAGGTCTCGGCCAATAGGTCAAAGTCACGGTAAACAATGGTATACAATCAATTAGCAGGTAAACATGAGAACTGTTCGATCCAGACAACACAATTGAAGTTAAGTAATAGGCATTCCTGATTAGTAGATGATTTTCATAGTTTGGTGAGTGTTCGTACGTCAAAGATATGTGACGGTCTACCGTAATACGGACATTTTACCAATTGTTTGATGATAGTAGTTAGCCTTTGATGACATTTAGAGTACGGTATACTTCCTACAACAGAGTAGTAAAGTAGAGCAATCGGCCACTTTTGATTTTGGATAAGTAAGTCTATGGTAAGGTTTACAGTACACAATGTCATAAAGACGTTTCACGAAAAATAACTTAAAAAGTGTTTTATGCAGTATTATTAGGTCAGTGGATGACCCCATTTTAATTTTGTGTCAGTAGGTCAAAGGTCAAAGTCACAGTTATTGTTGTTTGTAAATAATGTTTGCATAACAACTTTGGAACACTTGGGTATGTTGTACTTAACTATTACATGAACCACATTAATTGTGTAAATGTCATTGAGTGTGCGTTTCGATCAAACACGGCTCACTGCTTCTGACAAAGCGGCGCTCAGGGGACAATGCTTTAGAAAAAAAATACCGTTTTAAATCTGATCATTAGATCGATAATTGTGTATTGTTATTAATGAATGATTTTAGACTTAGGTCGCCGATAATCGACTGCAAAATCTCGGAACAAATTATCGCTTGATGGCGGTACTTTGTTAAAAAAAGTAGAATAGACCAACAGTTAAAATCAGTTGGTATTCAGCTTAAAATCAATTTTATCATTGATAAATAACTTTATTTAACAAGAGTCCCAGGTTGTGGCTAGTTTCTTGCCCGTGTGCATAATTCCAACAAACTTGGTGGAGGTGTTGATGCTACATACAAAATATTAACGGCCTGGGCCTGGAAGTTTAAGGCAAGAAGCTTTTCAAACAAAACTCTCTGTTAGTATGAATAAAACTTGTCACCCCGGGACTGGGCCAGCTTTGATACAAGGGGCATGATTTGAACGAACTTGTTTGAAACCACCAGACAGTTTAACAAACCAAATACCTAAGCTCTAGGCTTTAGTTTTGTCAAGATGATTTTGAAAGTATTGCCTTTCAGTTGTCATGGCAACAAGAGTTCTGCATGGAATTCATTTGTTTGAACACATTTATAAAGGGCGCCACCAATGAAACACATCTTTGAAGTTTCATCACAATTGGCCTAGTGGGTATTAACGAGATGTTGATGCTGGACGACGGAAGACAAACGACGGACGACGGACAACGGACGCCGGACATAGACCGATAACAATACCTCACCGTAAGCGTTTCGTGCTTAGGTGAGCTAAAACCAAAACATAGTTTCATATTTTACAGTACTCTAAATTCATTGGGAAAAACCACCTGTAAACATTAAAATGAGACTTGTTAATTGTTTAAACCACTAAGTTTAATTATATTGATGACGTTTTGTCCATAATCGAAAATAAATTGCAAATAATATTTACCGATTATTTCCGATGATCGATTTTGATTTTAAACCAATTTTCATTATTTGGTTATGTCTGTGACTTAAATCTAAATAAGTAACAGTTGACAGGCTATGCACTTTTCATTGTGGTTCTTTTATTTTTACAGTATGGTGGGTATATTAAAAATTACAATGAATGACCACGAACAAATTCATTTAGAATTATATTGCTATTAGTTTTGAGAAAATACTTCTTTTCATATGAATAAGGTCTTTCTATAATAGTAGAGAAGGGTTCATCTTAATTTAGGTAACGTTTCTGTTGTTTGGTAAATCGGGATGATCAGTAAAGGTAAATATACTATCATGAAACATTGATGGATGCCTTTGGGGAAATCCATCCCGATCATAATGCTGTTTGCTGGACAATTTATTTGCCCCGTATTTAGTCACCTATGTCACCTATGTCAGTATGTTGTTATTTTCAAATCGAATAAAAACCCATTAACAGACGGCATTTTACGGAATTTATTTCCACTGGCATTGTGTACTCAGGTACAGCTTTTACTGGGTTTAAGTAAATAGAAGTCAGCATGTAATTGATGTTACTCACATATTAATTGACACCTTTCCGGAACTCCTCTCTACCCCCACATTGTTACATTGATTGCTTAGTAGTATAACTGACCATGCCGGTCCGCTTTTACCGGAATTAAGTAAACGTTAATGTATACTCACAAAATACATTTATATAAAGCTTTGTGGAATTTCTCCTCACTCCCATATTGTTTGCTGAACAGTATATCTGGCCATTCTGGTCAGCTGTTAACGGGGTGTAGTTAAGTGTGCTAAGCGTCACGTTAAGGTTGTCCTCCTCTTGGTACGTGTTCGCGGAGAGCGACGTTACGTCTTGCACCTGCCCTGACCCCTGGATGAACCATCTGACCGAGGCTGCCGGTAACCCGCCCGATGTTCGGCACTGCAGTGTCGTTTGTGTATTCTCTATCACGTTGATAGGATCGGTGCCGGGAGATAACGTCACCGTGGTGATACCAACTGCAAAACAGAAACTTAACGTGTACCATCCATGGTGATGACATAACCACCCTAATAAATGACTTATCTTAAATATGTATTGCCATATATCTGGCACATAACAACATTCAAACGTATTCAAATATCAAACATTGATAACCTTCGTAGTAATTTTATACACTTTTGCAGAACCGGATCAAAACCCGGTGTTTCAGATATTAACAAAGCTATTGCTTTATTCTCCTCAAGGTATGTATTATTCGATTTTTGAATGTTATGAATAAGGCGGGAAATAATTGCGCAATTTGGTTAAATGTTTCGTCAATTGAATATTATTCAGGTGATATTAACAAAATCAACTCATATGTTTATGGAATAAATATTGTAGTCATATTCGTGTGAAGGCTTTAATGTTGAAAAAGGTGGCATCCAGACAAATATTTTGAATAATTGCTATCAAATGAATGTCGAAATGCTTATTTTTAATTAAAGCAATGTATTACAATGTGTATAGAACTGTATGTTCATATACATACATATATATTTTAACCTAATCGGATTACGGTAGACAAACCAATCTGTTGTTCCCTCATTGTGATAAAAATACGATATTGGTTATATCTTGCATTTGGGCTTATCTATGGAGGTTTTTCCTATGTATTGGGTGTGTATATTTGTATGTTGTTCGCCTGTTTGTTATTGCGGCCGACTTTTTTTAGATTGTCCGTTTTGAGTCAAAACCTTAAATAAAACTATAAATGTGTTCATTATTATGTTTTATTATTACATATATAACATTCTTAATTTGATCAACTGCCAACTTGTTAAACTTTATGAACTGGTCAAGTGTGGAGAAAACAACTAACGTTAGTTAGGTTTTATAAACCCACCCCTAAACAGGATTCTTATCCCCTCATATCAATTGCTGGTGTCCGCCTGTTCGATTTGCGAATGCCTTTCTATCAATCTGCCCTTTTGGAGTTATAACTCTTAATTCCATGTCAATTATTCTCATTGTTACATTTTACTATACTATAGATGCATCATAACCGTAAGAGGAGGAGCAAACAGGGTATTATTATTATTATTATTATCCCGTCTGAAGTGATACAAATGTATATATGTAATTATAATGCAATGGTGCACTAGCAAGTTACGTCTTGATTTGGTAAATCAAATTATAGTTTTTTCCCGTCTTTAAAGCACTGCCTTTAGCTTTATTTTAACTGACGAATGAACATAAGTGAAATTTACATTGAGAATGTGCATGGATAACTATAGTGGAACTTGCACATAGGCAAGGATTGTCCCAATCGAGTTTGTAGTACTTGATATAAATGTTAATGTATGCACTTTGTAAATATGTTTCCTCTATTACAAAAACTCGTTATGAATATTGTGGTGGTGTTTGGGTCAAAACCAGCCCCCGGTCAGCTCAGTCAGTTAAAGCGCCATGCTAGTCACACACGGAGTTCATATACCACATGTCCCAATAAGTAATACTGAATTTTTTTTAAGTAGATATACTTGGGTTTTTGGACCCGGTTTCCCGATCGTCAAGTACCCGCTTATACCCGTATATAATTCACACCGCAGAACAAACACGACAAAGAATGATAGGTGCACGCTTCTCCCATAAATTAAAATCCCGTTCAGTTACCATGTCGTCTTAAACAAAAAAGGTACGTTATGAATTTCTTTTATTGTTTGTCAAATATAAATACAAAATGCCGACTCTGTTTATGTTAGCACAGTCACAAAAAGGGAAACGACATCCATGAAAGAGCACATGAAATAAAAGCGACTCTTTCATTCACTTCAACAATAAGAAGGCGACAAAGTTAATATCAATATCACAACACATAAGATTGTATTGATGCCTTGGTTTGTCACCGTGTACTACAGTTGTGTCCGGGTACCACCCAACATGTGCCTGGCACCCGGGCACCCGGATCCCCGTCCATACAATACATCTGGTAATATTTGCATTTGTTTAACACATTTATAGATACGAAATCTTTGTCATATGCAATAATAGCACCAAACCATGTCCGCAACTGTATTCGGCGAGGATAAGATTCGGACACAAGGAATGGATCCATAGTATTGAACAAATTGGCTTAGATGTGCACGGACAGAGAACCCGGATGCAGACAGCGGTCGCAGACAGATTGCACATGGAAAATAGCATGATGTTGGGAAGAGTTAATTGAGTGTAAGAACCAACAACTGGTAGAGCGCCGTGTCAAGTGTCAGTTGGTCGTGGAGTGTTGCTCCAAAACAGGCATTATGTTACTACAGGGTTCAAAATCCCATACGATGGGAAATAAGGAGAAGAGCGAATATAGCTCATTCGCGTCTCATAAAATAAAGAAACCTTGTAACTGAACTATAACAGTGTATGTTTTATTGTTATGTTGCCTGTGACACATTTATTCAATTTAGGGTCACATATCAACCATGTAACGTTTATAACACGCCGAACAACTTTTCATAACAACAGTTACTTCTTCATGAAAACCAGTTTCGAATCAAAACTTCGAGAAAACCTCCCTCCTCACCTCTGGCAAAGATGATCTATGGGGAGACCACCAGAAATACTCGTTGAAGAACGTTTATACAAAATACAAGTTCTCGTGAAAGAGCTCTACAGGAGGCTGTCAGGGCATAGACGAAGACAAGCATATGTCGAAACAAACAATACACCATCAGCTTTATAAATCTTATGGAAAATGTCATCAAATACAAGTTGATTTTGTATCAGTACAGAAAAATGATTCATAAGAACTCCTTGGAAATAAAGTCTGTCGCATTTCCCCTAAATGAAAATGTGAATGGTTGTGTGTTACAGTGTAATAAATTCACCAAGAAAGCACCATAAGTAATTGTTCACAAATGGCGTAGATTGTTATCTTCTGTGTTTGAAACAGTGAAATAAAAAAACACATATAAATCTTTATAAACCACCGGGAAGTATAAAATTAATTATTACATTTATTCACATTGTAATGACAAACTTTGTTAAAGCAGTAGTTTTAACCCCGATTCACATCAAACACATGTAGTTTTAGAAACACATGCCAACTGTTACTTCAAACTGCCTTTATTGTTCAGTAACAGGTTAGCTTGCTAATTGACTACGTCCTCGCACATTTTAGAATCGTTATTGATTTTTCTAAGAATACACTTTACAAGATTCAATATAGGTTGGTTTAAACAAAATATTTGTTCCATCCAAAACTGTCCGTAATTTGCACAAACCATTTTCAAAAATATCTTTATCGAATTGTTTTAATCTGATTTGTTTGAAGCGATTTGAAATGGCAACTAAGTGATGAAAGCTTCAATAAATTCAGCAATAATTCGTATTGTTTTTTCGACTTAATGTATTTACGATCTAATTAGCTTCCAAAAATGTTAATTTGTACATAATTCAATGTACAACGTATTTACCGCATATTATTTTTAAATAATTATGTTCTAAATCCAAATGTTAATTTGTTCATACCATTTTACTTGATGGGTGCTTTGATTGTTGCATATTGGATTCTGTGTTAAATCGCGAACCATCAGTTTGAAACTGTCATGGTCTTAACTCATAGTTTTGAATACCATCTGGCGACAATTTGACAACGTGAAATGCAACCGTAGCACGTCCGAACGCCAGTTGGGGAGGGAATCGGGGCGGTACAACCATGTCGCTATCTGTGGATTCGATGTCTTAGTAAATAACCAAAATTCGCTTCAATGTTATACCCGCTTTTGTTATAAAGTTTGCTTTTCATCTATGAGTGTTTGTCCGAAAAGCGATTACATTAAGTAAACTGCTATATTTACACGCACTGCCTGGCTGACAGTACATCGAAAATTTATGCGATAACAGCAATAATTTTCTTACCGTAAGTCTAGTCGCTCTTTTGCATGTTGGTAAAAGTCGGAGTACATCTGTGGCCTTTTTGATGTCATCGACGAATGACTTGATACTCTCTTACGTTACTATTTTGCCGTTTATTCAGCCGTTAAACATTGATGCCACTACGCCCGAATCGGACTGCCGGGCAAACGCACAATACAAATTAACTTTGGTATTAGAAGTGAATCGCAGTCCCATTTAAACTATAGCCAAAAATAACATTTACTGAATTGTTCGACATCGAGAGTTCATAAAATTGCTGCATATTAAGTAAAATCGCTTTTTGCTTGTTAATATTAAAATGTTACCAGGCCTTTGTTTTGACGGACTGAACAGGTTCAGGCCATGAACAGTTACTTTTTTGCGTGACGACGCCCTGATTTTTATGAGCCCCCGCTATTTGAACATCATCCATAAAGATAGGTGAGTGTGCCTGTCTGTTTGTTTTTCGAGAGATCATATGTGATTTGGTTTTCGCTGATTTGAATGATACGAATCACGTTTCCGCCCACGTATGTATCTTTTTCATTTCGCCATTTAATTATCAGTATGTGTGATTTTGTTTCACGAATCCAAGAATTGAACCTGTTGGAACTTGGAACTCCGGCAAATATTAAAACTGTATCTGACATAGTACCTGACCTGACAACGCTCTGTATAATTTTACTGAGAGAATCAGTCAGCCATAATAATAGGGAACGGAAATAACCACTTTCTGGAAGCTTTAAAAGAAGACCTTAATGGCAGACGCTATCAAAGGCGTGACAGGGTACTGCTCTTACTTCTTTACCCTCAGATAGAGCAATGCAAAGAGAGATGGATATACACATATATAATATCAGAGATGGATATATATATATATATTTATTAGAGATGAATATATATATCTATAAATATAACATTGTATATAAAAATGTATTTATGCTCAAATCTTTCTAGTACCTTACAGGGACTCTACAAGGAAATATTGCACGCTAATCCAACAACTTTAGGATTCGACTTCTTAACAATCGTAAGTATTTGACCCAGTTTCCACTTGTTAGGTACTTTACCAGAACGAAGACATTTATTTAACAATGTCTCAAAGGGGCTGTGAAATTTCGGTTGCTATCTCCCTTAAAACATGGCTGTTTGCAGAGTCCGGTCCTAATGCCTTGCCAGTTTCCAAAACATTTGTTGAGTCAAGAACAACAAGACGGAAAATATCGAAATCTTGCAGGGAAAGGGCACCAATTGCATTAGGAAGATTTATGTAAGGTACAGTAAGATGGGATTGTAAAAGGTTATTCAGAAGATTTGCCATGCCAATGTTAGATTCGTAGACTGTGCCGTCATAGAAAACAGTGGGAATGTGCTTGGATACCGACGTAGGACTAGTTATTTTTAATAGTTTATCAAATATATGCCGAGGAGAAGGTATTAACCGGAATTTTCGAAGCAATTTATTCATAATGTGATTGTTTGGCAGTTAATATGAAACGGTTGACATGATTTCAAATCGTCCTGTAAGTTCGCCAGTGATACTTGTTCGAACATCTGGGTCTTTAATATGCTGTTCGTCTTTGACGGTGTAATTTACGAATTTTATTTCAAAACCACGTGGGTTCCCAAGATAGAATAGTTAATATCTTTGACAATATTTACATTTCACGAAATATCATAAGTTGATTAGTGAACTACTTAGCGTAAATATCGATATTTGTATGAAAACATGTATTTCAATCAAAATATGACACAACCGATCGAAATTCGACATAGTCCTTTTTTTAAAAAATCCACACCTTTCGTTTATATATTGCTCCGACAGTTTTGTCGAATTTCAATATGCAATAAATAAGGCAGTTTTAACGAACAAACTGATCCAGAAATGGTTCCCAAACACCACATTTTAAAACAGTATCTGTTGATGGAACTCAGAATAAGTCGAGAAGAGATTCTGAAGTTTCAGTAAAATTAGTAGCGAAACAAATGACTTGCGACAGATTGAACTGTTGACATACGAACTAAATCTTTTGTCAATAAAACACATTATTCACATCAAGTTTTCAATCTTCTGTAATTACTATCTATTTTATACCAGTATTAACTGTCAGTAACATTGAGCTGGTAATGGATTCAAGTAGATATGAAGTGGAATAAGGAGGTCTGTAAAAAGTACCCAAAAGAAGACGTTTAATTTTTATGTGTAATTCGCGCCAAAGACATTCTTCACCAATTGCTTCAAGATCACGTCGCATATATGTCACATTTAATGAAGACAATGAAACCTTCATGTGGGTCATGGATTTGCCTCTTCTAAAAAGAGTATCAAAGGTAGGAAACAGCAGCTCAGAAGATTCAATGTTAGGCGTGAGCCATTTGTCAAGAAAGTCAAATATATCAACGTTTTGTTAGTAAGCATACAAATGTCTTATATGTCGTAAACACTCTTAACACTGTAATGTACTATATTTTATCTACCATCAACAGCAGTAGAGTAAAGTATGTACTTCTACTTTATCACTATTCATCATTTTTAACTAAAGTCTTAAAGCGAAACACTGTTTTCGCAATAAAGGCAACCTTGATCTTAGGCGAGCTATGTCAGATGGCTGTCTTTGAAAGACTGCATCGTACCTTTTAAGAGTTAGCACGTTGCTCCAGCTTGATTCATTTGTTTATGTATGTTTTCGGTGGTTTACTACCAGAAATAACGTATATAATAAATTTACATTATGCTTCATCGTGTTCAAGTTAATACTGGCCCTGGTTAGACTTATATTTCTTATTTTGTAACTATAGATACAATTTTGGTACAAGTATGAAGACGTAAAAAGTAGTCTAATCCCCTGTTTCTCGTGTACCAGTGAATTCTAGATTCACTGACCATTTCCAAGGCAGTAATTCCATGACTTATCGATGAAGCTCTTTTGATGCTTGTGTGTTCGTAGTGTTTGTTTGGTGCCTTTATTTGATAAAATAGTTTAATTTCTTTTATATCTGAAAAATATCGGTTTTCGTTTTTTTTTCTTTCGTATATATACATCCGTTCTTGACACCGATAAGCGAAACAATGTATAATCGTCATTGATGATCTAATAAAAATGATCGAAAATGCAATTCCAAACTAGATTTTGACATGAATATAACAGTCATCTTGTTTTCAACAACTGTATGTCGATATCGTCCTAAATATTGTACTACACGAAAAATGAATTCCAAATAATTTATTATGATAAACTTTGTTTATACATTCATAGAATTGTATGATGTTTTGACGTTAATAATGATTACAGATAGTTGTATTAACGATTAAAGTCAAATAATACAGATCATAATCGAGTGTCGCCGATGTAAGGCAACACTCGTCAATTATTTAATTGCATTTCATACTAGTTATTGTTAGTTGTATTGACGCATACGCATGCAAACAGACGTTTAGTAAAAACCGTTTACAGTTCCCACTCTTTCGAGTATTCGTGTCGAAATGTTTGTTAAAACTAAACAAAAATGTTTAAAACATATACATCGGAAAACAAATAATCTTATTGTTCAGCCATTTGTTTTTGATAGAACGTACACTGAAAATATTCTTCGATTATTTGACCAAAGCGGCACGAAATTACCATCACAAAGGGCAGAACATGTTCGGATATGTAGCCACGTAAAATTGTTGCTGAGCAACCTTAATATTGATGCATATTCACGTTTAGACTATTCAATATGCCACTAGTTTATTACCTTGTACAGCTATGGTGACTTCGGTGCTCTCAAGATTTTTTCCCTCGATTCTCATTACGCATTTCCATCCAACGCCATTTTCTGATCTTGAAACGTTCTTTATTGTTATCGATACTCTGTTGTGTAAGGGGCATGCGTAATCATATATAGAAGGATTTGGTGCAAGAGAGGGGAAAGGGGGTGCACAATTGTTGTCACTTCTTATGATGATGGTTCCAACAGCTATTGCGGCATCGCTTATCCGTCTAGTCCACACAACATGTTCGACGTTTGTGCTCTGGGTCTCACAGGTCAATACTAGAGGACTGTGGTTCACAACTGTAGGAGAGGTCGGAGACAACGTGACCACCTGAGCTTCAGCACCTGAATTTATAAACAAATAAGATAATATTAGATAAGATTAGGTAGATAAGACAATCTTTATTTCAAGTCGGTTCTGATAAACATAATAAAATAGCTTATAGCTTTATTCTGAAAAAAAAAAACCCATAAATTATCCAGATCAAAACAAAACAAGTGATTTAAAAACGGAATAAAATACATGGCACAAAAATGCAAGTATATGTCAATGTTTTATAATGAACAGATCTTAAAAGATACATAGACATGTTTGTAAAATATAGTAGAAAACGTATAAATATCGCATAAAACAGTAATCTTATATAGAAACTGAATTATACTTGGAATGCATATCCAACATACACTTAATTCAACTTAAACTTAATGTTTAAGTATATAAATAAATATATTATTTATTAATATAATTATTCCCCCAATATCCAAGATGTGAGATTTGAACGTTTTCGTAACCAGCTTGTTGTATTGATTGGTGCAATGATCTGAAATATAGCTAGCAAATACGTTAAAAATGCTTTGTCTAGTGCTAAATATAGGGAATCTGTCGCAAGTCGTCATATATTACACACATTTACTCAGTGATTTCAGGGACATTATAATACACTATTATCTTGAAATTAAATGGTCAAATATTTCAGATAACATAGACTAAACTTTTTCACAATAAATTGTGAATTTGGACCATTATATCACACACCACCGACTCGACTTGATTTTTATAAATTTTAACAAATTATTCCACATCGCAGGCTAGACTTAATATTCCGAAGAATAATACGACTAAACCGACCATACTACGTCACATTTAAAAAAAGTGAATGTGTATTAGAAACAAGACCTAATTTCGGCAGCAAATATAGAGACCAATCGAAAAAAGGATGAATTTGAGTATCAGATGTTGAGTCAGATAGAACTCATACCACATGTGGTCCCTTGGCATATGTGAGACTGTTCTCCCTAAAACGATAAAAAACGACAAATGATGTAATAAACGCCACGAACAATCAATATAATAGAACACTTTTGAAACGAATTTCAAAAACACAAGCATAATCTGATTCAATCTATTCCAAAACTAAATTTCATTCCTATACGGAAAGAAAACCATCGTTGGTGAACATTGAGAGAAAAGAAATGAAAGGAAACAATGCACTTCAGGTAAATTACAATACAATATATAACGAAAGAGTAGTCGGAACCCTGCATATTACAATAACGTTTGTACACTACCAATGCAACATCTTCGAGTGGCATAACCACGCTTCCAACTTTCTTTAATACCCGTGCATCAACAACCCATGCATTCAATAGTCATACGAAAAACGACAAATAACCCACACAGACTAAGAAAACGTCTATTGTGTAAGCAAGCCCATGGCCTACAGGAATTTTCCGCAGTTAAAACACAAAACATAAGGACTAAATTTTTAAAGATTTTTGCTTTCTTAAAATGGTGACGTCACGACTCTTACAGGCCATAATTATGTGGTCAAATGTATATGACGTCATATCTTTTATATATAGAAAGTGACAAACGTTTTGTTTTTTATGAAATCGAGAGAAAATAATACGGTTTTTTTCTCATAGAATTTAGAGGACAAAGATAAGAAGTGGAATTTTTACGTTACACATTTTATATAATATGATCTATTCAACCGGAACCAATGTATAGCATCTGATATTATTTTTTGCATATATAGAGCATCACATATACATAGCTTAAAATCAATACCAACATAAGAAATATGGACTTAAGCTAGCAGTCTAGCAGTATGGCAGTACATCAGTGTGAATATATTACTCTGTGGAAATGTGTACTCCATAAAATTCAAATGGAAACTAGTTCTTTAGTCCGTAAAATATATTAACGTATACAATTTATTTATCTATCTTGTACATGAAAATATTTTTCTGTCCCATAAACAGACTACAAAAGACGGTTAAATATTGTTTTATCAATTTCCTTGATTATAGTGTTTAGCTGTCAATTTGGAATTGAAAAATATACAAAACGGACATCAGTCCTTGCCACGCAGTACTAGATCGTGTATGCACGTGAAGTTTCATTTCAAAATTCAACGCGACCGAGAGCGATGTTTCGAGTTAATTTCTGAAAATTTGTATACAAATAAAACAGCAAATGCCCATATAGTATCAGCATGGATCTGCAGAAATAAGGCTCTAGACTTAGCAAAAACATAGTAAATCAAGCTTGTGGCATTCATTTCACTAACAAATTCAGGGGCGTAGCTAGCCCTCTATTCATGTGGATTCATAATTGTGAAGGTGGGGGGATTCTGGGCATGCCTCCTCGGAAAGTTTGAAAACCATGGTGCAATCAGATGCATTCTGAGATGCTTTATTTAGTTATGGAAAATGAACAGTTTTAGTTCCATGTAGACAAGTACGCATAATGCACCTTTGGCTGATTTTCTATATATTTTTTGTCAGAAGCATGTGGATTCAGCCGTGTACTCGCGTATAGGCAGTAAATATAACTTACAATCCAAAAATGATTATCGACAGAAATATGTAGCGCATTGTAATAAGCATTAGCGGATCCAGGCGGGGGACGCACCTGGTACCCCCCCCCCACCCCCGCCTAAAATCCAAGTTAACTTTTTTATGTCAATATCAAATGTGTTTTTCAGTTTCGGCTATGAGGGAGGGGCAAATGTCAATGTTTATGCCACTAAGTAACCCTCCCTCTTACGTCAATAATTGGTGCCGCCCCTGATACGTACCTTGCATGCCACTACAGAGGTAAATTTTTGGATCTAAGTTTGATGTGGCCAATCGATAATCGATGTATGGAATAACATATTTAATTGATAATATCAAGTAAGTATGACTATGTTATTGACTTAGTTTGATACGGAATATAATCCCTTGATCAACTTGACGAAGGGACATTAATTAACGTTTGGGGGGGGGGGGGGTCAGTACTTAAACGTTGAACAGATAAAAATGGTGCCAATATTCAACTGGGTCAAATTTGAATTGCATGCACTACAAATTTGCTCACACGCTAACATATCGGAATTATAGCCCTTTGTTTTATTTAACAATCAAATGTGAGCCGTGTGCATTCTTCATCTCCAAAAAATATCTGGCCGGATGAAGATGTAACCTAAAAGAAAGGATTAGTGTATGACGTCTAGTGCTGCATGCAATCAACAGGATTCTGTCGGAATATTATTCACAGAGTTATGGCTTATTTGAGTATTGTTTCACCATAAGGTGTATATAGAGATTCTTGTGCGCACTCCCCTTCCACACCTCCTGGCAAAATCTTGATGGAGTGATCTATATCAAGTGCATGCCGGTAACGAAGAATTTGATCGGATTATTTTACACAGAGTTACACACTTTGTTTTGTTACAAAATAGTGTATATACTGCATAAACAGTCAAATTGGTGTCAATTTGTTAATGTAATTTCTAATTATCAATTTCATTTACTGTGAAATAGATTTAGCTTCCTACACATTCGTGCGTTTCCTTAATATACAAACTCTTCCACTGACTTGGTTAATTGTGGTTACTCTCTTATGTGTATCCACGAAATCGTTTATTACCGAATCGCTAAACGCTGAATGTTAAGTACGAGCTTAGGAATACGTACATCTGGCCTTTTTTAAAGTCATTTATATATTTTAGTCCTTCTTATAATTAAACGTTCCATTTCGTTCGACATTTTAAGAGAACAATAAACCAATGAATTCGTTACAGTGCATCAATAGTAGTTCTCGATTAAGTATCAATAAAAAAGCTTATATAAATATGAGCCTTTTTAAGTTAGTTTGTACAATTCTTTTGTTCGGATATGCATACTACAAATCACATGATAAACTCTGTTCTGACTGGCTTGCGATGAACTACACATTGGACAGGTGCTCACAATGACTTAATGGGTTGTTGTGTGATCTAGTTGTAAGACATTTGATTGCATGTTCAATCCCCGACTAACCACTCAAATACTTACCGTCTTTCGGGAAGTTAAACACAGTTCCCGTTATGAACCAGTGCAGCTATAACCAGTGTTACATTATGTATGTGGAATAAACCCCTCAAGCTAGCAACAATAATAATCTCTGTTGGGCAGCCTCCCATGGATAGGCCATAATAACATTCGGAAATGTCTTGCTGTATGCTTTCATGAACGATCCTTTAGAACTGTTCAATACAATTTCAAATGAGAGGCATTTATAAAATGCAACTGATTATTGCTTAAGATTATGATAGAGGTAATTACTTCAAATTTATATATGCTAAAGTCTTCTTTTTTATATTTACCGGAAACGTTACTGTTCAATATTATATTATTTAAGTGAAACATACCGGGAGAGAAACAAAAACGTGTATCAATATGTGATAATGTAACTAAAAAGTCTTTCACGCATTTGACAAAAAGTTCTGCTGCAGTTGACAAGTTAATGTTATATATGTAGTTTTCGAACAAATCGAAGAAAAGTGGCAATGGGTACCTTCGTATTGATGTTTGCGCAAACAAAGCCAATTTAATTAGTTACATCTATATTTTTGTTACAGGCATGGCATATTAAGTACCGATTTTAATCAGCGAAAATAAACTTCAAAGCATTGTCTACGTTACAGATCGATTAGAGAATAAAAGAATCTGCAATTCACATATTTAAACTTGTATACATAGAGACAGTCAAAATAAGGGATAAGTGATTCTGTGATGTATACTTATTTGAAAAACTACAGAAACAAGCTCAGTAGCAAAAGAAAGTTTAAACATAAACCCGGTTTAATGGCACTGGGTAAACGCCAAAGACATAGGACACCAAAATAAACCTTAGTGATGTAAAAAGGTTCGTTATTTATTTTTGTTTTGAGCTATGTCTTTAAGTTTTTTAACAAAATTGTCACTTATATATAGATTTTACGGAATGTACAGCAACATTTATTTTCTACAGCCAAACTTTGATCGCTTCGTTTGCATTACAGAGTGAATGTCCCTCGTATGTAGTCGAGATACGTAATCTGTATCTGTTCTTCTTTCGATATTTCCGAACGTTATATTAACTGTACCCGTTTCCGGAGCTATTTGAAATATACTTTTTGTTAAATTCAAAATTTAAATTTGAATTAATTTGCTTGTTTCATGTCAAGACCAACATTTAATAACTAGCTTCGTATATGCGATTAGCCAATTTTTACTTCAAACAATACCTCCCTCCTAGGTACCTTTCTGATTTGAGAATTAATTTACGATAAAAAACATTTATATCCCAGATAAGTAGATCCAACCAATACTTGGTCAAACTTGAAATCCTTATCTTGCCAAAGGGAAAAGATAAATGAAGAACCCGTCACTACGCACAAAATCGTTCCTGCGAAAACATGATTATATATTGTTTAACTGAGGTGGTAGAATAAAAGTTTCTTCCATGGCCGAGAGTGTAAGATTGGTTAATTCAAACCCTTGCACAGGATGTTCTGTGGAAACTCAGTGATCCTCGTTTCTGCAAATATCTATGCTCGTGCACGGATGAATTAATATACACTCTCGGCAATCGAAGATACTTATACTTCAATACAATACAATTATGTTTTAAAATGCATACCATTATAAAGTCTGTATACACCGTGGTACTTTGTTTAAACATATTGTTATTCTAATAAACATACAAAGAATCCAAAGTCATATACAAACTATAAAAGAATAATATTAGGCTGGAAAACGATAAACAATTTTGAAAGTCTATTCCCAAATAACGTATGAAACACAACATTTGGTGAAGCATATCATACCCTCTTATTTATCGGGTTTTACTTTCCCGTATTTATGTGTCAAAATTTAAAAAAATCCAGTGCAACAATATTATCTCACTTCTGCTTTTGTTTCTCAAATAATTGTTGAAAATATTTAAACCTGTTTTCAAAGAACACCATTTGATGCATATGTAATGTGACCGATAAGACGCAATCATGATAAAAATGTGTCAACAATGGAATTGCCTGGTTTTCGAATTTGACATTTTTCAACTTTGGAAGTATTTAAAAGCTTAAATACTCTGCATCTTTAACATTTTACAATATGATATACCAGGTTTAAACGTAATGTTTTAATATCATTTGTTCACTGATTTATGTCCATAAACCATACTCAAGAGTGTCACAATATTATTGTTTGAACAATACAAAAATGTGAATCTCTCGAATTTGCTAATAACTGTTTCAAATCATGCAATAAAATTGCCAGAAATACTGTATTTAATATATATTTTATTACAATATAATTTAGCTTAAGTATAAAAACCATGTTTTGTGAGTAATGTAATTTTAGAGTAATTTAGAAAACTGGATAATAATGGGAATTTTTAGAGTTAGTCCATTACTTTGTCAAATTGTACAATTAAACCAGAAGTCTGTTTTAATTGTGAAAAGGATTACAGTATAACATACCTAAATTAAAGACACCACGTATTCTGTAAAATGTGATTACTGAGGTAAAAGAATAGAAGGGGTAATAACATTAAATAATAAGGAGCGTTCACGAGACCTACATTCAATCAAAATTTTATCACTGAGTCCTGGTAAAACCTTACGGATGTCAACTCAAAGATTTGCGACATCATTATAAAAACGTTAGTTTAACTTTTGATATGTGTTAATGTAATGTCTATGTATACTCTGTACATGTACATTGTGGTATGTGTGTCGTGTTAATGTTTGATCTGGTGTCAATAAACAGTAACATAGATAGTAGTGAATATTTTAACCGCTTATACATCCTATCGCAAACTCACTTCACATAAAAATCGACCCATTAAATGACGTGTATTTTTAAATCATATGGATATTTACTTGATTGAAAATAATAAACATGTTCTACTTAAAACGCTCCGTTAGCTCAAATTAACATATCTGTTATATACGTATACACAATATCATCAACCCACCTGAGTGTATCCTTTGCACTAAAATTATCACCACAGTCACTCCAAATTGTACATTAACCATGGCTGTTTAGTTTTTATTATTTATGAAACATGTATGATTTTACAAATGTTATGCTAAATCAGGAAGTTTAAAATCAATGCAGCAGGTGTACATATTGAAAAACACGTTCATGAATTAGGCTATCAGCGACAAGTTAAAATGTGGGCCATTCACCGTACAGTAGCATTACAAAGAGGAAGATAAATTGAATCTTGTCGAGCTATAAACAGTATACAGTATAAACAGGCATGACATTTGCACCACATGTTTTATCTATTAAAAAAGCAAACAAAAGCAAACTATTGTAATAACTTTAATATATGTCAAATATTCACCCTATTTCTGAACCAGACTTGCAGTTGGCTATGGTTATGATTCCAACTTTGCAAGCAATTAAGAAATGGTAACTAAATTCGCTGTAACTAGAAAGAGTCACACACTAGTACTAAGCTAATATTGTTCAGGTTCCCGTCTTGAAGGGAAACCTACTTAATGAAAACCTAGTATAAAGTGCTTGGCCTCTTGGACATTAAAACGAGGTAAGTCTAGCTTTTCGTGCGTACATACTTCGAGGACTTCGTTACCTGGAGAATGCTTCTAATTTTGTGTTTAAACAAACTTCGTCTGAAGGGAGGTACAATAAGTCCCTCTGTGAATCAAAAGCAACCGTGTAAGGTTTTAGTTACTCACTTTCGAAGCGGGACGGAAATAACAAATAAGTGCGCAGAAATCTTTTTTTCCTATTTATTTCTTTAAACATTTTGAATGAGCAATTAATCGACAAACACACCGAAGGAAGATCGAAGCAGCGCAAAATGCTTTCTAGATTCCACGTTCTCGCCATAAAAAGAGGGAGAACCCCTATCTTTCATTGCCCGTAGCGCGACATGATGACATTCCCCAAGCTGCTCGCTCGAGACCGTTCTCTAACATTAACCGCTCAATCTAGCATCTTAATTTATTTTGCCTCAATGTTTTAACTCTTACGACTAACAACTGTTATGTACAGTTAGAAGATATAAGACCTCTTCTAAGATAAGAGGAAATTGCAAGGCACACAGGTTGGCCAAACATATAAGTAAAGCTATGAGTTATCGAAATTGACGAACTACTATTCTCATACTGAGCCACTAGATCAACAATCATTCATCCTTCTTGTTGGTACCAAAGTTTCAAGCACTAAGAGAAAGCAGAAACACAACATTTCAGACCGATGGAATTGACGAAGACTGAAATATTGCGACTTGCATGAAGCCATGACGTATGTTGACAAAGAAATATACAATACAGTACTTTCAGATAAGTCATTTCATACATAATACAAACTATAAAAGTTTACCCAAAACTAAGCCTTAAATGTGAATAAACATGTACAGGAGCTACATAAGTCATGTACAAAATCAAAAGATTTCCTTATATCATCTATTAAATAATATTCAATGTAAGAGATATCATTTGCCAATAAGTGGGTTTTATACCATATTTATGAAATAATACCGTTTAGTTTTACTTTATATCTAAAGCTGAACAATTGCTTATGTATTTCTAACTCTCTCTACATTAGCAACTCATACATGTATGTCAATAAAGTTATAATCATACGTTACTTAATTTCAAATATCAAAAACATGAATTAAAACGAATAGACGCATTATACACATACACTATATTATGTTTAATATATCAACTGTTTACATAATTGTAACAAAAAAAAGAAAAAAAGCATCAACTCTGACTTGTACTTTCACTCTTGCAGCTTAACGGCAAAATAAACAATTTTCAGACAAGTTGACCATTTGTTGAGAGGAAAAGTTTAATTTAAAAACTAGCTGTTTAATCCTTTCTAAAAAAACAATCAGAACGAAAATAACGTCAATCAGAACAAAGATAACGTCTCAAAGCACCATACCTTGCCAGAGGCGGTTCCAAAATTTGGCGTAAAATTGGGCGTAACTTAGAGGCGCCATTTTGGTCGTGCGCAGCTACCCACAACTTATAAATTGAATTTTATAAAAAGGCTCTGTGGTCCATTTCCGAGAACATTTTGGTGTATTTTCATGATTTTAATTGTTCTACGACCGTGGCAGAAATTTAGCACGATGACAAGTTTTGGACCAACATACTTAGATTTGGGACTCTTTGGCCAAACTTAAGGCGTTTGAATTTTGGGGCTTTTCATTTGGGTGCAATTTGACAAGGTGGACTTTAAGAATTCCCTTCGAAACTTAAAGGTTAATGTTGGTTATATCAGTTCTAGCACATATTATTTGAGTTGGAGTTATTTGTTAAAAAATAATTTTTAAGCCCGTCATAACATTTAAATCCACTACTATAGGCACCTTAGTTTTTTGTCAGGTTTTCTTTGACAATGATCTTCTTATTGCGACAATTGACAGATACTTTAAGGGAGGTAATGGGAAGTAACCGTTGCACGGAGGTTGTCCTTTTACGGCACCATATCTTAATTGTTCACTGCTACTGGTTGTTATCACTAGGTGGAAAGGTGACCATAAGGTAAATTTATAGGTATCTATAGTAAATAAGGTATTGAGCAAAACTTTTTATAGAAAAATATTTTCTTGGGTTGGAAAATAGGTCTAAAACCAGTTCGATCATCGGGAAAAAATGGTAAAACATTTTTGATGTGCTAAAATGCTGACCATTAAGCTGACGATATTGAAATTGAGGAATAGTGCTGACGACAAATGTGAAGAATGGTTTTAAAAACAGCTAACCATATAAATAGAGAATGACATTTTCATTATTATAATAAAGTAATTGTTATTTAGTGAAATGAGTTTCTAGTATTTACCATAGCATATGTACGTTTTGTTTCTGTTTTGATTTAAAAATAATATGACAGATGTGGGATACAAATTAAATGCGATATAAATATAAAAAAAATCTAGAATGTGCTATAATTAGACGCAAGTGAGTGAGTGAGTGAGTGAGTGAGTGAGTGAGTGAGTGAGTGAGTGAGTGAGTGAGTGAGTGCGTGAGTGAGTGAGTGAGTGAGTGAGTGAGTGAGTGAGTGAGTGAGTGAGTGAGTGAGTGAGTGAGTGAGTGAGTGAGTGAGTGAGTGAGTGAGTGAGTGAGTGAGTGAGTGAGTGAGTGAGTGAGTGAGTGAGTGAGTGAGTGAGTGAGTGAGTGAGTGAGTGAGTGAGTGAGTGAGTGAGTGAGTGAGTGAGTGAGTGAGTGAGTGAGTGAGTGAGTGAGTGAGTGAGTGAGTGAGTGAGTGAGTGAGTGAGTGAGTGAGTGAGCGAGCGAGCGAGCGAGTATTCAGCCTATGCCATACTCCGATAACTGTTGACGTTTAAGAAAATTTCCATACCATTTTACTTTTTCAAATTATATTTAGTGTTTTCGATTGGTCTGTAAAGTAACTAGTGTCGAATTAAACACTGTATAGTGGTGGATAATATATGTCTTAAAGCATACCAGCAATGCATATGAATTAATATCATACATTTAAATTGATTACCTTGATTACTTGTCCCGACAATTTCTCTTTGGTGATATTAAATAATTAATATCTACATATATATATGTATAAACAACAAACAAATATGATATAATCATATTGGTTTTAGTTCTGCCAAGTATATTTACCGATACGGACGGGCAATTTAATACGTGATTTTTTTTACATTGAAACTATGGTTTTAATATGCCGCATGTAAACTAGAAACTTACTGACAATCCGACAATTAATCATACAATAAATATCAATTAATTGTATTCAAATAATCAATAATCGTTCATAATATAAAAAATGCAATTTGGCTTGCAAACGCCACAATGCATGTTTCCTATGTGCACAACACGACAAAGCATTGAATTTAAGGAGACTGAAACTCATTTCTCTAAATTGTTGGTAATGATAAAGCAATTAAGTATATCCTAAATAATTTACCTTATTTATGTGACTGATTTAAAGACCTAAGAAACTATTATACATCTAAAAGAAGTTAATATCTGTTTGGTCAACAACGATTAAAAATTATTAAGCATAAAACTAAATAATAAATGGTGTCACTTCAAGAATATTGAAATAGGTTTTAACGGTCAATTTAACAATTTCTGTATTTGAGAGTACAAAAATGCACTTATGTACATCAGCCATGTTATCAAAATCAACATTGATATCTTTATTTGTATCATATGGCACATCTATAAGCGGTTGGTAAGCAAATCATTAAGTTCAAACACGTCATTCTGACTCAGCATCTTGTTTACATTATAGGCAATGGAATTGATAGATAAGACTCAGTTTTAAATTGAGTTTGAAATTTTAATATTTGATATATTCCCAACTAATTTTCGCCACGTCCACTAGGACAAGTTGCACTGGTTAAACACTGTTTGAATGCATTAACATACCCAAAATATGTAAAACAATATTATAATTTTCAACAAAATTACTTAATCGTTTCGATGATAACAAAGAATGTGTAATCAGCAGATTTGAGAAATCTGTAATTCGTACTGTTGTACACACATAATTAAAGTCCCATATTTTTGCATCTAGAACTTGATTTTTATTACAGTAATCATATAGTCTAGAGTTCAATTCAGTTATTTTCATTCTATTCAATCTATGTCATTGTCTAGCTACGAATCTTCACTGTTTCATAAAAGCTAGTCGCCAACCAAATTGGCAATAAAGAGCCGCAGTTGGACAACATTTTCCTTTACCTAGATAAAAGCGAATAGCGCTATTTTGCACCGCATGTATACTGGAGTAGGACTTATACCCCATATTGGGGCATCATAGGTAATAATTAGCCACTCTGAACTCTTTCATATAGTTTTGTTTAAAAACATTTTATGGACTGCCACCCATACTTTATTATTTAACAATCAGGAGCCCCAGTGCTCTTCCAGAACTTTGTGCTTAAACTATAAATGCTCATCCAAAAGTGCCACATACTTTGCAGTTGTTTTCAAAATATAATTGCTCATCCAAAATTTTGTCAAAATATGGCGGTTTTAAATGGACTACATATGCTTTAAATCATTCTCATTTTCAGCTGTAAGAACAATATCATCGGCATATAGCAGGATATAAACACAATCACTTTCTATGTTTATACATTTGCCTTTTAGCCTTATTGTTTGTCACTGGATCATTAAGAAACAAATTAAATAACAAATGTGACAAGGAACAACCTTTTCGCAAGTCACAAGAACTATCGAACCAAGCTGTATATAATCCATTGACTCTTATTCATACTGACATAGAATGATTCAGGGATTGTACAGCATTAAACGTGTTACCTTATGCCAGTGACAAGGAGACCACGATTTTTAAAGTCATACGCTTTCTTGTAGTCGGTAAAAGCACAGAAGGTTGACTGTTTAAGCTTTTGTCATCTACTATAATAGTACACAGAGTAGCTGCATGATAAATAGTATTTCTATGTTCCCGGACGCCATTCTTTTCATCAGATGACAATTGAACACTCTCTGCCCTATTTGACAATCTACAGTTTAAAATTGAGCAATAAACTTTATACATTCCACATGAAAGAGCGATGCCTCTGTCAGATAAAGGATCCCGAGGGTCTGTTGTAGATTAAGGCAAAGGGGCAATAACAGCTTTTCTGCAATATGTCAGAAAAAATCCTGTGTTAAAACACATTTTAAACACAAACGCAAGAAAGAAACCGATTTAACCAAATTTTAACTACCAATTATCAGACTCGAATCCATCCGTGGTTCACTACAATGTTCAAAGTTTTATAAACAAAAAAGAAATTCTTTTTGCTGAGCTAAATCACTTTGATGTACTGGCATTTTCTGAAATATGGTTGAACGACAGTGTTTCATCTCATGATATACTTTTTCCTAATTACAGTATTCCCTTCAGGCGAGATCGTCCTTCTGACAGCAATGGTGGGGTCTTAGTTTATGTCAAGGACAGAATAACAGCATTTCGTCGAACTGATCTTGAACTAGGTGATATCGAAGTAATTTGGGTTGAAATCATAGTTAGAAATAACATATTCTTCTTGGTTTATTTAATCGACCACCTAATGCAAACGCAATGGTTTTGAATCTCATTAACCAGTCAATTGGTCTCGCGTTTGATACTGAAATTAAATATATACTTTTTCCTGGGATTTTAATCTTGATAAATTTAAGAATCCAACCAAACAAAAGATCAGCGATATTTCCTTCAAATATGGTCTTTCTCAAGTTATTCATGAAGCCACTCACTTCACAGAAAATTCTCAATCACTCATAGACCTCATTTTAGTCTCCTCACCTGAGCTTATTCCAATTTCTGGAGTTGGTGAACCGTTTCTTAAGCAGTCAATACGTTATCATTGTCCAATCTATAGTTGTTTTAAGTACAATAAAGTAGTTAACACCTCGTTTAAGGGAGCACTATGGAAATATTCGGATGGAAACTATGAACTTCTTCGTAAGAAGAATTATTTATTTGACTGGAATACATGCTTTGATCAGGAAATTGATGTCCATGCAACAAATTTCACTGAACAACTCTTGTTCTTCTGTGAATTATGTATCCCAAACAAAACTGTCACTATTCGAACATCACACCCTCCCTGGTTTCACAACGAAATTCGTACATCTATCCGTCGTCGTAAAAGGGCATCCAAGAGAGCCAAGACAACCAAGAACCCAGCACATCTGGCAACCTATAAGCAGTTACGAAATGAAACAAATCATCTAATTCGCTCCGCATAGCACTCTCATTTCAACAAATTACCATCTGCATTATGGAAACAACATCAAAACGCTGATTTTTGAAAACATATCAAGCTCTTTACGCAGCCTACGAACGCAAAACAAAATATCACCATTTTGATACACAATAACCAAATGAGGCTTACTATGACAAAGGAGATATCCTTAACACGTATTTTCAATCTCAAAGTAACCTCGACAGTTCCAATGCAAACCTTTCTTATATCGATAACAATGGAAACACTGCATTATTATCTAATATCGTTAATACTCCACATAAAGTGTCTGACGCTCTCCATATTCTTAAGAACGGTAAAGCCACTGAACCAGGCCTTGTAAACGGTACAATACTTAAAGAAGTTTCCAAAGAGCTCTCAACTCTCTTAGAAGGGCTGTTCAATCATTCGATGCAGCATAGTAAGGTCCCTCGACAATGGAAACTCGCACATGTTTGTGCAAATTTTAAGAAAAATGACCCCCAGGATGTTGGAAACTACAGACTTATATCTTTGCTAAGTGTCATTAGTAAAGTTCTTGAAAGAATTTTCCATTAACACGTGTTTAACTTCCTTTGTCAAAACAATGCTATTACGTCATTTCAATCTGGATTTATCTCAAAAGACTCCAATGTCTACCAAATTACATCTGTCTATCATTCATTTTGTCAAGCCCTCGATCAAGGCAATGTAAAAAGAGCCGTTTTCTGTGATATATCGAAAACATTTGAGAGAGTTTGGCACAAAGGCCTTCTATCTAAACTCCAACAAAATGGTATTTCTGGACCCCTTCTTAATTGGTTTCATAATGTCTAATAGAAATCGATGTTTTGTCATTTCCGGTGTTCAATCTGATACTTTCAATTACTGCTGGTGTTCCACAAGGATCGATTTTGGGGCCACTCATATTTCTTGTCTATATTAACGCCATTGTCAATGATATCAAATCCACTATTAAGCTTTTTGCTGATGATACTACCTTATATATTGCTGTTGACGATCCTAGAGTAGCTGCTTTCACTCTTAATTCAAACCTGCACAAAAAAAGGAATTGGCAAAACGTTGCATTGTCACTTTTAATCCATCAGAAACCGAATCACTTCTCATCTCACGAAAACATATTAGGCAATATCACCCACCTCTCTTTATGAACAAAGTCCCAATTCAAGAAGTCGAAAATCATAAGCACCTTGGAATCACATTATCATCGAAAGCAACCTGGCATGGACACATAAACACCATCAAAAAGAAGGCATGGCAACGAACCGTAATCATGAGGCAATTCAAGTTTACTCTCGATCGAAAATCCTTGGAAATTATTAACAAAACATTTATCATGCCCTTTCTGAAATATGCCGACATTGTGTGGGACAACATAACTCAGACTGAAATTGAAGATTTAGAACGAATCCAAACGGAAGCAGCTAGAATTATATCAGGAGCAACGCAGTTGGTGTCGGTAAACAATCTTTACAGGGATACTGGTCTCGAACCCCTTAAATATAGACTCGAAAGAAAACTAACTTTGTCTACTCTTTAAAATGCACCTATCACTTGCATCTTCTTATTTAAACGACATATTGCCATCAATTGTTGGCGATGTAACGACATATAGATTTAGAAACGCCCGCAATATACGCAATATTCAGTGTTACTCTCATCAATTCGCTTCATTCTTTCTTCCTTCAACCATATCGTCATGGAAGTCTCTGTCCGAATCAACTTGAGAATCACAATCGCTTTGTTCTTTTAAGCATGCACTCAATAAAAATAACCCGGTCGCTTAAGACCAATTTTATGTTGGAACCAGAGACATATCCATTCAACACGCACGACTTCGCATGCACTGTAGTTTCTTACATGCACATATGTGTTCAAAGAATATCATTGACAGTCCTTTATATGTCTGTGGAGAAATCGAAGATTCATATCATTATTTTTTAATTTGTCCTCTATTTGTCGACCAGAGAATTTCATTGCTTACTAGCCTTAGACCACAATTTTACCGCACTTTGCAACTTTTGCTATTTGGCGATAAAAATGCCCAATCATATGTAAACAATACTATTTTCAAACATGTACATACGTACATATCTAGAACAAAACGCTTTAAGCGCTAACATATACCGATTACGAACATTCCCCTTCCTTCTCCCCCTCCTTTCCTCTTTTCTATCATTACTATCACCCCCGCTCCTCCCAAGCAACGTGTATTTCTTATCCCACTTTTGTATGAAATTATGTTTCTATAAATATAGCGTCCTACCATAACATGGCGTAATACTCATATTGTACTAGTTATTTTTGTAAATTTCCATCACTTTGTACCAGAGAAAGTGTATCGAACAATTCCTGAAATACTTTTTTAATTATTTTTACTCACCATATCTCTTACAATGAAAACATAATAGAGACTAAGTAAAACCAATTATGGTTAGTTCTCAATTCTGTGATATACTCACTGTTTATGTATTTCATCACTCCTTATTTTGTACGTATATTATGCATTTCTGTAGCACAAATGCTTATTTAACTTTGTTCAATATTTTCTGCAATAAATACTGGTTAAATCAACGAAACGGAACAAATGATTGTAAAAATATCTATTGTAATATTATCAAAACCACTGGATTTACTCAACTTTGGCATAAAATGGACCTTTTTACTTCTTTAGCAGTTATATAACAATTTAATTGGTAACGAATGGCATTTGCATGTTGAGTAAAACATGTTGGAAATATCGGGGGGGGGGGGGTTAATATTGCTTTCATTTATTTAACACAGTAAAAGTACAACACTCATCACCCATTTCAACTTTTATAGGTCTCCCTTTCCTGTTGGATTGATCGATACTTATCTCAACTATGCTGTTCCATAACTCTGGTTGATACGTATCACAGTCTGTAGTCAGATTGTCTTGAAAAGTGTCCCAGAAAGATCGCTTTGCTTTTTGGATAGCCCGGTCAAAAACCTTCAGAGCCTTAATCAATATATTTTTCAGAGCTCGTTTATCCGTGACATTAAGTCAGTTTCTTTTGACAAGTAAACGGAAGCCCAAAGATTAGTTAGGTTGTTGTTCCACCATGGTTAAGCCATTCGACTTAATTTGCTACAGGTATTAGATCAATGAAAATGTTATATTTTATATTCTGTATACATCTCGTCTTTTATATTCTTACATAATTGATCATAAGCAGTATCTATATCATGTTAACATCTCATACTCTGATCAAGTTTAAAAACAGATTCATGAATCTTTTTTTATAACAAGAGTCATCATTCAAGAAATTGTCTGGTATACTTTTCATGGCAAACATACGTAGCATTATTCAATATAATTATCATAGTCAAATGCATCTACTCCACTATCAACCTGATGTAGATTATCAACATGTAGTTTAAAGGTACATGATCAAATAGAATGGTCAGCGATTGACACAGGTGTAATACCATTTAAACTTGTACAGTGGATATTAAATCAGTAATTTTGTAGCAGAAAAATCATTATACATATGAAAATATTGATGTTGAACAAACCATTAGTGTTCAACCGCACATCCTGTTTTAAACAGTTTCTACCATTCAATATATACACATTTTACTATCAACAGGAAACTATTTTAATAACTTATGATTGTTGGTCGTTCAATTTCAAAATCAACAATATAAATATGATACTATCGTCACTTAACTGACATTATAACCATGACATTTTGTTTTTAGTTAAAGATCCAGCAGAATTTAAAAAAGTGTAAATATACGCATTAATTTAAATTAAAGGTAAAAAATATCAAAAAGAAATATGTCTTCAAAAATCAGTATGATTGAAACGATAATGAATAATATTATATAAACAAAATCACTTATGTCTTGGCAAATTGAGTTTTATGTATATTAACAGGCAATTTAATTATGTGTTTAATTAAAAAGGTAACATTTCTGGTATTAAAGTTTATGTATTTTTAAATCATAAAGGATGATTTTCATCTTATATCAATATCAATATTTTTGCAACAACAAGTTCGTTAACAGTATAAACCTATGTTGTAAGATTTTTTTTTGATTTTTTCAGTTCTGTTGCAACAAATTATAGAACTCAAGACTTATGTCAAGGAAATCACGCACGGTATATACGGAAGCAAGAGACCCTGAATCATGCTGCTTTAGTATCTCACCTGAGATTGTCTTACTATTAAATCCATAATGATTATATATGAACACAGAAAATTAAAATAAAACTGCACATAAATTAAAACTATAATGTATACATAGGAGCACACAAAAACTGACACTTTGATTTAAGCAAAAGTAAAAACAAAACATACATCTATAGTGGTACATAAAAAATGCAATAAATCATTTCAATTTTAATAAAAATTCCATTTTTTTCTATATGGTTAGCAGTTCAAAAAAATAGCAACTAAACAAGCAATTTAATTTTCTTAACATTGCTTTTGAATGCATATGAAAGCAAACTGAAATGAGGTATTTTTATTATGTGGAAATATATTTCTAATAGTAAGGTTGCGGTGATAGCCTTAAAATAGGTTTTATTAATTAAGGTTTTCTGTTGTTTTACCATCTTTTCTATTCCAAGGAAATGCAACTGCAAAGTGAAAATCAATTTCAAGATTATGTAATCGCTTATCTGTGACCTTAAACAGCCAATACACAATCATCGTTTTATCACTAATCGGCTTTGTAAATGTTTTTTGCAACCTGACGTTGCACTAAAGTCTTGAAAATATTACACTTTATCGGAATATATTTGGCAATACCTAGGTAGAAGATGATTTTGCTGACATCAGAATTTCTTGTGAGACAGGATTTCTGTCATAGTATAGATAATGTTACATTAAAAGAAATTAAAGTCCGTGGAAATCAAATGACATTGTCCCAATTCCTAAAATACGATGATACTTATAACAAAGTTGAGGCTATCAGATTCAATATAAGATCTTTACACACCACAACAAAATTTAATGCAAAACTTTCCAAAACCAAAGAAAACCCCAGTGCCAAGATAATGTTACTGAATGTTATGATAAGGATGAAGATACCGGTACCAATATTATTTTTTAACATAATGTAAAACGTGCTTTTAGATAAAATGTTACAATAATGCCAAGTGTTGAACATATAAGTATTTTCCATGGCCGAGAGTGTTCATTCCGACCCGTGCGTAGGGTGTTTTACGGAAACGAGGTTTACCGAGTTTCCGCAAAACACCCTGCGCGAGGGTCTGGATGAACCTATCTTACACGAGCGGCTATAGTAGATGCTTTTTCTCCCACCTCAGTTCAACAAAATTAAGTAAAAATGTATTTCTTGCTGAAACTATTTTGTGCTGAGTGAAAATAATTGCGTATGGATATGCGATAATTCGTGGTTGTCATGGATATGTGCGCAGTGATTCAGATTATGTTAATAGTCAAAACGGTCTTTAAATATTTCTAACGAGAAGGAAGCATTATTTCTTGAAATGTGCGTGAAAATTGTTTTTTGGTGTCATTTGAAGCGGGAAAAAAAATAATTAGCGTTCTAAATACTGCACAAGAAAAGATTTCCATGATGCTACAGACGACAGTCTTCAACAAGGGAGGTAATTACAATGTGGTGATCATTACCAAGGAGTTCCATACGGGCATTTTATCTTCGCCCGTGGGCAAGATAAGATTTTCTAGCATGGTTAAATTATTGGATCTACTTATCTGAGGTGGGAGAAAAAAACAAAAAACATAACAATTCTGATGGTTCGTTGCTGATTTCTCATGTAGAAAAGTATCATGCAATTTTGAAAGATCCCATATTTTCTTCTTATGATATGATGCACTCACATATGGAAATATTATTTTCCAAGTCACTGAAAATATTTTGGCAAATGATGACCAAAAGTTGTTCCTCTACTGACAGGAGGGTTTTAACGTCCGCCCTTTTGAAAGAAAAAAGACAATGGCCCCTTTAAACCTTGTGACTGAAGAGACACTATAACGGAATATGTAATTAAATATTTTTGTTAAATATGGCGATATTATAGTATTTTATGAAACCATCTGCAACGTTGTTAGATGTATCACTACTCTTATTATGTTTCAAGATATAAATAATTATACTAATCTTATCAACAGTGAACAAAAGCGGAATTAGTTATCAAAAGAGCGACTTTGAAATATAAATGCATTTCTATGTTTTTGTTGGTGATTAATTGTACACAAATTCAAAAAATCTCTTGCCAGACATTTACTATTCCTTTTTTGCCGAAGTGAGAACTTGACAGTACTTATTAATGCACAAAACAAATATTTAGTCAAATGACGATACCAAACCAATGAAGACCAGTTTACTTTTCTCAAATGATACATTGTTCATTTAATTCTAAAATAGGGCATCATGTTTACAATTTTAGGACAGGTCTATAACAATGGTTGATATAGTTGATCTTCTAAATGATTATTTTCCTGAATTTGCCCAATCGGGCAAACAATAATTCCATCAAAAACTATTTGTTGAATAAATGTACATTAAGCATTGGCATTGCTTAAAGTAAATGCCAGAAACAATGCAACGAAAAACTGATCTAACTAATACACCAGTCAAAGTATCTGCTAACAGTGTTTCTTTTCAAAAAGCTGGGACAAGTGCAAATTTAGGATTAATTGCTTTCTGATATTATTTTAATACTCTCATGATTGTGTCGCTGATATCATTTACTTGTCCAATAAAGTTATTTCATGTTTTCAGATCAAGATGTTGACGTTTAGCCTTTTTGTTATCTGGATGTGTTTTTTGTATTCTGTTTATGGTAAGTAGATAAGATGCAGTATTTGTTTTCCTGAAGTTGTGCAGGGCTTAAATTTAGCCCCTTTGCCAGTGATAATGAACACAGTTTATAAAGTTTTTGTGTCGCCTGCAAACATGGCTGACACATAGTGAATCTTTTGTATGTCGTCGACACAGTTTTGTTTTAAGCCACCACGCTTTCGTTTCCAGCTAATCATTTTTGGTACTCAACATAAATTTAGGGTCAAAAGGTCAGAAGTAAAAGTACTAGAACACAGAGTCTTCAAACTTGGTATACACATTGGTCATGGTAATTGCATGAATCCGATTGATTTTGGGATCAAAGATAATCACCTTTGGGATCAAAGGCCGAGCTGACCTTTACTAGAATAATTGTTTGTTTTCGATTAATTACTTTTGAACAATCTGGTACATAGTTTCAAACATTGTATGCACATAAGTCATGGTCAGAAGATGACCCTAAATGATTTGAGGCCAATAGGTCAAAGTTTAATGTCAAGGTGACCCTTACAAGAAAAGGTGTGCAAGTTGCCCACTGATTTAAGCAAGTTGGCTGGAAACAAAATGGTAGCCCTATGAAATGTAAACTGCAGAATGAGCTGCATTTTTATTTTAGTGTTGAGTCAGAATATAAGCCTTTACTATTCAACTCGTAAACCTCAACGATACCGATTGTGTTGTGTCTTTTAAGGACATATTTAAAAGAACAAATGCAGAAGGTAGTCGTCATACAAGGATATTGCCTTTTTATCATTGGCAGCATATTTTGCATAGGTTCCGAACTATTTCAGGACTTAGATTCCCCAACTGGTCAATGTTCAGGATTTCACACAGTGTAAAAGGACCAGGAAATCACATATACATATTTCGATTTTGACAGTTAAAGCATGTTTAAATTGTATTTATATGCCTAACATTTGTCCCTTGGGTAAGTTTGCTCCCGTGGATAACTTTACCAACGAGGCAACTTGGTATTGTAGCGACACGTGTATATTGCAATTGAAAAATAAAGTACTAAATATATTAACAACAATGATAAAACTACTATAAGTAATGGAACTAAATGTATCTGTATCTCTTATATGTCTCTTAAGTGATAGCATGAACGTTTGGAATCTATTATTATTGGCTGTAGAACTCTGCCAAATTTGAGAGAGAATCTGAGGACAAATCTGGTGTTGCATCTATTTGACATGATTACATCTGGAGGTAAACTTATTCCACCTACAGACATAGTGCATATCAACACCATTGGTAGTTGCGTGCATAGTGACATATTTCGTATTGCCCCCATGGAAAATCTGGTCATTTAAACACAACGTTCGTTTTAAGTTCACTGTAAGTCTATATTTTGATACCAGTATCATTTAAACAGTTCCAGTCAAATTAATACATGACGTGACTGGTGTATTTTGCCCGTCAGTCCGTCCGTCATTCCGTCCGCTTATCAATTCCGGGCTGTAATTTTGTCATACACGATACGTTTTTTTTAAAAAAAAAGCCTTGCAAAGATGTTAGAAAAGAGCAACGTCTCAAAGCTAAAGGCCAATGTAACACTTGAGATTAATCATTATGGAATGCTGCTTATATGCACATATAGAATAGGCGGACATGTCCGGTCTGTAACTTTGTCATGCACAGACGGATTTTTAAATAACCTAAATAACACAGATCTTTTGTACATACAGACGACGTATTACGTGCATGACCAACATCTTACCTCTTAGGTCAAGGTCACACTTGGAGCTCAATCAAAATAGAATGTTGCATGCTTATTGATCGTTCTATATTACTTCAATAAACAATTCAGGGGAACTTGTTACTTACAGTGACAGCTCTTGTTACCCGAAATCATCAGTTTAAGCACATGATTAAAACAATAATTACGGTATTTGTGAACAAAATAACTTTGCGATAATGGAGAATAAAGTCTGTGTACATGATAATAAAGGCCCCTCGTTCTACGCATGGTGTTTAATAGTATAACAAATCTGTTTGAAGTCGTATTCTACTGTATTCTATTTATTTTAGGAGCAGTAACTATATCCCCAAAGACTGAGTTTCCAATGAATGGGGAAAGTTTTACATTTACATGTGAAAATCACATCTCGGGAAATAACATCAACTGGGCTGCCGGTACTGGTGGATCTTCCTCTTCTTTGACCTCGTGTGATGCTTCCACTGATAATACTTGCTTCCCTACCGCACCTGGATTTACATTTTCATCGGATGTGTCAATACATGAATTTTACATGCATATCGATAGCATTTCGTTGTCAAATTGTAAAACATATGCGTGTAATGATGTAACAACAACAGAGTCTGATTTGATACAGATAAGGATTTCAGGTAGGCATGTTTTGTTTGTCCATTTTAGATCTGTTTGTCAATTATTTGCCAGTAAAACATGGCAGACACATTTGAATTACTTTACTCTGCGTCCTATGTTTCGTTTCCGGTCATTAGCGTTTGAACTTTTTGCTGTTGAGTTTCGAACTTCTGAACGACTTGTTTCTCATTATATGTTGATACTTTTCTGGACGAATATATCTACAAGCGTGATTATAAGTCCGAACAAGCAGTTTTGCGGTAAAAAAGCAAATTCATAGCCGCATCAATAAAAAAATCATCGAATTTGGCCCGAAAATTTGAAAGGTCGAACGTTTAAGCAAAACAATTGCGAAAAATCATCGGATAAAAAACAGTTTTCTTAGTTTTAGAGTTTGTTTCAAGATATATTGATATCCAGTTATCCGAAACTGTCAGAGACCAGTCTAAATCATTTGAAGACTAGGTAAAGATAAGAGACCAAAATACTCGGATCAAATGTTCTCTACGCTAGGTTGTGGACAAATTTTGAGGTGCGGGTGGGGGTAAGTATAATCAGTTAATATGTTTTTTGTTGTGTGGAAGTCCGAATTACTTATTACAATGACAGACACTTTAAACAGATATTTAAACGATGATTTAACACCCTATTGATGGTCGAGCCATTGTTTTCATCTGCAATTTATTTTGTATGACAGCAAATGTTCGAACAAAACAATTCAAAGTTCTAGAAAACGTTTAAAAAGCATGATTATCATTTTCTCATAATCGATAAGTTGCTTATTTCCAAACATATTTGTATTCAAACCACTGCAACTTTTTTTTTAATTCCAAATTATTTTTTGGCAACAATTTCTGGTTCAAATGTGACGTGTTTAGTTTCGATCAAGGGAAGGTTACTCCATTAGATTTTTGATTGTTGTTCTTTAAGTTAATTATTTCACTCCTTAATTTTCAGTGAAAATATTGACATTTTTACTGTTGTTATTTCACTGATAAAACTCATACACTATTCAAAACATGACCCTCAATTATCCTGATATCGATACAGCAACATTCGACCCAACATTTAACTCTAAAAACTCGTTAATTTTAAATTAGGATCAACATCACATTTGTATGCCTTAGATAATAACAATAAAAGTTATTTTTTTGTTTTACGATGTTTAAGTCCTTATTTCTATATAGTAGACCTTAGGACCATTAAGTTAATTGATGCTTTCTCACCGACAGAGGTCAAACGGAATACAAATCACTCATTGGGAAGTGTGGTGGGGGTATTAATCACATCCGGTGATCACTCTATTTGTGTCACATGAAACCGCCACGTATATCAATACTACAACTGTCAAAATGAAACTTAAATTGAATATGCTTATTTAAGATAAACGTATTATGTAGTAATTGATTTGACCTTAATTGTTGCATCTGAATTTTAAGCTGGTTTTTTCATCGAAAAATTCTGGGTAATATATTGGCAAAAACCGGGCAAGCTGGTGGTTTGCACCTCAGTTGTTTTCGTGTCAAAATACAACATGTCTTCATAGATCTGTTAAATCCTAGTAGAATTTTCATGAAACTCGGATCGAATGTTTACTACATAAAGTCTTTCTTCAGAACCGATAATTCAGATGCAACGGCTCAATGTCACAATTTAATGTCAATGGCTCGAGCCATAGATTTTTAGTCCGCTTCATATTTCCTTATTTCATTGAAGTAATTTAATGAGAGTCAGGTCAGATATAAACACATTGTGACAACGTGCAGAGCGAGCAGAAATGTTAAGCCGGCTCAAGATCACAGGTTAGAGCCATATATTTCGAGTCCTCTCCTTATCTCTTTAGCCCATAAAGAAAATCAATTGCATGTGTTTACTTTATCAAGACGTCTTGCGGAACCCATATTGCAGGTGACGGCTCAAGGTCATGGTCATATTTATAGGTCAGAGATTTGAGATTTGAAAATTGATATAAATGTTCCACATATCGAGACCATGTGTTACCTTTTATAACAGGCAGGTCAGATCAAGGTCAAGGTCATAAATCAATATCAAGAGTTCAAGTCATATGGTTAATGTCCGCGCCGTTCCTCCTAATATCCTAGAAGGAAGTTTGGTAAAAGGTTCATCTCAACGATAGAAATCCCATAATCCACTCCATATCTGCAACCTCAAGAGTCGCGGAATTGAATGAGACAAGCATTCGAAGAGATAGCTAGGTTTTCTTTCGCCAAAACAACCAACAACGTATCTTAATGAGTGTTTAAAACGACCTTTTAGAGAAAACCGTCTGTGTATTACCCAGTATTTAATCCAGTACATGTATAATCAGTTCATATAAAAAACAACCGTGATAAAACTCAACTGCACCAACACTTATACTTCTATTTACCTGAAAAATATGTTTTTTTGAAAAGGGAACTTTTTCGCTGATCTTGGGAAGGTTGAGATGCAGAAGGCTGTTAAAAATGTGGCACAAAACAAGATAAAAAATGCTCTGATAATTTCAATTATCATTAATAATTTTATAATTGTATTTCCGCACGTCAAGTCATTTCATCTATTTTTAAAGCATATTTATTAGCTTACACGTGGGCACGTTTAGCTTAGGGGAGGCTATTAGGATCATTGCAGTTTCGTGGTATGTAGTGATTAAAATGCAGTGTGCATTTTGTTGGCATGATCTGCCATTGAGTTTAAGTAATCAATCTAGGCCAACAGTGGATGGACAATGAATGATAATGTGTTATTGTTTACATTTTCAGATGTAAACATAGATGTACCTTCTCTCACTGTATCTGAACCAGCAGAAAAAACAGATGGCCAGGTTTCCATAGAAACTGATTGTTTGACACCAGTGTCTGCCGTATCATCACAACGTTGTACATACTACTTAAAGGTAACTCTCTAAGGGTTAAACAATGGATTCTTATGATGAAACCAGGATAAGTTATTATAAGTGATTTGTTTTTGTTTTTGTGTTCAATGTCTTTGGCATTTACCCTGTGCCATTAAACGAGGTTTGTGTTTAAACTTTTGGCTACTGAGCTTGTTTCTGTAGTTTTTTCACATAGAAAATGCTGTTGAAGTACTGAGATCAAGGAAATAGATGCAACGTGATTTGCTAAATAAAGGTCTGCAACACTTTATCAGTATATCAATGTCAGTTTACCTACTCAAATATTATATCACAATAAATCTTGTCATAAATAATCAATTAAAGCGTCAGTTTATTTTTTCTAAATGGAACTTCTGCCTCTACCAATATAAAGCATACTCAGAGGCCAAATTATACCAATTCAGGAGTGACTTCTCAGTATTACATGTGACTGTTTGTTTTACATGGCATTAATATAAAGGATGGTTATATCATACAATACTTTTAACTCCTTATCGTCGTTATAGGTTTTAAAGTTAAATGGTTTGAGATTAAAAAACAACAAACTGGGTCTATTCCCTTCTCAAATATGTGCATTAATGCACACCGAAATGCTCGTTTAATCTGCCATAAAATCTAATAAACGCGCTTAAAAATACTTACTGCATTCAATATGCTTTTTTTCGACAGTAAAAAGTGTTTTAGGACTAAAAGCGCATTAGTGCTCTTAGTATTTTTCCTGCATTAAAAGCGATAATGTTTTGGGACCAGTATTTATCGAACCAAAATGAAAACTTTCTCCTCATAAACTTCTGGCAAGATTTGGAAATAATTACACCGACTGAAATGTTCCTTAGGTGGCTCTTTATCAAATTCCTTCAATCCATGTTGATTCGTTTAATATTTTACAGACAGGGGACTGGACAAGTTTTCGCTATATGACCACATTGAATATATTTATACTCTTTTACATAGAGCCTACCGTATTGGCCTATTACCATGAGTTTTCAAATTATTTCTTTGGGGTCGATGCTGGCCCTGCCCCGCGGGTCACAAAATTTCAATATTATTGTAAATACTTAAGAAAAATATAGAAAATATTATCTTAAACCGCATAGCCCAGACCTTCGATATTTGGTTTGTTGCATTATGTAATGGCTTTTCACTAGCATTGTTTAAAAATGCCCCCTGGGGTCAAAGCTGGCAGCGCCCCGGAGCACTCAGGTTTTCTTTACACTTAGAAAGTTAACTTGTGAAGACATTCACAGACACTACATGGCCAAGATTTGCGATATTTGGCATAAAGCCTTATGTAGCGGTTCTTCATTAACATTGTTCAAATAATGCTAACTCGGTGCAAAGCTGGCCCCGCCCAAAGGTCTCAGGTTCTTTTGTATATTAAAGTCATTGAAATCTGCCTATTCTGTAAGCGCAAATCCAAGACCCTTGATATTTGGTTTGTAGTCTTGTAGTAGCCCTTTATTAAGTTTTTTTTTAAATATATCCGTAATGTGAAAGCAGGTCCCTTGGGGACCAAGGGACCACGTACGTATATAGTAAAACATGAAAACGTGTTCTCTAAACCGCATGACCCAGACCTTTGAGTTTTGGTATTCAATTTAGGCAGTATTTCTTTAAATATGTTAAAATAGTATCCCTCGGGTCAAAGGCAGCCCCTTCCCGGGGGTCTCACGTTCCCAATATGTATATACATGTAGTACAATCTTTGAAAATCTTCTTTTCTGAAGACCGTAAGTTCCATCTGGTAAGTACGCTAATGAACTTGTCCTCAAACAAGGTGCTCTAATTATGACACTAGGCTCAAAGCTGGCCCAACCCCGGGTGCCTCTGGTTTTTTATATACTAATACAGTAAAATATTTGAAAAATCTTCTACTCTAACACCACAAGTCACAGACCTTAAATATTCGGTATCTAGTCTCTGGTAGTCAGTCTTAAACGAAAATTCTTTTATTATTGCCCTAGGATGAAATCCAACCCGCCCAGGGGATCTCAGGATTTCGAAATACTTATATAATGCAATATTTGAAAATCTTCTATTCTGAAACAGCATGTAACAGACCATTGGAATTTGGTATGATTTCTTTAGGAACCGCTTTCGAAACAACGTTCTACATCAATATCAACCAATTACTTCCTTAGCAACATGTGACTTCCTTTCAGACCCTTTTACCCCTTGGCAACTTAAGCATTCCTAAGCAGCAATTGACCTTTTTACTAATTGCCTTTCATTAGTGGAAACAAATGATTTATTAAGGTGTTTATGACTTGCTTAGCAACCAATGCATTTCTAAGCAACCGATGATTACTTAACATGTTACCTTTATCTATAGCAACCAATTACTTCTTTCAACTAATGGCTTCCTTAGTAACCATTGACTAACTTAACAGCCAATTACTTTCTAAGTAACAGCGTATTACTTAAGCCACCAGCACATCCATTGTGCCCTAAAACAACCAGCAGACAATGTTTTGACTTTCCTAGAAATACATTTGATTTTCTTTTGCAAGGACCAACATCTTTATCAAACCTTAAAACTATTTGCATCCAATTAAATCAATAGCAAGCAGCAAACATTTATAACGACTACTGACACTTTGTTATTTGAATCAGGTGATCTACCGTTCATAGGATCATATTGCCCCACTTGTTTATTTAAACTTCAAACACTGATCTAAAACAATGTAAGGCAAATTGCACACAGTGCAATAAACGGAACGGATAATGATTAAGAGAATGGATGTAATAACAATTCAAACTGAAATCTAATTGTTAAGACATCTTTCATCTGGAATCTTAAGAAACCAGTACTGCTGTATGTTTTGAGGGCTTGCAATAATTGTTGAGATTGAAATTTAAACCTCATTAGACCCTGTACACACGATTTGCAACTAGGTTTTCTGAACAGGCAATTAAATCAATATTAGTGAAAAATAGTACCATCATCGGTTATATTTTATAATGGAACTTATTTTCAGATACTTAAAATATTTTGAATCCGCATGTCTTTTAAATTTCTCACAGATCTGCTTCAAACTGTTTCATAGGTAATTTATGCCCACATCATGATTTCAGGAAGGTGTCGAATATGAAACCTGTGAAAGTGAAACACAAACAAGTTCACCAACTGGTTGTACCGATACATGCAATGGGGAGACTTGGGCAAAAGTCACTGTTCAATATCAGTATACTCAAGCAACACACAACCCAGTAGAAGGCAATTTGCGAGTTCGAATCAAACACACTGGAGACTCAAACAACCCAAGGGAAATTGTATGGAATTCAACTAACATTCAATGGGTTGAAGGTGTCGAAGGTTATACGTGATGTTCATCTGCAAGACAGTATAAGAAAATGTTTGTTGATATTTTAAAATTTTACATCAGCTCATGTAAGAGTGCGATGATGGCCTCGCTCCACCCTTATTCAAGATAGCTTCCAAGATGACCTCCAGTAAATTCAAATGTACAACTTTCGTGCAAATATGTGCATGGATATTCCATTGTCTGAAATCATCCCATTTTAATTTATCTGTTTTCAAGCTGGCATCGTCGAACAAACAAAAGTTATGCCCCGTTTTTGACAAATATAAATGCAAAAAACGTTCACACAAGCTAAAGATATCCAAATAAACCTTTTTACACATGCGATAATAAACATAGCAAGGCCTCTAATGAAGACTACCATAATTTTCCAGTTATGCTCCATCTTTGACAAATAAACTCCAAATTGTTTTTGAGAGTTCTACAATGAAAAAAAAGTAAGTATATATTGAGAAACATATAGAAATCATCAATATTTAAATGGCATGCAAGATGGAATATATGGAAATGGTTATTTCTTTCTAAATTTTACTATTTGTTATGGTTGCTTTTCATAAAGCATCTTAATTTATCGTTTTGATGAAATAAATATACTATCAAGCAATTAAAATCAAACGTGATTTATTTCATTAAATGTGTGCAATATCTTTAGTTAGTGGTTAAAAATCAATGTTTTGATAAGGTTTACATTTGACAAGTAAACATAAATGTCGTTCAAATTAAAATATCATCATCAGCATCTTGGGACAGCTCAAACTTCGGCGGAATTTTACCGGTCTTGGCGAGTTTTTGGTGTGCCCTTCGCTATTCTATCACTTCAGTTCAGGATCAAATGTCGCACACATGTTTCACCAATAGCAACGACTCTTTGCAGCAGTTTATCGCCTTCATCATCGTACTTTTGTAGTTGTGAGCGAACGTTATTCTAAGAGCACGTGGTGTACACAGCGAGTGGCGATTTTCCTTATTTGCCAACTTACATTCAGAATATGATATATAATAAGACCCGTGACTTATGTCAAACTCATCGCGTGTGTATCTTTTATAAGTGTTCAGTAGTATTGCTACATTTTCATCGTTTCCATTATTTGTCCCAGACAATGTCCTTTGCGCTGGTGCTTGTTCTTAACGTTATTTCGCTCATTGTAAAATTTTCGCAACCATGCCTTAATAGTACTATAGTAGAGACTCTGAAGCATTTCAGATGCGCTTTTTACTCGTCTATCTTCACCCTTATTGTACGCAATTTGTGAGCGTGAGCATGAGTGTGAACGGTACTTCATGACGTTATGAAATATGACGTCATATGTAAATGACGTCTCGTAACCTTAGTTTTTCCCGCACTCAAGATTTGCAAGATATTGGTCAACAATTATGTCAAATAGTACCGTGTATTAAACAATGAACAAAATGATAAGATAGGGCTACGACATAATTTCAACAGTGTGACATTTCCTGAATTACGAGTAACTCCTGAAGACTAATGCCAATTCCATCATGTAAATAAGTCTGTGTATGATTTCCAGCGTTTCACTAATAGTTTGTGAATCGAGGATCGAATTCTGTCCTTGGCATGTTTGGCCCGAATAACCGAGGACAAAGTAGATTTGTGTTACGATTTTTTACGCTTGTCACTGAAGCACGCCCTATCACGGCTTTATTAGAGTATTGTTTAGTTTAGTTTATCATTTATAGTTTCTGTCCTGAGATAAATGACAGTTGAAAGTTATTTATTCATGGATCAGGGAAACCACAAATGTTTTGAAGCATAATAAAACTTCGTAAGTAGGACAATGACCAGTGTTGTTATTGTAGACACTAAGACATTGAATTCTTGAGTGACGGAACGGTAACTTAAGGCTAAATATTGCAGATGTGACATTTCACCATATGAAATGCTTCTCAAAACAGTAAATAAATCTATGAAATTAATTTGTGATGTAATTTGACATATTAAACAAAATGAGCCGGGATGGCAAAAGAGCCACATGATTCTGCAATTAGACTAAACTAATGATAATATCGTACATTAAGGAGAAATTATAGAATTTAACCATCTTAATTTTATACTTACCAATAATAACAAAAAAGAAGAATTTATTGTAAAGGCATTGATGTATATACATCTAGTCCTAACAGGCAATTAAAAATAATAATCTGGCATAACACAAACATGTTATTTTAATCGAAAATACATCAAAATACAATAGCATCTATATTGCTGTAAAGATGTCACAAAGAAATGACGACGTTGTGTAAAAATGTTGACTTATTTGTAATTGAGATCAGATTACCCGATAAAAATGACAATACGTTCACATTCTTGTGAAAACTATCAAGAAAATTATTTGAATCGTGATGATGTTAGAGATTATAGCGGTTCAAAGCTGGGGAGAAAGCGGCCGGATTCCCCCTCCCAAATCGGCAGAGGAAGTGACGAATGCCACTCAATAAAAAGGCAGAAGACACAATATTTTCATTAATAGTTTCTATATTAAATTTAACAAATATTAAGAACTTATTCATTTTTTTTCGAGAAAGTTAAACTCATTTAAGCAAGTTGAATGTTTGTGTTGGATGCCTAAATGAGCAGGTCTTTTTTAAATATTGTGAGGAGTGTACTTAACAATGAAAATTATATTTACTGGTAATCACTGACCTTATGTTGGCATATTAGATTCTTTGTGGCTTTGAATGAATAGAAGAAAATATTACGTTCATTTAATTAAAGTATGGCAGCCATCATGGACGCAAATTATATTTATTTTGGAATGGGTGAAATGTTTATATATTTCAATTGATTGATATACTACTTTTTTAATACAACACTACGATGATCTATGACTCAATAGCAAAGTCAATGCACAAGATTTAATGAAATTCATCATTTTATGCATTTTGGCGGTCATCTTGGACTTCATTATCTTTGCCAAAATTGTGTATTTATGTAAAAGTAAATCGTTTTAAACGTCAACTTAAAACAACGATTTCTGACATTCATCAAAGCCATTCATTTTCAATCAACATTATCAAACAAATATAACAGCCGTTTCGAATATTAATGTTTCTTGAAATATTCAAAATATACACTTGCAAATTTCATTCATTTTAAACCTTAAAATTGGATGACTTACGATTAAATATCAAGGTAAATGCACACATTTGTTTTATATCTTTCATGTTAATCATCTGGCGGCCTTTTTGTATTCATCTTTGAATATCTTGTATCCATCAAATAACCCGTACATCATTGTGGTATTAGAGGGTGAAGCGGGTGTTAGCATTCTTAAAAGCCCCATACATTTCTTTGTATGCTGCCATGCAATTTTTAACCAAAATTTCCCATTGGGTTGTTATTCCTACAATGTCAAATTGTATTGTATTTAGTTAATACAAACATTTATAATCAACTTCCACGTATTTGACGCGACACGGGGATAATCGTAGCACTAATACTAGATAATTGACGACAAAATATGCCAAAACTAGGCCAATATCAACCAAAGTCGGCCGAGTTTCCGCCGTTTTGATAAGCTACTAAACTCGCCAACTATAGGATTTAAGAAATGGCCATTTTCATTGGCTGTCAAAACTCGCCCTATATGAGAAGTATGCTTGAAATTATCTTAAAAGGTAGCCATTTTCTTTCCCGTTTTCCGACTGATTTGAAATATAGTGTTTCGTTTAAAACATTTTTGGAATTACTAGCCTATTACATACATCAACCACCTTGCACGGTTTGATATAACAGTTGTATTTAACCTGTTGCAGGATTTTACAACAAATGTTAATGTAAAATAGGGTTAAATAAGCTTCAAATAAAAAAAATCAGGTATTTTTTAAAAATGTTTTAACCAAAATGTTGTACAATACGTAATAGTTAATTAATAAAGTACTTATTGATAAGTTGATTTGATATAGGCTAAGTTTTTTGTCCTCGGCCCTTCGGGCTCATGCAAGTACAGCTTACATCGGACAAATAACTGGGCCAATTTGAAATCACCTTATATTAAAGATTGCACGTATTGTGGTTACACCCATGATGGATGGGAAAACTGGCGGGACCCACAGCAGTGATTAACAAAACATTCTCCCACTGGGAGACCTAACCTAAAATACTATTTTTTCCTCCCATAACCCAGGTTTTGGTCTATCAGTATATACCAAATACGTCAGTTACCGCTTTCTCCTTTAACACTAAATAACGACATTGTAATAATTGTTGAGTTTAGAGGTGCATATTTTATCATATGCATGACATAATTCCTTTAATTATGTCTTATTCGGTATGCGGTAAAGAAAATTATAAGAGATTAAGAATGTAATATTGTAACTATACAGTTTACTTTGTGCTTAACATAGTTTTCATAAGTCAAGGCATTTTAATTTAGCGTTCATAATGTGCCCATAACTATATCTGAAGTTTAAGGTAAATCAACAGATTAGCAACTTATTGTGAAAAATGTATGTTATTCAACTAAATGAATGAAGAACTGTTGGCAATGAATGGTGTACACTTGAGTCGGTTACATTTAAGGAAATAACGGCTTTTCTGCGATTATAATTTACCATTCTTCGTCCTTAGCCATGTTTCAAACTGTTGTCTAATGCATATATGAACACAGACAAAAGTGTATCGATGATTACAATCTCCTAATAAATCCTAAAAGAGTCAAATAACCAAACACTAAATATGAGATATTCCCTTCAAAGTGGTATGTTCTCAAAATAAATCTTTTATAATTTTCAGTGCCAGTTTCGACAACCTTAAAAACAACCACAACAATTACGATTACATAATTATATATCAAAACCACCACACGCTTACCACTTCAAAAATTAAAAATACTACAACTCCTACCAGTACACCTACTTGAAAACACAACCACTTGGAGAAGAATATTTTTAGAAAAAGTTATCTTTCGTTCTAATCCTTTTCTAGATTGTACATTTGTTTTCTGTTTATCTTTATGTTATGTGCGTATACGCTGATGAATAAATAAATAGTTCAATTAAACGCTACTACTTTTACCACTTCAACAGTTGAAACCTCTACAACTACTTGTAACTACTAGAACTCTAACCACTACAACTACTTAAAATACTAGAACTCTAACCACTTCAACTATTTAAAAACACTAGAAATCCTACCACTACAACTATTGGAATCACCATAACTCCTACCACTAGAACTACTTGGAACTACTACAACTCCTACAACTAGTTGGAACTGCTAGAACTCCTACAACTAGTTGGAACTACTACAACTCTTACCACTAGAAATACTAGAAACTGCTACAACTCCTACCACTAGAAATACTAGAAACTGCTACAACTCCTACCACTTCGACTATTGAAACCTCTACAACATCAACAACTACTTAAAAGCACTAGAACTCCTATCTCTGCAACTATTAATACCACTACAACTCTTACCACGATAACTACTTTGAACTACTACAACACCTACCACTAGAACTACTTGGAACTACTACAACTCCTACCAATAGAACTACTTGGTTTTTCTACAAATCCTACTACTAGAACTACTTGCTTTTTCTACAACTCCTACCGATAGAACTACTTGTAACTACTGTAACTCCTACCACTAGAAATACTAGAAACTGCTACAACTCCTACCAACAGAACTACTTGGAACTACTACAACTCCTACCACTAGAAATACTAAAAACTGCTACAACTCCTACCAACAGAACTACTTGGAACTACTACAACTCCTACCACTAGAACTACTTGGCACCACTACAACTCCTACTATAAGAAATACTAGAAAGTGCTACAACTCCTACCACTAGAACTACTTTGAACTACTACAACTCCTACCACTAGAAATGCTAGAAACTGCAAAAACTCCTACCAACAGAACTACTTGAAACTACTACAACTTCTACCACTAGAAATACTAGAAACTGCTACAACTCCTACCAACAGAACTACTTGGAACTACTACAACTCCTACCACTACAACTACTTGGCACCACTACAACTCCTACTATAAGAAATACTAGAAAGTGCTACAACTCCTACCACTAGAACTACTTGGCACCACTACAACTCCTACTATAAGAAATACTAGAAAGTGCTACAACTCCTACCAACAGAACTACTTGGAACTACTACAACTCCTACCACTAGAAATACTCGAAAGTGCTTTAACTCCTACCACTAGAACTACTTGGAACTACTACAACTTCTACCACTAGAAATACTAGAAACTACTACAACTATACCATAACTCCTACCACTAGAATAACTTGGTACTTCTACACCTCCTACCATTAGAAATACTAGAAACTACTACAACTCCTACCACAAGGAATACTAAAAACTACTACAACTCCTACCAATACGACTATTGAAACATCTACAACATCCACAACTACTTAAAATTAAAAACACTAAAACTCCTACCACTAGAACTATTGATACCACAACAACTCCTAACATTAGAACTACCTCGTGCTTCTACATCTCCCACCAAAAGAACTACTTGGAACTACTACAACTCCGACTACTAGAAATACTAGAAACTGCTACAACTCCTACCACTAGAACTACTTGGAACTACTACAACTCCTACCACTAGTAATACTCGAAGGTGCTTCAACTCCTACCACTAGAACTACTTGGAACTACTACAACTTCTACCACTAGAAATACTAGAAACTACTACAACTATTGATACCACCATAACTCCTACCACTAGAATAACTTGGTACTTCTACACCTCCTACCATTAGAAATACTAGAAACTACTACAACTCCTACCAAAAGAAATACTAGAAACTACTACAACTCATACCAATACGACTATTGAAACATCTACAACATCCACAAATACTTAAAATTAAAAACACTAAAACTCCTACCACTAGAACTATTGATACCACAACAACTCCTATCATTAGAACTACTTCGTGCTTCTATATCTCCCACCAAAAGAACTACTTGGAACTACTACAACTCCGACTACTAGAAATACTAGAAACTGCTACAACTCCTACCACTAGAACTACTTGGAACTACTACAACTCCTACCACTAGAAACACTAGAAACTGCTAGAACTCCTACCATTAGAAATACTAGAAACTGCTACAACTCCCACCACTACGACTATTGAAATCTGTAAAACCTCTACAACTAATACTAGTGAAATCACCACCACTCCATCCACTAGAACTTCTTGGAACTACTACAACTCCTACCACTAGAAATACTAGAAACTGCTAAAACTCCTACCTCAAGAACTACTTGGAACTACTACAACTTCTACCACTAGATATACTAGAAACTACTACAACTATTGATACCACCATAACTCCTACCACTAAAACTACTTTGTACTTCAACAACTCCTACCACTAGAAATACTAGAAATTACCACAACTCCTACCACTAGAAATACTAGAAACTACTACAACTCCTACCACTAGAAATACTAGAAACTACTACAACACCTACCAATACGACTATTTAAACCTCTACAACATCCAAAACTACTTAAAAGCTCTAGATCTCCTACCACTACAGCTATTGATACCACCACAACTCCTACCACTAGAACTACTTGGTACTTCTACATCTCCTACCAATAGAACTACTTGGAACTACAACAACTCCTTCTACTAGATATACTAGAAACTGCTACAGCTCCTACCACTAGAACTACTTGGAAATACTACAACTTCTACCACTAGAAACACTAGAAACTGCTAGAATTCCGACCACTAGAAATACTAGAAACTGCTACAACTCCTACCACTACGACTATTGAAAACTGTACAAACTCTACAACTACAACTAGTGAAATCACCACAACTCTTACCACTAGAACTACTTGGAACTACTACAACTCCTACCACTAGAAATACTAGAAACAGCTACAACTCCTACCACTAGAAATACTAGAAACTACTACAACTCCTATCACTAGAAATACTTGAAACTACTACAACTATTGATACCACCATAACTCCTACCGCTAGATCTACTTGGTACTTCTACAACTCCTACCACCAGAAATACTAGAAACTTTTACAACTCCTACCACTAGAAATACAAGAAACTACTACAACTCATACTAATAGAAATACTAGAAACTACTACAACTCCTACCACTAGAAATACTAGAAACTACTACAACTCCTATCACTAGAAATACTAGAAACTACTACAACTCCTACCACTAGAAATACTAGAAACTACTACAACTCCTATCACTAGAAATACTAGAAACTACTACAAGTCCTATCACTAGAAATACTAGAAACTACTACAACTCCTATCACTAGAAATACTAGAAACTACTACAACTCCTATCACTAGAAATACTAGAAACTACTACAACTCCTACCACTAGAAATACTAGAAACTACTACAACTCCTATCACTAGAACTACTTGGAACTACAACAACTCATTCTCCTAGATATACTAGAAACTGCTACAGCTCCTACCACTAGAACTACTTGGAAATACTACAACTTCTACCACTAGAAACACTAGAAACTGCTAGAATTCCGACCACTAGAAATACTAGAAACTGCTACAACTCCTACCACTAGAACTACTTGGAACTACTACAACTCCTACCACTAGAAATACTCGAAAGTGCTTCAACTCCTACCACTAGAACTACTTGGAACTACTACAACTTCTACCACTAGAAATACTAGAAACTACTACAACTATTGATACCACCATAACTCCTACCACTAGAATAACTTGGTACTTCTACACCTCCTAACATTAGAAATACTAGAAACTACTAAAACTCCTACCAAAAGAAATACTAGAAACTACTACAACTCATACCAATACGACTATTGAAACATCTACAACATCCACAAATACTTAAAATTAAAAACACTAAAACTCCTACCACTAGAACTATTGATACCACAACAACTCCTATCATTAGAACTACTTCGTGCTTCTATATCTCCCACCAAAAGAACTACTTGGAACTACTACAACTCCGACTACTAGAAATACTAGAAACTATTACAACTCCTACCACTAGAAATACTAGAAACTACTACAACTCCTATCACTAGAAATACTAGAAACTACTACAACTCCTACCACTAGAAATACTAGAAACTACTACAACTCCTATCACTAGAAATACTAGAAACTACTACAACTCCTATCACTAGAAATACTAGAAACTACTACAACTCCTATCACTAGAAATACTAGAAACTACTACAACTCCTATCACTAGAAATACTAGAAACTACTACAACTCCTACCACTAGAAATACTAGAAACTACTAAAACTCCTATCACTAGAAATACTAGAAACTACTACAACTCCTATCACTAGAACTACTTGGAACTACAACAACTCATTCTACTAGATATACTAGAAACTACTACAGCTCCTACCACTAGAACTACTTGGAAATACTACAACTTCTACCACTAGAAACACTAGAAACTGCTAGAATTCCGACCACTAGAAATACTAGAAACTGCTACAACTCCTACCACTACGACTATTGAAAATTGTACAAACTCTACAACTACAACTAGTGAAATCACCACAACTCTTACCACTAGAACTACTTGGAACTACTACAACTCCTACCACTAGAAATACTAGAAACAGCTACAACTCCTACCACTAGAACTACTTGGAACTACTACAACTTCTACCACTAGAAATACTTGAAACTACTACAACTATTGATACCACCATAACTCCTACCGCTAGATCTACTTGGTACTTCTACAACTCCTACCACCAGAAATACTAGAAACTTTTACAACTCCTACCACTAGAAATACAAGAAACTACTACAACTCATACTAATAGATATACTAGAAACTACTACAACTCCTACCACTAGAAATACTAGAAACTACTACACCTCCTATCACTAGAAATACTAGAAACTACTACAACTCCTACCACTAGAAATACTAGAAACTACTACAACTCCTATCACTAGAAATACTAGAAACTACTACAACTCCTATCACTAGAAATACTAGAAACTACTACAACTCCTATCACTAGAAATACTAGAAACTACTACAACTCCTATTACTAGAAATACTAGAAACTACTACAACTCCTTCCACTAGAAATACTAGAAACTACTAAAACTCCTATCACTAGAAATACTAGAAACTACTACAACTCCTATCACTAGAACTACTTGGAACTACAACAACTCATTCTACTAGATATACTAGAAACTGCTACAGCTCCTACCACTAGAACTACTTGGAAATACTACAATTTCTACCACTAGAAACACTAGAAACTGCTAGATTTCCGACCACTAGAAATACTAGAAACTGCTACAACTCCTACCACTACGACTATTGAAAATTGTACAAACTCTACAACTACAACTAGTGAAATCACCACAACTCTTACCACTAGAACTACTTGGAACTATTACAACTCCTACCACTAGAAATACTAGAAACAGCTACAACTCCTACCACTAAAACTACTTGGAACTATTACAACTTCTACCACTAGAAATACTTGAAACTACTACAACTATTGATACCACCATAACTCCTACCGCTAGATCTACTTGGTACTTCTACAACTCCTACCACCAGAAATACTAGAAACTTTTACAACTCCTACCACTAGAAATACTAGAAACTACTACAACTCCTACCACTAGAAATACTAGAAACTACTACAACTCCTATCACTAGAAATACTAGAAACTACTACAACTCCTATCACTAGAAATACTAGAAACTACTACAACTCCTATCACTAGAAATACTAGAAACTACTACAACTCCTATCACTAGAAATACTAGAAACTACTACAACTCCTATCACTAGAAATACTAGAAACTACTACAACTCCTATCACTAGAAATACTAGAAACTATTACAACTCCTACCACTAGAAATACTAGAAACTACTACAACTCCTATCACTAGAAATACTAGAAATTACTACAACTCCTATCACTAGAAATACTAGAAACTACTACAACTCCTATCACTAGAAATACTAGAAACTACTTCAACTCCTATCACTAGAAATACCTGGAACTACTACAACTCATACTAATAGAAATACTAGAAACTACTACAACCTCTACCAATACGACAATTGAAACATCTAAAACATCCACAACTACTTAAAAGCACTAGAACGCCTACCACTAGTACTACTTGTTTTTTCTACAACTCCTACCAATAGAACTTCTTGGAACTACTGTAACTCCTACTACTAGAAACACTAGAAACTGCTACAACTCCTACCACTACGACTATTGAAAACTGTACAACATCCACAACTACTTAAAAGAACTAAAACTCGTACTACTACAACTATTGATACCACCACAACTCCTACCAATAGAACAACCTGGAACTACTACAACTCCTACCACTAGAAATACTAGAAACTACTACAACTATTCCACTTGAACTACTTGGCACTACTACAACTTCTACCACTAGAAACTGCTAGAACTCCTACCATTTAAACTACTAAAAACTACTACAACTTCTACCACTAGAAATACTAGAAACTACTACAACTATTGATACCACCATAACTCCTACCACTAGAACTACTTGGTACTTCTACAACTCCTACCACTAGAAATACTAGAAACTACTACAACTCCTACCACTAGAACTACTTGGAACTACTACAACTTCTACCACTAGAAATACTAGAAACTGGTACAACTCCTACCACTAGAACCTCTTGGAAATACTACAACCTCTACCACTAGAAATACTAGAAAGTGCTACAACTCCTACCACTAGAACTACTTGGAACTACTACAACTCCAACCACTAGAAATACTCGAAAGTGCTACAACTCCTACCACTAGAACTTCTTAGAACTACTACAACTTCTACCACTAGAAATACTAGAAAGTGCTACAACTCCTACCACTAGAACTACTTGGAACTACTACAACTTCTACCACTAGAAATACTCGAAAGTGCTACAACTCCTACCACTACGACTATTGAAAAACTGTACAACCTCTACACTTACAACTGGTGAAATCATCACAACTCCTTTCCTCTAGAACTATTGAAGCCACCGCAACTCCAACCACTAGAAATACTAGAAACTGCTTCAACTCCTACCATTAGAACTACTTGAAACTACCACTACGACTGCTGTAAATTCTACAACATCTACCACTACAAGCGAACGAGAGACTATTCAGATAATTGAAAAATGACTACCGATGGCACTTATAAAGGACTTTGAGGTGAAATTTGCGAATATTCAACAATTTTTAAATGCAATGGCAAGGATATAAGCAATGATGTTAGAACATCCCTCATTTCACAATCCCTGTTATACGATATTGTGTTTTATAACTAAGTGTGTCGAAAGTATGACAAACAGTCAGCATGTTCTGTTTCGATGTATGTTAGTGTGTTGACCTTTTTTAAAAAGATGGTACTGTACCCCATCTCTCGTCCAGTAGTGGATTTCATTGATACTTCACAGGAGAGGTTACTAGGTAAGTTTTGGCTTGTTGTAGGGTCATTTTTGTGTGTTGTTTGTGTGTGTGGTGTTAATATGGAGTTCTTACCTGTCAGTTGTCAAGTAATCAATATCACGCACTGCAGATAAACTATACACTGGTTAGCAGGATCAAAACTTATAACTATTGCGCTTGTTTGTTGTGGAATTACTGTAGGAACCATTGGCACATGCTACATTTCGTACGTAACGCTTCCGAGTCTACCTCAGCATAAAACAAGGGAAAACGTTCTTTTAGTTTAACAATAAGAAAATAACATAATATGAAATAAGGCACTGCCTTGGACGGGTTCTAGGAATTTGATCAACTACAGAAGCTGCCGTACACTTTCCTAGGTGAACAAGTGTAAAAGCCAAACTTGATTTTATAGGACATACCTTGACTATGAACATGACCAATTAAATCATTTAGGTGCATCACAAGTAATTATCACAGACTCTAAAATTGTTAAGAACTTACCAGGCTTACTCATGTTAGTTCCACCAATATATACAGCGCTTTCACATTATTTTATTTGACTCTCTCAAAAATGAACATTCAATAACTTGATTTTTTGTGCCAATATACAAATTTAATATATATATCTATAAAAATTGAAAATATAATGGAGTCAGGACCTGTTTATCAGCAAAAGAAGATATGGTGCATAAACATGACACGGTTCATTTACAATACTGGCAAATAAACATTTGTTCCCGATGTTTAAAACCTTTTGTTTTCAATAATTTATAATAAATAAATTAAGCATAACTGCAGACTGAAGATTTGTAAAGTAAAGAAAATAAAGATATTCTTACAAACACTTTCAATAAAACAACACTAGTGTTTAAATGAAGTTTATTTCATAAAATTTAACCAATTTCACTTATTAATTAAACATAAAAAAATGTTTTGTTCAGTTTATGATACTACTTTAAGAACACTTTGTGGTGCATACACCATCCTCTTCTCCTAGCCTAAACGTTCTTGTTGATTTCGGTACTTAAGTCATCGATCCCAGATCCCGGACGCCATTTTGGTATCCTGGATAAAACGTTACTGGTGAATACTACTGAAGTGATAAATCCCAGATGCCACTGTGGTATCCTGGATAAAAACGTTACTGCTTAATACGTTACTGAAGTGATCAATTCCAGATCCCACTCTGGTATCCTGGATAAAACGTTACTGGTGAATACGTTACTGAAGTGATCAATCCCAGATTCCTCTCTGGTTTCCTGGATAAAACGTTACTGGTGAATACGGTACTTAAGTAATCAATTCCTGATGCCACTCTGGTATCCTGGGTAAAACGTTACTGGTGAATACGGTACTGAAGTGTTCATTCCCAAATGCCACTAGGCTATCCTGGATAAAACGTTACTGGTGAACACGGTACTGAAGTGATCGATCCCGATCTGAAACAGATTAACACCAAAATGAAGTAATACCCAATGATCAATGTGTTAACACTGTCACTGATGAACAGGCTATCACACTTCTAAATGAAGTCACCTTTGTTAAAAATATGTAAAGATGGCCTCAGACCACAGTTATTTTACTATATGTTTCATATAGACACTTACCTTCCTTTTAAAACAATCCCAGTTGAAAAACAAGTATCATCTTTTGCAATACAGTGTCAAGTTATGTGAAGCTCTATACAATAATACCACCCTTTTTTCTCTTTCAATCGACTTTAATAAGATATTGATACTTGAACAAAAGCACTCTTTTCTGTATTAACATCCGGATCTTGGTCAAGAGGGGGCAGATAACTGTGATCTTGAGCCATACATAGAGGATATTTGTTGAATATCGGCGTACGGTTGAGGATAATCATTGAATATCTTTACAGGATTGAAACACTATGCTACGCATTTTTTGTTACGCTGTCTATGTAGTGTTTTATTTAAGGATTATTGTTTTAGCTTGCATTTATGCTGTATGAACGCAGTAGGACAGCGAGCAAATTCCATGAAGTGCACTAATGCTATTTGGTAAATGGCTCGCTCGAAGAACTGCGTTCATACAGCATTAATGCAAGAATAATTGCTATCAATACTTATTTTTACATTTTAAATAATCATTCTTATGATATAGAAATGGTAGTATCTTCACGATTGACAATGATATCATAACAGGCGAATGTTAATATCAAAGAGCTAAAACTTCTCTAATTTTATTTCAGGGAAAACTTGACAAATGTCCGGTTGATTTCCAAACTTATTGCCTATGGTTTAATATCACATGACAGTACCTGCATTGGCATGGATGCGTTCTAAAGAACAGAAAAACGTTTGTAGTTTGTGCTAATCTGAAATATCGTGGTTGCAAGTAATTTACACAGAAATCAAATTGCTCTATGGAACACAATTTCTTTCTGACCAAACATATTGCTAAGCATTAGCATCATTGTATGAACAAGTATGTCATGTATCTTTGCATCAATTTATGGAAGTATTTTGTAACAGTTTCAAGTTAAGCACACTTGTTTCATTTTGGTGTAAATTATGTATCTTCCTTTATTAAGAGTTAGTAAGTTTCTAGACTTAACCATGAAGTTACGTTCATCTTTATTAAATATAAACTATTTCTTGCTTTGTAAAATCAAGTTTCAGAAAGAAATTTTCTTATTTGAACTAAAATATTTAAGCCGGTTACTCTTAAGATTTATCGAGAAACTTGGGCCTTATCGCACGCAGATTTGAGTGAATGACAGAGGTTCTTTACGGTCAACGACGCAATTCACCCAACCACTTCACTCCCTCCCTGCAATTGCCAAAGTGAACCATTTTAAGAAAAGAAAGGATACATCTGATTACATAGTTTGAACAACATTTACATTTTTTCAGTCGGCAATGGTGTCTGAGGCATCTAATTTATACTTTTTTTACTTAATTAACAGGCAGGAATTTTGACACAATGGCTATTCATCACAAATTTGACCAAGAGATTGAGCCTGAGCAAGCCAGTACAGTTTGACTAACCATTTTGTTGAAAAGTCGTTAACGGCGATGTAAGTTGAAACAATAGAGTTGCACCTATTTTTTGAAGGTGCAGGTCTAAATATAGAGGTTAATCTTCGTTTATGATATAGAGGTGCATTTGTAAATATGAAAGATGGACAGCTCCATTTCATGGTTTTAAAAAAAAGGTGTTACTCTATATATAGACAAGCACGAATGAATATAGAGGTGCACACAAAATACAGGTAAACCTGTAACTTAAGCAGATTTCAGTAACATTCTATCACCAAGCCATGATGTTTTATGGTCAGGATACAGCCCTCCCCATCCATGGTTTTAGTCGCAACTCTCACTCAGTCATGGTGGTGTTTGGCGGGATGGATCGCCTCTCCCACGTCCTGGACAGACTATTTCTACAAAGTTACACTATTTCACACAATCTGTGGCCCACAGCAACACCATCGATCTGCAACCGTCCATTCATCTTTCAATCACAATATCGCACTCCACCGTGGTTTTGCTTGGCAGAAGGGGATACCCCTCCCGCACCCTCCTTGTCAAACTTCTTAATTTAATAACAATCCGTTATTCAAAAGTGGCGGTGCATGGCTGAAGAGTTCCCTTGTCACACAATTCCTCTATATAGTTTTAGTTTCAAACTCTCAATCAGCCGTGTTGATGATTGAAAGGTGTTCCCATCATTTGATGTTCATAATCTCTCACTCAGCCATGGTTGTGGCTCACAGACACCCAATTTATCTTTTCAGATATCTCACTCAGTCTTAGATATATCTGAACTGGTCAACTGCATGTCATAAGTTTATGAAATTGATACTTTAAATTTTGAGAGGCCATGAAAAAGTGTACCGTAAATGTGCTGATCGATGCAAACCTCTAGGGTGCGGATATTCTTTCGTTACTAGAATCATTCTTATAAAGCGAAAACTTCTTTAAAAGATAAATACTTCAACAGATAAATATACATAATTTGTTTATGATCTCTTTTTGCTCGTCGTAACTGTCATGAGATACACACAGCAAAGCCAAGCCATTAGTCTGACCTTAAACAATCTTTGTGTTTGCCCCACTCTTAAACAACTAATGAAGACAATCATAAGATTGGCTTACTTGTAAAAATACAAAAAAACAACAACAAAAAAACATAAACATACATAGTTCTTATTATATATTTTCATCAATTGCAATCTATGACAGTCTACTAGTAGTGTTTTTTGTGTAACTCACATGGATAGACATTGAAAGTAAATTGCCCAGTTCTTTGTTGAACACACCGAGCTAGCATGGTTACAAAGTGGCGCCCAAGCAGATTTCGGACCTTCACAGCCTTCTTCGGATCCCCGGAAGAGAGCCGGCATAAGAATGTATCTGAATTAATGGAATTTCACAGAGGAATAATTGCATCAACTAAATAAACTAGAATTTCTATGCATACTTGAATAAAATTTCACATTATCAATTTGAAGACTCAAAATCTTGGTACATTTCTTTAATCTGTATCATTTTTCAATTTCTATTTCTTTGGTGAAATTTCCAGTTGTTTACTTGATAAGCTGATGTTTTCTAAGTGTTGAGGCTAACAAAAGTTAATTTTACAGGTGATTACGGGATTTATTTACTACTGTGTATAAATTTATTTTGAGACATATTTATGTTTTCCTGGTATATTCACTGATAGTTTGCTGACAGATTTTCATATTACATTTGTGCTTATAATTTTCAGATCAGTTATTATCAATTCCTGTTTTCTATCAACATTAATATCAATTTTGTTTTCAGAATTATTTAGTGCTGTGTAGGAAAGTTACAAGCTAGTTTTGATAATTAGTAAGCGGTGCCAAATTAGTTTAGTTCAGTCTACCATAGTTACAATTTAGTTTCTCTAGTTCTACTTACATTTGATACAATTGATACATTTCTTTTGTTTTGAAGTTAAACTTTATTAATTGTAGGTTCGCATAATTGTGTAAACATTTTATTGCGGTTTTGTATTGTGAATATTCTTGTGTGTTTTAAGAATTATTGAATAGTAGGACAAAGATGACAGCAGAATTTAGGGAGTCGGAGGATCAGAAGATATTGCTAGAGAGACTGTGGGAGATGAATGTAAAACCGATATTTGATGAGACTTGGATTTGAGTATCTTTATATGATGCTCTTGAAAATTTTTTTACCAAGCACAGAATGATGTGACGGGATGGTCGTGCAGACTGGAGGATCTCTTGTCCAAGACAGTCGAGAAAATATTTGTGAAAATACATGATGAAGTGAATAACAGGTTGAGGAGTATGCTATGGAAAGGTATGAGGTTTGATTTGAAAAATGTAAGTGGATATAAATTCGAACAAATTGAGGATGTTGATGAACTTAAAATTGAACTGAAAAAGATTGAGCTTGAACATTCGGTAAGAAAGTCTGACACATTTAAGTCATCCCTTGAAGTCCAACAGAGAGGGAATTGAGAAATCCTGTATTCATTAATTAGTAATTTGATAGATGTACAAAGTCATTGAAGTGTATTTCAATAGAACAAACAGATGCCAGTTTATGGATACTACCACACATGTCCATGGTCACCGAATACAGTCTATACCCCACCTGCTAGATTCAGAAGAAGAAGAAATGGACGACCTGCAAAGTTCCATTCGTCACAAAGGAGACACAGAGCGGCATACAACAGGTGTGTTGGTCCACAGAATGTTGTAGAAAGTGATTATCCACATCAAAATCCCAGGAACAGCCACGACATGACCAGGGTAACAAAGGCCAAGAACCATTCCAGGTATTTTTGCTATCGTCGCAATCAAGAAGGGCATCACCAGTAGGATTGCAATGTTCGTTCACTTAAACCAAAATTGGTCCTCATGAAAAGGTGCATGATGGGCCTTAATTAACAAACAAAACGCCTTAAAGATGAAATTATAGGGCATGAGAACGTATCAGATTTAAACGTTAATGCCATTTCTACTTAAGTATTGATTAACACTGGCAGTTGCGCTTCGTCAACGAGTTACAACTTTTACCAACAAAATTCAAGCAATTTAGAAAGTCAACCACTTGATTTTATTTTGAAAGGTAAATGTGTAAATGAAGAAGAGCTTCCATATTTTGGATTTGTTGAATGTAACATCAGTATTGGTGGTATTCCAAAATTTGAAAAACTGTCTGGGATATTTGTTATTGTAAACCACAGAGAATATCATAAAAATATACCTATTTTGATTGGTACGAACATTTTGAATTATTTTATGGATTATTGCTTAAACTCACATGTATCAAAAAATTTACAAAAAGCTGAACTGGATTTGTCATGGTATTAAGTTTTAAGAAGTATTAGAGAAAAAGAATTGAATAAAAATAAAAAAATAGATTAAATCTTGTGAATTCGGCAGAGACTAGCATTGTGGTTATCAAACCGAATGCTACTTTTACCACCAGAAGATACATTGACAATGAAATCGATCATGTTTCTACGTGTGCTATCACAAAGTCTACAAAATGATCAACTGTTTCTTCTGATTTAGATATCACACTAGTTTTAATAAGCTTTAGTACTAAAAGCAGGAAATTGATTGAAATTCAAGTTTCTAACGTTATACACAGAGCCATTGCAGTTTCACCAAAATTCATTATTTGTGATTTGTAGCCAGTCAAGGTGGAATACATAGAAACAAAGATGAAAGACAAAACAAGTGTCATGGATCAGGTAAATATTGGAAATGGGGAGATCACTAAATACAGCTGTTAGTATTGAACAGTCTTGTTAAAAGTTACGATGATATTGGACGTAACACTGAAATTAAACACGAAGTACATTTAATAGAAGAAAGACCATTCAAACAGTTATATCGACATATACCACAAGCGATGATTGATGAAGTTCGCCAGCATTTGGAACTTTTATCGGCAGGGATAATCAGACATTTACATTCTAAGTATGCTTCTATTTTTTTTAGTTAGGAGAAAGACAGGGGCTATTCGAATGTGCGTAGACTACAGATTAATAAACTCACGAACATACAAAGATCAGTACGCGTTACCAAGAATTGAAGATTTAATGGAAGCAATGAAAGGTTATAACAATTTAATAGAATTATGGACATGAAATCGGGATATCACCATTTAGAAGTTATTGAAGAACACAAAGAACGGACATCATTTACATTGGGACCTCTTGGATTCTTTAAATACAATCGTCTTCCGGTTGGTTTGAATAATAGTTTGAATACGTACGAAAGATGTATGGAGTATAATTTAGGTGATTTGAACATGAACATATGATGAATCTTTTTGGATGACCTCAAAGTATTCTTATACAATTTCTAAGAACATTTTGAACGTCTAGAGTTGGTTTTCAACATATGAAAGAAACCAGCACACACGCAGTGAAAGCCACATTTTCATCAAACACTTCTACCATGATTGATACCATAGCGTAAGGAGAAGACATTGGCATTATTTAAGCTACAGATGCAGCTACATTAGGAACACGGATTGATTTAAGAGAATTGAGGAAAGCTCAGGGAGAAGATCCCATATTGTCAGTCTGGTTCAAAAGTTTGTATGAGCATACAAAACCTAGGAGAAAAGCAACCAATTTGACAAGACACTCACTATTATGGCTGAGATTTTCAAATATTTTAAGATGATACGAGGAGTTATGTACAGAAAGATAGAGGATAAGGAGAAGAAGAAATATTAGTTGGTTTTACCAGATAAATACATTGTTGATGCACTGAATGGTTGCCATAATCTAGTAGACTATCCTGGCAAGGTAAGGATCCTTATTCTATTAAGAGAGAGCTTCTTTTGCCCAGGTTTGGTGACAGATGAAGAAAAATGGGTAGATAAATGTGTAAGATGTGTGATCAGAAAAAGTGGTTGTATTAAGTCAACATTAGTCAACATCACTAGTAGTTATCCACTTAAACTAGTATGTAAGGATTTTCTGAAAATCGAACCATCTAAAGGAGGAATTTGTAACATATTATTAATAATAGATCATTTTAGGAGATTTGCTCAAGCATAACCTTCAAAAATTAAAACTGCTAATACTACAGCCGATATTTTCTACAATTACTTTTGAAATATGGATTCCCAACAAAAATGTTGACTGACCAGGGCAAGAATTTTGGAAGTGATATAATAAAGGAACTATGTAAAATTTCAGGAATTGAAATGGTTAGGATTACACCATATAATTCAAAATTTGACGGTATGGCTGAGAGATTGAATAAGAATTTGATATCAATGCTAGGAACTTTGAAAAATCATCAAAAACAAGATTGGAAAAAGTATGTTAAACCTATGGCATATGCATACACTGCAATTCCATATGAAAAAACGAGCATATCGACATTTGAACTAATGTTTGGCAGGAAACCTCGGTTACCGGTAGATTTATTGTTTAGAGTTATCACAGAGATTTTACTCATAACAGAGTATATTTCAGATGATTTGAAGGGAAGAGTAAAGCACATCAATGAAGTTGCAAAGAAAATGGCGGACAAATCGAGAGAAAAACAGAAGAAAAAAAAATATGATAAGAAACTGAAGATGAGATCAAATGAATGGCAGAAGAAGGGTAAAGATTTGGTCAGGTAATAAAGTTTGAAGGACCTCACAAGTTAGCTGTTAAATTTGAGGAGAAAATTTATGAAGTGATTAACCAGCAAAACACTGACAAACCAGTGTAGGAAGTTAAAGCCTAGAATGGAACATCAAGAGTATTAAACAGGAATCATCTTTTACCAAAAGAGACATAATAGGAATACGAAATATACTGTTTCCAATGTTCGACAAGAAGAAAAGCCGGCAAGAAGAAGAAAGAGAAGTAATAATAAAGAAAATAATTATAGTGAAATAAGAAGGAATTCATAGGAAATCCATGAATAAAGACATTGTCTTGAATGGTGATGATTGGGACGCCCATGTCACTGACAGGGTTCTGGGAGTAGAGACTCAAGGGGAACATCAGGCACGAATAGAGGATGAAGATGAAGAAGACAATGAAGTTGTTAATGAAATGAAGAAAAAAACAGAAGCTGATAATGATCCTTATCAAATCATCGAAGGTAGAGAGGTCAGAAAGATTATCTGGTGTAGATGAAAGAGATCATTTACCAGAAGGAGAACATGTGGAAGAGGAATCAAGAGAACCCACCGACAGACAGGAAAACATAGAGTTAAGACGATCAACAAGAGACAGAAGACATACAGATTTTTACTCGTCTCACGACTTGGGAAAATAGTTTATTTCGATTTGATGTGAAAATGGATATATAGTCAATGCATATGATTTAACCATTTAAAAAAAATGAAGGTATTATAATTATATGTGTAGATGGCATTATTATGTTAAGTTATAATTTGATGCACACACATATATGCCATGTTTTTATTCCTAAGTATTTCAGTATAACTTGGAGGACAGTTTGTAATATTACTAGAGTTAATCTTATATTTATGTTTTGTAATATTGACAGATATTTATTATGCATAAAGAATTAATAATTTCTTTAGCAATATGCACCAGATATATGCATTATGTTAAACAGCAACACGGCATGCAGTGAGCAGTGTGTTGGAAAAGGAGACTTGAATGTAAATAAACGGTTTAGGCATTTGTTCCCATGTAAGTAAAGAAACTGTTATTTTATGGAATTGCTACTAGACTACTCTAAAATTGTTATGTTTCTGGTGTATCAATTAATAAGAATGCATTTTATAAACAATATATATATATCGACTGTAAAGTGATAAGGAAGCCACAAGCCGGAGCGTACCGTTTTCGTAAATTGTGTATAGGAAAAATTGTGTTTTATAGTTTTAACTAGGTAATACTATATTCTTTGTAAGTCATGTGAACATGTTATAAGCACGCCACAGGGTATCTATTTACAGACCCAGAGCTTTGACGAATAGAGCGTTGCTAAAACAGTCTAGCTAGTAGTATTTTTGTGTATATCAAATGAATAAACACATTAAATGTGAAGGGGTAGCAGCTAGGACAAAAAGTAACGATATCCTAAATTGGTTAAAATCTCAAAAATATTCAATATGCCTGTTACAGGAAATACGTAACTCCAATACTGACAATAAAAGTAAGTGTGGGGGAATGTGGGACGGGGAATATTTCTTTAGTGGAGGTAGTTCAAACAGCAAGGGGATTAGTATTTTATTAAGTACTAAGTTATCATATAATGTCATAGAGTATTAGGAAATAATAACAGGGCTTTCACAACTATAACAGCTGCTGGAAGAAAATTCAAATAAAACAGTTTTCATTGGTGGTGATTTTAGTACAATTCTCGGTTTTAAATACGATAAACTAAATGGTTGTCAAAACACAAATATGAATGTTCACATGAACCAAAACATATATGAATGTTTACGATTTAGAAGACAGTTGGCGTGTCTTTGAACCTTACAAGAAATGTGTAAATGGCACTCAAACAAAAAGTTGTGGATAATTTTTGGCATCGTCAGAGCTATCGAATATCACATTAACCTACTTTCAAATCAGATCGTTCAATTTTAACAATAACCTTTAAAGGAAGTTCTAGATAACCGTGGACCGGGCTATTTCAAATTCAACACCTCATTAACAGATGATTTGTTTGTAAGTTAAATTCGGCAATCAATCACCGTAATTGTAGAATGTAAAAGAAGTTAGAACCCTTATACACTTTGAGAAGTTATAGAAGGAAGAATCACGGACGATTCTATAAAATCTTCATTTTGTAAAACAAATGATACAAATAAAAGAAAACAAAAGAAAACAAAAGAAAACAAAATATACGAGATATTGAAACCGAACTTCGTTATTAACAAACAGATGGAAATCTAGACAAATTAACGAAAATGAAAATTAAGGAAGAAAAGATAGAAAGGGATATGAATACGATTGAAAGCTGATTAGATCATAGTGTCTGAAAAACACTAAATTTTTTTGCAAATATGGAAAACAAAAATCACGAAAAACATCAATCAACCAGATAAAAATTAACAGCAATATGTATCGGATAAAAATCATGTTCTAGCTCATGCAACATCATTTTATGAACCTCTTAAAATAAGGAAACAATATTTTGAATATCCGGAAATTAACAGCTTTATGCATTGATAACTGTCTTTCAAATGAAGTTCATGGACATAAAGATTTTACTGAATATGAATGTTTTATAACGCGATAGAGTCTTTAATGTTTTCATTAGAAATAGGAATTTTGACAATTGCAAAAACAGTATCATTACCCTTCTTTGGAAAAAGATAATGATAAAGATATAACAATTGGAGACCAGTTTCTCTTTAATATATTTATTATAAAATAGCTTTAAAATCAATTGCCGATAAAAAACACATTCTTACGGAATATAATGAGTTATGAACAGACAGGTTTCAGGGGTGTTCGGAGAAGTACCGTAACATTTTTTTTTTATTTGTACACAATTCTTTAAACATACTTAGCTCCATATACATTTTATTGATTTTCAGAAGCAAACTTACAAAATTAAAAATAAGACGCATTTAATTATCACAATAGCAACGTTATGTAAACGTGAGTGGGGCAACTGAATCTTTAAGCAGTTGATGAAGTTTTCTGTTGTATTAAAACAACCACTGGCAGTTCTTTTATGTCGTCGAAACGTTAGCCTCTCAACACGTTCCTGATGATGCGAAAAAGCCAATAGTCACATGGTGCTAGGTCCGGAGAGAACTGGGGATGTTGTATAGTATTAATATCTAATAATCCAGCTAGTGTTGTCTTAGAATCGACATACGTATGGATGGGTGTGTTGTCATGGTGAAGATAGAATTGCCGATAAGCCTCTTCCGAACTAGTCTTATCAAGTCAGGCGGCAGCACCTAAAAATGGCAATTTTGCGTTTTGTTCTATGCTGAACTTAGTATTAATGCTGGTTTTACATTTAGTATCTTATATCATATATCGTCTAGAATTTAATAGACATCATATTTTTCGCAGGAAATGAATAATTTGGAGTCTTCTACTAAGAACTGTTTTGTTTGGTTTCGGGGTTTTAAAGACAAACCCACACTTCATCAGCAGTGATGATGGATTCTAGGAATCTTTTACCACGGCTTCTGTATTTATTTTCCAGAAACGTGTTACTGTCAGCAATTCGTTGTTGCTTCTGCTCGAATGTGCGAACACGTGGAATCCAGCTAGCACAAACCTTTCTCATGCCTAGCTGCATTGTGATTATATCATGCACTGATGCAGTCCCAAGTCCAATTTTCAATGCGGTATCCCAAACAGGTAATCTGGTCAGTTCTTAGTAACGTCACAATCTCATCTGTTCTTCCTTTCGCTGAGTATAAAGACCAATCCTTGGATCATATGCTGCGTCACGCGTAGGGTTTTTCCTGAAAGTGTTGAACATAGATCCGAGTCCTAGACGTAGCCGTATCGCCATACGTATTTTGGATCAAACATAATATCGTGTGTCTGCTTTTACATCAATACGTTACCTTTGACGGAATATCGTTGCTCTGGATTCATTTATCATGAAGCCACTTATTGCGTCTATTTGTTTACCGTGCAGAACGGAGATGACGCAGTGGGCGTCATTTGGTTTACCAGAATAACGTTAACAGACCTGCCGAAGAGTCCTGACCCGTCGATCATTTACAGATTGGTCATATCTGGGCAGCAACGGCACACCTCGTCTACGCTAGACAAGAAAGCCCTCTAGCTTTTCTGAACCATTGCGCGATCCTATCCAAAACCACAATCCAACTCTGGTAACCCATCATAGCACCCTTGTACTTTCTATTTTAAAGTAACCGAGAAAATGCTTCTGCGTCCATAATATCGGCCACCACGTCCCATATCTATTGAACCCGCCAAGTCATCTCACCTCTGTACTAGCGCAATGCACTTGTTGATACTTTCGTACCAGTTGTATTTGGCTGGATTTTACTGGGCTCATCCATGCAAACCATAAGCCAAGCTTGTTTATCCAGCATACTCTAACACACCCTGTTGATAACCTGAACATTCATAACATTTTAGGCAAGGGCCGTAGGGCCTCCAAGGGTTTGTGCAAGCTCAGTAATATCAAAACGTCCCTCACAAATTGGAGTGCGAATACGGCCATTGTACTTCAAAGCAAAACGTAATAGTCAGCTGTTTTGCCTGAAGGCAACAGCAGAGAACACACAAACATTCTGCGTCTGTTTTCGCATGTCGATTGAACTTTATACTAAACGCACCCCAATTTCCCTCCCCATCCTGAACTCCGGATTCGGGTAGGGACCAAGTTAATGTTTGATGCCTACTATTACATTTCAAAGTCAAAGTAGCATTGACATAAGGGTTGCTGTTACTATGGACAGTTCAATTCGCTCTAAACTATGATGTTGATCGATGTTGACAGACTAGTTACAATCGACTATTACATCCAAGTTACCAAACGACAACGCTTCCGACTGAGTATTTAAATTAATTTGATAAAAAACAATCCAAGCCAATATCGAAGGTGTAACGGTCCACTGTATGCGGCGGATGTGTGTTCATAGTGAAACGGTCCACTGTAGGCGGCGGATGTGCGTTCATAATAACATTCCGTTTAAAACGAAAGTACCTCCATAGTACGTACGATAACTTTATTGATATAATGCAAATTAGCAAAGCCCGGCCTCTGTGTGAATAGACAATTTAGTGTTTATAAAGACCAGTGGACCCCTCCAGCGTCGAGCATGCTTTTCTCTGAAGGGATCTGTTGGTGTTTTGTTGACGTCGCACGTTACAAATGGTAGCAGCTGTGGGATGTTGACAACTGCATAATCGGAGTTGCCTTACCCATGAGATTCCCAGGTCAAGACTCGGGACGAGTCTTCTTTGAGGGGAAAGTAATGTAACGGTCCGCTGTAGGCGGCGGATGTGCTTTCATAGTGTAACGGTCCGAAGTAGGCGGCGGATGTGCTTTCATAGTGTAACGGTCCGAAGTAGGCGGCGGATGTGCTTTCATAGTGTAACGGTCCGAAGTAGGCGGCGGATGTGCTTTCATAGTGTAACGGTCCGAAGTAGGCGGCGGATGTGCTTTCATAGTGTAACGGTCCGAAGTAGGCGGCGGATGTGCGTTCATAATAACATTCCGTTATAAACGGAAGTACGTTCATAGTACGTATGTTAATTTGGTTGATAATATACAAATGAGCAAAGACCGGTCTCTGTGTGAATAGAGAATTTAGTGTATATAAAGACCAGTGGACCCCTTCAGGACCGAGCATGCTTTTTTCTGAAGGGATCTGTTGTTGTTTCTTTGGCGTCGCACGTTACAAAGGTTAAAAATAAGAACGATGAAACAAAATGGCAGCAAATTTTAATAGAAAGCTTTTACAGGCCAGAACAAAAATCAGAAAAAAATGCAAAATATATGACAAATGACAATTTCATTGGTAAAAAAGTCAATAGAGCAATATTCGATATTAAAAGATATAATTTATCTCTCACGTTGGCGAATTAATCATACTATGCACTGCCGTGTCGATGTATGTTTGGCACCTGAATTCGTTACAAAAACAACAAAATATCCTTTGATATTTAGAACAGGAGCCTAACTTTTTCCATGTTTACTTAAATTTAATAATAATAAGTAATTACCGGTCTAAAAGGGGCACTAGCCAATATGCATATTATATGTATAAATCATTTGCAGACGCAATGCTTCTTTGTCATACAAGCTATCAGTCAAAGTGTAAATTTCTTACTCAGTCAAATAGCGGTGAGAAAAAACAACAATCAATTGTAATTCATTAGTTACAATTTTACATCAAGCTTAATATAAGTTTATGTTTACATTTGACAGAAATAGTTGCTGAATCTTAATGAATAGCCTGATGTTCATTGATGTGCATGCATATTGGTAGCGATACTCAGGAAATTGTGTAATTCAATAAAAATAGTCCATATACTCTTGACTAATGTTCACAACGTGTTCAGAATTCCCTTGTTTCCCAGTTATGTTTTCTAAAAGCTGAAGTTTTGAACTGTTTATTGTATGTACAATAAATGCACACCAATATGGAGAAAAGCTCTTGATTCCAAGAACAACATTTTACTGGAGTAGCAGCCTGTTTACAAGGTTATATAAAACAACAATACTGCATATGTACACAAGTTAATGGCGGAGTTTGATTTCCTCTCATTCTATTGAATAGGGCTTACTATTGTACATGAATTGTACACATTGGAAAATAGATCAGACTTAACGTGAACATTAATTACGTACTTAACGCTTGTAAATCATGTCCTCGTTGATTGTAAACGCTTACAGCGGCAGCAAGTGGTAATGGTATGGCGCAGCAAGCCCATGGTCAAGAATCTGCGCAAACAATGATCACCGACTTAGAAACTATATGGGATGGAGGTTTTACCTAATATATTTCTTTGTAACTTAGATAAGTTTAATTATTCACCTCGAAACCAGTAAAATGACCACTAAATACACGATAAAACAAAAACAAATGTCACAAATGCTCATTCTCGACTGGACAATCACAGCTTAGCCATGAACAAATCACACGCGCTATATTATTGACGTTCGATACTAATGGTTATTCTAAAAGCTTTCCCACAGTTTTAATACAATATCCTGCCTGGGACAAAAAGTAGAATTTCAATAAAGATTCCATTCAAAATTCAAATCATTGAATAGATTAACCTCACACTTGTCCAAACATGCTTACAAAATTAAAACTACAAGGCTCATCAGAGCAAGCATCATCTTGAAATCAATGAAGAATAAAAAAGACTTCGTAAAGACTAATAAAGTAGTTAAAAGTACCCGACAGGCGGAAAATAATTAATCAAGACGAAGCAACAGTTCTAGCACTTGAAAGGTACGAAAAAACGATGTAAAATAAAGTAAAAAGCACATCAACTTATACAGTCGTTTAAATAACACCATACGAAAACGATTGAATCGGACCGGGGCAACATTTTTAGACCTTAAAGAGTACGAGAAAGTAGTCGAAAGACAATCATCTGGCATAGCTTGCCTTACACGGTTTAAAACATGTCTTAGATTTTGACACCATGTGCCCCACTTTTACAAGCGGTCAAAATTTCATCAAGTGGTACATCATGACCAAGTTTGAACATAATCCGATCAATCATTTTCATTCCAGACAAAAAATCTATTTTTTGACATAGTGGTCTAATATTTGATTATATGTGACCCAGTTTTAAATAAGTCCAATATTTCAACATTCTAATTAAGTTTTCATGAATATTTGACCATGTATATTGCCTCAAGTATGTTCCAAAGATTCTTCTTAGATTTGACCTCGTGACCTAGTTTTTTACCCCATATGACCCACCTTTTTAAGTGTTCCTTATTTAATCAAGGGGTACATCATGACCAATTTGGAATATAACTTGACCAATCATTACTATAATATGGTTCCGGACAAGATTTTTCTTAGATTTGACCAAGTGACTTACTTTTTGATCACATATGGCCCAGTTTTATTTACGGCCAAGAGTTCAATGAAAACATTCTGATTAAGTTTCATGTATATTTGACTATGTATAATGCCTCTAGTATGTTACAAATATTTTTCTAAGATTTGACCTAGTGACCTAGTTTTTGACCCTATGTGACCCACTTTTACAATTGGTCGAGATTTTTTCCAGAGGAACATCCTGACCAAGTTTGAACATTTTCTGATAAATTACGGACGGACGGACGAAAAACGCCGAAACATAATCCCCCTCCCGAAACCTTCGATTCGGCGGGGGATAACAAAAGAAAACTTGATTTAAACAATAAAAACTATAAAGGCTGTTTATTAATCTTCAAATTGAAAGTTCTTTCTACGTCCCGAGAATGTTAAGATATAATCAATACAAATGAGAATCGACCGACGTTTATACAATTTACATGTCTTCATCCACGCATACCCATCGGAGGCCAAGGCTGCACCAAGCACCAAGGCCAAGTTCAAATATCCTTATACTTGGCGCATATTTATTATGCCTTGTGGTGGCGATGTTTGCGAATGCCCCAGTGCCATTCAGACTGGTGTTAAATAGAATGACAAAAACCTGCCACCTCTTGAACAAGGGGATTTCTCCGTGGCTGAACTGCAGATTTCGCCACAATTGTTCTTCCTGTGGCCAATCAGAGACGGTGTGCATAACGTATAAACGCGATTCCCCGCGTGTGCGGCCTGTGACCACGCCCCCACAATTCAATATTACTCGCCAGCTTTTTCGGGGATGCCAACCCTTCAAAGGATCTTTCACTAACAATGTCCGGAGTGCAAACCCACGCCCTTTCTAATACAAATATTGACTCTTTATCAACTAAGAACATATTGAATTATGTATGATTAATAAATTAACAGGCTTATTGCTACTATCTAGGTATGTTGTATCCCCTTATTTTCCACTGAGTGCTATGCGACTCACTACCAAAGCATGCTTGGAACTACACACGAGATAATTGTATTGTGGGGCTTTGGTGGTGTCATTGTGGACTCTTTCTGCAGGACCATGGAGACTGATATCCTATTGTACAAACCAGATAATCGTTCTGCGTTTCGGCGGAAGGGACTGTTTACTTATAGAGAGAAATATGATACTTGATATACTTAAGAACCGCGTTAAAAGGGACAGTATTCACTTCAGGGAACATACTAAACCGGTTATTACGGCTAAAACCGTGGAATATGACGACATTACAAATTAAAATATGTATCCGAATAAACTGCTACTGATGTAGCTGGGTCCGGTCGACGGGGGCGCACTGCACACTTACTATCGATGTCGACGTCGGCACACCGGGCTTTTTCGCGTCCATCTATCAGCAGTGCTGTAAAATGTAAAGTTATTACATCCTATGTGAGTAGGTATAGGTTGTATTTGGTTGCGGGTACTGGCTAACCGGCCAGATATGTTTTCAAGCCTGTTTGTGTGTTCGGTGTACGAACGAATGCATGCAGGTGCCGAAGGTTCTGTTCTTGGCAAGAAATGAGGCTCGCTTGTGTTCAATGTATGTCCCTAGGCTTGAATGTGACAACATGTTGTGTTTCTTATTCAACATATCTGTCAAATAAAAATCATCAAGCTATTGTAAGCAATCAGTGACTGCTTTGCTGATAACCAACGATTAACATTGAACTGGAATTTTTGTATTACAGAATACATTTTTAAATAAGAGTACCGAAAGCGGACGCCAACGAACATCTTCTTTCAGTTTACTCAAAACTTGCAATAGCCGGTGCTCATAATGAAAGTAGATGAATCCTTATTTAATTATACTGTATCACCGTGTTGAGTCCGATCTGGTCCGATGTTTTTAAACCGTCAAGGGATCGTCCAGTCAATTTCACCAGGACCACCCTTGGTGGTCTTCATTAATCCGGGATGTTCGTTGTTGGATCTGGCGTTGGTGTGACTGTAGCTAAGCATTAAATGAGTTTAAGTTAACACTTGGCTAAATCCGAACAATGTTCATAAACTATATCAACTAAAGGATAAGACAGTTAATGTTATAAACATTGTCTCGGTTAAAGGACATTGAAATGGCGATAATAAATTACCACTTTAATCATAGAAGGCTTGTCTTTGAGGATTTCAATCATTGGAGTTGTAAATACCAGTCATTCGTTTATGGCGGTAATTGAAATCGTTTTAATGTGCTAGATTTGAAAATGATGTGTCAACACATTAGAAAACATGAAAGTTTTAGTCAAAACTTCTTCCTTTGGTATCAAATCATTGAAATATAAACAAAAGCAAGACGTATTCGATGTAAATCAAGCCCTATGATGTTCCCTACAAATGGTAAGACGACAAAAAAAAAATCGCCACATACAGCCGCGAACGAGCATGACGGAAATCTCTAAAAACGTCCCAAATGAATCAACATATTGTATCATTAAATGTTTGTCTAGGACGTTTCGTACAGGATGTACAAAAAACAGCTATTGCATAACACCCAATGCGCTCATAAAGCAAAAAGTGTTTTTACTGATTTATTTACTTTGACACGACAATAAATGGTTCCTCTAAAATCTCTCATTCGTGGTTGTTCACTTAAGACTTAAACGATACAATCGCCTTATGAGGCGCTGGTTGAGCAACATTTTAAAGCACAAATGTGCTTACTACGTTTGTGGTCAAATCCAGATGTGTTGGCAGAAATCGAAAGTTCTTTGAGTCGAGATGGAAAACAAATGGCTTTGTCGCTCTTACAAGTTGTATACAATCGCACTGAACACACATTAATCGGCTTACCTACCAATTAAGCAATTATCTGGCGTAATGTTTCAATGACCTAATTACCTTATTACGTTCGAGGTGAGACATTAAGTACTCAGCCTGTCGACGTGAACAAAACTTTGCTTGTCTCGGAAATGCCTTCAATTGCGAATAAGTCTGATCTAAATTCAATTACGAAAGCCCATCGATCGCGAAAATAAAACGATCCAAAGTCAATTAATTACCAGTACGGACTCCATCCACTCGCGATCAAAACTTGGCAAGCGGGTCGACCATCTCATTTTGCACTCATCGAAAATGACTTAGTCAAACTAAAATGTTAATAGGGTCTGATGTTATAGCAATAAGTCGAGTGTCAGCTATATCTTAAATTGTATCACGTACTTGTGTAACAGCATAATAATATATCAAATAAATGTAAAAGTAGCAAAAAGTCAATAATTATTTCAGTTACAATTATCTATATGAATAAATTTAGTTCAGTCCATTTTAAACACATGGCTTTCACCATGATAAGGTAACCTCCGGGGAACCTTGCTGCGTTCAGGTATCGCCTTGTGTCTCAGTGAACAATTCTGTTAAAAAAAACGATTATTGGATACAGTTTATTTTAATGTTCATAGTAAGCTAAGCTGTATATTATTCAATATTTACAAAAGCGCCAATCAATGTAATTTTATGAAGTATGACACATTTTAATAAAAATGATATTACAATTATGTAGTTAATCACTTAAAATAAGCATTTATAATAATAAGTAATTATAGCATAGTAAATATAACCTTTTAACGATACAGTCAAGTGACATTGACAGTAAACATTGTGAAGTAAGTTTAACCTTTTTGTGTATGTACAAAAAACTTATATTGTATCCACAAGAAAAACATTATTCTTGGCTCAGCATGTACATTAGAAGTTTGTCAAAATATAGCAGGTTTTTTTTAAAAAATACTGCTTATCCAAACATGTAAGGTCGATACACAATTATAACTATGAATGAAAACAATCTTATTATTGTTTTCCCTTTATGCAATACATACCTCGTCGATATATTGGTGGATTATCATTGATTCACTCATTTGGAACGCAAATGACATTGTCTAATCGTCACATTGTCTTATGAAATGAGATTATCATGATTTAGAGTAAAGTACACACTTAAAGCATTGTTTGCAATCGCATTATTTTATCTCTTTAGGCAATTCATACTTCGTTGATATATTGCTTGCTTATTATTCGATATTTCACTGGGAAAGTAAATGACATTGTAAATTGCCACAATTTACACATTGTCTTATGGCTGTTTACATTTAAAGCACTGTCTGCACCGGATTCTTCAGCACAGTATTTTTGTATATGGGATCATCTGCAAACAAGTAAAAAAGATTCAGAACATGATGTCAAGTGTGGCTTCTCACACAATTCATAATAAAGCTATTATTAGTGTTGAGATTGAGGTTTAAAAGCCAAATAATAAAAATATCAAATTTAACGTACAAAGTAAAAGATACATTCCATTGTGATTTTCTTTAATAGATCGTCTTCATTAAGTCTTAAGAATTTGTTGTTAATGATTATGTTATTGTGATATCATTTTTGTTTCTTCATACTTTGATGGGTTAAACAATTAACCACCGTCTAATCACACATGCAGTTTAGTTTATACCTTTCTTTACATTTTCGTAGTATACATGTGGCTTTGACTTTGACTCCTCCAAGGACGTATACACGTGCGAGTTATCGGATCTGAAATATAACGTTAACATTATTTTCCCACAACGCGATGGTTTTTGTTCTTTCTTTAGGTTTACCAAAACAAAATAAACAGTAAAAGGACATTTACAAAGACATGAACCAAACAAATACACAGATACTTATTAAAACACAAATATTCTTAAATCGGTTTGATTCAAAACAATAGATTTATCCTTATTCACTGTTATTTTACGTTGTTATACGTTGGTATTATATATTTGAATGCAAACCCTTCTAAATGAAACACTGTTTTATAGACAGCAATAAACACATGTACTGGGAAATAACACCTTGCACTTTAGTACGTTTAAAATGCGCTTGGTATGTTATTTAAGAAATATATTTACCTAACTGTATGGCATTATATAGTTTTTTACTCAATTGCGCCGAAATAAACATATCTATATTCCTAAATAAGTGAAAGTTAAAACCCTTTGAAAACAATTTTATGTTGTAGTGTATATGTATCATTTTATTTACTTAGGATGTTTAAGACGAGATATCAGCAGTCAATTGTGTAAAATATGGCAAATTCTCTGAGCTGGTCAAAGTAAGACAAATTTATTGATTGCAAAACAGAAATAAAATAATTTCTACCTACCAGATAAGAATTTCGATGTAAAATATAGCTAAATATGTAGACAACTAATCAAAGTTTAACATTTGGCTTCTGGTTATTCGATTTCACAGATGTTATCTATATACTTGATACATGCATTGTGTTTATGCTTTTATCTTACCCGCTGTCACCAGTTTCTGAAAGGTAATAGAAAGTTAAACAATAAAAACATTCATACATATATATCAGTGATTAAGAATACTTGCAAAATCAATACATATTTCATAATGTTTTTTGTTTTTTTAAAAAAAAAACGTGAATAATCAAAATGTCTAGACCCAGTTTCGTTAACGGAAATATGGCATATAGTTATATACACATGAACAAAGATGACATACAAAATTATTATCATGATCAACGTCTACATTAAAACGGAGCATATGTGCTATACGCTTTTGGCGCTATGCCACAAACGATGTGATTACTATAACAGTTCCTGTTCACGACAGAACCCATCCAATATGATTGTTGTCATCAAATTATGAAAAATGTTAAATTACCAAATTAAGTTGAATTGCTTACTTAGATCATCGTAAGCCGATGTTTTCGTTGTCATGGACACGACCTCGTACGTCTTGGCTGCATTACATCCGGGGTTGTCTTTTCCGGATCTATAACATGAAAAATACTCTTGATCGTTGTTCATGGTGTATTTTAATTATCAAAACAGTACAGAAATGGTTCGAGATAATTCATTGGTGCGAAAATTCGGTTTTGTTAAAAAAACCCATAAAAGAACGAGTTCTTTTCATTTGAAAACTCACATGCCAAACATACTTGAGGATGTAATATATGTTAACATATCTTTAATTTTGTACTTATTTCTGAATTTGTCCGAACAAATGTGTGAATAATATTTTTTAACAACATTTCATACAGTTTTCAAGTTTCAACACCTCTTGCTCAACTAAACAGTTGAGGTTCGAATAACTTTATTGATAAGATTTCTATTGATTACAATTCCTGAAACCTTAATTAAGCCAATTAAACATTACTTATAATTGTAAGAAATGCAAATTTAAAACACATGGTCATGCCATGCAAAACATAAACAGATATAGCAAAATAGTTCACTGGCAATACATGCTTAAGAAGAAAATTTGGGAAAGTCTGTCTTCAAACACATTGCAAACACTTACATGGAATGCTCGGAAGGACCTCCTGAAGTAAATAATTTGGTAAAAACAACAATTAAAATTGAACATGAACTAAAGAAGACTAAAAATGAAATCAACACTTTAATCAAGTCAATTTAAAATAAAATAAAACAACCAAGTGTATTGAATAAAAAGATCCATTTAAAATGTTATATATTTCAACATTAAATTCCGATACACGCCATGAAGTATATACAGCGCTTCGGATAAACACTCCGATTCAAAGGTGAAAGGGAAACTAAGAAATTGCAAGACGAATGCGTTTACTCTTCATTGATTTGCTTAAAACCTTGATGCATCTTAATGTTACAAATATCCGTGTATTATCTAATGTTTCATATTTTTATAAAAGTTTAATTTTAAAAATAAGAATCAAAATAAATGTTAGAGCTATATATTGGTCTAATATGATTCCGACATTTATTAAATTTTAGTTCTGGCAAGACTCATAACTTCGTGTTATCAAACTAACTGTTTTAATTTTAATACTTTAAATCTCATACGTTCGACGGAAAGCAACAATAAAATCATGGTGAACAACATTAGCTATGAAGTACACGCAAGTCCTTGTAATTGGTTGTCCGTTACGCAGTTGTTAGCGCACTCGCTTCTCACCAAGGCGACCCGGGTTCGATTACCGGTTTGGGCGCATGTGCGTTTGGTATGTGGTCACCAAACCGGACAAGTGGGTTTTCTCCGGGATCTCCGGTTTCCCCAACAACACAAGACCACAATCTCCCGTAAAATCGTGCCAACGAGAGTGGTTATAATTCATTGACGGACATTTAAAAGCATTTAAGCCGATGGTCAGATAAACAAGACATCAAAAAATAAAGAACGTTAAATTTGAATAAAAGAGCAGAGATAAACATATCACTTTTTTTTGTCAAGGTAACGTTGCAATTTAGTGCGTAATTCCGCCTGAGAATGATTACGACGACAACTATTGCCACTATTGCACCAACAGTTCCGCCAACTGCCCCTCCAACAACAGGACCACTATTTGGACTAGTCTCAGTATGATCTGAAATTACAAACAATATGCTTGGATTATAAATAATAAAGGGGTTATTCAGATACACTCTTTTATTCTCAGTGTCTCTTATAAGCAAAAGCGGATACTTGTTGATGTGTAAGGTTTTGAAAATAAATAAGCATCACACACACACACACACACACACACACACACACACACACACACACACACACACACACACACACACATATATATATGATTGTATTTAAAGATGCACTCTTACTCCCAAATAAGATTTACCACAATTAATAGAAATGTTTTAATATACCAAAAAGGATGAATACATATCGAAAACAAAGATTCTTATGAAGGATACCGAGTTTAATTTGAAAGGAACGAGCAGAAAACACGATATTACTAACTTATGAGACGATAGTATATCGCACAAATCGTTTAACACTCACCAATCATTTAATATTTTTGCGTTTTCAGCTATTAAATACACGGTTACAATCTTGTTATCAGTAATTAATATTTTCCATGCATGCATTATTCAGAAATAAGTTTAAGGGTTATCAGTCAAAATTTATGTTTGTTATATATGTGTATGTATTGATTTTGAATAAGAGTGTCACTTTAATACAGAATAATGAGTGACATAATAATGACAATCGTAAAGGTTATTGGTGGTACACAGATTCTGTTGAGGAAATGGTGCTGACACATTGAGGTTATAAAAACAATAACATTTTTCAATTTAGAAGGACCAAAACAAACATTACCTAATTTTAATTTGAAGATGTAGTTTAGGTTATGCACATCAACAGAGTGAAATATTTGTTTTACTTCTCTAATATGCAATTATGGAACAGAAATGTTACTGAAAAAGATACCCGAATGACATCTTAATTCATGATCGAAAAGTAGTTTTTATTTGCTGTCAAGAAATGGTCAACACAAACCATCCTTTCATAACACATTTCTATATTTCAGGATGCTTACATACAATGCACTTAGAATCACTCACCATTAATACGTTTTAGAGTTAGAAAGGTAACGTTCACCGGTGCAGAAGAACCCTCCTCGTTTGCCGAAAAGAGTGAAACGAAGTATTCGGTTTCTGGTTTTAAATCTTCAACTATGTAATACATCGTCACTCTGTTGTCATGTTTTATAGTTTGTGGATAAAAACCGGTGCCGTCAACAAGTTTTCCATAGGAAATGTGAAAATCCTGAGGTGATCCGTTGGCAAATCCGGGAATCCAGGTTAAAACAGCACTTGTCTCGCGTAATATATCTTGAATAACGTGGAAGTCCGTTGGCGAATCCGGTTTTCCTGCAATTGAAGTGAAATGAAGCTGTTATTTGAAAGTTATCTCATTACGCGTTAAATATTTTTTTTAAATAGACAAAAATTGATAGAAATAAATCGACACATCCGAATTTAGCACTTTGTGTCTTTTTTTTACTTATTTTGGAGAAAGACTCGTTCTATAAACATATAGTTGTATGAACTTGTTGTATATTATACACAGGGTTTTATAAATGTTATGTCTATATTAACTTTAACGTAATTGGGCATAACATGCATTTGATTTGCAATAGCTCGCCCCACGATTTCATCATTCTTATATATGTATTCAGGATTTTCGTTGAAACCCTGGCATGACGAGACCTCGCTGAATTCCACATACTCGTGATGAAATTTTGTAAATATAACAACTGTTGAGGTAAAGGAAAATAATTATTTGTATGATAATCCATACAAACGTCATGTTTATATGTATTTTATTTGATATATATACATATCACAAACCAGCTGAACTGTTTTAAATTTACAATGAAGGAATCTCAGGATATGTAAGTAGGTATTTATATTCAACGTCAAATAGCATATATTATTAAATCAATATTATTAAATTGTGTAAATAATGAAAGTAATATACCGATTGGTATAAGGTGTAACCATTCGACTAGTGTATCGCCAATTCCATTAGACACTGACAACTGGTACAATCTGTAATCTTCAATCTGAACGACCAGAATCGTTAATTTACTTAAAAGACCCTCTGTGTCAATTTCAAATTTCTTCTTTTCATCCGTCAAAGGTTCACAAGAAGTGCGATTCGTACAGCGCTTCCAAACAAACTGTGAGGGCTTGGGTACAGGGTATGCGACTGTTTTGTAGACTAATGTTGCATTCTCATGTTGACGTGCGGTGAAATTAAGCTGTACCTCCACTCCAGTGGGTCGCCTCGCGGAACCTGAAAGAACAACGTAGATTTGATTATATCCAAGTAAAACATTACCGATTAACGAAATTTTTAAATAACACTGATCAACACGTTTTCTAATATATTGTCATTACTCTTGTACTGAACTCAAATATCAAAACGATCATTATTTCATTAAATATTGAAAAATGTTTTGTGTTTTCGTGTTTGTTAATTTGAATATAAAAGCTACTATTTATAAGAAAACATGGTTTCGTGTTTTACTATTTTCAAAAGTATTATAATGAGGTTAAACACAAATGTTGAAGCAATGATACAAATGAAACAAAAGGAATAAACCTAGAAGCTTCAAATGATGAAAAAGTAAGGTTGCGAAACAACTCTTGTGTGTTCTACTTGTAACTTTTTGTACAATACTACATCGAAAAATACGTTGACAAGCCTAGAAAAGGTACATAAAAGGATATATTCCTGTCTGTCTATTTATCAAGTTAAAAATCTCACCGCAAATTAAATAAACTTTGAAAAGCATCGGAACCTTTGTAAAACATTGTGTTACGTTACAAAAGAATCTAACCTAGAATATATTTTGATAAAACTGATTTAATAATTTAGTTTTAGATCATCTCATGAATTAATATGAAACAAACAAAGAAAGATAAATGTATGTATGATGTTGTTTGTCTGTGCCATTTCTCATATTTTTACACAATATAAAAGTGAAATATTTTTTCAAGTAAACGAAAACTCAGCGTTCCTTCCCTTTCCTGTGTCTAAAATCTAAAGATTAAATTTGCGAACTAACTTTAATCATGATATAACCTAATAATATTTGAATTAAAACTACCTTTCTAATACATGCTTTGGCTACGTGGGTTGGGACTCACTATTTGTCTTTCTTGGATCTAATATAGACGTAGCGTCTCCGAATGCGTGGTACAAAAAACCAATACAGTGTATGAAGTAAATAATGTATGTGTAAAATATTGATATTGAAAACCATCCCAAAACGACTTTAGTGTTTGTTATTGTTATGGTTGTTTATCAAATGGATGTCTTTTTCATAAAACTCTAAGATACTCTTTGGCAACGTTCTGTACCTTTTTGCACAACATTTGGAATTCTACTGAAGTCTTGAAATGGTTAATTCCAAGAAGTTAACGTTACTCATTAAAGAAAGAAGAAAAGTCCAGTTTGTATCATCGTTCTTATACGATATTCATATTTTCCTTATCGACCCCTTATCATTTGCAGAATCACTATTGTCCTTGTCATAGCAGTTTCAGTCAACAATGAACAGATAGGTTTTGGTCCGAGAGTTGATACCAATTAAAAGACGACCGTTTCAGACATAAGTATTAAACCCAATAAAATAAAATAATGAATTGCTTTATATTTCACTACAAATCTGCTAATAGTGTTTGAATCTATTAACATAAATACATAATACATGAAGAAGAAGAAGAAGTAAGAGTAAGCAAGAGTAGCTCAGATTTTACGGTCATAAAAACTTTCACTTGTATACAATACAGTACGCGATGTGCAGAACAATCCAGAATAAATAGAGTTGGTTCAAATGTACATACACCCGTGATTAACATACCAACTTACATTTTACAAATAACTGCATTGACGCATTATCTGCCGCTCCATACTGGTTGTGTCCTGAACACGTAAACAGTCCAGTATCCGAGCATTCAGCCTGTAGTTCATGTGAAAGCTGATGTACTCCAGGTTGTGCATATATCGTTTTACCGTCTTTCGTTAGGGCCATATTCGACCCGGGGTCACTTTCTAGGAAACATCGCATATAGTTTGATGAATGTTCATCAACTTCTACAGATGCGTGGGAAGCGTTGTTGAGTTGAAACACCAGATTTTCCGCCCCATCTAAAATAGAATTACACCTAACCAATATGATGCCCATAATATGGTGTTGTACGTCAGGTATTTGATTAACCTGGACATAATAACTACATCACGCTCTTTGATACCTTTGTTTGTGTATTATGCGTTTTAGGTGACGCTAAAGTGAACTAAATTTACATCTGTCCATGTGAAAGAAGACATTGTGTTATCAAAATGATACTATTTTTTAAAATTTGGTTCATACGACTATAAGTTTATCAAAAGTAGTTAAAATCTTTAACAATAACATAGGCCAACACTCAAAAACAGAAACAAGACAATCCCAATCAGAATATTAACACCTATTTCAAGCACATTTCCAAACAAGGCAATGTTTAAAAATCTAAGTTATTGTTTCATATACCATTTTGCGAAATATCTAGCAGAGAAGCAATGTAAAGTGAATTTTTGCAACATTTAATGCATATTATATATGCTATACAGAACTTCTTGTGCGTGATTTAAGGCATAAGTTGAATGTTTTCTTGGGGAATTAATTCACTAGGATTACTAAGCCAAGTGTATCAACTGCCATAGGGGCAACAGATAAACGGAAATTAATACCGTCGTGTTTAAGCCACAATGGTGAACATATATCAAACAAGATTGGTATAGTTAGTGATCCACAGTACTCCATGAAACTGTTTGATGGAAAATAACTAATGTTGGCTTTCCCAAATCCGTTTCATTTTCAAGATTATGATTTTACTAAAACAGGATCTCGAGTAAGTATATATGCCATGCACTGTTTCGTAATAGAAAACAACAACATTTATCAAACTCAATTCCTGCGAATCCCTTGTAAAAACAGTCACAAACAAATCTTGGTTTAATCAGGTTGGACCATAATGTCAATGACAAAATATACTCACAAAGAATATCTAGAAAAAATGTTGCAGTATCATACTGTGTGGTCGTCGCTGATGTCAACGTTGGCTGTAGAAGGCTGGACACTTTGCACGTGTAACTGGCCTCGTCACTGCGCTGCACGGTTGGAATGATCAAATTCTGTGCATTCTGTTTTACCCATGGGACGCCTGTTGCGGACCTCGTCCACTCAAAGTCAACAGTTGAAGGGTTGCCCGGTGTGAACAGACACATGTAAACAAGGTTTTCCCCGCGGACTTTACTAACATTCTGCAAATTACTCGCTGTCGGGCCATCTGAAATATTTAACGAAGATGCAGATATTAACACACATATATAGATACAATTAAACATCTCGTTCTGTTCATTAGCAGTTTAACATGTCAAGATATAACAATATTTGATATTTTACACGACCCTGAACCATCATAGATAGTCCATGATATGTTTGTTTAAATTCGCATTTATCGGTACCAAATACATGATTATTTGCTTCATTACCTCTGCTAATTGGTATTCATAATCAGCAATAGCACTTCTTCCCGATTTACCTGCTTAACATGATGATATCTGCATACTATTATCACAACTAGATAGGATTGAATCGAGTGTTCGTCATAATAAAGAATACGAAATATCACGATTACCATTGCCTTTAAAAGAATCAACCATTACAATCATTTAAATCACAATTTTAAACACTAATATAAAAGTTCTAGGGTTGATTTACAATGGTTCTTCGTTTCTCTTTTGGAAGCGAAAAGCAAGTGACGTGCAATGCACATATATAAGAGACGTTACGAAATACTCTTATTACGTGTACCCTGTAAGAAACAAATAACAGTCGATCATACTTTGAAAGTTGTTCACAAAACCTCATAAAACGCCATCTTTGTTGATCGTGCATATGTAGGTACCGTTTAAAATGCACGAGCCTGCACATATCTAAATGTTTTACAAATTTGACCTGAATCAAGTAGCGTTTCTCAACAACTCTAAAACATACCCCGAAAACAAATCGTTTTGAAGATTATATGTCCCAATTATATGCATAATATATCATGATATCAAATCTATGTGTTAAAAAACCAAACGGGTGAATAATTCCTCCAGCACTAATCAATTGTGCTGTTGCACGTTAAACAATTTACAATTAATGGTTAAAACTGGTAAATGATTAAGCGGGATAGTCTGCAGTGTTATAAATAATTTGTAAAGGCAGTATCGTAAGATTGTTGGCTGCGTATGCGAGACATTTGATTTTTATCCACACTGAGTTATTAATGCAGTACAAATATATGAAAATATTAGATCTTGTTTATACATTCCTTACAAACTGAACGATTTTTGTTACTTGAATTAATGAATAGTAAAAATATGCAATTATTTCAATCTTTTTTGGTCAGAAATTGTCTTAAACAAAACAATGTTGTTTTCCAGTTAATGAGAAATTACCGTGATGCATCCTTCAATACATAGCATTTACTATATACAGTTGAATATTCATACTAATATTATTTATATAAAATTGATATTCATAAAACAAGAACATTACAGTTTATAAATAACAACCGGTATAATTGCTTGCTACAACACATTGTGCGGTTCCTAGAAAAAACAACAAAATGTACTAAACAACATTAAAATATAGAAGGTTTGGAAATTTTGATTGACATATTGCTTTTTTAAATATGACGAACGCTCGGTAACTAGTGTTGAATATACTGAATTATACTCAAGGTTAGTTGCTTAGGTTAAAAGGATCATGAACTACAATTAGTGGATGATATGATATCATTAAACTAAAAAGAATTTCACATTACACAAGACGTCAATGTTTAGGGCAGATGACGTGTTCCCGCGAACCGTGCCCTTGTACGTCGTATGCATGTAGTTTTCCGCCATGCACGACACCGACTGGCTTGCTGTTAGACCTCCTGTTACATTTAAGATTCCTGCCCGTGAAGAAGGGTGGCTTGACCATGTGTACGTAGACGGAGGAGAGCTTTCCGCCGTGCAAGACAACCAGAAGTCTTCGCTGGTTAATACCTTCAGTTCTTCTACTATACTCAAGGATCCAGTTATACCATAATGGTATCGTAATGTAACACCATGTGGTGGTCCTAAAGACAAAACGTAGTCATTAATAAAATACGTATCGAGCAAACGTCGTATATAGGAATGAACAGACATAGTTTTGTTGAGGGAGTTAAAGAATATAATTTAATAAAACTGTTGAACTTATACATATATTGTTAGTTATAAATAATAAATTTTCTTAAAATGAAGTAAGGCATACGTACGCCAAACATTTATATGCAAAGTGGAACTATTGCTTCTATTAATAGGACTCCCGTTTGTTTCCGTCATTGTGTTGAACGCCGTGCACAGGACGGTGGTGTTAACATTGAAGCTGCTAAGTGACAGCAGCTGGTTGTTGGTCTGTGATCCAGACCAGGTGTAGGTATGGGGAGCCGGGTTGGCGTCGGCTTCACATGCCACTGAAGCTCCGTCTCCACGGATAATGTCAATGTTGTTGTCGGTAATGACTGAGCCAGTGTTAGATCCGTATGTGAATGACGGCAGACGAGGTGGATCTGAGAAACAAACGATCCTTTTCCAATTTATAATAATATTGATTGATAGATAGAACGTCGGAACGATTTCCGAACTATATCTGGTGTACTTTTAAATGAAACAAATGGACATTATTATAGAATAAAGTGTGAACTGCAACAATAGAACATATGCTGAAAATCGACGAAAATCAGTTGAAATAATACTATACTTTTTGACGTATTTGATATATTGATATCTGTTTGACGCAAAACATGATTGTTCTCTTAGCAAATACATTCATTTTTTTAAGTGACTATTTGATTGCTCGATTACGTCTGTCCGTCGCAGTTTCTGTCCTTTCAATAATTGCATGATGCATTGAACGATTTTAAACTAATCCTACCACAAGAGCTTACCATATCAATATTTATATGAAAAGTACAGACACAAGTAAAGTAGTCGAAAGTTTTACATAAACCAACAATTTAAATTAAGGTTAACGTCGGGGCCTCGACGTTACACTGACTAATTATATCAGTCATATGTCTCCGGTCCGGATAGACAAATCCGAGCCGAGGGCACCTGTGTTACCAACAAAACGGGCATTGCTTTGTAACCGACTACACAATGTGCACGAGCCTCGGATTTTTCTATCCTGACCGGACACACGTACTTGATATTTTGTGATAAAATTTACATTTCACCAAAAAGCGCGTGCGATGAAGTTTATTGACACAATGACGCACAGTATTTTATTCACTGCATACATCAACACGTTTCTTCAATATAACGTCTTTTAAGGGTTATTTTGTTTAGATTTGAAGCTATATGCTTGGTAAGGTTTAAATTTATAGAAATCATCTATTCAAATATCATAAAAATGCTTACATAAAGTGTATTATAAAATAAATAAAAAGTATAGCAACACAACGCCTGACTTATCTAGCTAGGTAGAGTTTTTTAGTATGGCTGAATTATTCAGAATTGTTTATTCGGTGTGCTAGAAATAGAGGTCCGCGTTACATCAAAGTTGGATTTGACTTAGTCACAACGTTTACGTGTTCATATTGTTTTATTTCGTCCCGTGAATTTCATATACTGACACAATTTTCTTAACTCGTCCGATAGTCACAGTCATTTGATAGAAATGAACTCAAGGTTCATTTTTCAATTATTTATTTTTCTTCAGATTTATCAAAGGTTACGCATACCAACGATCTAGGATAAGGTAGCAATGCATTTCTGCAGTTTGAAATTTGCAAAAAATCTCGAAAGGCCTTAGTTTTGATTTGATCGAAAAGTGTTGTTTACGTAAAACATGTAAAGAAAAGTACCCAAAAGAAAAGTTGCAACAAAACCATGCAGCGTACATGCAGATTACCCTCTAATCTTTAAAAAGGAACCGAAATTCTGACCTTGGCATGCTTTTAATTGACGAAATTTGTTCAAGTTTCGAGTGTAACCCCAAAATATCTCAACACAGTAATCTGTATTAAAACGTTTAACATGACGTTACTCGAAATATGGTAATGTTAATAAGATGATCAGATTAAAAATTTAAGAGGTTCTAGTTTTGTATAAAGTATTTGTTTTACCTATTGTTCTTTTGAAGTCCGAATAGAATACTTGTTTTAATCAGAATTGCATTGATTATAAATGAACACATGAAATAGTTTCTATAAGCTAATTTTGTTTAGAGTTGTTATAGCTAATGTACAAACACACACACACGCACGCACACACACGAACGAACGCACGCACACACACACGCACGAACGCACGCACACACGCAAAAACAAACACACACATGCATTAAAACACACACACACACGTACGCACGCATGCATGTACACACATACGCACGAACGCACGCACGAACGTACGCACGAACGCACACATGCAAAAACAAACACACGCATGCATTAAACACACACACACAGACGTACGCACGCACGCCAACACACACATACACTGGTAACTCAATGCAAAACAGATATCATTAAATGATACATAATACTGCATGTGTTCGAACGGCAGACCAATGTTAAAAATGTTTGGCATTATGCTTGTACACACAACAGATACTTTGAGAGCGGGATAAGGTTGCTATGCTGGCCATTGAATGTATCTCTTTAAGATGTTTCATGAAATTGTTGTACGAATAGCAGAAACTTTGACTATGGGATAAGATCGGGAAAACAGAATAACGAAGAAAGCGTGGCAACACACAATGCGCTGTTTAACAAAAGTCAACAGCATATTACTGCACTTATAAGATAAACGTTAAGATCAGCATTTTAACCATTTCAATTCTATCTTTGTGTGCATAAGCGTGCATGTGTTGCGTGCGTGCATGTGTATGGTCGTGCGTGCATGTGTCTGGGTGCCTTAACAAGATGGCATAATAGAAACGATGTAATGTGTACATTTAGATAAGTCAATTTAGTTCTATTCATGCTATTGAAACGTTAACAGAAAACAAGTATCAAACACTAAAATTTTCATTGTGTTTAATGTTATCGCCCGTGTAACATTCATTTTTGACCCGTTGAATATTGACCACAGAAGAAGTTTTTTCTGTTCAACTGATAACGGATCAATTTTTAGCGACCAAAAAACCCCCCACCCGAACCGTTAATTAATAACTCTTTTTTGCGTGACAAATGACCCATGTTGAAAGTTGATCACGGGTTATATTCAATGTCATACTAAGTCAATCATATGGTTATATCTAATTGAATTTAGTTATTGTAAATTGTTTTTTTTTTCATAAAATTAGCTTCATCAAACTTAGATCTAAAAACTGATCTCTATAACCTTATGTTAGGAACTTTTCAGGGACCGCTCCATGAATTGACATTAGAGTTGGCGTTACTTTTGGCCACAACCTTTTGACATAGGCCCCTCCCTCAGAGCCGAAATTGATGTAATTTAAAAAATGTTGGCTGAGTTTTTTTATTAACAATTTATAGTCCGAAATGCTGCATTTTAGCGTATTTTATTACATGTTTGTTTCCGATATTGACATAAACAGTGAACTTTGACCAATTCAGAGGAGAGGGCGCCGGCTGCTGCCCATCCTTGATCCGCTAGTTCTTTAAACACTGTAGTACGAATTATGTCGCTTACCATCTTTTGGAGTGTAAGTCATATTTTGTTAGATTTACTATGTTTCTGCAAAATCTAGACCCTTATTTTTTCAAATTTGGTAACTAACAAAGAAGTAATACCATTTTTAGTGGGATTTTTTCACTTTAGCTGACTGTATAGAAACAAAGCACGTGTAAGCATAGTCGTCTGACTTGAACCCTTGTTGATGTGCATTTTAAAAGAATTGGCCGTCATAGTAGTAGTAGCGGTAGCAGTAGCAGTAGCAGTTACAGTCGCAATCGCAGCAGCAGTTGCAGTCGCAGTCGCGGTAGCAGTCGCAGTAATAATAGCAGTGGCAGTCGCAGGAGCATTTGCAGTCGCAGCAGCAGGAGCAGGAGCAGTCACAGTAGCAGTCGCAGTAGCATTAGCTATCGCAGTCGCAGTAGCAGTAACAGTCACAGTAGCAGTAGCAGAAGCAGTAGTATAAATAGTAGTAGTAGTAGTAGCAGTAGTAGTAGTAGTAGTAGTAGTAGTAGTAGTAGTAGTAGTAGTAGTAGTAGTAGTAGTAGTAGTAGTAGTAGTAGTAGTAGTAGTAGTAGTAGTAGTAGTAGTAGTAGTAGAAGTAGTAGTAGTAGTAGTAGTAGTAGTAGTAGTAGTAGTAGTAGTAGTAGTAGTAGTAGTAGTAGTAGTAGAAGTAGAAGTAGTAGTAGTAGTAGTAGTAGAAGTAGTAGTAGTAGTAGTAGTAGTAGTAGTAGTAGTAGTAGTAGTAGTAGTAGTAGTAGAAGTAGTAGTAGTAGTAGTAGTAGTAGTAGTAGTAGTAGTAGTAGTTGTAGTTGTAGTAGTAGTAGTAGTAGTAGTAGTAGTAGTAGTAGTAGTAGTAGTAGTAGTAGTTGTAGTAGTAGTAGTAGTAGTAGTAGTAGTAGTAGTAGTAGTAGTAGTAGTAGTAGAAGTAGAAGTAGTAGTAGTAGTAGTAGTTGTAGTAGTAGCAGTAGTAGTAGAAGCAGTTGTAGTAGTAGCAGTAGCAGTAGAAGTAGCAGTAGTAGTAGTAGTAGTAGTAGTAGTAGTAGTAGTAGTAGTAGTAGTAGTAGTAGTAGTAGTAGTAGTAGTAGTAGTAGTAGTAGTAGTAGTAGTAGTAGTAGTAGTAGAAGTAGTAGTAGTAGTAGTAGTAGTAACAGTAGCAGTAGTAGTAGTAGAAGCTATCGATGTCGCATTAGCAGTAGCAGTTGCTGTAGCAGTAGCAATAGCAGTAGCAGTAGAACTCGAAGTAGCAGTCGCAGAAGCAGTCGCAGTAGCATTAGCAGTAGCAGTCGCAGTAGCATTAGCAGTAGCACTCGCCGTCGTAGTAGCAGTGGTAGTAGCAGTCGCAGTCGCAGTAGCAGTCACAGTAGCAGTCGCAGTCGCAGTAGCAGTGATAGTAGCAGTAGTAGTAGTATTAGTAGCAGTCGCAGTAGCAGTCACAGTAGCAGTAGCAGTCTCAGTCGCACTCGCCGTCGCAGTAGCAGTGGTAGTAACAGTCGCAGTCGCAGTAGCAGTCACAGTAGCAGTCGCAGTCTCAGTCGCACTCGCCGTCGCAGTAGCAGTGGTAGTAGCAGTCGCAGTCGCAATAGCAGTCACAGTAGCAGTTGCAGTCTCAGTCGCACTCGCAGTCGCAGTAGCAGTGGTAGAAGCAGTCGCAGTAGCAGTCACAGTAGCAGTCGCAGTCGCAGTCGCAGTAGCAGTGATAGTAGCAGTAGTAGTAGTAGTAGCAGTCGCAGTAGCAGTCACAGTAGCAGTCGCAGTCGCACTCGCCGTCGCAGTAGCAGTGGTAGTAGCAGTCGCAGTCGCAGTAGCAGTCACAGTAGCAGTCGCAGTCTCAGTCGCACTCGCCGTCGCAGTAGCAGTGGTAGTAGTAGTAGCAGTCGCAGTAGCAGTCACAGTAGCAGTCGCAGTCTCAGTCGCACTCGCCGTCGCATTAGCAGTGGTAGTAGCCTTGGGAGTAGTAGTGGCCATCGCTGTCGCAGAAGTAGCAGCAATAACTGTAGAAGTCGTAGTCTCAGCAGTGATAGTAGCAGTAGTAGTAGTAGTAGTAGCAGTCGCAGTAGCAGTCACAGTAGCAGTAGCAGTCTCAGTCGCACTCGCCGTCGCATTAGCAGTGGTAGTAACAGTCGCAGTCGCAGTAGCAGTCACAGTAGCAGTCGCAGTCTCAGTCGCACTCGCCGTCGCAGTAGCAGTGGTAGTAGCAGTCGCAGTCGCAATAGCAGTCACAGTAGCAGTTGCAGTCTCAGTCGCACTCGCCGTCGCAGTAGCAGTGGTAGAAGCAGTCGCAGTAGCAGTCACAGTAGCAGTCGCAGTCGCAGTAGCAGTGATAGTAGCAGTAGTAGTAGTAGTAGCAGTCGCAGTAGCAGTCGCCGTAGCAGTCGCAGTCGCACTCGCCGTCGCAGTAGCAGTGGTAGTAGCAGTCGCAGTCGCAGTAGCAGTCACAGTAGCAGTCGCAGTCTCAGTCGCACTCGCCGTCGCAGTAGCAGTGGTAGTAGTAGTAGCAGTCGCAGTAGCAGTCACAGTAGCAGTCGCAGTCTCAGTCGCACTCGCCGTCGCAGTAGCAGTGGTAGTAGCCTTGGGAGTAGTAGTGGCCATCGCTGTCGCAGAAGTAGCAGCAATAGCTGTAGAAGTCGTAGTCTCAGTAGCAGTAGCAGTAGCAGTAGCAGTCGCAGTAGCAGTACCAGTCACAGTAGCAGTCGCAATAGCAGTAGTTTAGTTTAGTTTAAACATATTTATTTTACAACGATTGTGAAACAAGTTATTACAACATTATATTAATCACTCTCGTTGGCACGATTTTACGCGAGAGTGTGGTCTTGTGTTGTGGGGGAAACCGAAGAACCCAATAGCAGTAGTTTAAATAGTAGTAGTAGTAGTAGTAGTAGTAGTAGTAGTAGTAGTAGTAGTAGTAGTAGTAGTAGTAGTGGTAGTGGTAGTGGTAGTGGTAGTGGTAGAGGTAGCGGTAGTGGTAGTGGTAGTGGTAGTGGTAGTGGTGGTGGTGGTGGTGGTGGTGGTGGTAGTAGGGTCATAATTTAATGCAGTCAGGATTCCATATGTAGGAGCGTTATTAGTGTGTGGGGTCATTATTCTGGTTACACCGGTGTCTAGTGGTGAATATTAATGACATGTTATCTTATAATCCTCCTGTAATACAATGCCTGCACACACCATAATACAAATATACACACGGCCAAAAACTCAGACTATCAACGAACGGAAAGACAGGCGGAAACAAATACAACAGACACAAGGACACTCAAAAAAATTGTGCAAAAAAGTCAAACTCACTGCAAACAGATTCGACAAAATTAGAGTGGATTTAATGTATTGTGGAAATATAAATACAAAGCATCAACAATTTATCAAATTGGTATGAAAAATGTAAGATCAACGAAATCTAATATACATATAATTTTATAGTTTTCAATTAAACACCTCATTGCGGATAGTGTCCAGTCAATTCGTACAGTAAGGGTTAAACGATACACCAAAGAACGCATCATTATGTATTTTGCGATACATTAGACCTGCACCATCATGAAATGATGCATTGCGATGCGCTTTGTTTGTTTATTTGAGTGTGTCAATGTATGCCCGTGCATTTTGACTGCATAATAGTTTGACCCCGCCGTGACGTCATCTGGGCTGGTATTCGATATTGGTCTTTATTGGATCTAAGAACGATGTAGCTAAGATTAACTTAAGTTGCATATTGCATACCACCCTGAAGGTGTTGAAGTGTCATAAGTGACATGAGATAGCAGGGACTGCAATGCCCAGTCAAATCCAGATATATGACTTGACTTGTAGAAACCGAGTGAGACACTACATATGCAGGTGTGATACGTTAGCTCTTTGCGAAGGGACCTCTTTGTTCGTTCACGTGATCGGTGTGAAGCACCGATACATGTGGTACAACTTTCCTGGGTTTAACCAGTACACTTTTTCAGAATACTTTCCGTTTAATGCCCAGCGCTAGGCAAGGGACCTAATGATACAATATTTTACAGTCTTTTAGATTTACGCGGCCACTATCGGGGCGTTTTAAAAAAATATATTATAGGTTTCAATTAAACGCTACGTGACTGCTATACTTCAGTCAATATGTTAAATAAGGTTATAGCAATACGCTCAAAAACATCGCTATGTACATAGATAAGTACATGTATATTAGTATATTGAGATATGTATTATTTTATTTTTTAAAATATCTTATACCCATGAGTTTATTCTATAATAAAGACGTTTCATGAACATGGCTTTTTATTTAATTATTTTTCTGTTTATTATTTCATATTTAAGAAAATGGATTACAGCTGTATGTTTATTTTATAGTATTATAGTAATTATTAAATTGCAACAGTGAGAAAACACTAGTATTCGAGTATTATGCAGGGGCGGATCTGGATGTCCCCAGTCCCTGGATCAGCTGGTGTATATACTAATACATTGTTGACTGCTGTATTTGGTTGATAATTCCCCCAGTGGAAAGAAAACTACCGAATCTTATCTCATGTTGTCATTTTCCTATCTTTTTCTTGTTTCCTGTTTTTGGAAATATTAATTTGGAACAATATAGCATCATACTATTAATTATATAAATAGCAAGAAGATTAAGGGTAGGCAAAATGAGATATGAAAAATGCATTAGCTATTAAGAATAACGAGTAACATGTAACTTAGATAGCAAACACTTGTAAGGTGTTTACGATTTGATGGTCAATAGCTATTTTTTTAAAATTATTTCCTGTTTTCATCAGATGGTCGTTAATTTCAATATGTGCGCACATGGAAGATAAGGCCTAGGAACAGTTTCATAAGAATCTGTGCTAGAGTGACCTGTTCATATTCGTGTTGACTATTTACATAAGATCAGCAGAATAAGATTTCGAATAAAACTACACTGCATTATACGCAAGGTTACATGCAACTAATATTTACACTAAAACTGAACGGAATGATGCACTATATAACACAATTAAACTATTTATAATAAAATCAAGTCTTTAAACTACTTATGAATTAACTTTGCATAATGTCTGCCATTTCCACTGGACGGCAAAACTAGAAAACAGATACTTATTAAAGCTTTAAAACCAATTAAAGGGGAGTAACTGCCGTGTTGATACGTTGAAAGGTAACATGTTGTCAGCTACTGCTTTTTCACACATCAATGTAACTGGCTGTTCAACGTATTGATAAACTTGTGTTTTTTTTGTTATCAAGGAGTTACAAAAACAAATATTCACTGTTTCACAATTTTTGGATGTGTTCATTTATCTTTGACAAAAAAGTACGATTACTTAAACTATTTTGTATAAATAACTCGGGTTTCCTGCTCCAGTTCCACGCCGGCGTTACATACACATTGTCTCGTTCCTAAGAGGCGTAAATAAAACATTAAGTCGTTGGATCTATTTTGTGGGCAGTGATTTTGACTTTTGAACTACCGATATAAAGAAAAAACCATCTGCTGATCAAGAGCAACCAATCAATAAAGTTCCATGATTATTGTTCGAACTTTTTCATAATAAACCTGGATCGTTGTCATATTGATCGAGAACAATAGGGGCCATCACCTGGCAAATGCTTTAACTAAACACTGATGTTTTATTGCGATACTTAATTATTCGGATAAAATTAGGTCAACCTTCCTATTAACAGACAGACAGATATGCGTGAATCTACATGCAACTTTTTACAACATATTTCAATAGAGTCCGTCGAAATATTTCCAATGTACCAACACATAATTTCGCAGACGTCTATTATTGAGTTCGATACACCTTGTTCGCTTTAATGGAATATATGTGAGCCGATCTCATGGCGCGTCTCGAATTTTCTACCTCTGAGATACCACTGAGGACCTTCATAAACCAATACTGAATACGCAATTTATTTTTTCTAATATCTGCTTGTAACAATTACCGAAGACGATTTTCACGTGTAACATGCTTTTCGCTCAATTGCAAGTGGTTAAAACCAAAACGTTACCAGCGACGTTCAGCATGTTAAATGACTTTTAACATCGCCCTTAGACCTGTTTTATTGGTTAAGTACAATAAAGTTGTTAAGTACCCGGCAGACTTTTTAATACAGATGTAGGTTGAACAACTCTATTAAATTCACTGATATAAAGTCGGTTTTCTTTTATCGCTATATTACCGTAGTATTAATGATTTCGCTTTCATTTTGATTTTTGACCGATATCTCAACAACAAAGCTTCTCATAAATACATAGATATTCGACCTGACGTCAGTTGGATGTTTAGAGAAATAAATAGAGAAAGACGAAAATAGCATTTAGTTGACTAAAACACAAATAAACAAAAATATATTTGGAAAAAAGGCCGGTGCTAGAGTATGTATTATTGTATGACTCATACATGTGCAGAGTTTCATGTATGGTACATGTATACAACGTCAGAAAAAACTATTATACAAAAATACAAAAGATCCTTTCAATTAGTTGGACTTTGCGAATGTACTTAAAACACTTTTTGAAAAAAATATAATTTCATAGTGTATTTTAAACAATGCTAAATTTAAGAATGTAAATTTTTGTTTTATATTTTGCATGCATCGTAAAATATTTAATCTGCTATTTCCATGAGCTCTGAAGATTTGGTATAAATTGGTTGGAAGTAACTGATTTCTGGATGGTGATGTAATGGTCAACTACTATGCATGACCTCAGAAAGTTCCTACAAATAATTTTCTTATAACTAGAGTATAAATTCGCTAAAAGATTTTAATAGTATTTTCACTCTGCATAAATGTTTTATTTTACAAAAGAACCATAAACTTACAGTGATTTTTTTTTCAATATTTTTAGAAGATTCAAAGCATGGATGAATGATTTTCAAGTATCTGAAATAAAGCTAGAGAAAAGGTTTTTTTAGATAGATTTTTAAAACGTAAAACAGAAAGTCGGCCATTTATTGTTGATGTTGTAAGTCAATCGAGACGCCTTTTTGTTGTTTTTAGTAGATGGTCACTCAACAGAGCTTCTAATGAAGTTTCATTAAATTTGACCCAGTAGTTATCGATGAAGGATTTTTTTAAGAAAAAACAGGAAGTTGGCCCACGGCCTGACCAGTTTCGTCCAGGCATATTTTGATCAAATTTGATGGAGGTCTAGTACACGATGCTACATACAAAATATTATCGGCGTGGGCCTAGCAGGTATTTCAAAAAATCCCTATGTAATTATGAAAGAAACATCGCCGGGGTTGGGCCAGACTGGTAAGAAGGAGATGTTGACGCCGGACGACGGTAGACGGATGACGTTCAACGGACGCCGGACCGATCACAATAGCTCACCTTGAAACATGTGCTCAGGTGAGCTACTCCCCCCCCCACAAAAAACAACAGCCTACGCTTTTACATTCATGCTTATCCATTTTGTAAAACACTTGAAAACATCAACAGGAGGCTTGTTTATCGTTTAAACACTTTAATACTAGTATGACGTTTTGTCTATGATCGATATAAATTCAAAATATTATTTGACCGATAATGTCCGATGATCGATTATGATTTTAAACCGATTTTCATTCTCAATTGTTAAGTTATGTTTCTGACTAAAATTTAAATTACTCACATTTCACAGGTCATGCACTTTTCATTGTGGCTCCTTTATATGATCTTTTTACAAAATAGTGGGTATACTAAAATGATCTAAATTTGAAAAAAAAATACAATGAATGCCAATGAACAATTACGTTTAGAAGCTAGATGCAACTCGTTTTGAGAAAATGCCTTCTTTTATATGAATTTAGTGTTTGTAACAAGCCTCTTTATATTCTATCAAAATGAAGAAGAGTTCATCTTAAATTTAATAACGTTTCTCTTTCTTGGCAAAACGGGATGTACTTCCATTGTGAAACATTAACGGATGGCTTTTGGGAATACATCCCAACCACAACGTTGTTTGCTGTACAATTAATTTGCCCTGTATTACGTCACCTTTTACTTGAGTGTAAACGGATATAACATGAATAGACGTGCCCATTCTGGCCAGCTTTCGGCGGGATTAAGTTAATAGTAATCATTATGTTTTAGTGTATACTCACATAATACATTAATCGATAGCTTTGCAGAATTCGTCTCCACTCCTACATTGCTAGCTGAACAATATATCTGGCCATTATGGTCAGCTTTTAACGGAGTGAAGTTAAGTGTGCTCCGCGTCACGTTAAGGTCATCCACCTCTTGGTACGTGTCCGTGGAGAGCGACGTTACGTCCTGCACCTGCCCAGACCTTTGGATGAACCATCTGACCGAGGCAGCTGGTAACCCGCCCGATGTTCGGCATTGCAATGATGTTATGGTATTCTCTTTAACGTTGATAGGGTCGGTGGTGGGAGATAACATCACGTAAGTGATGCCAACTGCAAAAAAGAAACTTTTCGTGTCCATGATGATGTCATAACCACCCTAGTAAATGCCTTAACTTATTAACTTAAATGTGTATTGCCATATATTTGGCATGTTTCAATATTCAAACGTATACAAATATCAAACATTGATAACCTTTCTAGTTATGTTATACAGTTTGGCAGATCCGGATCAAAACCCAGTGTTTAAGATATTCATAAACATATTGCTTCTTTCTCCATTATGTATTTATTTTCCGACTTTGGAATGTTATGAATTGGGCGGGAAATAAATTATGCAATATGGTAATATTATTCGTCAGTTCAAGCTTATTGAGGTAGTATTGACCAGATCATATCAGATGTTTATGGTTCAACTATTGTATTTATGTTCGTTTAGAAGGCTTTAATGTTGAAAATGTTGTCATTGAATTAGTATTTTGAATACTTGATTAGGAATGAATGTAGAAATGCTTATTTTTAATTTAAATATTGTATGACACGGTGTACTTAACTGTATTTTCATACAAATACATCATTTTAACCTAATCGGGTAACGGTTGAAAAACCCTATTTGGGGTTTTCTCATAGAGATAAAATATGATATTTGTTATACCTTACATTTGAACTAATCTATGGGGATAATATGCCATTTCCCTTTGTATTGTGTGTGTTGTTATCGTAGTACAACCGGTATTCAATCAATGCCCTATGAGACTTTTACTTTCTGAATTTCATCAACTGAAAAGTAGCAAGTAAACTAGTCAAGTGTGGAGAAACCAACTAATGCTAGTTAAATGCTTTAAAACAAACCTGCACAGCATTATCATCCCCTTATATCAATTGTCTTTCGTCTAACTGTGCGACCGCCTTTCTATAAGTCTGTCCTTTTGGAGTTATACCTTTTAAATCCATGTGATTGTATTATGATGTAGATGCATCATAACCGTGGGACGAGGAGCAAACGAGTTTACCAGGGTATTATTATTCAGTCCAGATTGATGGCGTTTTTGAAGACAATCTTATTTTGTTTCATTTCTATATAAATAATGTATAAAAAATTGTATAAATAGCAAATAATGATACGTGTAACGTGCATGTTAGTGTGATCGTAAATCAACCGGTACAGTATTTAAACGTTTACTTTCTTAAATTAGCCAACTGCAATTTTAGTTTTAGTAACAAACCATTCAGTTATATTTTTGCGCTTATAACGCGTCTTAAGGCTAATGGCCATGGTTGTGCGTGTTGGTGGGTGCTTTAAGAGTGAGAAAACAACTGACTTGAGTTAGAAACCAAACCTGAACAGCATCATAGGCTCAAAATATTTGTCTGTTGTCAAAACCATAAATAAAGCCTTAAATGTGGTCATAATCATGTATTATTATTACTGTATAACATCCTTAATTTCATCAACTGCAAACTTGTTAAACTTTATGAACTAGTCAAGTGTGGAAAAAAACAACTAACGTTCGTTAGGGTTTTTAAACCAAACCTTAACAGCATTTTTATCTCCTCATATCCATCTGCGTTGTCCGCCTGTTCGATTTGCGAACGCCTTTCTATCAATTTGCCCTGTTGGAGTTATATCTTTTAATTCCATGTGAATAATTTTCAATCTATTGTGATAAAGATGCATCATAACCGTTAGAGAAAATATGTTAAATCGGGTATTTTTTTATCCTGTCTAGAGTGATGGCCGTTTTGTAAAAATAATATAGAATTATAGAGCAATGATGCACTAGCAAGTTTTGTCTTGATATTGTTAATCAAATTAAAGTTATTTCCCTCTTTGAAGCACTGTCTTGAGCTTTATTTTAACTGAGGAATGGATATAAGTGAAACTTGTATTGCGAATGTGCATGCATAATTATACTGGAAATGGTACATTGGCAATGTTTGTCGCTATCGAGTACGTAAATTATAAGTATCTTCCATGGCCGAGAGTGTAAGATAGGTTCATCCCGATCCGAGCGTAGGGTGTTTTGCGGAAACGAGGTTTACCGAGTTCCGCAAAACACCCTGCACGAGGGTCGGGATGAACCTATCTTACACGAGAGGCTATGGTAGATGCTTTTTCTCCCACCTCAGTTAAACAAAGATAAGTAAAATGCATTTTTTGCATGAACTCTTTTGTGCTTAATGAAAATAATTGTGCATGGATATGCGATAATTCTTGGTTGACATAGATGTGCGCGCAATGATTCAGATGATGTTTATAGTCAAATCGGTCAAATAGTTCTAAAGAGAGTGAAGCATTATTTCTTGAAAGGTGCGTGAAAACTGTTTTATGGTGACATTTGAAGCGAGAAATAATTAATAAGCGTTCTAAATATTGTCACAATAAAATGTTTCCATGATGCTTCAGACGACAGTCTTTAACAAGGGAGGTAATTACAATGTGGTGACCATTGAAAAGAAGTTTCATACGGGCATTTTATTTTCGCCCGTGGGCAAGATAAGAATTTCTAGCATGGTTCAATTATTGGATCTACTTATCTGAGGTGGGAGAAATATGGATCTTGAAGTATAATTGTATCTTTTGAGAGCCATACGCATGTAAGTTACACATACAAAGTAACGACAGGTACATGAAGTAAAGTATGCATAAATACAATGCAAGTATTGTCTTAATTGAGGTTACACTCTTTAATTGATGAAAAAGCCTTAAATTCCCATCCGAGTCAATTAAAGCTTCAGTGCAATAAGAACATATCACATACCCTTATTTTCTGTAATCGAAGTAAAAACACGAGTTATAAATACGTATGCAGGACACAAAGGTTTCTAACCCCAATTCTAAGTATCCAATGCTGGTTTTCAATTCAACTGCAAGTTTTATAAAGAAGCACTGAAGAAATAAATAATCTTATCACATGAAATGCGATTGGTTTTAAAGTATTTAATGATTTGTTTTACAATTTCCTTTTTTAACCAAAACAAGGACATTTAATGATACACATCTAAGCATATCCGAACTAAATAAAACCTTCATTCATTTCAAGGACTTTAATTGCAAGGCAATATTCAACGTTTCCCAATATAGAGCGAGTATTATTCATGATAAATTGCCATGTAAGGAATACATATTTGATTGATTTCATTTCGACAACCTTTATACAATGTTGAATGCCCTATGTAAAACTGGCGTTTTTATCTAGTTTCTTAGGTGAACAGCCTGTGTGACCTTCAAAGTGTTGCATATGCCAAGAAAATATAGTTATTTAATACCGAGTAGATGAGAATGGCATAAACAAATTTAAAGCTGATTACCTTGCACTGTAATTGCTACCTCCTGACTGGGTTCTGGTTTTCCATCGACTGTAACTTGGCATTTCCATCTGACCCCGTTCTCAGTCCTCGAAACGTTCCTTATTGTAAGCGTGAGTCTGTTTGTAGCAGGACAGGCGTATGTGTATAGTGTGGAGTTTGGTGCAAAATCAACGAATGGAGGAGAACAGTCGTTGTCCCCTCTAATGCGTATGGTCCCGATAGCAAGATCAGAATTACTTCCTACTCGCTTACTCCATACTACATACATGACGTTTGTACTCTGTGTCGCACAGGTAAGTGTCAGAGGATTGTACTGTGTCACGGTGGGAGATGTTGGAGACATCGTGACCTCCTGGGCTTCAGTACCTGGAAAAACAAAATAATTGTAACTATTATTTATATACATTGTTTTTTACTTAATATACTACAGACATTCAAATACCGAAAGCAATGTTTTCCACAGCATGACAATGTAGAAGTCTAACCATTTATTCCACAGTATAAAAATCTTGGAAAGATAATTTCAGGTACATTGAAGTTCAATGCAATAAATCAACAGTATAGGCATTAATTTTAATCTAAAGTGCCATCGATTTTACGAACGCTCAGCGGTGAGTGTTCGGACAAAAATATAAGTTTATCGACTATAGTAACTTTACTTTTAACATTGCATTTAATAGATAAGAAGAGGATAAAAAAATGAAAGCTGAAATTGTTTTTGTAAGAATAGAAACTGTATTTGCAAAACGGTCGTTAAAAAGATTAATAATACGACGGGCTACAGAATCGGCATATGTTTGAAAAGAAGCAAACAAGCGCCATTCAGTAGATTAAATAAGCAGTATTTCAACACTGAAACTGAATGAAAAATGTTATTCTTTAATATTGTTGAACAATAAAATAAAACGAGCACAAGATTGAACACGGAAAATCATTTGGATTTCATGGCCTTAGGTAATATAGTTAACTTAGTTTAATTACTCCACCCACCTGGAAAAACACAGCAAATGTTTATGTTGCACATTTGTCACATTTCTAGTTATGATTTGGTTTTGCCGTTTACAACACAAGTATAAATGATGTTAAAATGTCACAGAAAAATGTCACTGAATAACATCACTCGGTTTTAAAATGATTTGTAAACAAAGTGTGCTATTATCAAGAAATATGTGTATACATTCTTATCTGTAAATGCCAAATAAATTTTCCCAAACAAGTATTACAACTAAGCCTCCTCATTACCAATCAAAATCAAGGAAAATAATATGTAGTGAAGAAAGTTTTCTGAAATCGTATTTTTAAAATTAGTTTTAATATCAGACAATAAATTGTATGAAAAAAGAATATGCTCTCCGGCATTATATAAAAACACCACATGCGTGATATAAAATAATTGACTTATTTTCATATTTTCTAGGTTCAATCCAAACTTCTAGAACACGTCGCCTTGATTTGAAATCGTTTGCGGAGGTCCATATAATGGCTGATTCGATTCTTCTTTGTATGAGCACGAAGCAATCAAATTATTCATCACTTTAAACTCTTAGTTTTCAATCGTTTAATTCTATATTATATTCAAACTTTTTTGTACTTATGTTTATTTCCAAGTTGACTTTAATGAAATCTACCGGTTTGTATAATTCAATTAGACACATAAATCAAAACAATCATATGAAATTAATATAATACCAAATAATTAATTTTGTATCAAACAATGCATATGATATTTAGTCATTTTGCTTTAAAATAATTAAATGTTAGACTTCCATGATTTTGCGGATTGTAAACTGTTTCGAAGTATGTGTATAACGTATTTCTTTGAGATTCATTTACATATGACTGCTTAATTTTCAAAATACAGAAATTTTATTTCAATCTAATAATGATAATAAATCGCACTTACGCGTAAACTTAGTTTAATGTAAACGTTTCGGCATAACGCATACATCAGTACATATTGTAAACAATATCAACAGGAAGTAACGCAGACGCAATTTTTAACAGCAGTTGTTGTTGTTGTTCTTGATGTTGATTTTTTGTTTTGTTTTTTAATAACTTATAGCTTACAAACTCATATATGCATTTTACGCACATTTTTGTTTCAAATTAAAAATGCCAGTTTTACCAAATACTATTTTTGTGTGAACGCACAACGCTTTCTGTAAGTTTTCGAATAAATGATTAACTATAAGTGGTATAAAATATAGATAATTCAGTTAAATATATTTATTTTAAAACGTAAACCATTGGTATTTTGTTGGAAATATTTAATAGTTGTGTTGAAGTTTAATCGCGTCCGAAAAAAAACGAGGGACAAACAGCCATCGTGGGTTTATTTCCCATGAGAGCAGATTGATCCCTGGCATTGAAGGCGACAATAATTTGATTCTACTCAAAGATCGTTTCACCACTACTCAATTGGTAAGCTACTTTAAAAGATATGGAACAAGCAATACAAGATATGAATTGAATGAACATACACAAATTAACACATACATGATGTAACATTTACGCCGAGTCTATGATACTTAAGATGTCTGACACTTAAGGTCGTTTTCGCAAACTATATTACAATTATAAGAAACAAACGGTTTAAAATATGGATAATTTCCTATCTGTTTGCAGCACTTATGGTCAACCTTCGATTTGAATTAATTATAACACATTGTTGCGTATTTCATTCGTTGTTTAAAAGGATATAATTCTAAAGAAATAATATATCTACTTTAGACGGATACATATGTGTACCCGATGTGAGCATCGTACTCACGACCACCGGAACACTAGCAATGCTCACTAACCAACTTGGTTAACCATGTAGCTGGTTCTTAGGGGTAACTCAAACACTACAATCCTCGTTCTATATGCCTTTAAGACTTATCAAGACATCCATGCCTTTTTCAGAGCAGAGTTCGAACAATGTGCATCAACGAGATATTAAAAAAACAGATTTGAAAAACTAAAAACGGCGTCATCAATTAGGAACTAGTTTCACTTGAAATTATTGCACGTCATGACCTTGGCTACAATAAATATATTTGCACGCTTACTTTATTGGAATACCTAAAAACAACATTTCCAACGTCAAAATTGCACTTCCCATGTTTGCGGTAATAATGAAACAATCCGATTCGACGGCACGCATCGTTACTTTTTTCCGCACGTACCCCCGAGTCGAACATTTCCATCCGCACCGCAAACATGCGAAATATAATTATTTTCGTACCTACATACATAGCAACAATAAAGCAGACCGAATTAAAAATCTCAATACAATCATTCATTTTTTTTAATTCAAACTAGTAAGTTGTTTGTTAATCAGTAGAACTATAAGCTTTAGGAAGGTCGTAGGCAAATCTGTCTACGACTAATTAAGCTTGGGTCTGAATCCTTAAGCGGCCGTGGTAACATGACGTCTAATTTTACACTTTTCCAAAAACTGTGCAATGTACGTTTGATACAGATTCATAAAAGAAACAAGAGTGCCACAAAGCGAAGGCTTACGCTCGTTGGCATTTTTGTCGAATGAGAGGCATTATTCAACAATTATAAAAGTAAGAGTTAAGTTCCTTGAAACAAATGCAAAAAAGTCTCTGGCGATTTCATGTTAACAATATCAAATATAATTATCTTGAATAGTTATCAAGTAATGGACAAGGTAAATTCTTTGAATGACTTCATGTTCTTCCATGTTTCTTGTTTGTGATTTTTTTGTTTTTGTGTTCTATGTCTTAAGCGTTTACCCAGTTCCATTAAACCTTTTTTATGTCTAAACTTTTAGCTAATGAGCTTGTTTCTGTATTTAATCACAGTATTTTTCAAAGTATTCAATTCAAAAGTCCATTCAAATACTTTCGTTTTAGAAAATGAAGAATGTCCTTAACTTACATACTTACAACTTATACTTGATATACTTACTATTATCTTTAAGGCTCAACTGATCACACTTATTTACTGCGGATTAAGTTGAAGATAAAATGTGAATAGAATACACAATATTGCACCATTAAAGAATAATAATTACTAAAAATTCCTGGCGGATGGGACCCTAACTCCCCTTACCCAATTTAAACCATATATTTCGAGTTTATAAAAGGGACGAAAGCCCAGCCTAAGTTGTACCCCTAATATACTTAATCCTGGTTAACACAGTTGTAACTGCTTTGTCGGCAAAATTTGCTATATAAATATTCAGTCGATCCTTAGAAAATCTAAAACTCTATATCATACAAAATATATAATGTATACAGACAATTGTATTCATTTCTTTCAAAAAAAGCGGGCTTAATAAAAGCTGAATAATTTCACATGCTAAATAAATGTTCAACCGAAAACTAAACAAATGAACATTTTATTTCTAAATTATGCTTGGAACCACACTGTTAACATCTCATAATAATCATTTAATAACTAAGTATACAGACACCAACGCAACCTTGCTACATTTACTAGTAAAATGAAATGACATTTCATAACTGGAAAATGACGTTGTAATCAGCATTTTCGCTGTTTCTCTTAAAATTGTTCAAACGGAATATTTATTTTAAATCGATGATTTCAAAGTGTTATGGTGTTATATGTGCTTACAAACATCGACGCTCGATTTATAACGCTTGACAAGATTCATTTAAAATACCGTTAGCCACCGAAGAAGTATTTGCATAGGAGCACAACGAAAACTAATATATAAATAGTTGATTGTGGAAGAAATTGTTATGTAGTATGGCCAAACGAAACCACAGGAAAAATAGAACGTCAGAAACAGAACTCAAAACATCAAAGAGACACGTAAACGACACCTCAGCTTATATTACGTGAAGTATTTCAATCGTACTGTACGAATGTTACACAACGAATGCTTCTACTCACTCGCTCACCCGCTCACCCGCTCGCCCACTCGCTCGCTCGCTCACTCACTCACTCACTCACTCACTCACTCACTCACTCACTCACTCACTCACTCACTCACTCACTCACTCACTCACTCACTCACTCACTCACTCACTCACTCACTCACTCACTCACTCACTCACTCACTCACTCACTCACTCACTCACTCACTCACTCACTCACTCGCATCTATTGAGAAAATATGTTACCTACCTGAATTTATCCTTTTCACTGTAATTATTACAAAATCACTATGCAATTTACGTTAAACATGACTGTATAATCTTGCGTTAATAATGACTCCTGTGTATGTACTATACTATTTTATATTTTAAACCAAATGTACATTTAATATCTTATAAATGTTTAAACGAATAAGGAAGTTTTAAACAGACAAAATTTTACATAAAATTAAAATGTATTCGTCAAAGTCACGGGGTCCAAACTCAGTCACACGATGAAAAGTTGAATGACGAAGTAATGTCACAGACGCAAGAAGATAATGTCTAACAAACAGAGCAATATTTAAAATCAAAGCATAAACATTTAGTTATCTTTTTATAAGGAAGAATTTAATCTTACTGAAATACTTACTTATCAAACCGAATCAGGAAGTTTAACACCAAAGAAGGTGTACAAAAGAGGAGATGCATTCGTCTTAGTGACGGGGTTCCAACTCAGTCACACGATTAAAATTGGACGCGTGTAGATAATGTCCCTCTATTTTATAGAGCAATACGTATAAACAAATGATATACATTCATTTTCTAGAGAGAAATGTTTACAGTTATCGTGACATTTGGAAGAAGTCAGTCTCTTGACAGTTAACTAGCATTTATGAATTATATTTTTTTAATTAAAAATAATAACCACTTGGATCAGTTGAGATCAAATCATGTAAACTTAACATGTCTGTATATATTCTAATTGAAACAAGTAAAGCATATACCCATGTCTCTCTTAAACATCAGTTCTCTTATTGAATATTACATTTTAAAGCATTTTTTTTCAGATATTGAACAGTTAAATCACTTCAAACAAGGTTACTGCGTAAGTTGTCACATTCAGCGTGTTCTTAGCGGGGTTTAAGGTCAGGTGATTTACAGAAGACATTCAAGGGATATTTTCAAGAAACTGAAATACACGTGCGGCATTTGCATTACACAGAACAAACCATCTGCTATTCGGCTTTGAAGTAGGGTCTAATATTTGTGTTATTTTGAATATTATGTTTCTAGTTTTCTTCTGTTGGGCCTTGACTTTCTGCTTTAAAGATGGAATATCGTATATAAATTTAGTACTGTGCTTGTCTCAGTAGTTGTCATACTATCACTACGACTACATCTTAACATGCAACTCTTTATTTACTTGTTTCGATTTGTTCTGTTTTCAGTTTCTTGTATTACATAATAATAAAACTTTTGTATCGTTTTAATATAACCAGATAATTTAAGTGGTTTGTATACTCAGTTATCAATTATTTCCTTGAGTATACAAATCGCGTAAAACTGATTATATACTTTTGACTAAGTCTGAAAACAAGCTAACTTTGTATCGTACTGTAAAATAAATGCGTTAGTTCTAAGGGTTGTGGTCAACGTCTAAAATATGTTAATTGGTGTTGCTGATATTACTGTAATTTCCCTTTAATATATTTACACTCATTTTCTGTCGAGCCGTTTGTAGTTATCTTTCGAAATCATCTCTATTTGTTAGCGTCATGCTTATTATGTGTATGGTTTGGCATTCGTGTTTGATTAATTGGAATAATGGAACAAAGGTGAAGGAGGTTATGCAATTTATATAATTATTTAAAAATTGTATAGAGAGAGAGACAGTTATAAAGAGTGATTGGTGCATCAGTGATCTAACCTTAGTGATGAAAAAATGTTCGTTATTTTTTTCTTTAGCTCAGTCTTTACAATTCTTATGCTCTATTCCCCGTCCATTCTCAAAACCCTGTATACAGTAGATAGAGGAATGTCTGCAGTTTCTGGAATATTGCTTGCAGTTGTAATCCCATCACTATAGAGCTCATAAACAATCTCTTTTTTTCAGATGCACGCATTTCAACACTCAACCTTCAAGGTCGTCTGCTCAAATGTAAACAAAGGGAGATAACTCTAACACATTACTAAAAAAAAATAGGGGAGAGTAACTTACCCTTATAAAAATTATAAAGAAGAGATAAAAAAAATATGTTTTGGAATTTGTCAACTACTTTGTCATATTGTGCAAAAACGATACTAGAATGACTTTAATTATAAATAGTATTACAGTATAACATACCTAAAGTTAATACCACGTATTGTGTGAAATGTAATTACTAAGGTAAAATAATAGAACGGGTAATAAAATAGAAAAATAAGGAGCGTTCACGAGACCTACATTCAGCCAAAGTGTAATCACTGTATCGTGGTCATAAATATAAAAAAGTAAACTTGAAAACCCTTACGGATTACAACGCAGAGATATGATACATCATTATCAAAACGTTTGTTTTATATTTGATATGTGTTAATGTAATATACATGTATACTGCGTACTTGTATATTGTGGTCTGTGTGTACTGTTCATAATTGATCTGGTGTCAATAAACGATAACATAGATTTAATATTAACCACTTATACATCTTATTGCAAACTCACTTTACATTATGCAATAACACTTGAATCATTAAATATTTAACGTATTCAAGATTTTTTTAAATCTTTCATATAGACATTTATTTTCTCGAAACTAATAAACATGTCTACTTTAAACGCTCCAATAGCACATTTTAACATATTTATTATATACGTATACAAAATAGTTTTAACCCACCTGAGTTTATCCATTGCACTACAATTATCACCACTGTCAATCCAAAGTGTACATTAACCATGACTGTTTTTAATATTGGCGAAACATGTATGATTTTACAAATGTAATGCTAAATCAGGAAGTTTTAAAGCAAAGCAGATGTACATTTATTAAAACACATTCATGAATATGGTTATCAGCGAGAAGTTAAATTGTGTTTGTTTAAGGGCCTTTCACCGTATAATTATATTGCACAGAGGTAGAGAAAGACAACACCTGAATTATTAAAGATTATTTGAACAGAGACTTATTGAAATTTGTACGGTTACAGAAAAGTATTTTAAATTTTTAAAAATATATTTACAAACATTTTACAGACTATTAAATCTTCTCGAGCTAATTAGTATCAATACGCATTCAAGCATGAACATTTGCAAAAAATATTGCATTATTAAAAAAACACTATTATAATGTCATGGTTAATGTACACTTTGGATTGACAGTGGTGATAATTGTAGTGCAATGGATAAACTCAGGTGGGTTAAAACTATTTTGTATACGTATATAATAAATATGTTAAAATGTGCTATTGGAGCGTTTAAAGTAGACATGTTTATTAGTATCGAGAAAATAAATGTCTATATGAAAGATTTAAAAAAATCTTGAATACGTTAAATATTTAATGATTCAAGTGTTATTGCATAATGTAAAGTGAGTTTGCAATAAGATGTATAAGTGGTTAATATTAAATCTATGTTATCGTTTATTGACACCAGATCAATTATGAACAGTACACACAGACCACAATATACAAGTACGCAGTATACATGTATATTACATTAACACATATCAAATATAAAACAAACGTTTTGATAATGATGTATCATATCTCTGCGTTGTAATCCGTAAGGGTTTTCAAGTTTACTTTTTTATATTTATGACCACGATACAGTGATTACACTTTGGCTGAATGTAGGTCTCGTGAACGCTCCTTATTTTTCTATTTTATTACCCGTTCTATTATTTTACCTTAGTAATTACATTTCACACAATACGTGGTATTAACTTTAGGTATGTTATACTGTAATACTATTTATAATTAAAGTCATTCTAGTATCGTTTTTGCACAATATGACAAAGTAGTTGACAAATTCCAAAAAATTTTTTTTTTATCTCTTCTTTATAATTTTTATAAGGGTAAGTTACTCTCCCCTATTTTTTTTTAGTAATGTGTTAGAGTTATCTCCCTTTGTTTACATTTGAGCAGACGACCTTGAAGGTTGAGTGTTGAAATGAGTGCATCTGAAAAAAAGAGATTGTTTATGAGCTCTATAGTGATGGGATTACAACTGCAAGCAATATTCCAGAAACTGCAGACATTCCTCTATCTACTGTATACAGGGTTTTGAGAATGGACGGGGAATAGAGCATAAGAATTGTAAAGACTGAGCTAAAGAAAAAAAATAACGAATATTTTTTCATCACTAAGGTTAGATCACTGATGCACCAATCACTCTTTATAACTGTCTCTCTCTCTATACAATTTTTAAATAATTATATAAATTGCATAACCTCCTTCACCTTTGTTCCATTATTCCAATTAATCAAACACGAATGCCAAACCATACACATAATAAGCATGACGCTAACAAATAGAGATGATTTCGAAAGATAACTACAAACGGCTCGACAGAAAATGAGTATAAATATATTAAAGGGAAATTACAGTAATATCAGCAACACCAATTAACATATTTTAGACGTTGACCACAACCCTTAGAACTAACGCATTTATTTTACAGTACGATACAAAGTTAGCTTGTTTTCAGACTTAGTCAAAAGTATATAATCAGTTTTACGCGATTTGTATACTCAAGGAAATAATTGATAACTGAGTATACAAACCACTTAAATTATCTGGTTATATTAAAACGATACAAAAGTTTTATTATTATGTAATACAAGAAACTGAAAACAGAACAAATCGAAACAAGTAAATAAAGAGTTGCATGTTAAGATGTAGTCGTAGTGATAGTATGACAACTACTGAGACAAGCACAGTACTAAATTTATATACGATATTCCATCTTTAAAGCAGAAAGTCAAGGCCCAACAGAAGAAAACTAGAAACATAATATTCAAAATAACACAAATATTAGACCCTACTTCAAAGCCGAATAGCAGATGGTTTGTTCTGTGTAATGCAAATGCCGCACGTGTATTTCAGTTTCTTGAAAATATCCCTTGAATGTCTTCTGTAAATCACCTGACCTTAAACCCCGCTAAGAACACGCTGAATGTGACAACTTACGCAGTAACCTTGTTTGAAGCGATTTAACTGTTCAATATCTGAAAAAAAAATGCTTTAAAATGTAATATTCAATAAGAGAACTGATGTTTAAGAGAGACATGGGTATATGCTTTACTTGTTTCAATTAGAATATATACAGACATGTTAAGTTTACATGATTTGATCTCAACTGATCCAAGTGGTTATTATTTTTAATTAAAAAAATATAATTCATAAATGCTAGTTAACTGTCAAGAGACTGACTTCTTCCAAATGTCACGATAACTGTAAACATTTCTCTCTAGAAAATGAATGTATATCATTTGTTTATACGTATTGCTCTATAAAATAGAGGGACATTATCTACACGCGTCCAATTTTAATCGTGTGACTGAGTTGGAACCCCGTCACTAAGACGAATGCATCTCCTCTTTTGTACACCTTCTTTGGTGTTAAACTTCCTGATTCGGTTTGATAAGTAAGTATTTCAGTAAGATTAAATTCTTCCTTATAAAAAGATAACTAAATGTTTATGCTTTGATTTAAAATATTGCTCTGTTTGTTAGACATTATCTTCTTGCGTCTGTGACATTACTTCGTCATTCAACTTTTCATCGTGTGACTGAGTTTGGACCCCGTGACATTGACGAATACATTTTAATTTTATGTAAAATTTTGTCTGTTTAAAACTTCCTTATTCGTTTAAACATTTATAAGATATTAAATGTACATTTGGTTTAAAATATAATATAGTATAGTACATACACAGGAGTCATTATTAACGCAAGATTATACAGTCATGTTTAACGTAAATTGCATAGTGATTTTGTAATAATTACAGTGAAAAGGATAAATTCAGGTAGGTAACATATTTTCTCAATAGATGCTAGTGAGTGAGTGAGTGAGTGAGTGAGTGAGTGAGTGAGTGAGTGAGTGAGTGAGTGAGTGAGTGAGTGAGTGAGTGAGTGAGTGAGTGAGTGAGTGAGTGAGTGAGTGAGTGAGTGAGTGAGTGAGTGAGTGAGTGAGTGAGTGAGTGAGTGAGTGAGTGAGTGAGTGAGTGAGTGAGTGAGTGAGTGAGTGAGTGAGTGAGTGAGTGAGTGAGTGAGTGAGTGAGTGAGTGAGTGAGTGAGTGAGTGAGTGAGTGAGTGAGTGAGTGAGTGAGTGAGTGAGTGAGTGAGTGAGTGAGTGAGTGAGTGAGTGAGTGAGTGAGTGAGTGAGTGAGTGAGTGAGTGAGTGAGTGAGTGAGTGAGTGAGTGAGTGAGTGAGTGAGTGAGTGAGTGAGTGAGTGAGTGAGTGAGTGAGTGAGTGAGTGAGTGAGTGAGTGAGTGAGTGAGTGAGTGAGTGAGTGAGTGAGTGAGTGAGTGAGTGAGTGAGTGAGTGAGTGAGTGAGTGAGTGAGTGAGTGAGTGAGTGAGTGAGTGAGTGAGTGAGTGAGTGAGTGAGTGAGTGAGTGAGTGAGTGAGTGAGTGAGTGAGTGAGTGAGTGAGTGAGTGAGTGAGTGAGTGAGTGAGTGAGTGAGTGAGTGAGTGAGTGAGTGAGTGAGTGAGTGAGTGAGTGAGTGAGTGAGTGAGTGAGTGAGTGAGTGAGTGAGTGAGTGAGTGAGTGAGTGAGTGAGTGATAGAGTGAGTGAGTGAGTGAGTGAGTGAGTGAGTGAGTGAGTGAGTGAGTGAGTGAGTGAGTGAGTGAGTGAGTGAGTGAGTGAGTGAGTGAGTGAGTGAGTGAGTGAGTGAGTGAGTGAGTGAGTGAGTGAGTGAGTGAGTGAGTGAGTGAGTGAGTGAGTGAGTGAGTGAGTGAGTGAGTGAGTGAGTGAGTGAGTGAGTGAGTGAGTGAGTGAGTGAGTGAGTGAGTGAGTGAGTGAGTGAGTGAGTGAGTGAGTGAGTGAGTGAGTGAGTGAGTGAGTGAGTGAGTGAGTGAGTGAGTGAGTGGGTTTGGGTTTGTGTTGGTTGGGTGGATGGGTTGGTTTTTGGGTGGGTTTGAGTGAGTTTTATAGGAGTCTGCTTTAATACTTTCGAATTATGTTTACGGGCAATACTGAAGTTGTACAAACTCTGGTTGATTTGTATCACAGTAAGAAGTCAGATTGTCTTGAAAGGTGACCTAGAAAAATCGCTTTGCGTTTTTGACAGCCCGGTCAAAAACCTTAAGAGCCTTAATGAATATATTTTTCAGAGCCCTTTTATCCGAAACATTATGACACCTATCGAAACAAAATGTTCATTAAACTATTTAAACTTAACTGGTTCAAAATAACAGCAACTACACACGCAATTTGCTTTTGAATGAACTTGAAAGCAAACTAATATCAAGTATTTTTATTATGTGGAAATATATTTTTAATAATACGGTTGCGGTGATAGCCTTAAAATATGTCTTATTAATTGACATTTTCTGCTTTTTTATTTGAAGGAAATGCCACTGCATAGTGAAAATCAATTCCAAGATTATGTAATCGCTTATCGGTTACCTTAAAAGGCAATACACAATCATCGTTTTATCACTTATCGGCTTTGTAATGGTATTTTTCAACCGGGCATTGCACAAAAGTCTTGAAATTACTACACTTTATCGGAATATGTTTGGCAATTACAAGGTCGAAGATGTTCTTGCTGACATCAGAAATTCTTGTCAGACAGGATTTCTGTCATAGTATACATAATGTTACATTAAAATAGATTAAAGTCCGTGGTAATCAAATAGCATTGTCTTGATTCATAAAATAAGATGATACTTATAACAAAGGCTATCAGATTCAATATAAGAATTTACCGACAACAACCAAGTTCAATGCAAAAAAATCAAACACCAAACAACACCCCAATGGGAAGATAAAGTTACTGAACGTTATGATGAGGATGTACATACCGGTACCAATATTTTTTAACGTGTCTAACACTTCAATTAAATAAATGCACAAATGGTAGGATTTAAATACTCTTTTTGTGTTTGTATCTAGTTTTAAATTGAACCAGAGATCCTATAAAACATCACAATTCTGATTGTCCGTTGCTGATTTCTCATGTAGTAATGTATCATGTAATTTTGAAAGATCTTATATATTCTTCTTATGATTTGATACACTCACATAAGGAAATATTATTTTCCCAGTCACTGAAAACATTTTGGCAAATGATGACCAAAAGCTTTTCATGTACGGAAAGGAGGGTTTGAACGTCCGCCCTTTTGAAAGATAAAGGATCCTGGCCCATTTTTACATTGCGTCTGAAGAGACACTATAAAGAAAATATGTTATTAAATATTTTTGTTAAATATGGCGAGATTATAGTATTCTATGAAACCATCTGAAACCTTGTTAAATGTATCACTACTCTTATTATGTTTCAAGATATAAATAATTATACTAATCTCATCAACAGTGAACAAGAGCGGAATCAGTTTTCAAAAGAGTGACTTTAAAATATAAATGCATTTCTATGTTTTTGTTGCTGATTAATTGTACACAAATTAAAAAAATCTCTTGCCAGACTACTATGCCTTTTTGGCCGAAGTGAGAACTTGACAGTACTTATTTAAGCACAAAACAAATACTGAATCAAATGACGATATCAAACAAATGAAGACCAGTTTTCTTTTCTCAAATGATACATTGTTTGTTTAATTCTAAAATAAGGCATCATGTTTACAATTTCAGGATAGTTCTATAACAATGGTTGATATAATTAGTCTTCTAAATAATTATTTTCCTGAATTTGCCCGATCAATAACTATTTGTTGAATAAATGTACATTAAGCATTGGCATTGCTTAAAATTAAAGCCAGATAAAAAGTAACGAATAACTGATCTAACTGGTAAACCAATCAAAGTATCTGCTGACAGTGTTTCTTTTCAAAAAAGCTGGGACAAGTGCAAAATTTGGATTAGTTGCTTTCTGATATTATTTGAATACTCTCATGATTGTGTCGCTGATATCATTTACCCGTCCAATAAAGTTATTTCATGTTTACAGATCATGATGTTGACGTTTAGCCTTTCTATTATCTGGATGTGCTTTTTGTATTCTGTTTATGGTAAGTAGATGAGATACAGTATTTGTTCTCCTAAAGTCGTGCAGGGCCTAAATTTAGCCCATTTGCCAGTGATAATGAACACAGTTTATAAAGTGTTTGTATCGCCTGCAAACATGGCTGACACATTGTGAATTCTTTGTATGTCGTCGACTCACTTTCGTTTTAAAGCCACCACGCTTTCGTTTCCAGCTAATGAATTTTGGTACGCACAATGATAATAGGGTCAAAAGGTCAGAAGTAAAAGTACTAGAAAACAGAGTCTTCAAACTTGGTATTCACATTGGTCATGGTAATTGCATGAATCCGATTGATTTTGGGATCATCACTTTAAAGGCCGGGGTGACCTTTACTAGAATAATTGTTTGTTTCCGATTTATTACTTTTGAACAATCTCGTACATAGTTTCAAACATGGTATGCACATATGCCATGGCCAGAAGATGACCCTGATTGATTTGAGGCCAATAGGTCAAAGTTAAATGTCAAGGTGACCTTTCTAGAAAAAGTGTGCACGTTACCCACTGATTTTAGCAGGTTGGCAGGAAACAAAATGGTAGCCTTATGAAATGTAAACTGCAGAATTAGCTGTTAGTCAGAATATAAGCCTTTAGTGTTCAACTCGCAGACCTCAACAATACCGATTGTGTTGTGTCTATTCAGGACATATTTAAAAGAACAAATGCAGAAGGTAGTCGTCATACAAGGATATTGCTTTTTATCGTTGGCAGCATATTTTGCATAGGTTCCGATTTATTTCAGGACTTAGAATCCCCAACTGGTCAATGTTCAGGATTTCACACAAAAAGTAAAAGGACCAAAAATAACATATACATATATCGATTTTGACAGTTAAAGCATGTATATATTGCATTTATATGCCCAACATTTGCCCCTTGGGTAAGTTTGCTTCCGGGGATAACTTTACTAACGAGGCAACTTGGTATTGTTTCGACACGTATATATTGCAATTGAGAAATATGAATATCCTAAATATATTTACAACAATAATTAAGCTATTATAAGGAATGGAACTAAATGTATCTGTATCTCTTATATTTCGCTTAAGTGATAGCATGAACGTTTTGAATCTACTATTATTGGCTGTTGAACCCGGCCAAATTTGAGAGGAAATCCGAGGGCAAATCTGAAATTGCATCTATTTGACAAGAATTACATCTGGAGATAAACTTATTCCACCTCCAGACATAGTGCATATTAACCACATTGGTAGTTGCGTGCATAGTGACATATTTCCTCTTTCCTCAAAGGAAAATCTGGTCATATAAACACAACATTCGTTTAGAGTTCACTGTAAGTCTATATTTTGATACCAGTATCATTTAAACAGTTCCAGTCAAATTAATACATGACGTGACTGGTGTATTTCGCCCACGAGTCCGTCCGTCAGCCCGTCCGCTTATCAATGGCCGGGCTGTAATTTTGTCATACACGATACGTTTTTTTAAAACCAAAAGCTTTGCACATATGTTAGGAAAGAGCAACGTCTCAATGCTGAAGGTCAATGTAACACTTGAGGTTAATCATTATGGAATGCTGCTTATATGCACATAATTATAGAATAGGCGGACATGTCCGGTCTGTAACTTTGTCATGCACAGGTGGATTTTTAAATTACCTGGCACGGATCTTTGGTACATACAGACGATGTATAACGTGCATGACCAACATCCTACCTCTTAGGTCAAGGTCACACTTGGAGCTCAATCAAAATTGAATGTTGCATGCTTATTGATCGTTCTGTAATACTTCAATAAACAATTCAGGGGTACTTGTTACTTACAGTGACAGCTCTTGTTACCAGAAATCATCAGTTTAAGCACATGATTAAAAACAATAAATACGGTATTTTTGAACAAGATAAATTTGCGATAAAGGAGATTAAGTCTGTGTACATGATAATAAAGGCCCCTCGTTCTACGCATGGTGTTAAATGGTATAACCAATCTGTTTGGAATCGTACTCGACTGTATCCCACTTCTTTTAGGAGCAGTAACTATATCCCCAAAGGATGAGTTTCTAATGAATGGTGAAAGTTTTATATTTTCATGTAAAAGTCACATCTCGGGAAATAACATCAACTGGGCTGTCGGTACTGGTTGATCTTCCTCTTCTTAGACCTCGTGTAATGCTTCCATTGATAATACTTGCTTCCCTACTGCACCAGGATTCGCATTTTCATCGGATATGTCATTACATGAATGTTACATGCATATCGAAAGCGTTTCGTTGTCAAATTGTAAAACATATTCATGTAATGATGTTACAACCACAGAGTCTGATTTGATACATATAAGGATTTCAGGTAGGCATGTTTTGTTTGTTTCTTTTTAGATCTGTTTGTCAATTCTTTGCCAGTAAAACATGGCAGACACATTTGAATTACTTTACTCTGCGTCCTTTGTTTCACTTCCAGTCATTAGCGTTTGTACGTTTCGATGCTAAGTTTCGAACTTTCGAATGTTGCTAATTATATGTCCATTTGTTTCTAGACGAATATATCTACAAGCGTGATCATAAGTCCGAACAAGCAGTTTTGTGGTTAAAAAGCATATTCATAGCCGCATTAATAAAACATAATCATCCAATTTGGCCCGAAAAATGATTGATTTCACGTTTTGAATGGCTCAAACCTCTAGCAACTGATTATGTCATAATTGATGGTTGGCCTGTTAATTACAAATTGTGGCACCTACAAGCCCTGTGACATTAATATCACATGCCAAAAGCTTCTTTAAAATACGTTTTAGTCCGTTTATCATGAAAACCTATCAATATCGATTCTATAAAAAAAGAGAAAAACATTTAACCCATTATCTTTTTAAGTTCATTAAAAATCTTTGAAAAAAATGTCACATATGTTTTTTTTTCTTTTCAATACTTAAGTGTTTTTCCTCCACTTTCCTTACACTGATTAAACACCTACTATTAAAAATATTGAGGACTTTTCGCCACGAGAGAACATTTGGTTTTCCTATGATCACGAGTGAAATGAAATTTGATCTTGTTCTGTAATCAACATATTTCTTGTTTCTTTTATGCCTATTTTCGGAGTTTTATTAGTATTTTAATTTGTTGTTTTAAATAACCCCACCACCTTATTGGTGTGACACCAATGTTTTATAGCTGATGAGATAGTTGTCAATTTTCCATTTCATGTAAGTGCAGAAAAAAAATATTGGACATTTTTTATAGTATATTATTGTTTATTATTCACTCGATTTTAGTACAAACATTTTATGAACCTTAACCAAAGAACTAGTTCACTTTGTTCCAAATAATGACTACATCACTTTTAAATTTAACGGGCATCAATACCTGACCGAAATACTATGCTGCAATTTATCGGACGAAAATTTGAAAGGTGTAAGCAAAACAATTTACGAAAAAATCATCGGATAAAAACATTTTTCTTAATTTTTAGAGTTTGTTTCATGATATATTGTTAATTAGTTATCCGATACTGTCAGAGAATAGTCTTTTTCGCTTAAAGACTAGGTAAAGATAAGATAAGAACAAAGAGAGACGTAAAGACTCTAATCGAATGTTCTCTACGCTAGGTTGTAAACAACTTTTGAGGCGCGGGTGGGGTAAAGTATAATCAGTTAATCTGTTTATTGTTGTCGGGATTTTCCGGGAAGTCCGAATTACGTATTACAACGACAGACAGTTTAAACAGATATTTAAACGATAATTCACAACCTATTGATGTTCGAGCCATTGTTTTTATCTGTATTTTTTGTATGACAACAAATGTTCGAACAATAAGCTTCAAAGTTCGAAAGGCGTTTAAAAGCAGGATTACCATTTTTCTAATTAACGATAAGTTGCATAGTTCCCCAATTTTTTTTTTCAAACCACTGCAACCCGTTTCAAATTCAAAATTATTTGTTGGCCAAAATTTCTGGTTCAAAAGTGTCGTTTTAATCAAGAAAAAGTTACTCCCTTAGATTTCAATCGGTCTTTAAGTCGATTCATTCACTCCTTTATTTGCTGTTGTTATTTCACTGATAAAACTCCATATGTCCTCCAAAAGCATAACAGAAACATACACTATTCAAAACATGACCCTCAAATATGCTGATATCAATACAGCAGCATTCAACCTAACATTTAACTCTAAAAACTCTTTAATTCTAATTTTAAGATCAACATCGTATTTGTATGCTTTAAATAATAATGATAAAAGTTTATTCCTTGTTTTACGATGTTCAAGTCCTTATTTCGGTGGATTTTTTCAAACATGCACGAGGAAAACGGGACCGACATTGACACCGTGCACTCAGACAGTAGTCTATACTCGGACAATATCAACCCATATTTTACATTCTATAACCATTACAACATGCAGAGCCCATTCATGTTTTTTGGTTCACAACCGTATGCCGGGAGCTCACCACCCGCGCACGTTGGGACCCCCGGGATGTACCCGACCCTCCCATGCCTCCATGGGCCGCGCAAATGATGGATGAATTGAAACAGATAAAAGATAAAGTCTCAAAAATAGAAAAAATGGAGAAAAATGTCAGTCAAATTAATGTAAAAGTTGTGGATCTAGAAACCTCAGTTAAAGTATTAGAGTAAAAATCTAACGAATTGGAAAAAGCGTGTATTCTTCTTTCTGACCTAAATGACTCCATGAAGGAAGAGATGGAAAGTACTGGCCAAAAAACAGTGACACTAGCCAAACAATGCAAACTGTTAAATGAGAACTTACAAAAGTTAACACTGGAAAAGAACAAAGTCGAAGAAAGGTTATTGACAATGGAACGCAAAAACATGGAAAACAATCTAGTATTCTATGGTATTCCTGAGCAAACCGGCGAAAGTTGTGAGGAACAAATAAAAACAAAGGTATTACAAAATATTCTAGATCAGGAAACGCGTGACATCGAAGTGAAATGTGCAAATCGTGGAGATCGATCAACCCCTAACAAAACTCGACCGATTAAAGCAACATTTAAAGACTTCAAAACAAGAGAGACATTACGGCAAACAGCGTACGACATAAAAGAGCAGTTAAAGGCTAGCAGCCTCGGAGTTGGTGTCCAATGGCCTATGAAGATCCGAGAGCGGCGCCGTAGATTGATCCCAACAATGGAGCGACTGAGATTTAAAATAAGACGCTACTTAATCATCACAATAGCAACGTTGTGTAAACGTGAGCAGGGCAACTAAATGTATAAACAATTGCATGCAGAAGATATATGTCGTAATATTGGACACAGTACACATGTCAAATTTTCTCAAAATATTCCCAAGAGTACTTCACACACACTATGTGTCTGTGAACCCAAGTCTTAAAGCAGTTGATGAAGTTCTCTGTTGGTATTCAACAACTGTTGGTATTCCTCTCAACTCGTTCTTGATGGTGCGAAAAAGCCAAATGTCACATGGTGCTAGGTCCGGAGAGTACGGGGGATGTTGTATAGTATTAATATCTAATAATCCAGCTAGTGTTGTCTTAGAATCGATAGACGTATGGAATGGTGTTTTGTCATGGTGAAGATAAAATTTGACGACAAGCCTCTTCCGAACTGCTCTTATCAAGTCAGGCCGCAGCACCTAAAAGCGATAATTTGGCATTTATTTATATGCTGAACTAAGCATTAATGCTAGTTTTACATGTAGTATCTTAAATTACGTAACACATTAAGTATAGCATATAAATCTAATTAATACCTTTGAATAGTAGATGGCGGTCACCGTCCTACCAGAGGGCACTGCGTGGCAAAGAGTAACGCCTTTTATGTCGAAGAATATGATAGACATCATATTTTTCGCAGGCGTCCTCACCAAAGCTTTGATAGGAAATGAATAATTAGGAGTCTTCCACTCAGAACTGTCTTGTTTGGTTTCGGTGTCTTAAAGACTAACCTATGTTTCATCAGCAGTGGTGATTGATTCTAGAAATCTGTTACCACGGCTTCTGTATTTTTTTCCAGAAATGTGTTACTGTCAGCAATTCGTTGTTGCTTCTGTTGGAATGTGCGAACACGTGGAATTCAGCTATCACAAACCTTTCTAATGCCTAGCTGCATTGTGATTATATCATGCACTGATGCAGTCCCAAATCCAATTTTCAATGCGGTATCCCGAACAGATAAGCTGGTCAGTTCTTAGTAACGTCACAATCTTATCTGCTTTTCCTTGTGCTGAGTTGGGGTAACCAATCCTTGGATCATTTACTGCGTCACGCGTAGGGTCTTTTCTTGAAAGTGTTGTACTACTCATAGATCTGAGTCCTAGACATTGCCGTATCGCCATACGTATTTTGGATAATAGTTAATGTATTTTGTCTGCTTTTACATCAATACGCTAACTTTGACGGAATATCGTTGCTCTGGATTCATTCTTTATGAAGTCACTTATTGCCTCTACTAATTTACCGTGCAGAACGGAGATGACGTAGTGGACGTTCATTAGATTCTCAGAATAATGTTACCAGACCTCCCGAACAGTCCTGACCCGTCGATCAGTTACCGTCGATCAGTTACAGATTGGTCATATCTGGGCAGCAACGGCACACCTCGTCTACGATAGACAGGACAGCCCTCTAGCTTTTCTGAACCATTGCGCGATCCTACCCCAAACCACAAGGCAACTCCGCTAACTCATCATAGCACCCTTGTACTTTCTATTTAAAAGTACCCGAGAAAGTGTTTCTGCGTCCATAATATCGGCCATCACGTACCATATCTATTGAACCCGTCAAGTCATCTAACCTCTGTACTAGAGCAATGCACGGCAGAGAGAACTTGTTAATACTTTCGTACCAGTTGTATTGCCTGCTGGATTTTACTGGGCTTATCCATGCAAACCATAAGCCAAGCTTCTTTATCCAGCATACTCTAACAAACCCTGTTGATAACTTGAACATAGATATTTTTTTTAGTTAAGGGCCGTAGGGTCTCTAAGGGTTATAACTCAGTTTGTGCAAGTTCAGTAATATCAAAACGTCCCTCACAAATTGGAGTGCGGATATGGCCTTTGTACTTGAAAGAAAAACGTAAAATTCAGCTGCTTTGTCTGAAGGCAACAACAGAGAGCACACAGACATTCTGCGTCTGTCTTAGCATGTCGATTCAACATTATACTAAACGCACCCCAATTCCCGTCCCCATCATGAACTACGGATTTGGGTAGGGATAAAGTTAATGTGTGATGCCTATTATTACGTCACCGAGTCACAGAAGCAGTGACATTATGGTTGCTGCTACTATGGACAGTTTTCGGTGCAAATTCAAGACATTTCAATTCGCTATAAACTATTCTGTTGATCGATGATGACAGACTTATTACAATCGGCTAAAATATTACCTAACGACAGCGCTTCCAAATGAGTAGTTAAACTAATTTGTTAAAAAATAGCGAAATCCAAGCAAATATTGAAGGTGTAACGGTCTGTTGTAGGCTGCAGATGTGCGTTCATAGCGTAACGATCCGCTGTAGGCGGCGGGTGTGCGTTCATAGTGTAACGGTACGCTGTAGGCGGCGGATGTGCGTTCATAATAACATTCCGTTATAAACGAAAGTACGTTCATAGTACGTATGTTAACTTGGTTGATATAATGCAAATTAGCAAAGCTCGGGCTCTGTGTGAATAGAGAAATTAGTGTATATAAAGACCAGTGGGCCCCTTCAGGGTCGGGCATGCTTTTCTCTAAAGGGATCTGTTGGTGTTTCTTTGACGTCGCACGTTAACAATAAGAACGATAAAGCAAAATTATGAATAGAATGATTTTACAGGCCATAACAAAGCTCAGAAAAATGCAAAATATATGATAAATGACAATTTTATTGGTAAAAACAGTAAATAGACCAAAAGTTGATATAATAAAGAAATAATTTATCTCTCACGTTGGCGAATGAATCGTACTGTGCACTGCCGTGTCGGTGTATGTTTGGCACCTGAATTTGTTCCAAAAACAACAAAATATCCTTTGATATACAGAACAGGAGCCTAACTTTCTCCATGTGAACTTAAATTTAAGAATAATAAGTAATTACCGGTCTAAAAGGGGCACTAGCCAATATGCATATTATATGTATAAATCACTGGCAGATACAATGCTTTTTTGTCATATAAGCTATCAGTCAAAGTGTTAATTTCTTACTCAGTCAAATAGCGGTGAGAAAAAAACAACCAATTGTTTTTCATTAGTTACAATTTTACAACAAGCTTAATATAAGTTTATGTGTATACATTTGACAGAAATAGTTGCTGAATCTTAATAAATAGCCTGATGTCCATTGATGTGCATGCATATCGGTAGCTATACTCTGGAAATTGTGTAACTGTAATAAGAGTAAACGATACTATAACTATTTATGAAGCCAACATTATTTATATATTTTTGTCTGTGTGTTGGAAAAAAAATCAGTTTTTATTCTTATTTACATAAAATAAATGTCTTTGCAATGTGAATATGTTAATCAAATGTTAACTCTATGGTAAACATAGACACGCTTAAGAATACAATTTTGCTAAGATAAATAATAAAAACAGATTTTCTGTCGACTTAATAAGAGTTTTTCCCCTTAAACGATCACGACTGATGTGTGTACAATATTCAGTATAAATCAGGCAGAAAAATTCCTTACAAGGGACCATGACGAAATAGCTGAGATCACCTTTCCCGTTAATTAGCTCTAAAGAAAACGACTTGCTGCATTGCAAACGCCAATGAAAAACACCCTTCTGTGATAAATGATTTTGTAATAAATATTTAAACTATGGACTTGTATGACAAAAATACCACTTATATTCGTTGTCTCACGTTTGAACTAACCCCTAGTTTAAAATTTGAGTTAAGTTCGGTTTACATTAACATTGAGATGATTTAAGATCTTAACTTCCCGGTGCTTCTTCAATGACAGGTCATATACTTTATTTAAGATATTATTGCTATTGCATGAATGGGATAGGAAGGGGATGGGGCTTTTCAGTAAAAGTTTTTTGAGAGGTTCTTAACGTCGTATATGCTATCATTTAAAAGTTTAAATACAAGGATTCAACTTTAATACTTAAGAATCACTGACATTATTTTCTTTTGTGAAATGACGTGGAAGCATCCCAGACTTTCCTATCATAATAAGTATACTTTATATTTTCAGGGTTTAAACATTTAATTTTATCGGTCATTCATTTTTTAAATAATGAATAATGAATATGCCTTACTTTATGTGAAATTTAAGGTTTTGAGGTTAATAAATTATTTATTCATAATGACTAGTTGTAAAATGTTTAGAACAGTGGCAAGATATGGTAAAAAAAATAAAACAAATGATTTTGAAACAAGCAGTAAACATAAAATAACCAAGAAAAGGCAAACTTTAACACTCACTACTTCTCATTCTGCCTCACTGTGTAGTCAGCAATGATCTCATAAAATTATATATCACCATAAATGTCAAATATCACTCGTTCTTTATCATTTGTGTTTGGCTATAAACTGATCCATTAAAGAACCAGGCCGTCTCGATCAGATTGTTCTGATAAAGACTGGATATAAGAGCCGTGTTGTGGCGTTTGACGCCATTAGCAACTCGATGCCTTGATGTTTTCAGCCCCTTCCTCTTTCGGATAATAAAGGTTTCAACGCTAGAGTTTATGGTTTGGCAAGACATTGGTCTTAAACCACCTTATTTTTGGTATTCGGTGAACAGCTAGAAGTTCGTCCTCACGTACCTCGTTGCCCTTTCCCTCCAGTAACTCGTCGTCTTTGTCGACTAGCCTGTCTCCTGTCTCGTACCCGCTGCTAGTGATAGTTTTTGAACTTTTTGCAGGGGAAGATTAACGAATATTGATGGCATTTTAGGGTTCAAGAAATTGTCAGAACAGATAGAATGCAACTCGGTGGCTTGATGTCCTCAGCTTTTTCCTCCTTCGGATCGAGTGGGGAACTTTTAATTTCAAGCGTGTTGTAAAGGGATTTATTTTGATCAATAACAGCTTCTGTATCTTTTGTTGATATATATTTAAAACATCTTTGTTAACAAAAGAGACTGGCTGGGCCTTTGTTGTTTTATGTTCTACGGCATGATCATATTCACTACAACACATAATTTGCGCTGTCGACAAAAGACACATGATATTGCGGAAATAATTCTAGCATAATATTTACTTGTCGTTAGTGTTTGGCAAGAAAAATTAAAGACCGTTAGATTTAACTTAATGTCTTTCCTTCTGAAAGTGCTAAAAGTTTTGTTGCAAATTTCGAAAACTCAATACAAGTAGTCCATATACTCTTGACTAATGTTCACAACGTGTTCAGAATTCCCTTGTTTCCCAGTTATGTTTTCTAATAGCTGAAGTTTTGAACTGTTTATTGTATGTACAATAAATGCCCACCAATAGGGAGAAAAGCTCTTGATTCCAAGAACAACATTTTACTAGAGTAGCAGACTGTTTACAAGGTTATATAAAACAACAATACTGCATATGTACACAAGTTAATGAATGGCGGAGTTTGATTTCCTCTCATTCTATTGAATAGGGCTTACTATTGTACATGAATTGTACACATTGAAAAATAGACCAGACTTAAAATGAACATTAATTACGTACTCTACGCTTGTAAATTATGTCCTCGTTGATTGTAAACGCTTACAGCGGCAGCAGGTGGTAATAGTATGGAGCAGCAAGCCCATGGTCAAGAATCTGCGCAAAGCAATAATCACCGACGTAGAAACTATATGGGATGGAGGTTTTACCTAATATATTTTTTGTAACTGAGATAAGTTTAATTTTTCACCTCGAAACCAGTAAAATGACTATTAATACACGATAAAACAAAACCAAATGTCACAAATGCTCATTCTCGACTGGACAATCACAGCTTAGCCATGAACAAATCACACGCGCTATATTATTGACGTTCGATACTCATGGTTATTCTAAAAGCTTTGCCACAGTTTTAATACAATCTCCTGCCTGGGACAAAATGTAGAAATCCAATTAAGATTCCATTCAAAATTCAAATCATTGAATAGGTTAACATCACCCTTGTCCAAACATGCTTGCAAAATTAAAACTACATGGCTCCTCAGAGTAAGCATCATCTTGAAATCAATGAAGAATAAAAAAAACTTCGTATAGACTTAAAGTCGTTAAAAGTTCGCGACAGGCGGAAACGAATTAATCAAGACGAAGCAACAGTTCTAGCACTTGAAAGGTACGAAAAAAACAATGTAAAATGAGGTAAAAAGCACATCAACTTATAAAGTCGTTTAATGTACACCATACGAAAACAATTGAATCGGACCGGGGCAACATTTGTAGACCTTAAAGGGTACGAGAAAGTAGTCGAAAGACAATCATCTGGCAAAGCTTGCCTTTCACGGTTTAAATAAGGTCTAGTATAATAATAAACGTATCAGTGTACAAACTAAGAGAAAACAAGCAAATTCGTTGATTTGACATCCCCCGCCGGATTTGGCTTAGTCAGGGAATGGAAATCAATTGTTTGTGAAATATATATATATATGAGTTTGAGTTTGATTGCAACTGTTTGGAAAAAAAACAACAGTATTGTATATAATGTCGCATTTAGAATTGACCAAGAAACCTAGTTTATGACACAATGTTACCCAGTTCGAAACTTATCTAAAATTTCATCAAGGCAAACATTCTTATCAAGTTTAATGAAGATTGGTCCAGATATATTGCAAAAAGTATCGTCTCTAGAATGTCCACAAGGCTCTTTAAGATTTGACCCAGTGACCTCATTTTCCACCCCACATGACCTACTAGTTTCAATCTATTCCAAGATTTCATCGAGGCAAACATTCTGATTAAGTTTCATGGAAATTAGAGCAGATGTATTGCCTCTAGAGTGTTCCCAAGATTTCTGTAGGATATGACATAGTGATCAAGTTTTCGACCCCATGTGACAAATTTCGTTAAGGCAAACATTCTGCCCACATTTGAACATAACTGACTATTCAATACCAATGTTTGGTTCTGGACACAATTTATCAAAGATTTCACGTACTGACCTTGTTTTTGATCCATATGACCCACTTTGAAAACACAGTCGAAATTTAACCCATGAGAACATTCTGACCGTGTTTGAACATAATCCAACCAATCACCATCATAAAATAGTTTCGGACAAGATTTTTAAAAGCTTTGACCTAGTGAACTATTTTTTTTATCGCATGTGGCCTAGTTTAAAACATGTCCAAGAGTTCATCAAGGATAACATTCTGATCAAGTTTCATGAATATTAGACCATACGTAATGCCTCTAATGTGTTTTAAAGATTTTTTAAAGATTTGAAATAGTGTCCTAGTTTTTGACCCCATGTGCCCCACTTTTACAAGCGGTCCAAATTTCATCAAGTGGTACATCATGACCAAGTTTGAACATAATCCGACCAATCATTTTCATTCCGGGCAAAAAATCTAATTTTTGACCTAGTGGTCTAATATTTGATCATATGTGACCCAGTTTTAAATAAGTCCAAGATTTCAACATTCTAATTAAGTTTTCATGAATATTTGACCATGTATTTTGCCTCTAGTATGTTCCAAAGATTTTTCGAAGATTTGACCTCGTGACCTAGTTTTTGACCCCATATGACCCACCTTTTTAAGTGGTCCATATTTCATCAAGGGGTACATCATGACTAATTTGGAATATAACTTGACCAATCATTACCATGATATGGTTCCGGACAAGATTTTTCTAAGATTTAACCTAGTGACTTGCTTTTTGATCATATGTTACCCAGTTTTATTTACGGCCAAGAGTTCATCAATGAAAACATTCTGATTAAATTTCATGTATATTTGACTATGTATAATGCCTCTAGTATGTTCCAAAGACTTGACCTAGTGACCTAGTTATTGACCCTATGTGACCCACTTTTACAATTGGTCGAGATTTTTTCCAGAGGAACATCCTGACCAAGTTTGAACATTTTCTGATAAATTACGGACGGACGGACGGACAACGCCAAAACAATATCCCTCTCCCCAAACCTTCGATTCGGCGGGGGATAACAAAAGAAAACTTGATTTAAAAAATAAAAACTATAATGATTGTTTATTATTCTTCGAAGTAAAAGTTCTTTCTACGTCCCGAAAATGTTAAGATATAATCAGTACAATTGACAATCGACCGACGTTTATACAATTTACATGTCTACATCCACACATACCAATCGGAGGCCAAGGTTGCACCCAGCACCAAGGCCAAGTTTAAATATCCTTATACTGGGCACATATTTATTATGCATTGTGGTGGCACTGTTTGAAAATGCCCCCAGTGCCATTCAGACTGGTGTTAAATAGAATGACAAAAACCTGCCACTTCTTGAACAAGGGGATTTCTCCGTGGCTGAACTGCAGATTTCGCCACACTTGCTCTTCCTGCGGCCAATCAGAGTCGTTGTGCATAACGTATAAACGCGATTCCCCGCGTGTGCGGCCTGTGACCACGCCCCCACAATTCAATATTACTCGCCAGCTCTTTCGGGGACGCCAACCCTTCAAAGGATATTTCCCTAACAATGTCCGGAGTGCAAACCACGCCCTTTCTAATACAAATATTGACTCTTTATCAACTAAGAACATATTGAATTATGTATGATTAATAAATTAACAGGCTTATTGCTACAATCTAGGTATGTTGTATTTTCCACTGAGTGCTATGCGACTCACTACCAAAGCATGCTTGGAACTCCACACGAGATAATTGTATTGTGGGGCTTTGGTGGTGTCGCTGTGGACGCATGCTGCAGGACCATGGAGACTGATGTCCTATTGTACAAACCAGATAATCGTTCTGCGTTTTGGCGGAAGGGGCTGTTTACTTATAAAGAGAAATATGATACTTAATATTCTTAAGAACCGCGTTAAAAGAGACAGTATTCACTTCAGGGAACATACTAAACCGGTTATTATGGCAAAAGCCATGGAATATGACGACATTACTAATTAAAATATGTATCCGAATAAACTACTACTGATGTAGCTGGGTCCGGTCGACGGGGGCGCACAGCACACTTACTATCGATGTCGACGTCGGCACAACGGGCTTTTTCGCGTCCATCTATCAGCAGTGCTGTAAAATGTAAAGATATTGCATCCTATGTGAGTAGGTATAGGTTGTATTTGGATGCGGGTACTGGCTAACCGGCCAAATATGTTTCAAGCCTGTTTGCGTGTTCGGTGTACGAACGAATGCATGCAGGTGCCAAAGGTTCTGTTCTTGGCCAGACATGAGGCTCGCTTGTGTTCAATGTATGTCCCTAGACTTGCATGTGACAACATGTTGTGTTTCTGACTATTCAACATATCTGTCAAATAAAAATGATCAAGCTATTGTAAGCAATCTGTGACTGCTTTTCTGATATCGAACGATTAACATTGAACTGGAATTTTTGTATTACAGAATACATTTTTAAATAAGAGTACCGAAAGCGGACGCCAACGAACATCTTCTTTCAGTTTATTCAAAACTTGTAATAACCGGTGCTCAAAACGAGAGTAGATAAATCCTTATTTAATTATACTATATCACCGTGTTGTGTCCGATCTGGTCCGATGTTTTTAAACCGTCGAAGGATCGTCCAGACAATTTCACCAGGACCACCCTGGGTGGTCTTGATTAATCCGGGATGTTCGTTGTTGGATCTGGCGTTGGTGTGAATGTAGCTAAGCATTGCATGAGTTTAAGTTAAATAACACTTGGCTAAATCCAAACAATGTTCATAAACTATATCAAACAAAGGATAAGACAGTTAATGTTATAAACATTGCCTCGGTTAAAGGACATTGAAATTGAGACTATAAAATACCACTTTAATCATAGAAGGCTTGTCTTTTAAGATTTCAATTATTGGAGTTGTAAATACCAGTTTTTCGTTCATGGCGGTCATTGAAATCGTTTTAATGTACTAGAATTGAAAATGATGTTTCAAAAAGATTAGACAGTTAATGTTATAAACATTGTCTCGGTTAAAGGACATTGAAATGGCGATTATAAATTACCACTTTAATCATAGAAGGCTTGTCTTTTAGGATTTCAATCATTGGAGTTGTAAATACCAGTCATTCGTTCATGGCGGTCATTGAAATCGTTTTAATGTACTAGAATTTAAAATGATGTGTCAACACATAAGAAAACATAAACGTTTTAGTCAAAACTTCTTCCTTTGGTATCAACTCATTGTAATATCTTACTTGTATTTAATATGATATAATCATCAGTTTTACGCTAAAATATGACAGAAAACAAGATGTATTCGATGTAAATCAAGCCCTATGATGTTCCCTACAAATGGTAAGACAACAGAGTAATCGCCTCATATAGCCGCGAACGAGTATGACGAAATCTCTAAATACGTCCCAAATGAATCAACATATTGTTTTGTAGGTACTGTTACCATAGACAGAAACCAAATTGGTCAATAGTCCATTTTGCACTCGAAAGTTTTGTAACATGTGAACAAAACAGCAACATTATCCTTACCTGATGCATTTACAATGAAAGCCACCTACCCTTTGGCGCGAAGTGCAAATAACTTTATAACACATCATGAAAACTAGTATTCTATAGAAATAGTGGTTACTCTAGCGCGAACAAAATTTGTCCAATTCAATCTCGTTGGGAAACAAACGCTTAACGCTATCTGAACGTGAGTTAACAAACCAGGTTACGTGGCGCTCAAAAAGTAGCGCTTGACGGCTGAGTGCAAATTACCTCATTTATATCAACAAAAGATTTAATCGTTCTGTTGCCTTATGGTGCGAATTCAATATGTCACTTATTGAAATAAACAAGCAACATTATCCTTGCAACATTCTCCTTTAAGCTACATTAGGTGTCTACATATAACTATGATGTGCGTTTCACTTTATGACGCCCAAGACCACAAAACGTCAATATATTAAACGTACTTTGACACTTTACGCTAACGCAAATGATACAATCCTACATAATTGGATAGAACCTCATTAAAAGTTTATCTAGCACGTTTCGTAGAGGATGTACAAAAAGCAGCTATTGCGTAACACCCAATGCGTTCATAAAGCAAAGAGTGTTTTTACTGAATTATTTCCATCCTTTGACACGATTATAATTGGTTCCTCTAAAATCTCTCATTCGTGGTTGTTCACTTAAGACTTAAAGGATAAAATCGCCTTATGAGGCGCTGGTTGAGCAACATTTTGAAGCACAAATGTGCTGACAACGTTTGTGGTCAAATCCAGATGTGTTGGCAGAAATGATATTTATCGAAAGTTCATTTAGTCGAGATGGAACACAAATGGCTTTGTCACTCTAACAAGTTATATACAATCGCACTGAACACACATTAATCGGCTTACCTACCAATTAACCAATTATCTGGCGTAATGTTTCAATGACCTAATTACCTTATTACTTTCCAGGTGAGATATTAAGTACTCAGCCTGTCGACGTGAACAAAACTTTGCTAGTCTCGGAAATGCCTTTGTATGGACAACAGTCAATTGCGAATAAATCTGATCTAAATTCAATTACAAAAGCCCATCGATCGCGAAAAAAACAACAATCAAAAGTCAATTAATGACCCGTATGGACTCCATCCACTCGTGATCAAAACCAGGCAAGCGCGTCGACCATATCATTTTGCACTCATCGAAAATGACTAAGTCAAACTGAAATGTTAATAGGGTCCGATGTTATAGCAATAAGTCGAGTTTCAGCTATAGCTTGAAATGTATCACGTTCTTGTGTCACAGCATTATACTATATCAAATAAATGTAAAAGTAGCAAAAAGTCAATAATTATTTTAGGTACAACCATCTATATGAATAAATTTAGTTCAGTCCATTTTAAACACATGGCTTTCACCATGACAAGGTAACCTCCGGTGAACCTTGCTGCGTTCAGGTATCGCCTTGTGGCTCAGTGAACAATTCTGTTAAAAAAGCGATTATTGGATACAGTTTATTTTAATGTTCATAGTAAGCTAAGCTGTACATTATTCAATATTTACAAAAGCGCCAATCAATGTAATGTTATGAAGTATGACACATTTTAATAAAAATGATATTACAATTATGTAGTTAATCACTTAAAATAAGCATTTATAATAATAAGTAATTACAGCATAGTAAATATAACCTTTTAACGATACAGTCAAGTGACATTGACAGTAAACTTTGTGAAGTAAGTTTAACCTTTTTGTGTATGTACAAAAAAACTTATGTTGTATCCACAAAATAACATTATTCTTGGCTCAGCATAAACATTAGAAGTTTGTCAAAATATAGAAGGGTTTTTTTGTTTGTTTTTTATAAATACTCCTTTTCCAAACATGTAAGGTCGATACACACTTATAATTATGAATGGAAACAATCTTATTGTTGTTTTCCCTTTATGCAATACATACTTCGTCGATATATTGCTTGTTTATCATTGATTCACTCATTGGGAACGCAATTGACATTGTCTAATTGTCACATTGTATGAAATGAGATTATCATCATTTAGAGTAAAGTACAAACTTTAAGCACTGTTTGCAATCGCATAATATTATCTCTTTATGCAATTCATACTTGATATATTGCTGGTTTATTATTTGATATTTCACTGGGAAAGTAAATGACATTGTAAAATGTCATATCTTCACATTGTTTTATGGCTGTGTACACTTAAAGCACTGTTTGCACCGGATTCTTCAGCACAGTATTGTTGTATATGGGATCATCTGCAAACAAATTCAAAGGATTCAGAACACTATGTCAAGTGTGGCTACTCACACAAATCATAATAAAGCTATTATTAGTGTTGAGATTGAGGTTTAAAAGCCAAATAATAATAATATCAAATTTAACGTTCGAAGTAAAAGATACATTCCATTGTGATTTTCTTTAATATATCGTCGTCATTAAGTCTCAAGAATTTGTTGTTTATGATTATGCTATTGTGATATCATTTTTGTTTCTTCATACTTTGATGGGTTAAACAATTAACCACCGTATAATCACAAATGCAATTTAGTTTATACCTTTCTTTACATTATTGTAGTATACGTGGGCCTTTGACTCCTCCAAGGACGTATACACGTGCGAGTTATCGGATCTGAAATATAACGTTAACATTATTTTCCCACAACGCGATGTGCTTTCTTTAGGTTTACCAAAACAAAATAAACAGTTAAAGACCATTTACAAGAGTTTCAAGAGTTTATTTGCGAATCTGCATGTTTGCCTTTGGTCATTTACAAACTATCTAATTATGGCCAAGACACAAAAGTATATTGATTTATAAAGCAATTTATGTGATAGCATTACATATATATTCACAGAAGCAATATCCTAATAATATATACGAACATATAACCAATAGAAGCAGCTAAACTTCTAGCTTTTCTTGTCTTAATTTCATAGCACTATATATAAACTTAGCTAAGTTTTCTAAAAATAAATTCCTCTTTACTGACATTAAATATTTAAATTTAGCCATATTTGGCCAATTAAATTTAATATGATAATTGTTTCTAAGATCTGAATAGGCTGTACAACAAAGCAGAAAATGGTATTCAGACTCCACAGTGTCATGTGAACAAAGTTTACATTTTCTGTTTTCTCTATTTATATTCGTATATCGACCAGTCTCTATTTTCAGTGAATGAGATGACAGTCTGAATCTTGATAATTCTCTTTGGTGTTTATCATTTTTGACACAAAGGAAAATAATTGTAATCTGTATTAAAATCAACTGACAAGTTACCATAACCCATTCTGTTTAACAAATCAGACATAGCTGAGTGCCATATTATTTTACCAGCAGGACGTATGCTATTATAATGATAAATATTGGATTGTTTTGTTAACACATGGTGCATTAATGAATTCGGATTCATATTAATTTATCCAATATTTTAATGCCCTCTCTTTAAATATAACTGACAATGGAAACCGTCCAAGCTTGCCTAAAACGGCGGCATTAGATGTCTGTTGTTTAACACCAAGAATATGTTTGCAGAACTTTAAATGGACATGAACCAAAAAAATACACAGATACTTATTAAAACACAAATATTCTTAAATCGGTTTGATTCAAAGCACTAGATTTATCCTTATTCACTGTTATTTTTGAAATATATACGTTGGTATTATGTAGTTGAATGCAAACCCTTCAAAATGAAACACTGTTTTATAGGCAGCAATAAACACATGTACTGGGAAATAACACCATGCACTTTAGTACGTTTATAATGCGCTTGGTATGTTATTTAAGAAATATATTTACCTAACTGAATGGCATTATATAGTTTATTACTCAATTGCGCCGAAATAAACATATCTATATTCCTAAATAAGTGAAAGTTAAAACCCTTTGAAAACAATTTTATGTTGTAGTGTATATGTATCATTTTATTTACTTAGGATGTTTAAGACGAGATATCAGCTGTCAATTGTGTAAAATATGACTAATTCTCTGAGTTGGTCAAAGTAAGACAAATTTATTGATTGCAAAACAGAAATCAAATAATTTCTACCTACCAAATAAGAATTTCGATGTAAAATATAGGTAAATATGTAGACAACTAATCAAAGTTTAACATTTGGCTTCTGGTTATTCAATTTCACAGATGTTATCTATATATGCATTGTGTTCATGCTTTTATCTTACCCGCTGTCACCAGTTTCTGAAAGGTAATAGAAAGATAAACAATAAAAAAATTCATACATATATATCAGTGATTGAGAATACTTGCAAAATCAATACATATTTCAAAATGTTTTTTTTTAGTTTTTTTTAAAAAAAACGTGAATAATCAAAATGTCTAGACCCAGTTTCGTTAACGAAAATATGGCATATAGTTATATACACATGAACAAAAATGACATACAACATTATTATCACGATCAACAATAAAACGTAGCATAAGTGCTATAAGCTGTTGGCGCTATGTCACAAACGGTGTGGTTACTACAACAGTTCTTGCTCACGACAGAACTCATCCAATATGATTGTTTAAATTATGAAAAATGTTAAATTACCAAATGAAGTTGTATTGCTTACTTAGATCATCGTAAGCCGATGTTTCCGTTGTCCTGGACACGACCTCGTACGTCTTGGCAGCATTATATCCGGGGCTGTCTTTTCCGGATCTATAACATAAAAAAATATTCTTGTGCGTGGTTCATGTTGTATTTTAATTATCAAAACAGTACAAAAATGGTTCATGATTATTCATTTGTGCGAAAATTCGGTTTTGTTAAAAAAAAGACGAGTTCTTTTCATTTGAAAACTCACATGCCAAACATACTTTAGGATGTAATATATGTTAACATATCTTTAACCTTGTATTTATTTTTAAATTTGTCAAAACAAATGTGTGCATAATATTTTTATGAACTTTGTATGCAGTTTTCAAGTTTCAACAAGTTTTCTATTGATTACAATTCCTGGAATCATAATTAAGCCAATCAAATATTACTTATAATTGTAAGAAATGCAAATTAAAAACACATGGTCATGCCATGCAAAACATAAACAGATATAGCAAAATAGTTTACTGGCAATACATTCTTAAGAAGAAAATTTGGGAAAGTCTGTTTTCAAACACATTGCAAACACTTACATGGAATGCTCGGAAGGACCTCCTGAAGTAAATAATTTGGTAAAAACAACAATTAAAATTGAACATGAACTAAAGAAGACTAAAATGAAATCAACACTTTAATCAAGTCAATTTAAAATAAGATAAAACAATCAAGTGTATTGAATAAAAAGATCCATTTAAAATGTTATATATTTCAACATTAAATTCCGATACACGCCATGAAGTATATACAGCGCTTCGGATAAATACTCCGATTCAAAGGTGAAAGGGAAACTAAGAAATTGCAAGACGAATGCGTTTACTCTTCATTGATTTGCTTAAAAACTTGATGCATCTTAATGTTACAAATATCCGTGTATTATGTAATGTTTAATATTTTTATAAAAGTTTAATTCCAAAAATAAGAATCCAAATAAATGTTAGAGCTATATATTGGTCTAATATGATTCCGACATTTATTAAATTTTAGTTCTGGCAAGACTCATAACTTCGTGTTATCAAACTTACTGTTTTAATTTTAATACTTTAAATCTCATACGTTAGACAGAAAGCAACAATAAAATCATGGTGAACAACATTAGCTAGGAAGTACACGCAAGTCCTTGTAATTTGTTGTCCGTTACGCAGTTGTTAGCGCACTCGCTTCTCACCAAGGCGACCCGGGTTCGATTCCCGGTTTGGGCGCATTTGCGTTTGGTATGTGGTCACCAAGCCGGACAAGTGGGTTTTCTCCGGGATCTCCTGTTTCCCCAACAACACAAGACCACACTCTCCCGTAAAATCGTGCCAACGAGAGTGGTTATAATTCATTGACGGACATTTAAAGGCATTTAAGCCGATGGTCAGATAAACAAGACAGCAACAAATAAAGAACGTTAAATTTGAATAAAAGAGCAGAGATAAGCATATCACTTTTTTGTGTCAAGGTAACGTTGCAATTTAGTTCGTAATTCCGCCTGAGAATGATAACGACGACAACTATTGCCACTATTGCACCAACAGTTCCGCCAACTGCCCCTCCAACAACAGGACCAGTATTTGGACTAGTCTCAGTATGATCTGAAATTACAAACAATATGCTTGGATTATAAATAATAAAGGGGTTATTCAGATACACTCTTTTATTCTCAGTGTCTTTTATAAGCATATACGGATACTTGTTGATGTGTAAGGTTTTGAAAATAAAATAAGCATCACACACACACACACACACGCACGCGCGCGCGCGCGCGCACACACACACACACACACACACACACACACACACACACACACACATATATATATATATATATATATGATTGTATTTAAAGATGCACTCTTACTCCCAAATAAGATTTACCACAATTAATAGAAATGTTTTAATATACCAAAAAGGATGAATACATATCGAAAACAAAGATTCTTATGAAGGATACCGAGTTTAATTTGAAAGGAACGAGCAGAAAACACGATATTACTACCATATGAGACGATAGTAGATCGCACAAATCGTTTAACACTCACCAATCATTTAATATTTTTGCGTTTTCAGCTATTAAATACACGGTTACAATCTTGTTATCAGTAATTAATATTTTCCATGCATGCATTATTCAGTAATAAGTTTAAAGGTTTATCAGTCAAAATTTATGTTTGTTATATATGTGTATGTATTGATTTTGAATAAGAGTGTCACTTTAATACAGAATAATGAGTGACATAATAATGACAATCGTAAAGGTTATTGGTGGTACACAGATTATGTTGAGGAAATGGTGCTGACACATTGAGGTTATAAAAACAATAACATTTTTCAATTTGGAAGGACCAAAACAAACATTAACTAATTTTAATTTGAAGATGTAGTTTAGGTTATGCACATCAACAGAGTGAAATATTTGTTTTACTTCTCTAATATGCAATTATGGAACAGAAATGTTATTGAAAAAGATACCCGAATGACATCTTAATTCATGATCGAAAAGTAGTTTTTATTTGCTGTCAAGAAATGGTCAACACAAACCATCCTTTCATAACACATTTCTATATTTCAGGATGCTTACATACAATGCACTTAGAATCACTCACCATTAATACGTTTTAGAGTTGGAAAGGTAACGTTCACCGGTGCAGAAGAACCCTCCTCGTTTGCCGAAAAGAGTGAAACGAAGTATTCGGTTTCTGGTTTTAAATCTTCAACTATGTAATACATCGTCACTCTGTTGTCATGTTTTATAGTTTGTGGATAAAAACCGGTGCCGTCAACAAGTTTTCCATAGGAAATGTGAAAATCCTGAGGTGATCCGTTGGCAAATCCGGGAATCCAGGTTAAAACAGCACTTGTCTCGCGTATTATATCTTGAATAACGTGGAAGTCCGTTGGCGAATCCGGTTTTCCTGCAATTGAAGTGAAATGAAGCTGTTATTTGAAAGTTATCTCATTACGCGTTAAATATTTTTTTTAAATAGAAAAAAAATGATAGAAATAAATCGACACATCCAAATTTAGCACTTTGTGTCTTTTTTTACTTATTTTGGAGAAAGAATTGTTCTATAAACATATAGTTGTATGAACTTGTTGTATATTATACACAGGGTTTTATAAATGTTATGTCTATATTAACTTTAACGTAATTGGGCATAACATGCATTTGATTTGCAATAGCTCGCCCCACGATTTCATCATTCTTATACATGTATTCAGGATTTTCGTTGAAACCCTGGCTTGACGAGACTTCGCTGAATTCCACATACTCATGATTATAATTTTGTATATATAACAACTGTTGAGGTAAAGGAAAATATCAAATTGTACGATAATCCATACAATCGTCATGTTTATATGTATTTTATTTATTTTATATATATATAGTTTACATATCACCAACCAACTGAACTGTTTAAAATTTGAAATGAATTAATCTCAGGATATGTAAGTAGGTATTAATATAAAACGTCAAGTAGAATATATCATTAAATTAATATTATTAAATTGTGTAAATAGTGAAAGTGATATACCAATGGGTCTGAGGTGAAACCATTCGACTAGTGTATCACCAACTCCATTAGACACTGACAATTGGTACAGTCTGTAATCTTCAATCTGAACGTCTAGAATCGTTAATTTACTTAAAAGACCCTCTGTGTCAATTTCAAATTTGTTCATTTCATCCGCCAAAGGTTCACAAAAAGTGCGATTCCTACAGCGCTTCCAAACAAACTGTGATGGCTTGGGCACAGGGTATGCGACTGTTTTGTAGACTAATGTTGCATTCTCATGTTGGCGTGAGGTGAAAATAAGCTGCACCTCCACTCCAGGGGGTCGCCTAGCGGAACCTGACAGAACAACGTAGATTTCATAATATCCATGTAAAACATTACCGTTCAACGGACATTTCTAAATAGATTTCCGATAAATAACATTAATGAACACATATTCCAATTTACTGTCATTACTCTTGTACATACTGAATTCAATTATCAAGATGATCATAATTTCATTAAATATTAACATATTTTTGTGTTGCCGTGCTCTTTAATTCGAATATAAAAACTGCGATTTATAATTAAAACATGGTTTCGTGTAAAACCATTTTCACATTTATTATAAATAGGTTGAACACAAATGTTGAAGCAAAGATACAATGGAAAATAAAAGACTAAAGCTAGAAGCTTAAAATATTTAGATGATAGAGAGGTTGTGAAACACTACTTTTGTTTCTTCTTGTAACTACTCGTACAATACTACAGCGAAAAGTACGGGAACAATCGCAGAAAAGGTACAAGATTAATAATATATGTCATATGTTTTTGTTCCGGATAGAAAATACCCGACCCGAGGGCACCTGGGTTGCCAGGTAACGAGGCATTTTCTATCAGGAACGGGCACACATGATATATATTTTTCTAGTATACCTAAAATTACATTTTTTTGGTGAAAGAAATACATAGAAAAGCGCATGTTTGTACATTTCACCAAAAAACGCGTGCGATGATGTTTACTGACGTCATGACGCGCAGTAATTTTAATTCACTGCATACGTCAAGAAGTTCCTTCAGTATCACGTCTTTTAAGGTTTATTTTGTTTTGTTTTTGAAAATTTCTTTTTGTAAAATTAATGTTTATGGAACTAACATATTAAAATCTCATAATTATGGTTACTTAAAGTGTATAATAAAGTAAATGAAACATAATACGTCACAGCGCGTGACTCATCTGACACGGGAGGGGTTGCCAGAAGGAGTTTTCCAGCACGGCTGAATTCACCGGAAATGCCTATCCGGTGAGCTAGAATAAGAATGCAGTTCGATCGTGCGAGGATAGTCATCTCTACTATGTTGACTTTAATTTGGCTTATCAATTATTTATTGTTACATGTGCATGTCAAAGTAAATTGAATGTCTGTAAAGACATATTTTATATCAATATATTTTATAATCCTGCATTCAACTACAACTGTTTTGATATGCAATAATATTTTAACGGTGTTTGGATGTATTATATTTACTTATTAGAGTATACGGTATTTCTTTATATATATATATATAATGTAAATTTATATATATCTAGTTTAAAATCCCACTGCAAATTAAATAAACTTTGAACAGTATTAGAACCTTTGGAAAACATGGCTAAGCTATGTAAAGTAAACTGTAACGAAACAACCAACTAAGAATACTTTTTGAAAAAAAAAAACTCAACTGATTTATCATTAAGTTTGAGATTAATCACATCAAAACATTTCCTAAATTAATATGAAAAAGCATATTGAAAGAAACATGTATGCATGAAGTTGTTTGTATGTATATATTTTCACATTTGTACATTTTTTTAATTGAAATATATTTTTAAATAAACGAACATTCAGCGCTCGTTCCCCTTTTTGTGCCTAGAAATCTTAAGATTTGATTTGCTCACTAGCTTTTATTATGAAATAGCCTAACATATTTGAATTTAAATACTGGGGTGGTATTCAATATTGGGTTTACTTGGATCTAAAGTAGATGTAGCGTCTCGGATTGCGTGGTATAAATAACCATCCAATACAGTATATGAAGTCAACGGTGTATGACCATACATATTGAATATCATCGTCCCAAAACGACGCTTTGAATTGACTTTAGTGTTTGTTATTGCTATGGCTTGTTAGCAAATTGATGTATTTTTTCATAAAACTCTTATGATACTCCTTGACCACGTTCTGTACGTTTTTGCACGAATGTATTAATATGAAGTGATAAAATTGTTTTTTTCCCCAAGAATTTGCCAAGTTCTCATTAAGACAGAAAAAAGGTCCTTTGTATCATTGTTTTATACGGTATTCATGTTTTCCTTATCGGCCCCTTATCATTTGCAGTATCACTGTTGTCCTTGCCATAGCATATTTAGCTTCATCTAGTTGAGCATTTCTTGCTCAGGTTAGGGTTAATACGAGTTAGAATAGACGCAGTGTTTCGTACCTGTTTAAGTCAACAAAGAACATATTAGTTGGATATACTCGTATAGACTATCTAGTACTCAACGTGCAGAACAATCCAGAAAAAATAGAGTTGGTTCAACTGTCTATTCACCCGAGATTATCATACCCACTTACATTTTACAAACAAGGGCACTGACGCGTTATCCGCCGCCCCATACTGGTTGTACCCTGAACACGTATACACTCCTGTATCGGAACATTCCACTTGTATTCCATGTGTAAGTTGATGTACTCCAGATCTTGCACTTATTAATTTACCGTCTTTTGTAAGGGTCATATCCGAGCCGGGGTCACTTTCTAGCAATATCGCATATGGTTTGATGAGTGTTCATCAATTTCTAGAGATGCGTGGGACACGTTGTTGAGTTGAAACACCAAATTTTCCGCCCCATCTAAAATGGAATAACACAAATATTATGTTCATACTATTGTGTTGCACGTTGTCTTTGATTAACCTGGACATAATAAATACATCACGATCTTCTTTATACCATTGTGTCTGTATAATGCGTTTATGGTGACTCTAAATTTACATCCGTCAAAGTGAAAGTTGTTTTATCAAAATGATAATATTTTTGAAAGTTTGGTTCATACGACTAGATTAAATAAAAAGCATTAAAACCTTTAAAATAGCATATTGCAATACTCAACAACAGAAACCAGACACTCCAAATCAATGTTAACACAACACCTATATAATGCGCAATTCAAAACAAGGCAATGTTTAATCTAGGTTATTGTTTCATACACTATGTTTTGAAATACCAGGCATAGAACCAATGTAAAGTGCATATTGCAACATTTAATGCATATTATATATGCTATACTGTACATTTCATGTCATAAGTTAATTTTGCTATTAGGGAATTAATTTACTAGCTTCACTTAGCCAAATGTTTCATCTGCCATAGGCGAAACATAGAACATGAACTTAATACTGACGTATATAAGCGACAATGATGTACACATATCAAACAAGATTGGTGTCGTTAGTGATCCACAGTTTTACGTGAAACTATTTGTTTGGAAAAGAACTCATGCTGGCCTTCCAAAACCCGTCTCATTCTTTAAGATTATGATTTGACTTATACAATAACTTGAGTAAGAATATTTTGCATTCACTGTTTTGGAATAGAAAACAACAACATTTAACACACTCAATTTGTGCGAATCCCGCACGTTCTAAAAACAGTCACAAAGAACTTTGTTTAACTATGTTTTGCAATAATGTCAATGTCAAAATAAACTTACATAGAATATCTAGAAAAAATGTTGCAGTATCATACTGGGTGGTGGTCGCTGATGCCAACGTTGGTCGGAGAAGACTGGACACATTGCACGTGTAACTGGCCTCGTCACTGCGCTGCACGTTTGGAATGGTCAAATTCTGAGTAAACTGTTTGACCCAAGATATTGTCCGGGACCTCGTCCACTGAAAGTCTAGAGTTGGAGGGTTGCCCGGTGTGTACAAACATTGGTAAAGAAGGCTTTCCCCTCGAACTTTACTAACATTCTGCAATTTTCCCGTTTTGGGGCCATCTGAAATATTTAACGCAATACAGATATTTACATACATATATATAGCTACAATTTAACAACTCCCTCGCTTCTTTAACCGTGTAACATGTCATGTTATTTAAATATTTTAAATTTTACACGACTCTCAACCTTGATAGATAGGTCATGTTATTTCGTTTAATTGTGCACTTGTCTAATGTTTTCTAACCAAATAATTTCTTCTATATGCTTAAATAGGACAATAAGAACGTAACGTATGTTGGTACTAAATATATGTTTATCTGTTTTAATTCCTATGCTATTTGGCATTCATAATCAGAAATTGCACGTTTTCCCGATTTTCCTGCTTAACATATGCACTCATTTATCGAAACTAGATTGGACTGAATAAATGTGCGTCAAAATAAAGACAACGCAATAACACCATAACCATTGACTATAAAGAAGTCAACCCTTACGTGACGTTTGTAAATTCAAACCGATCATTTTTAAAGTCAAATTGTATCATACTTCAATAATTTTAATGTGTTTTGTTTAACGTACACGCACATTCAGTTATATAAATAAGAAGGTAACTTGAAATCATACATAGGATAACTAAAATAAACCATGAAATAGGACGACTGAGAGAGTCACATTCTTAAAGTTACACTACTTTAAAAAGAAACATAGCGATACTCGGTGAAGCAATGCTGTCTAACTGACCAGAATTGCTTAAATTACCTCTAACATTTTCAGGCTATTGTAATAAGTTACATTTATAAAAGTTTATATGTAGCGAAAATCTGTTGATGATGTGAAATGCTCATATTAGTGACGTTGCGAAACCCTCATGTTACGTGTACCCTGTAAAAACAAATAGCAACCGATCATTCTTTAAAAGTCGTTCACTAAATGTCATCATACGGTTTGTTTGTTGATTATATAAATATATGTAGCTACTGTTTATAATGCACGACCATGCTTATTTCTGAAATAATCACAAATTTGGCCTAAATCATGTAGCATTTCTCAACACCTCTAAAAAACAAAAAACAAACGGTTTTGAAGATTATATTTCCAAATTGCATGCATAACGTATTATTCATGATATTGAGTTTATGTGTTTAAATATGATTTGACAGTACCATATGATTGTCGGCTGCGCATGCGGGGCATTCTAGTTTGTATCCACAATGTGTTATTGATGCTGTTCAATCATAAAAAAATCTAAGTACTTGTTTGTGATATCATAAAACTAAAAAGAATTTCAAATTACACAAGACATCAATGTGTAGTGCAGATGACGTGTTACCGCGCACCGTGCCCTTGTAGGTCGTCTGCATGTAGTTTTCCGCAAGACAAGATACTGACTGGCTTGTTGTTAGACCTCCTGTTACATTTGAGATTCCCGTCCGTGAAAAAGGTAGGCCTGACCATGTGTACGTAGACGGAGGAGAGCTATCTGCCGTGCAAGATAACCAGAATGCCTCGCTGGCTAGTACCTTCAGTTCTTCTGTAATACTCAAGGATCCAGATATACCATAATGGTATCGAAATGTAACACCATGTGGAGGCCCTAAAGACAAAGCGTCGTTAATTATTTAATACGTATCTAGCAAAGGTATAAACAGACACAGTTATGTTGATGAAATTAAAGTTTAAATGTACATAATCTTATCCATACATTGTTACATATAAATAAGATAGTTCATCCAATTTAACAATGCATACGTACGCCAGACATCTATAAGCAAAGTGGAACTATTGCTTCTAATAATAGGACTCCCGTTTGTTTCTGTCATTGTGCTATACGCCGTGCACTGTACCGTGGTGTTAACATGGAAGCTGCTAAGGGATAGCAACTGGCTGTTTGTCTGCAACCCAGACCAGATGTAAGTATGGGAAGCCGGGTTAGCGTCGACTTCACATGCCACTGACGCTCCGTCTCCACGGACAATGGCGATATGGTTGTCGCTGATGACTGGGCCAGTTGTAGCTCCGTATTTGAATGACGGTAGACGAGGTTGATCTGAGAAACAAACGATCCCTTTCAGATATATGATAAATATGACTAAAAGAAAGAACGTCGGGGCGACTTCCAAACTATATTTGGTGTACTTTAAAACGAAACAAATGGACATTATTTAGAGAATAAAGTTTGGATTGCAACTGTAATGTACCAAATATTCTGAAAATTGAAATAAAGCCAGTAAAATTAGCGTTCTACTTTTCGACGTATAAATGCGATCCATGAAATATTACACTAAAAACAATCCTCTAACAATATGGCAAGCTTGAGGTTCTACGTTATTAACACATACAATAACTGCATCTAATCAGTATTTAAATCTTAATTATTATTTTTTATGACAAAACCTTGCTGAAATAGTTGAAACAGCTGATGCATAAGTAAAGATACGTTGATTTTAGAAACATACCAATTCTTAATAGAATCGCTGGTTATTTCGATTCACCTTCCACATGGCCATGATGTATAAGCAACAATTAGACCATTGTTTCAACATTTTGTACGGAGGAAGTATTTCATATTCAACTATTTTTTTCATTCAACCATTTAGAAAAACACGAATCCAAAGAAGATATATATCAATAAACATCTTTTTGAAAGTGGGTAAGGTCCGGTCTCAACCATAAACATTCAACCATTCACAGAAAGGTTCCACGTCAAAGTTTGGTAAAGTATAGCTGGGAGAGGATTGTTTGTAGGGGGCGGAGGGGTGTTGCAATGTTCAATTTACGAATAAGCAAGTAATCATTTATTGTAATTTTCGCACTTTTAGAGTGCGAATCATAATAAAAAATGTAGATCACGTGATGATTCGATTTGCATAGCAAGCTATAAATATTTAACTTCATAGTTATAGGTCGCTGTTTCTTTGTTCATAATTCAAATTAGGGCAATATATTCTTCATTAAACAGCATCCGGATTAAGTTTGCAAATCCGGAATTTTTGCAAACTTATTTTTTTTATTTTTCACCCAATGTTTTTTATTTTTGTATTTTTAAAATGTGTTAGGTAATACTACTAAGAGATATTTTTTGTTTCCTGAAATTTAATTTAGAAATATGTTTTTTTTGGTATTTAAAGTCAACTTTTCCAATGGGAGTCCCATTGGAAAATGGCCTTCCCATTGGAAAATGGCTTTTTCAAGCTTTTCCAATTGGAAAACTGGCTCTATTAAAATTGTGGGAGAATTTGGAACATAATTTTTAAAATTGAAATTGACTGTTTAATTAAGAATATTTTACACTCACTACATGAAAAATAATATATTCATTAAAAATGAAGAACCGATAGATTCATTTAAGGCATTTGTTTGCGAATCCTTCCCATGAGTGAATCTTTCCAATTGGAGGATTCCCACATTCAAAGTGGGAAAGTATGAACATTGGAAAATTCCAATTGGAATATTTGGTTAATGGGAAAATTCCAATTGGAGAATAAAGTTCAGTTTTAAAATGGGAAATTTCCAATTGGAAGGACAGGTAAGATTATGTAATGGGAACATGTAGGAAATGGGAATAAAGAAAAATATTGCCATATTTAAAGCAAAAATTAGCAAAATGACACTTCTTACAATGTCCTTACCTGTCAACTGTCGACCTATCCATATTCCTCATCGCTGTTATACTATACAATGGTTAGCATGACGTCTAACCATCGTATTGCTTCATTAACCCTGTATCAGATACTCGTACAATTTTTTATCCGATTGAAAAAAAAGACAAACAAAAAAAATCCATCTTTCATCAATGTCACAAAAACGCTGTCGTTAAGCTTGATTACAAACATCTTGCCATTTAACCGATTATTTTCAAGGTTAAAGGCAACTAAAATTTGGTCAAGAATTAACATTAATGAAGTTCTTTGAAGTCGAAGATATAAACTTTTTTACACTTCTATCTTTGTTAAAGACCACATGATTATGTTCATATATTTACACAAATTATAAAGGAGTCGGAGAGGTGATGGAGATCTATTGTATGAAAAGGCTTAATTTATGGTATTTATGGGTAAAAATAGTGAAGGAACGACTCGCCATACTATCATTATTTCATGTACATTGTGCTATATGAAATTATTCTCGTTCACCAGAGTGATGGTGCCATGCGTTACACATTTGATTTATCACTATCAAACCTCTTGTAAATGAGAATGTGTGAATATGGTGTTGATAAATCAATGAATGGTTTAGAAAATAAACATTTTGAATTTTGAAAAAAAAGAAGCCTGAACTTGAAGAATACTGCCATGACTAATGAAATGCAATGTGCCAGGCCGCAAAAGTTTTATCAGTGAACATATTAACAGACAATTAAGATATTACATTCCAACAGGGAAAAAGTAATATGAAAACCTATCGCTGTCGCTAAAGTAATGCACCAGTCAATGGTAAGCACCCCCCCACCCCAGGTCCGGGGGGACAGTCGGTGGTTTTGTGTTCGCGCCAAAATAGCGGGGAATTGGCCTTGGACCGACTGTGTAGCTCAAGGAATTTGGTCGAAGCGCTAGCGGTTTAAGCGCCCGGCGTGCGCCACCTCTAAAATAATCGAAGTTTACTGTTTTCATCAATATCGGAGAAACAAAGGTAATAAAATACGCTCATAATGCACCATTTCCGACTACATACATGAGGGAGTAACCCCAAATTCCCGTAAAACAGTTTATGCCATATACTTTCGGTTCTGAGGGAGGAGCACATGTCAAAAGTTGCGCCCCTAAGTTACTACCCCTCTAAAATCAATTCCTGGATCCGCACCTGCGATGTGCCATGTTTCCGCAACCTGGGAGATTTAATAAAAACGCTTCTGTTTCTGGGGCTGTGATTACGAAGTTCGTAATCACTGCTTCTGCTGTAATAAACCAAGATGATACTTGACTTCTACTACTACAAGTTACCTAGATTCACGTGCATTATTTAGCACGTTATTGCTATGTGTTTCACAAGATTTATACCCTGTGTACTGCTAATATTTAGCATTCTCAAACATTTATTGTTGAATAAGATTTTAGCTGATAGCTATTTTCTATTTGTCTGAAGATGATGAAAAACATAATCTTATATATTCAACCTCAAGTCAGTTTCCTAGTCTGAATTTTGAGAGGATACAAAAAGTATTCCTGGTGGGTACAACCTTTAAGGTAAAAGACAGACACAAATACGTGCATGCCATACTTTTGAGAGGCTTTGCAGTGGATTTTAGTCTGAATTCCAGGGAATATTGGTCTAAAGTCCAGCGAATTTTGGTCTTAACAATATCAACATTTATTATTTAAGACTAAATACAGAAATTTGAATGCATATTTACTTATATTTATTTAATGATCTAGAAAACATACAATAAAAGAATAAATAATATATTATGAAATTATAATCAATTGTCAATGCATATGATAAATAAATAATACATAAAACAAGAGGGCCATGATGGCCCTAAATCGCTCACCTGAGTAAAAGAGTTTAACCTTTGTTATTAATATAGCTTGTTTCTCAAAGAATATTGAACAAGAGCTGTCAAAGTATGTGACAAATGCCCCCCAATGTGACATTGATCTATGAACAAGTACATAACAAGAGCACCGCGAAACGGAGCATTATACGCCCGAAGAAGATTCGGCTTGAGGTCCTTTTAATGTAGTGATGATTTGTATAAAGTTATTTGAAAATCGCTTTATTAGTTACCAAGTTATGGCCCGGACACGGAATTGCTAACGGACGAGTAACAAAGATGTGGTCCGGACACAGAATTGCTAATGCCCCCCATGGTGATTCTAGTCTTTGAGGTATGGACCTGGAAATTGCGCGCAACACATCCTTTTAATGTAGTGATGATTTATATAAAGTTATTTGAAAATCGCTTTATTAGTTACCAAGTTATGGCCCGGACACGGAATTGCTAAAAGACGAGTTACAAAGATGTGGCCCGGACACAGAATTTCTAACGCCCCCCCCCATGGTGATTCTAGTCTTTGAGTTATGGCCTGGACATGGAATTGCTAACGTCCCCCCCCCATGGTGATTCTAGACTTTGAGGTATGGACCTGGAAATTGCATGTGACACATCCTTTTAATGTAGTGATGATTTGTATAAAGTTATTTGAAAATCACTTTATTAGTAACAAAGATGTGGCCCAGACACAGAATTGCTAACGCCCCCCATGGTGATTCTAGTGTTTGAGGTATGGACCTGGAAATTGCGCGCGACACATCCTTTTAATGTAGTGATGATTTGTATAAAGTTATTTGAAAATCGCTTTATTAGTTACCAAGTTATGGCCCGGACACGGAATTGCTAACGGACGAGTAACAAAGATGTGGCCCGGAAACAGAATTGCTAATGCCCCCCCCCATGGTGATTCTAGTCTTTGAGGTATGGACCTGGAAATTGCGCTTGACACATCCTTTTGGACACGGAATTGCTAACAGACGAGTAACAAAGATGTGGCCAGGACACAGAATTGCTAACGCCCCCCATTGGTGATTCTAGTCTTTGATTTATGGCCTGGACATGGAATTGCTAACGTCCCCCCAATTGCTAACGGACGAGTAACAAAGATGTGGCCAGGACACAGAATTGCTAACGCCCCCCCCCATGGTGATTCTAGTCTTTGAGTTATGGCCTGGACATGGAATTGCTAACGTCCCCCCCCATGGTGATTCTAGACTTTGAGGTATGGACCTGGAAATTGCATGTGACACATCCTTTTAATGTAGTGATGATTTGTATAAAGTTATTTGAAAATGACTTTATTAGTAACAAAGATGTGGCCCAGACACAGAATTGCTAACGCCCCCCATGGTGATTCTAGTGTTTGAGGTATGGACCTGGAAATTGCGCGCGACACATCCTTTTAATGTAGTGATGATTTGTATAAAGTTATTTGAAAATCGCTTTATTAGTTACCAAGTTATGGCCCGGACACGGAATTGCTAACGGACGAGTAACAAAGATGTGGCCCGGAAACAGAATTGCTAATGCCCCCCCCCATGGTGATTCTAGTCTTTGAGGTATGGACCTGGAAATTGCGCTTGACACATCCTTTTGGACACGGAATTGCTAACAGACGAGTAACAAAGATGTGGCCAGGACACAGAATTGCTAACGCCCCCCATTGGTGATTCTAGTCTTTGATTTATGGCCTGGACATGGAATTGCTAACGTCCCCCCAATTGCTAACGGACGAGTAACAAAGATGTGGCCAGGACACAGAATTGCTAACGCCCCCCATTGGTGATTCTAGTCTTTGAGTTATGGCCTGGACATGGAATTGCTAACGACCCCCCCATGGTGATTCTAGACTTTGAGGTATGGACCTGGAAATTGCATGTGACACATCCTTTTAATGTAGTGATGATTTTTATAAAGTTATTTGAAAATCACTTTATTAGAAACAAAGATGTGGCACAGACACAGATTTGCTAACGCCCCCCATGGTGATTCTAGTCTTTGAGGTATGGACCTGGAAATTGCGCGCGACACATCCTTTTAATGTAGTGATGATTTGTATAAAGTTATTTGAAAATCGCTTTATTAGTTACCAAGTTATGGCCCGGAAACAGAATTGCTAATGCCCCCCATGGTGATTCTAGTCTTTGAGGTATGGACCTGGAAATTGCGCGCGACACATCCTTTTAATGTAATGATGCTTTGTATAAAGTTATTTGAAAATGACTTTATTAGTGACAAAGTTGTAACGCCCCCCCCCCCCCCCCCCCACATGGTGATTCTAGTCTTTGAGGTATGGACCTAGAAATTGCGCGCGACACATCCTTTTAATGTAATGATGCTTTGTATAAAGTTATTTGAAAATGACTTTATTAGTGACAAAGTTGTGGCCCGGACACGGAATTGCTAATGCACCCCCATGGTGATTCTAGTCTTTAAGGTATGGACCTGGAAATTGCGCGCGACACATCCTTTTAATGTAGTGATGATTTGTATAAAGTTATTTGAAAATCGCTTTATTAGTTACCAAGTTATGGCCCGGACACGGAATTGCTTACGGACGGACAGACGGACAGACAGACGGACAGACGATGGAGGCCATAACATTATACGACCCTTCGGGCGTATAAAAAGTTTATCTTGCCTTTATGTGTCAAATACATATTGCAAGTTATATTAAATTGCCTCTGAGCAAAAAAAAAACAATCATACTAAATGACAGCCAACACTCTTTATGTCCTCATATTAAGCATTCCATTGTGAATAAACACTTAGTGTATCGTTCACCTTAGAGGTAGGGACATGGGTCTTGCACACGACACATTGTCTTGGTATGTTGAAAACATATGGCATTTTCATTTTAAAATCTGTCCATATAAGAGAGTCACAGCGCGGACACGACAGCCTATATTTTCCTTCAGGTTGCCATGGCAACCAGAGTTCTGCAAGGAATTAAATTTTTTTTAACGATTTTGAAAAAGCACCAACCAAGGATCATTCCTATGAAGTTTCATCAAAATTGTCCAAGCGGTTTAGGAGAAGATGATTGTAACCAATTGTTGACACTTTTCCTTTAGGTTGCCATGTCAACCAGAGTTCTAAATGGAATTAATTTCTTTGAACAATTTTGAAAAAGCACCAACCAAGGATCATTCCTATGAAGTTTCATCAAAATTGTCAAAGCGGTTTAGGAGAAGAAGATGATTATAACCAATTGTTAAGTTTTTTTACTAATTTTTTACTAATTTTAGCTCTGGTGGCCCTTAAAAGCCGCCAAACAAAATTATTTGAAAAGACCTGACAGAGGCCCATGCTAGGATGCTTCAGACTTGAAGATCCATCAAGCAGTTAATAAGATCAAGTTGTTTAAAGGTTTTTCTATTTTTTGCTCTGGTGATTTTTAAAGTTTTATTATATAAGACTATATAAAAACAAATAACTTTCAGGGCGGGGCCAATTTTGACCCTGTGGCAATAATTTGAACAACTTTGATAGAGGTCCACAAGATGATGTTGTATACCAAATATCTAATCTCCTGGCCTTACGGTTCTGGAGAAGAATATTTTTAAAGATTTACTATATAACACTACGTAAAAACAAGGACCCCCTAGGCGGGGTCAATTTTGACCCTGTGGCAATAATTTGAACAAATCTGGTAGAGGTCCACTAGATGATGCTGTATACCAAATATCTAAGCCCTGGGCCTTACAGTTTCGGAGAAGATTTTTAAAGATTTACTATATAACACTATGTAATGAAACTAGTGACCCCTGGGGCGGGGCCATTTTTGACCCCAGGAGAATAATTTGAACAAATTTTGTAGAGGACCACTACATGATGACACATACCAATTTTCAAGGTTCTAGGCCTTGTGGTTTTTGAGAAGAAGATTTTTAAAGTTTTCCCTATATAAGTCTATGTAAAACAAGTGACCCCCGGGGCAGGGCCATTTTTGACCCCAGGGGGATAGTTTTAACAATTTTGGTAGAGGACCACTAGATGATGCTATATACCAAATATTAAGGCTCTAGGCCTTGTGGTTTTGAAAAATAAGATTTTTAAAGTTTTTCCTTTCCGTTGCCATGGCAACCAGAGTTCTGCATGGAATTCAATTCTTTGAACAATTTTCAAAGGGGACCACCCAAGGAACATTCCTGTAAAGTTTGGAAGAAATTGGCTAAGCGGTTTATGAGGAGATGTCGTTTAAAGTAAAAGTTTACGGACGGACGACAGACAGACGCCGGACAAATTGTGATCACAAAAGCTCACCTTGTCACTATGTGACAGGTGAGCTAAAAACATTTACTTATTAATTATTATAGCACTCTGCGCATAGTAATATACTTTTCTATACTTTTCATTTTTTCATTCCCCCCCCCCCCCCGGGAATATATGGCATACACAAACCAAACTTATACTCTCAATTGTTTCAAATGAACATTATTATTTATTAACTATTTTGATTCAATTAGCATTCACATTTAGTCAAGTCACCATGATTTGCATTTGAATTTTTGCTATTTGTAACATTAGACATACCTTATATACTTCATTTGTACCAAAATTAAACAAACAACGATCTGTATTATAAGATAGCACAATTTGAAAAAAAAGAAAAAAAAAATACTTTTATTACTTAATTAATTGCTTAAACAATAAACATACATTTTTCCATCCTTTTTTATGAAATTCAAAAGCCATTGCATTACTCTTCATATTGACAAACAAGAAATAAAAATAGTTCATGTATGCAATCATCTATTTTATTTAATTTAAACAATCATTTGATATCATTATAATCTAGTTCTTACAAATCATGTAAGTAATTTCACTTTCAATAAATTGAGAGTTAATAAACAGTCACATGACAAATTCCTTTTATTGGATCTTCAATGTCAGATGGAAAGCTATTATTAAAGACCCAAGTGATGTTTGTTCCTGCATCTAAACTGCCTAAATGCAGCCAATTAGAAATTTTGCATTGAATGTTACATATTTGGGTTAATTAAGGGCTATAATCCCTGTCCCGACAATTTTGAAGATAGAACTTAAGAAAAGTTATTGACTGGCTAAAAGAACAAGAGGCACATCAGTGCCTGTGCTCCACTGGCCAAAAGGTTCAAGCAAAGACCACCTAACGAACATTTTCGTCAAGTTTCATAGAAATACAATCATCAATTTTTGAGGAGAAGTTATTTAAAAAAATTTTTTTACTTTAATAGCTCTGGCTGCCATGTTGTGCAGTGGACCGAAATGATTTGGGCAATTTGAGTAAAGGAGCACCAAACAAACATTTCTGTCAAGTTTTATCGAAAAAAGGTCATCGGTTTCGACAACAAGTCGTATAAAGTTTTTTTTTGTTTTTTAGCTCTGGCAGCCATGGTGTGCAGTGGACTGGAACCATTTAACAAATTTTGGTTAATGACCACCCAAGGAACATTTCTGTCAAGTTTCATCAAAATCTGATCATCGGTTAACATTTAATCTGAATAGATTATGAAGCAAATATCTAACCTGAACAAGAACTGACGAGATAGAATCGACTTGGTGTTTCACTTACACTTTTCGGCCATTTAAGTTACTAAAAATAGCTGTTTCATAAACTTTCAGAATGTCACTTAAACGAAAATTAATGTTCAGTCTATATATACTTTCCTATGTATAAATGTAAGGTTTTTAAATTGATCTTTTTGTGAGAACTTTATGCTTATATGTTTACTCATAAATTATTATTGTTTAAAAATTATTTAAAGATGCTATACGTGAAAAATTAAGACATTATTTTTTTTTCTATTAAAGGGAGGTAATTCAGTAGTAAAATGTAATCAAAGCTATTAAAGCATGGCATTTCTTTTCTAACCATGTTGATATTATTACAGTCTATTCAAGCAAGATGCCTTTTGTTTTTACATAGTACCCATAGGTTCTGAAAAACAAGGAGCACTATTCCCAACAGAAGGATGTCACTCCCTATCACTGCATGAGCATCACTGTTCGATACGATAAGTCGATGGCGAATTTACAACGAAGAAAACACTCTGATTTAACTTCTTTATTTTTCTATCGCGACGAAATTCTAAACCGGAAAACATGGCCCGGAAGTCCACAATACTTTGCGGTCCGTAATATTAACTACATCGTGAAACTTACTATCAGTTCGAATAAGGTCTGTGTCCACTAAATTGTTATAGACTATAGAAGGAACAATAATTAATGTCTTCAGAACATTCCCCCCTTCTTGACAAATTAATGCAATTTTCAACATAACTTGCCAAATACTATAAGATAAACAATTCCAACAGCAAAATGCCGTCAAGTACCTTTTCCACGCATGTGAACCCTACCGCTCCCATACTTGGCGACAGTAAAATTTCAAATGTGTGCTATTATTTATTTATTTTTACATTTTACAACTTTCAACAACTTTCAAGTTGAAAGACTTACTATTCACTGCAAAAATTCTATAAAATTCTCAACCAAAGGTACTCAAATGCACATTGCAAGAAAGACAACTCCTACAAAACTTGTATTTCAATATAATGGTAAAAAAATCAAGAGTTATTTCCCTTCTTCTAACAATTTACCTACAAAAAATGAAAAAATACAAAATTCTTGGTGAACCTTAGTAAATACTTTTTATAAATCTGTATCATACCAGATTACACTTATAAAAGGTACAAAACCCATGTACACGTTTGTTAGTCAAAAAGGGTAGATCTGGATCAAACCCTCATTCCAGGCGGTCTGATCTGAATCTACACTATTTGTCATTTCTAACTCTACACTAGACTAACAAACAAACAGCATTTACTTTGATTCCACATCTCTAATACTGCCTATCAACTAGGATACCTTCTTGACAACGAATTCCAACATCAATGTGTGAAATTATACTTTTTACTTAAAAGGCACTTTCTTTTACCCCCAAAACAGTTAAGTATTTACAAGATCCAACCTTATTTCAAAATCAACCTACAAAATTCCACAGATTGATAACAAGCCTGTTACTTGACAGCCTGTTAAAGTTGGCACACATTCAGAATTACCATTAAATGATCTGCAAGAACTGCATTACCTGTCAACTTTGTAAAATACTTAAAAAAAATTCAAGCACATTCTCCAAATGAACCCAACATCAAACCCAAGATACGACTTTGTGTTGTTTTTCATTAGGAAAATATGACCCTAACTGAATAATTTTGCTTAAATGCAGACAATGCAGATACCATCTTGCATCAATAATCACCAAAATTCTATAATACTCTATAAATGTTACACACAGGCTAACATAACCATTTTTTTTTAAAGGTAAACTCTCCTAGAGAATACAGTCAACAAACTCTGGGTGCCAAAAACCATGAATACAGATAATTTTCTGAATTAAGAAGAACATAAAATCTCTGTTAAATAAGAGACAAAAAAATGAAGTTTTTTTTGGCACTCAGACAACTGCTAACACTTGCAGTTCTGATTCTGACTTTATAAAATTATTACAGAACACATTTTTATGATACAATCATAAATCTGTTGTACATGCCCTAGACAATTGCATGTATATGAGTCTCTGCTCGACATCATGTCTTCATCTTGGCGGTTCATTTGTTATTCTGCACATCAAGTCATGGGTTCGTTCCCGATTCGCGCTTTATTTAATGGGAACTTTTGATCACACGCGAAGATATGGCTGCGCGGAAACACTTTGGGATTATTATGCCCAATTAATAATTTACACCAACACTCGCGGAATCACTGTGTTGAACATAATAGCGTCTTTAACGCGCTACAGCGTCTTTACGCGCTTATCTGTTGATTCAAACACTGGTTTATACGCGATCCACTTCAAGTGGACATAACTTTGTTATCGAACGAGTGTAGGTGGTGTCTTTAACGCGCACCGATGCAACACGAACGCGACCGTCTTTGCCTTTGTGGAGCTCCTCTATTCGTCCCATGGGCCAATGACCTCGTGGTGTGTCTGGTGAGATTACCAGAACGACGTCTCCTTCTTTCAGGTCTCGTTGTGGAAAGTACCACTTCTTCCGGAATGTCAAACTAGGTAACCACTCACGCATCCAACGTCCCCAGAAGTGACGCACGAGTTCTTGGAGACGTCTCCAACGTTTCTGCGGACTATAATCGGTTGTGTCGACCGACTCTGGGGCAAAATGTCCACCGGCTTGCCCAAACAAGAAGTGATTGGGAGTCAGCGGAAGCTGGTCCAACGGGTTTGCGGTCTGATAGGTCAATGGTCTGGAGTTCAGTAACGCTTCTACTCCAGTGAATGCGGTTATTAACTCTTCATCTGTCACGTCAGCACCTTTCAAAACCGCAAACGCAGCTCTCTTTGCGGCTTTAATCATAATCTCATGAACCCCGCCAAAATGCGGCGCAAGCGGGGGATTGAAATGCCACTGTATACCTTTGTTTGCACCGTCCTCTGATATTTTACTAGTGTCTAACATTGCTACCAACTCTTGCAATTCACGATCTGCGCCAACAAAGTTCGTGCCATTGTCTGATATCATTTCTTTTGGAAGACCACGTCGATTTACCATACGATAGAAAGCGTTCATAAAGGAGCTGGTGTCCAACCCGAAAGCCACTTCCAAATGAACTGCTCTACTCATAAGACAGGTGAACAAGCACAGATAACGTTTTTCTCTGCGCCTTCCCCTTCCCTGAACAGTGATATACGGACCACCGAAATCGACCGCGACTTGACAGAAGGCTTTCATAGAGTTTCGTAGCCGGATATCTGGTAGTGGCGCCATGATCTGCGTTGCTGGTTGTGCTTTTCTTCTTCTACATTTCATGCACTCATTTTCCCACTCGCGGATGGCTTCTCGTCCAGACAGGATCCAAAAACGCAAGGATAGGCTTGCAAGCGTCTGACTTGTCCCTGCCACATGGAAACCCTGTTCATGATGATGTTTAACAATCAGTTTGGTAACCCAGTGCTTTCTTGGTAGGATGATGGGAAATCTAATATCATACGAAAGGAATTCAGCATACTTCAGTCTACCATCTGATCGAACAAGCTCATCTTGATCTAGCACTGGATTCAACCCGACTAGCTTACTTTTATTCGAAAGTTTCTGTCTCCGCGATATGTTTGCGATTTCTTCTTTGAAACAGTCGTTTTGTGCTTGCTTTATGATCACGATTTCAGCATTGCGGATTTCGCAAACAGTCAACTCTCCAGTAGCGCGTGACTGTTTCTCGATGACACAGTTTGTAACGAAACGATACACCCAGGCACATACTCTGACCAATCGCGTCCAACTTGAAAACCTCTCCGGAATAAGCCGCCAAGAATGGTCGTCGCTTCTCATTGGTCCTCTCTTTGATAGTTCAAGAAATGTACAGTTTTCTTCTACGGACAGGAATTTCTTCATTTCGACATCGACATCCGATCCTTTTACGACTGGATTCTTTGGCCAGCATTCTACAGAGTCCTTAAGAAAACCGGGTCCCTGCCACCACATTTTGCTTTCGACCAAACTGTCAACAGACATACCACGCGAAACTATGTCTGCAGGGTTTTCACTCGAAGGGACATATCGCCACTGATTCGGACTTGACTTTTCATGTATTTCTCCAACACGATTGGCCACAAATGGTTTGTAGCGCCTACTCTGTCCACGAATCCACCACAGAACATTCATACTATCAGACCAAAATGTCACATGGCTCATGTCGATTTCTATTGCCCGGCACACGTTCACGGTTGTTTTTAACCCTAGTATAGCTGCCATGAGCTCAAGACGCGGTATGCTGACGGAAGTTATCGGTGCGACCTTGCTCTTTGCAACAATTTGAGTGATGACGGCACTACTTCCATTTGAACTTTTACCATAAACAACTGTACCGACAGCTTTGCTGCTAGCATCTACAAATGTATGTATCTCAAAGTCATCAGTTTTTAATCCCATATTAATGCATCTAGGAATTCTGATTTCTGGCAACAGTTTTAGTTCTTCAAACCACTCTATAACCTTAAAATTGTCTGATTGGCTAAGCTTTTGGTCCCAATCTATTCCCGATACCCAAATGTCTTGCATTAGAAGCTTAGCACGCACGGTAAAAGGAGCCAAAAACCCTAGCGGATCATACAACGACGAGATTTTACTCAGAAATGTTCTCTTGGTAAACTGCATACCCTCTAATGGCCCACTCACTCGAAATGTGAACTGGTCGTCGTCGGCCACCCACAAAACACCCAAAGTTTTGACTGCTGGTAACCCCCCTTCACTGAGATCAACCTCCTTTAATCGATCTGCTTGCGGAATGTTCTCTAGCACTGCTGCTGAATTGGAAAGCCACTTTCTCGCATACATTCCAGCTTTACTCCAAAGTGATGACAGCTGTTTGTAAAGTTCAACACCATCTTTCTCTGTGCACACCGAATCCATACTGTCATCCATGTATGTAGATTTTAGAACTGTTTCTGCCGCCCTTGGATAATCATTTTCATATTCTTTCGCGTTTCTTTGAGCAATAAACTGAGCTAAGAAGGGCGATGCGTTCACACCAAATACGACCCGGTTGAACTCGTACTCGGTTGGAGGATCTTCTGGGTCTGTCCGCCACAAGAATCTTTGGAATTTTTTATCCGATTCTATAATTCCAACTCTAAGATACATTTCTTGTATGTCACAAATCAGTGCAATTTCATGTCTTCTGAAACGTAACAGAACATCAAACAAATTTCTCTGCAGTTTTGGCCCTTGTTCAATCTTGTCATTGAGCGATACATCTTGGCACTTGGCTGAAGCATCGAACACCACTCTGATCTTTGTAGTTTCTTTGTCTAAACGTATTACTGGAAAATGCGGTAGGTACCAACCCTGATTGTTCTTTGCGGATGGTTTAACTCGGCGAATATACCCTTTCTCCTCATAGTTCTCAAGTGTTTTTTGGTACGCACTGAAGACCACTGGATTCTTTTTCAACCTTTTCTCTGTATTTTCTAAGCGTTTCAAGGCAGAGTCATAATTGTCGGGCAAACTAACATTTACTTCTTTCCACGGTAATCCAACTGTGTACATTTCATTCTCATATTTCACAGTTTTTTCTGTCTTTTCTATCACCTTTTTTTCATTCACTGTCAGAACATTATTTTCGGTAGTTCCAGAACTATCAACTTCCCAAAACTGCTTCAGTGTATTGTTCAACTCTATGTCACTCTGGAAAAAGGTGTTGAAAGTGTTATTCTCTCCAGAACTAGAGTATGGACCAACACATGTCCATCCTAAAGGTGTCAGTCGAGCTATCGGTTCATTCGGGGCACCTTTAATTTCATGTAAGGAATAATGTAGCTGCGCGTAGTCACTACCTATTAGCATGTCCACTTTGTCATTCTTAATGCAAGGAAACTTTATTCCATGCAAATGAGGGTAATTTTGTCCTTCTTCATTCCAGTTTATTGTTTTTAATGTTCCAGTCACATTTCTTGTCGTATTTGCATCAACATTCATGTTCACATGACCATTCAAACTTTCCAGCCCTACACTAACAGGCATTGTTTGGAATGTGTCCGAGATTCCATTTAGAACATTTACAGTCATTTCCGATGCGCGACCCTGTACACCGAGCTCACACGCGACATCTTCGTTGATATAGGTCTTTGTGCTACCATCGTCAAGTAACGCGTTTATTTGCATGTGTCTCCCTCCATGCTTAACAATCACAGGGACAGTTCTAAGAGCAATATACCTCTTTTCTGGCGTACTGTCTTTTCTTGACACGAATGTACTGGTATGCGTCATTGCTGTTCTTTGAAAGCCGGCAGCCTCATTCTGGTTGTTCTTCTGGGCGGGCCTGCTGTCTGCATGTAGCAGTCTGTTGTGATTTTTGGGACACCCGTTTATCCCGCAACGCCTGTCCCACTTGCATTCACCCCCATGATGATCGTCACCCAGACAACGGAAACATAGGCTAGCTTCTTTTGCGATTTCCCATCTTCGATTCACCGGAAGGGATTTGAACCTGGAGCATTTCCAGATCACATGACCGTCACTATTGCAAAAGACACATGTTTCTTTATTCCGTGTGACAAAAGAACGATGCTGTGGTCTTTGCTTACCGTACTGTTTTTCAGCGCCATGTCTTTCAGCACATTGTCTCTCAGCACTATGTCCGTACGCCATTCCATACACAGTTTCTGCGGCTCGCGTATGAAATTCTGCTTCTTGAAGGAGCCACTTACGAAGCGCGATTACTGATTCTTCTTCACTATTTACATGGATGTAGCGGTGATAGCGTGTTAGCATGTTCTCGGGCAGTTTCTTTTGAATGCGAATGTAAAGTGCACCGTCTTTTAAATCCTCAAGTCTTTTGGCATCAGTCAGATTCACCACTGTTAAATCAACCAAGTCTGCAAGTTTTTCAATAGATCTTACATTTTCCTCTTTCATTGGAGTGAACTTCTCCAGCTCTTCCAAGTACCTTGCCACTTGCCGCCGTTCTCCACCAAACTTTCTCTCCAAGCGCTCCAATGCTGCGTCATATGCAGCTGCGGAATGTCCGAGATCTTCCACTGCTTTCAATGCCGATCCGGATATATACTGTCTCAGCTGCAACAGTTTATATTCCTTTGTTGCAGGTGCATTATGAATGCAAGCACTGAACGCAGCAAACCAGGCTTGATACTTCTTTTTGTCCCCATTAAACACTGGAATGGACACGCGTTTCATTTGTCTCCACATATCATTTCCTAGTTTTGTGTCCTCCTTTGGATCTTCGTGAACTGATCCAGCATCACTGTCACTCAAGATGGATTTTTCTACCAAATTTTGAACAGTTTCATATGTTTTGCTGTACTCCACCTCATTAATTTCCATTTCTTTTTGTGTTTTTTCCAGGTTTCCATTGTCCTTTTTTCCTTTGTACAGAACGCACAGTTTCTCAAATATCTGAGACACATCTTCTTGAGTTTTATCAAATTCCTGTTCAAGTGTTCTTATTTCCTCTTTTTCTAACTCTTCCTCTATCGAAACGGCACTCAAAAGTTTGTTTTTTGTCTTCGTAAAAGCCGATTTACAACGGCTTTTCTGCAGCTTCAACTCGAAGATTTCGTCGTCGATCGCTTCCGACATGGCTGATAACAAGCGACGATACACTGTCTATAACATTTACAACCACGCTCTGCTACCAAATGTTCGATACGATAAGTCGATGGCGAATTTACAACGAAGAAAACACTCTGATTTAACTTCTTTATTTTTCTATCGCGACGAAATTCTAAACCGGAAAACATGGCCCGGAAGTCCACAATACTTTGCGGTCCGTAATATTAACTACATCGTGAAACTTACTATCAGTTCGAATAAGGTCTGTGTCCACTAAATTGTTATAGACTATAGAAGGAACAATAATTAATGTCTTCAGAACAATCACAATAAAGAAATGTTTACTCAAACTGCAAGCTGCTCAATTGAAATAGGTATTTACCTCAAGCATACAGTTTTATAATGTGGCAAAATAGTCGGACTACTAGATTGTCATTCGGACTAGTAAAATATGCCATTATGCTAGTCCAACTGGCTAGTAGGTTAAAATGTTTTTCGTGAAGACTGCGGACGAGAAGTCCTTAAACGTTTTTCTATTTTTAACTCTCACAGCCATGTTGTGCAGCGGACCGGAACCATTTGGGCAATTTTGGTTAAAGGGCATCCCGATGAACATTTATGTAAAGTTTCATCAAAATCTGATAATCGGTTTCTGAGAAGATGTAGTTTAACGTTTTTTTCTATTCTTAGCTCTGGTGCCCATGTTGTGCAGCAGACCAGAACTGTTTGGGCTATTTTGGTTAAGGACTACCCAAGTAACATTTCTGTCAAGTTTCATTGCAATACGATCATCCGTTTCTGAGGAGAAGTCGTTTAAAGGTTTTTCTATTTTTACCTCTGGGGGCCATCTTGTGCAGTGGACCGAAACCATTGAAGCAAATTTGATAAAGGACCATCCAAGGAACATTTCTATTAAGTTTCATCAAAATCTGATCATCGGTTTCTGAGAAGATGTTCTTTAAAGGTTTTTTCTATTTTTTTGCCCTGACAGCCATGTTGTGCAGCGGACCGGAACCATTTGAGCAATTTTGGTTAAGGACCACCCAAAGAACAATTCTGTCAAGTTTCATCAAAATCTGCCTATCCGTTTCAGAGGAGATGTCGTTTAAAGATTTTGCTATTTTTAGCTGTGGCGGCCATATTGTGCAATGGACCATAACCATTTGAGCAATTTTAATAAAGGACCACCCAAGGAACATTACTGTCAAGTTTCATCAAAATCTGCCGAACCGTTTCAGAGGAGATGTCGTTTAAAGATTTTGCTATTTTTAGCTCTGGCGGCCATATTGTGCAATGGACCGGAACCATTTGAGCAATTTTGGTAAAGGACCACCAAAGGAACATTCCTGTGAAGTTTTGTCAAAATCCGCTTATCAGTTTCAGAGGAGATGTCGTTTAAAGTAAAAGTTTACGCACGCACGCACGCACGCACTCACGACGGACAATCTGTGACGACATAAGCTCCATGGCCTTCGGCCAGTGGAGCTAAAAATAGAAATTGAGGAATATAGGCAATGTAATCTTTACAGATATACAAAAATGATTCGCAGATACATATTTAGACTTATCGACATTTTACTTAATATCAAAAGGTTCTTACAAATTATTTATAATATTATTCTTCATATACATACACATTATTTAGTAAACAGTACTGTTTCAACAATTCAAACAAATACATAGTTACAAATCAAATGTTGCTGTATTATGGCAAACACTTGGTGTTCCATCAGTACTTTAACTGAACTGGAACCTCAGATCAACCCATAAAGAAATGGAGTCTAGTAACTTCCCACTCGCCTGCCTCTTGGAACAACTGGGCCATGATTTTACCAGTTACCAGTAAGTGTTCTTTTAGACCATCATGTTGGTCAAAAATGTAATCAAACAAATCAAGACTGTCCGTAACTGGAAATCGGACCTGTTTCAATACATAGGCCACACTTTTTTTATCCAACTCCTTCCAAATGATGGGTAGTGACATGGACATTCCTCAATCTAACTTCTGCAGTGACTTTATTCATTCCTTTAGTCAAATACGGACAGTGTGAGCTGTTGAGATAGACAGCTCCTGTGACATCACATTTTATTGTGAAGAATGTCCAGCATAGATGGCTTGTCATCTAATGTAGCTAATATGTCCGCCCGGTCAGCTCAATCGGTAGACTGTTGGACTCTGAATTGGACAACCCGGGTTCGATTCCCGGGCGGACCAGGTCACCTCTGTTGTGATTGGTTATGAAATCCTTTCTACGACCATTCGCACTGTACCACTGCACCTGGCATGTACAGAAGTTGTCAGTTCCTTGCAGAGGTGAAGGCACCTAGTACTGGTTCTGCCCAGGATAGGTGTGCGGTGGTTGAACTGTCACTCTGGGACCCTTCAATGTGCTTACGCCGGGACCCGGAGTATAAACTACTAACACCACCACCTGGCAGTCTGCTCTGAAGCTTGTCCATAGCCCCATATGTGTGGCCAGTCATCCATTATCCCCATTTTAATGATAATCTGAAAATAATCCCAAGCACATTTATATGCATATTTATTATATCATATCCGCTTCTATACACTTATCTTCTCTAGGATGTTCAAACAGGCTTGATGTGACAATACAAAATGTGAAGACAAATAAACAGTGAGATACAACAAGTATATTGAATTTTCTGTCTGATTTAAAATGATTTGTAATATAAACAGGACAGGTGAAACTTCCTATTCGACAAATATCTTTTTTTTTATTGTCATTTCCAAGCATTTTTTATGATTAGATTATTTAATATTTCACAACTTAAATACTATCAGGAAGTCATAAGATTAACCATCTATATATATATAATAAATCATATATATATATTTAATATATAAAAACAAGTCATCATACATTTGATATACACAAATTAAAAAGGTATTTATACTTCTGAAACACTGTTGCACAAGCCACTTGGCACAAAGAGGTTGATGAAGGTTTTCCTGATGCCCTTTGAGGTTTCCCCACAATAATGAGAAAGATGACCTCTGAGAGAGATGGTGGTTATTTCCTGAAACATTAAATTTATACATGTTGTATATAATTTAAAAAAAAGGACACTTGACAATATACAGAATGCTGTACATAAATTCATAAGTCCTATAAATAAATGCATTTGAAAAATTCCAGAACGTATAAACAGCAAAACCCAAAACCTCTTGATTTTGTTCTCAATTGGCCAACAGAGGAAGTATTTTTTTTTTCAAGAATCCATGAAAACCAGTGATATAAAACTGCTGACAAAAAAATAGATCATGCATTTTTCTTTAACTGTTAGTAATAGTTTAACCCACAAAACATTGGCTTTCAAACGAAAATATGCAAATCTGCGATATATATGATCTATGTCAGCAGTCTTTTATCATTGGTTTGCAGATACTATTAAACCCAAAAATTTGCTCTTTCCAAGACAAAAAAAATAAAAAAGTTGTAAAAACGGTAAATTTGTGAGAGTGCATGCAGCTTTAATAATAATTAATATATTCGTGTAATGAAGCTATTATGTGCTAAAAATAGAACCCAATGAAAAATAAGCATATCCTAATAAGCCTAGCTTTATATGAAGTATTTACTGAATCAAATAGACATAGATATAGGCAAATGACTGAAAAGCTACCATAATTAAAGCTGCACTATCACAGATTAAACATTTCGACAACTTTTTAATTTTTGTCTTGGAACAAGCCAATTTTTGCTACAATCCATGGAAACCAGTTAATAAGACTGCTGACAAAAAATTAGATCGCGGATTTTTATATTTAAGTTCATAAATTGATGTTTTATCCATTTTTCTTAAACCGTTAGTAAGGGTTTAAGCTCTAAAACATTTTCGAAAATATGAAAATCTAAGATCTGTTTTTTTATCAACAATCTTACATCAATGGGTTGCAGATATTTACGCAAAAATTTGCTCTTTCCAAGACAAAAATAAAAAAGTTGTAAAAATGGTAAATTTGTGAGAATGCAGCGTTAAGAGTATTTTTTAAACTTATAATGAAAGTCATTTGCATTTATTTTATATAAGCACGAAAACTAATGTGTTATTTATTCTGAACTCCTTTATAAAAATGTAGGACAAAACATCCCATGTCATTTTTGACTAAGGTGACAAAACACGTCCAACCCATTTAGACAGGGTTGACAAAACAACCCAGATCATTTTGACATGGTGGACAAAATAACCAGGAAAATATTGGCAGTTCAAAAAGTTAAGACCCCCCTCCCATCCTACCAACACTTGAAAGATTAAAACTAATTGGCCATTATCAAGATGTGTTTTATTACCCCCAATAAACACCCTTTTTCACTTAATTTATTAGGTTTAGAAATGTTACTATGGAGATCTTTATCACAGCATAAGGAAGACACAGTGACTTTAATCATAAGGATTTGCTACAAAGCTACAGTACAATATTAAGTTCAGCATTATGATAATCCTTACTTCAAAACACTCTTCTTAAAAAGGTGTTCAAGGCCAAAATCTAATATTCATATTCATTACAGGCTGCTTTGCATGACAATTATTAATTTCAGATATTTGCTTTAAGCAATTTATTTTTAATTATAAAAACACTTTCTCATAGTTTTCAGTTTTCATCTTCTTTTTGATATTGACATGTTAATATTAAAGGGGCCTCATGTGTTTTTAATATTTACGTTAGTCTTATATTAAAGCTGCAACCTCACAGATTGAACGTTTTGACAACTTTTTTTTAAATTTTTGTCTTCGAACAAGAGAATTTTTGCGTAAATATCTGCAAACCAGCGATAAAAGACTGCTGACAAAATATCAGATTGCAGCTTTTCATACTTCCATCCAAAATTGATGTTTTATGCATTTTTCTTAAACTGTTAGTAGCAGTTTAAGCTGTAAAACATTAGATTTTGAATGGAAATATCAAAATCTGAAATCTAATCTTTAGTCAGCAGTCTTTTATCACATAAGCAGGTATTTACGCAAAGAAATTCTAATACATAAAGTTTAAACAAAAAATAAAAAAGTTGGAAATCAATACATACACAAGTTGACTAACATATATTTTGAATAATAAACCTTAAATTACTTTCCAAAGAATGCATTTAAGGAAAAGTTACTTACTGAAAACAAGACTGTAACAATGCATGTATTTTAAAGTGAAAACGCATATATATATTATGTATTTTAAAAATGTAATCCTTTATACTAGCTGTTTACTCTTTCTGTTTTTAAAAAGGATGTAACCCTAACCAAATCATTTTATTTTTGGCCCTACTATAACACAATCAAGAATTTAGCCCCACATTCCAGAATGCAGGGCTTAAATTGTGTTATCATTTTGATCACTGACATGACATCATTGACAAAATAAGGATTCAAAAATCTTTGTTTCCGCCCAACTGACCCTATTTTTATCCTTCTGATCCTTTTTTGTTTTTGGTGTTTTGATCAATATGTGCTTTTTTAGTAAAGACCTTAATAATTCCCTGATATAGGTCAGTTTGCCAAAGAAACGTGGTCCTAAAAAAAAAACAGTTACCGTATGCCTACCTTTTTTGATATTTAAATGGAAACTATGAATACTTTTTTTTGGCCTAAGCAACAATTTTTGTTTGAAGCCAGATGTGCACACTGTGTATTTTTTTACTTAATTACATTGTATTGTCTGCGAATTACCAATATCAAATCCATTGTCCTATTTAACAGGAGAATGGTTTTGATATTGGTCCCATGTATTATCATTTTAAAAAGTGTAGGAATTTTATTCAAGACCATTTGCAAGATGTGTCATGTTTGGTGTCAATATTATGCTTGAATTATCATATTTTATATTTGTCATTGTTAGATATTTAATTTGTATAAAAAAATGAGCAATAATAAAACCTCTAAAGTTTTTTCCTCAGTTGGTAAGAATTACACCTGTTGTTGTTGTTGGGTTAATAAAAGTCTGCTTGCCTATGGCTCCATTATGGCTTGACCCTGTCACACCCCCTAGTGTGACTGAAACATATTTGTGAGGCCAAAGGGGGATCTATCTGGTGGTGGTGTTAGTAGTTTATACTCCGGGTCCCGGCGTGAGCACATTGAAGGGTCCCAGAGTGACAGTTCAACCACCGCACACCTATCCTGGGCGGTTAACCAGTACTAGGTGCCTTCACCTCTGCAAGGAACTGACAACTTCTGTACATGCCAGGGGCAGTGGTACAGTGTGAATGGTCGTAGAAAGGATTTCATAACCAATCACAACAGAAGTGACTTGGTCCGCCCGGGAATCGAACCCGGGTTGGCCGATTCGCAGTCCAACGCTCTACCGACTGAGCTAACCGGGCGGACAGGGGGGATCTATCTTCATTGAATGTCAGTATTTATTTTAGCTCCACCCCTTTTACTTGACCTGGCATCACCCCTTTCACTGAACCTGACATCTGATTGGCTGAATGAATATGCCTTTTAAAGGTTTCCTTATGACTGACAGCCCCAACCCCCCACAGAGAAAGACTGGTCATTTGAGACAATCACTATCATATTTTGAAAAGGGGGCTATATGCATGACTATGAATTGGCTTGTAATTGATTTAAGATAATGATCATTATCTGCAGTTATGCACTTAAATTCATAAAAAAATCATGTTCCTTATACTATGAAAATTATGGAAGAAATACATGACTGTCAATTTAGAATTGAACTTAATTTCCATGTAAATATCCTTAAATTGTATAACATGTCGAAGGCAAAATGTAGATTTTCACAGATTGATACAATTGCTAAAAGGCATGTTCATTTTTTTCAAGATAATGACATTAATAGAAGGTTTCTACTTTGTGTAAGGTTTTCTGAATTTAAACATTTTTTTTTTTGTCTTCAAGTCTCTTAACATTACCAAATAAAAAGAACTGTCCTCCAGTTTGTATTATGTAGAATAAGATGTAAAGATGTAATTTGGAAGTAACTGTAATTTGTTACAAAGATGGTTTAACCAAAACTTAATGAAAATCCCACATTGATTTCGTGCATTTATATATATATATATATATATATATATATATATATATATATATATATATATATATATATATATATATATATATATATATATATATATATATATATATATATTAATACATATAGCCCGGAATAGTTGTAGCCCGGAATTATAGCTATTCTGTTTTTTCCGACCTAATCCTCCGGTACAAACAAAATTAAACCGTTGTAATATACACACATTACTTCGGAAACAATAGAGTCATTGGACTGTTACATGAATTTCAATAGCTCGAAATTCACCTTTTATTTGTTACTTCCGGGCTATATATGTATTAACATAACAGGGTTTTCCCATGCTGGTACAAATAAAAGGCGAATTTCGAGCTATTGAAATTCGTGTAACAGTCCAATGACTCTATTGTTTCTTACGTATAATTCCGGGCTACAACTATTAAGAGCATATACTATCACACTCATCTGATATATTGGGGATTAAATTTATGTACCAGTACATTATCTTACAGAATGATAGTGATAGTCATTATCAAATTATTATCCTGATTAATAAGTAAGTTGTTGAGTGAAAACTATTTTTTAAATTGAGACAATAAGGTGGATGACATGTTAAGTTATTGAAAGCTTTGAAGATTTTATACAAAAGTTATAAGTTGTCTCAATTTATGATTTCGAAAACCATTAAATTGGCAGGCCTAAGCATCATGAGCCACTCACAGACTTTGATGGAATTGGTAAAAGACAAAAAATAAATATTTACTTTCTTAGTGTTGCAATGCAAAAGATACTGGGCCTACTTTCTATCAGTAAAACATTCTTAAAGCTTTTTTCCATTTGCCAAATAATGGAAAATTATTTGAACTTGATTTTGAAAAATAATTATTTCTTATCCTGACTATATAATTATTTAGTCTTTAAAACAGACTCTCTTCCTTTTAAACTCTAAAATATCTTTAAAAATAAAGTAAAATACATTTAAACCCATTAAGATTTAATTAATTATTTAAACAGGCCAGTCTGCACTGCTTTTTCAGTAAGGATTTTAGTCAAAATCATATCTTCGTAAGAACAAGACAGTACACCATAGGTAATTATGACCCCCCCCCATAATTATGCATATTATGCATATTTGTATACATGTATTAGCTAGACAATATACAATGATAAGTGTATTGTATATATTAGTGAGCAAATAAATGCATTAATAAATAAATAAATACAGATTTATACTGGTAAATAGATTTATAAATATAAATATTTTAGGAAAGATAAACATTAGATAAAAAATATTATCAAAGCCTTTTTAGCCATATTGTATTGGCTGGTGGGGTTACTCAAAATTACCGTGCATGGTCCGCTTACAACCAATTAAATATTTTCAATAGCTCTGAGAATGATTCATACAATCTTTGATATGATGTCAGTTTTTTTTACATGGCATGGCTTGACTTGATCAATATAAATTTTATATTATATGACTTGCACAATTCACATGACTTTTCATATATATATCCTTTAAGTTTTGTGTGATAATAGATCTTTGATCTAAATTTGTGATTCAAAACTTAAAAATACATATATATATATATTTTCTGCTTCGGAATCACACTTTACACACAAGACATGTTAAAATAGATTATTGTACTCACTGTTTTTTAATTTAAGTTTATTCATCAAACTCTGTCACTCTAGCTGTCTCTGTATTATCAGCATCACACATCAACTAAAAAAATAAAAATAATAAGAATTATAACAAGAAAGGTTCAAGTAGTTAAAAAATATATGGGCTGTCATTGGACATATAATATAACAATTTACCATGATTCCATGAAATATTTTTACAAACTAGCAAACCTGAACTCTGGGCGCGTGGTTAGTAACCGTTACAATTGACTGGTGCATTGGTTATAATAACTGAGAGGCCTCAAAGATGCTCACATGACTGTGACATTTTGACCTTTTAGCAGATTAGAACAAAGAAAGGATTTTTAAGAAATATACTCAACAAGTACAAAAGTTGCTGCAAGATGCAGCAATTGGATGTTAGCGCGGGCCAACTATTGGTTATGCAAGTCTATATGTAGGGTCAGAACGAAGTAAATAAAGTGAGGACTAACATTGATTGTAGATGTCATTGAAATGAAGTTACTTAAAAGATGACAGAATTGGGCTGTTGTTTTGAAATGAAAATAAAACTTAACACAATAACAATTGTACAACTGATGGTATATCTATGACAGAAACCATAATTGTATCAAATAACTTTATTCATGAACTGTATCAATATACACACATTTATAAAAGACAACATGGCCACAGTGGTGGTTTTCTTTTGGAGTGGCTGATATGATAGCTGAAATGTTAAATATGCCAACATGATTTGGTAAATTCTGGGCAAAGTTCGAAACGTTGAGAATCTGAAGTACTTTGGTGAAATGTTGACTTTAAACAAGAGTAGCACCAAAGGTTTATCCAAAAAACTAATTAAGGACATCTGCTTAAAACAATGTTTACTTTTGGCTAATAATTAGCAAAACAAGTTGACCGTAATAATTAAGTGTAACAAAGCCACTGTTTCTAACTGAAAAACACATAAAACTGTTTGCTTATGTAACAGATTTTAACACAATTAAAAAAATACATTTAACATAAACTAAAAGAAGTTGGTTATACATGAGCTGAAAGAAAGAAGTCTGATCATCATTATTAATGTCATTTTCCTTGTTCTGTGGCATAGATGATTTATAGGCATGCAGGATGTTTTAAACAAAGGAAACAAGTTCAGCATATACTGACACTTATAGGTAATAAACATTATGTAATCATCATGCATTATGCACTTTTAAGGCATAAGATATAAGAATGATGAGTAGAATGTGATGCAGGTTGATAGTGGAATGACTAGGAAGTTGATCACTTAATGTGTATGGAAATATAATGACACCAAAGATTTATGAAGAAAGTGCTGAAAATTATAGGTTACAATGAAATGAAGTGAGGAATATGTTTTAATACATGAAAAGTGAAGCATTTGTACAAAGTTTGGTGGAAATGTGTTAATGTTATTTTGCCTGTAAAACTTCTCAATTCTTTAAAATATGACATTGAAATATAAGAATAAATACTGCATTGAGTATTACTGAAATGTGAACATATGTACAAACAAGAAAGAACATGAGCAATATGACATTATATATACATTTTGTATACAACAAAGAGTAATAAGCATGATAACAAAATATACAGAGGTAGTATGTATGCTGGGAATGGTAGAGTTGTACTGAAATGTAATAAACAATAGAAAGAATATTTGTTATAATTTGGTGTAAGTGCGACATATACATTATGACCAATACTTGGAATAAGAATGCACACAGACAAATTAATACAATACTAAAATACATGCTGCCACTATTTCATAAGCAATGAAATAGAACAGATATGAAAGAAAAGAATATAAATGTAAATGCATGAAAACCTAGTAATATGTACCTAGTATGCAAATGCACAGTATTTGAATGAAACTATTTATAGGGTGATAAATATCTTTTACATGGGGGGGGCTTAAAAAGACTCAGTTTCAGTTGTTATGTTGGAATGAATTGGGTTGAAAATAGGTATATTTGTTAAATGATTTACTAACTTAAAAGTTGAAAGTTGTCAAACCCAAAACTATAAATGATATGCCTGTAGTTTTATATTATCAGTATAAGCATTGCTGATATGGTTGATAGCCAAAAGGCCATTATTTTTTAAAGTTTGAAAAGTCATAAATCACGAAAATGAAAAACAACAACACACAATAGAATGGTTAAGGGTCATGCAAAAAAAAGCAGGGTAAGTTGAGAAGTTGAAACAGGCATACTTTTTTAAGCATTATGAATTCTAATGTTTGTAAATGGAGAGTCAGTGCCTATAAAAGAGACATTTAATGATATATTCATCAGAGTTAAAGCTGCACTCTCACAGATTGAACGTTTTGACAACTTTTTCATTTTTGACTTAGAACGAGCCATATTTTGCGAAAATCCATTGAAACCAGTTATATAAGACTGCTGACAAAAAAAGATTGCAGATTTTTATACTTAAGTTCAATAATTGATGTTTTATGCAATTTTCTTAAACTGTTAGTAACAGCTTAAGCCATAAGACATTAATTTTCAAATGGAAATATGAAAATCTGTGATTTGATCTTTTGTCAGTAATCTTAAATCATTTGTTTGCGGATATTAACACAAAATTTGCGCTTTCCAAGACAAACAATAAAAAAAGTTGTACAAATGGTAAATCTGTGAGAGTGCAGCTTTAAACATAACAGGTAGTAAAGAAGGGTGACATGGCAAAATAACATAGTGATATAAATGCAAGTATTTCTTGTAAATTAACATTTTGTAACTGTTTAAGTGAGATGTTGAAAAACAGAACATTGTTAAATATATGTACATATGAGAAATCAATTTAAACATTAATGGGAATTAAACTTAGCAAAAGCATAGTGATATCTACAGAGCATTATGCAATCATCAGTGTTCAGATAGACAAAACCTTGAATGAGAAGTCTTATAATACTGTCAAATGTCTCTGATTTTAGGAACATGTTTTGTAAATAATTATTGAAATTGCAGAACATTTAAGAAAACAATAGGAAGATAAGTAATCATTATGATGAGGTTATTAAATAATGTTACGATTCTGTAAAGTCATATATTGTGACTGTAAGATATTGGCACAACTGTAACTTAACATATTGACAGAATGGTAAAACACAACAATGGCAAAAATGGAAGTACACTATTTTATAAATATCAAATTTCAAATCCCCCGCCACGGAGTGGGGAGGGGATAACAGAAACACTTCATCAGTCTGTCTGTCCGTCTGGCTGTAACATTTCGTGTCCGTGCTATAACTTACTTATGCATTGATGGATTACCATATTGCTTGGTACAAATGTTGTCCTCATTGAGACGATGAGCAGTGACATTGACCAGGGTCCATAACTCAAAGATCAAAGTCACACGAGATATTTAAATGTCAGAGTACACATACTCGTGTCCGCGCTATAAACTCTTCCTACATATATCAAGTTTGGTCACAGTATGTCAGCCTTAACTGAAACAGTAGTCTATTTTTAGTAACAGTGACAACGACCCTAGGGGGCCAAAAAGCATCCATTAAAGCTCTGCATAAACTTGTCCTATATACCAAGTTTGGTCACACTATGTCAACCCTTACTTGAGTTATTCAGTACTTACCATATTTCTATTTTGACCTTGACCTAGACCATAACTCTCGGGGCCAAAAACACAATCTCAGGGAAGGTCTCTATAAACTCTTCCTATATACCAAATTTGGTACCAATTAGAAGACCCTTACTTAAGTTATTCAAAACCAACCCTTTTTCTATTAATAGTAACCTTGACCTTGATCACAGGGGCCTCAAACGCATTCCCATAAAAGGTCTCCATAAACTCTTTGCATATACCAAGTTTGGTCTCTTTATGTCAAACCTAGCTAAAATTATTCGATACATAAGATGACTTTAACGCGCAGCTCTAACACCAGCCCGCCCGAACAATGACACAGGTCATTCAAATATCTTGTTTTCCCTTTATGAAAATGTGGTTAGGAATATAAAAATGTGCCTTTCAAAAGAAATTAAAAGAAGAGTTAAAAAGAAAAAAAAAACATTCAAGGGCAATAATTTGTATTTAGGGTTAACATGAAGTTATGTTCCTTAGTGTAAGATGGTCGTCAATAATTCTGCGAAGTATTAAGTGCATTGAATGAAGGTATAGAAGTTTTTTTATTAAAATCCCAACTTGCCCTAAAACTTTAACCTAAGTCAATCAGGGGCCATAACTTGTATTAAGGATAATATGAATAACGGGTATAGAAGTTATCAATAAATATATCAACCTGACCTAAAATTTTAACCTAAGTTCCATAGTCAATCAGGGGCCATTATGTGAATAAAATATGATATGGAGTTATCTTACCTAATTATGTGATGGCACTGAACAAGTGTGTAAAGTATTAAGTCAATTGAATGAAGGGTATTGGACTTATTAGTGAAAATCCCAACTTATTCTAAAACTTTAACCTGCCCTAAACCTTTAACCTAAGTCAATCAGGGGCTATAACTTGTATTGAGGATAATACAGAGTTATGTAACCTCATTGTGTGATGGTCCTCAACAAATGTGTCAAGTATTAAGTTAAATGAACGAATGGTAGAGAAGTTATTAATAAATATCCCAACCTGCCCTTAAACTTTAACCTAAGTTTGATAGTCAATCAGGGGCCATAACTTGTATAAAGGAGTTATCTATTCCCATTATATGATTGCCTGAACAACTGTGTGAGGTATTAAGTCAATTGAATGAAGGGTATTGGACTTATAAGTGAAAATCCCAACTTGCCCTAAAACTTGAACCGGACACCGACACCAGAGCGAATAGTATAGCCCACCTTATTCTTAAAATAGTCAAGCTAAAAAAACACAAATGTGATAATATATTTATAACATGTGTTTTCTCTTCAAAAATAGTGAAACAAGTTTATGACATCACCACAAAATATATGTATCACTTTATCGAAAATACTTAAGGCTTGCTATTTCATCGATGTTATGAATCAAGACTCATTTTCCTTTTTTTTTAGCCAAAATAACCTTGACATTGATCTTACCTACACTACACACAATATGTATAACTTTAACAAATACTCTTTTATTATGTTCAAATATTCAAGAATATTTTAGGTTACTGATCATACAACTTGTATTTCTATATTCTTGACCAGTGGTTGTGTACAATTTTGATCAGATTCAACATACCTGTCAGGTTGCGAGAAAAACAAATTGCCTTGTGTTGACTTGATGTAGTGTCAGCTAAAGCATTGAAACAGGTTGTTTCGTTAAGAATCAATTGGTCTTTTCACACTTGCAATGACAAGTTTTTCATTTTCAAACTTTCCTCTAGCGTTTATAGGGAAGAGCACTGTGAGGTAGAAGTGAAGTGCAGGATCGTCACCGATTGTTTTCAGTTCAGGTATTGTGATGAGGAGTAACTCAACTGTTGAAGATCAAGTTGGAACAGTTTCCGCATTTCATACCTACTGCTGCGTTTGATAACAACCTCAGCTGTGCAAAAGTAGGCCACTTGTGTAAGGGACTGGCTCTAACATAGAGGACATTTGTCAAGGTCCATTTACTTGTTGCCACACTCTAAAAAGATATGAAAGGAGTTTGTTATGATATCATGATAAGTGAATGTAGCACTGAAGACCTGATAACATGAAACATGAGGAATAAAATAACTCTAAACATTAAACTGAGGTGAATTTGTTAGGTTTCAAGGTTGATTTCATAAGCTTTATTCGAAATGTGAATTGACAGGTAATTTGCAATTTGATGTCAATTCTGAATCAGGTTATACAAATCAAACATTGATGCATGAATTGCAGAATAATAATTAAGATTAAGTATTTATATACAAGTAATGATTTCATTCCTTTATTCAGCTATTGAGTTAAGCAATATTGTTAGAAAAAGTGAAAAAATGTTATTAATTTTTAGGAAGGCTTGTTTATAGTTCATGTATTTTGTGCGAAATAAATATCAAAATGATGTCTAAAAAAAGATTATATTGTGAAATAATGTAAGCTTGTAGAGTTAATTTTTTTTAAACATTATATGAAATTGTGAATAATAGTAAATACATTCAATTATTTATTGAAATGCATTGAAACATCCATATGTTTTTGTTTTATTAAAGGTTGAATGTTAATACCAAAAGCAATGCTATTTAAAGTTGCAGTTAAAAACTTAGCAAAATATTTGCCTAGCTTTAGTTGTGTTACATAACAACACAAAATGCAGAAGGTTTTGGATTTCATTTTTAATATGAATGCTGGCTATTGTTCTGAAACCATAAAGTTAACAGGAAACTAAGAAAGAGAACAAACCTGGTTTTGGGCAGCCGGGCAGCACTGATATTTGTGGGCTGAAGAATACTCATTTCTTGGAACTCCTCAGTCCTGGCCCATTATTGTTGGTGGCCATTTTTTGCAGTTTTCATATTGAAGATGAAGCCCTTTCTGTTCAATATTTACAACTCTTGTGGTAGAGACTGGAATGTAGGATGATAAATATAAATATACATTTTATTGAGACAGAATCCCGTAAAACATGTTTATTATTTTAAACTAATGCACCAGTCAATTGTAACCACGACCCCCAAGGTCCGGGGGTATACCAGGGATAGCCGTGGAAATGGACCATGTTTTTAACTGTCAGGTGGCCCTGCATTGCCGGGTGAATGGGATGGTTATGTCTCGCTTTAAATATAGCAGGGAATGGGCCTTACCTACATTGTAGGGCCCCTGGGGTGCGGGGGCATTTGGCGAGATTAAACCATCTGTTCATCCCTGCAGGACGTGATTTTAGCCAAGATTGGCTGGACCTATGGTCAGGGTCCTCGCTATTCCCCTGACCAGGGACCTGGTTTCAATTGACTGATGCATTAGTCTAAAATAATAACTGGTGCATAATGAAAACGATGCAAAAATTTAATGACTACGAACAAATCACCTTAAACTCGTTACATACAGACTGATAGCAAACTTTGCGCATGCATTACGAAGAAGGGCTTGAAATATCATCCCTACTATTGTGACTCATTCAGTTAGACGCGTTAATGTCCAAATCGAACGTTTTTGTTGCGGTATTTCACTTCGAATCACCCTCTCGCAATTTTGACCTTGACTGCACACTATCCTATATCTGAAATGAAAGAAGCGTTTTCATTGGACGGCTATCATTCCTGGTTTTAATGACGCAATTTGGAAAAGCCTTCAAATGTTGTCCAAAATGAAAGTAGGAATACCGCAAAAAAACGTGCAAATGTTTAAATCGAAAGACACGAAACCTGCTTTTAAAAAGATAGATATAAAATAACAATAGTTTTTCAGTTCACTACGTAAAAAGAAAATGAAAATACCTTTCCCCAACCGCCAGCGTGTTGACCTCGATATCCCTAGTGTACTGGACGCTTGCATCTGACCCGTACGTGTCATAACCGGGTCATCAGATAATAGACTGGTTCACCGATTTTCTAAGATTATTGTAAGATACATTCTGCGCATTCGTGGTTTATTCTTTTATGTAAAAATATTTAAATAAAAAAGAGAAGTTTTCTCAACAACTGTGCATTTATGATATTTTTTCTCTAAAAGAGTTATTTAAAAAAATCTCTGGTTTTAATTTGCCTTCTATTTTCAAAGCTTCACATATTAGAAGATTACCAATCTTCTATTGCAAAAAATAGAACAGGAACCAGTCTAATGGCGAACTGCTTCGGAATTATCCGAGAGCGGACGGTAAGAAACGGCGCATGCGCGATCAAAACAATGAAAACGCCGCATGCGCAAGCCCATTGCACCAGGGACACTTCTAAAACAATCAATATATGCGCCGGGCGCCGATGCGCCCGCGCAATGAAACAGAGTGAAACTTTATTCAGGGGCTATACACCGTATGATGAAATAGCGAAAGAAGAGAAAATTGTCGAAAACTGAAATGAATTTGGTATATGTATATCAATGTGTACAATGCATTGAAACTAACTAACTGAAGTACCACATAGTTTACAATTAATTGATTTTTCACATTTTTTTTCCATTAAAAAAGATTACTAGGTGGGTATACCTAGTATAATTAATTTTTATGTGTGATTGGCTAGTCGATGTTATCACTTAATGTTACCAAGCTAGGTATATATTAAATCAAATAAACAAATGTAAACTTTCATAGCAGTGGATACAACACTGGACTGCAATTTTGGCGACCACAGTTTGAACCCGGGTCTCTCTTATTTTTTCTTTACATTTTGATATTTTTTTACCAATTATGATATCAAAAGGATAAACATTTTATTGAATAATTGTCCTGTATACTGGGACTGACCCTACTGTTTGTATAGTCCATTGGTTAAAGAAAATAGATTAAAAAAGAGAAAAAAATAATTGTATTTAGTGTGTGTTTAAGGTAGCACTACCCTAATGAAAACCTCCACTTGAAATGCTTCATTTTAATGTTTTATCCTTTATTGTTAAGCACATACCTACACATCTTTTGTGGGTTCATGTGAGCAGTTCAACTTCAAAGCAACCCAGAAGCTGACAAACATGCCATATCCCCCGGAGGGGGAAAAATCCCCCGGAATTTCGACCCATCCCCCGGTCTCCCGGAGGGGGATGAAAATCCCCCGGAATTAAAAAAAGTGTGTTTAAAATTACGCAAAATTATCACAGAGTTTAATTATATATGCCTGTTTACAGTTATAATGCCCTTCTTGTCTTAATTGGATTATCAAATGATGGTGTGTTTTAACAACACCAATTGGGTGACACTTAATAAGTCAGCAGGGCACATTTCATGCATTGTTTTGATTGAAACTGTCAGAATTTGCATAAGAAATGTCAATTAGACTGGTCAGATAAAAGGACGATTTTCATTGGTTAAAACTATAGGTTTTATCCAATCAGAGAGGATGTAACAAATTAAAGTGTTTAAACATGTGTCATTGTCATCAAAATGATTTATGATTTAAAGGTGACAGTACATTATTTGGTAAAGAAAAGGATTAAAATAACTAATAGACAATGCTGTTCTTTGTTATGACCCACTAATATGTTTACATACATGACATGACCTTCATCTCAAATATCGGAAAATAACAGAACTTCCAGAAGAGAAACTGAAAGTAGACAATTCGGATGAAATGACTTTTATTTATTTTAATATTAATTATGGTGGTGATGTTTTTATTTTTTGATGAATGCCAAAAGATGATATGTTTATGAACTTAAACAATAAATTATGCATTTGCTTTTTATCAGAAGCAAACAAATCTGACTATTTGGGAATTGAAATGAAAAATATTGATAAATCATTCCATTCTCTCTATTAGTCTGAAAGTCATCATTTATGATCATAATGAGCAGATTTTGTATCCAATTTTAGAGGAAGGTAAGCCCATTAAATTGTCTCTGAAACATATTTTTCTGTGAAGTATTCTATTTTGCAAGTGAGTGCTTTTATTATGCAATATGGCTGTGTCTCATTAAAATATAGATGATTGAGTGCTGGAAAAAGGGGTAGACAAGGTAAATTGGCACGTGTGTCATGCCCGTAATGCTACATGGCGATGATGAAAATTCTCTGGTATGTGACCCAAATCCCCTTAAATTCTGGACATAATCCCCGCGGGAGTCTTGTTTTTTTGTACTTGCGTCTTAAAATACTTTGAAATTTTGTCGAATTAGACCTGCTACAAAAAACGCCTGAATACTACCAAAATCCCCCTGAATTTTCAGACTTTTGAACATTAATCCCCCTGAATGGTCTCAAGAAAATATGGCATGTTTGGAAGCATCTTTTTATTTTCCATTTCATTAGCGTACATTTTTCAACAGTAGTTTTATAAGAAAATAACTATTTTCTTATACCGAAGGTAAAACATACTGTTTTTTTTTTTTGCATAATGTTCCTAAAAGTTTAAAGATATTTCATATTGATAAGGAACAGGTCATGAGTATTTTTTTAACTTGTTGATTTCGCTGTAAAATGACATTCACAAGCTAAATCTTAGTAGACCAAAGAATTGTACGTTTACGGATTTTTGTATCTTTTTTGATATGGCAAATCCTTCACATACAAATTGTTTAGTATCAAAAGTGGGTAGTTATTCCGATCTGGATTCTGGGTTAAAGCATTTAACATCTCAAAAATATCATAAAACAAGAAATATTACCAGATTATGTAATTTTATATCAGTTCCATACATAAAAATGTCATATCCTATGAATAATTATGAGTTTGACGTTTATTTTTCATTTCTTGCTGTCAAAACATAGCGATATATACATGAAGGGCACCTGCAAGGCTTCAGGGCACAATTTTTAAACAACTGGAACATTTCGGCCATGGCTGAGTTGTTACGATTGTATTTACGAGGTCTATCTAGAAGCTTGTCAGTGGTGGCCGAGTTATTATGATTGGGTCGAGTTGTTCCGCTTGGCATAATTGTTGTCTGTGTCAGTCAACTTTTGTTTTATATGAAAGGTAAATAATGTGTTTTAATGCAAAATAACTTTTCACTTACATGGTAAAGTATGAATATAAACCTTTATGATCAATTTAAACCATAAAATACTTCACTTAATACAATTTCAATATTTTTCAAAACACCCCCGGTTTTTGCACAAACCCGTTTAGACGTTACTGGCTAAGGTCACAAATCCGAACACTTTCTGATGTTTTTTACAATTATCTTGGAGAGTTTATGTTGTAGTAAGTTAAACTTTCGTATGAAACATCTTTGGTTCATGTGAAAACAGCTGTCAAAGTACAGATTCACGATCTCGTCAATATTATGTCGAAAATCGTTCAATTTTATTGATAGTAAATCACCCTTCAAAATACGCTATGGAGGGCACAAATACCGAACACTTGAAAAGCGAAAATACATGGTCATACAATTATAATTAAAAAGTATGCTATATTAAATAAATGGCATTTTTTAGAAAAATGCTTAACAAAACAAGATGAAACTTCGCAAGTGTGACCAAGGCAAGCCTCTGTATTGATCTAGATCATCAAATAATCGATCACGGTAAACAAACGCGTGTTTTAGCCGGTGTTCAGGATTTGTGCCCTGTTAGGAAATGTACCGTCAACCAGTAAGGATTGGAAGAATGTATTACACGTCTATAATTTTAGACTGGGGGGTGGGGGGGGGGGTTGGGGTAGCTACAATAATGAGCGATTAGGGATACTTTTTTTTATTATTTTGACATTTCATGTGTATCCCTGTAACTGCCATAGTCTTAAAATCGTCAAAAGACCCATTGACGGTCATTTAGGTGGACTATGGGGGGGGGGCATGGTTACAATTGACTGGTGCAACCACTGGGACACCATTTTTTATTATTTTGATATTTCTTAAAATACTCGTTGACGGCTATTTAGGCAGAGTAGCCCCACTCCCTGTCGAAGTGTGGATAAGAAGAGGACTGTTTCAAGTGAACGTTCTTTACGAGATGTCCTACTTATTGACTGTTTATATATTCAAAAATCAAGACAAAAAATTAAATGGAAAAAATAAATGACATACCAATGGGTGTTTGAGATATCCATTTGGCACCACTTTAGTGCCATTCATCGCTCTTCAAAGCTCCATTTATAAAACAAAATCATTCGTCTAACACATTCCCGACATCTTAACACAGATGGTATTGATTACTGTGACATGTTTGTGTTAAACCGGTTTGAAGGTGCATTCACTCGAGTAAATAAAGTCAAAGATGCACTCTTAAGTACTGCCAGATAAGGTTTACCACAATTAATAATGTTGTTTCAATATTCCTAAAAGAATGAATAAATGTCGAAAACAATGGTTCTTATGAAGGATATCGAGTTAAATTTGAAAGAAATGAGCATTACACACGGTATTTCTACCTTATGAGACTATAGTAGACCACAATAAATCTTTTAGCATTTACCAATCATTTAATATTTTTTGCGCTTTCTGCTTTTAAAAACACGGTTACAATCTTGTTATCAGTAATAAATATTTTCAATAAATGCATTATTTAGTATGTAGTTAAAGGTTTATCAGTCACAATTGATGTTTGTTATATATGTGTATGTATTGATTTTGAATAACAGTGTCACTAAACAAAAAATAAACAAATTTACGCAATTTCACAACCTTTTTTCCAGTTCTTCTGGATTACCCTGTATCCCCTGCCTCGAAACGAAAAGTTAACTTGGACGACATCGGTACGTTGTGGTTGGGGGGAGGGTCCCCCCCCCCCCTCCTTCTGGCCACTAGTGCAATTGCAAAATTAATTTTGATGCGTGAGGGATATACTTAAGCGACGATGTTAACCATTGCTTCAATATTTATGCATGCATATGTGCTTGTTGGCATGGGTGCCTCATTTCTACATCAAAAATGCTCAACCAGGTATGAGTTTATTGTATAAGTTATAGCTCGTAGTTTGTAAAATGTGGTTCTTTAGCAAATTTGTTTTAAATACGAAATAAAAGGTGTTGCTTCCAAGGTATGCATGATCAAAATATCCATAAATTATGTATGAGTCCCTTTTGCTGAGTGGTTATGCTATTTATTTGTCCATGACGTAAAAAGCGTAGGTTCACCCCTGATTAAAACAAGACTTTATTTTCATACTTTCATTGTATTTTGTTCTGTAATTTCAGTATCAAAGAGTTAACTAATTATTTCAGACACATTTCCTGAAAAATGATTATTTGGTGCCAATGAGGTACGAGTCCCTTTAAGAATGACAAAGTGTTTTTACAATCAGCTAGATAACAAGTTAATTTTTTCACATATACAAGATGATTTACAAGTAATCATCATATGTGTATTTTTGCTTCACTGCTATCTTGTAGGATGACTGGCTTATATACTACTACCGGGTATGTAGTAAAGTGACAACATGGCATTAATTACCAATAGCGTTTATTTTGTAATGCAAAATTCACCAGCCTTACATTTTTGTACAGTTCGATATTTTTTCTAAAACTTATACTAGTATTACTGTTTGAGGAAGGCATTGGCACATGATGCATGTTAACATTCTAAAATGCCTTGCAGCATTTTTAATGGTGTTTAGCTTGGACCAGCTCAAAACCAAATAATAGGGGTTGGAAAGTCTTTGGTTTAGGAGTTAAAAAGTCTTTAATATGGTTATTAAAATAATTCAACTAGGGGTTGAAAAGTCTTTGTTATAGGAGTTAAAGAGTCCAAACAGGTAGGGGTTGAAAAGTCTTTGAAATAGGGGTTTAAAAGTCTAAGGGTTGAAAACTGAAAAGTGTTCTTTTTTATAAGGGTTAAAAAGCCTCTTGGGGTTGAAAGGTCCTGCTCCTCTGCAGAACAGTGTGTATGAAATAAACTATTATCTTAGGTAAAACATTTCATATGGATTTCCATCGATTAATTACATCTTCATTAAAAATCAGGAAAATGGTACATTTTCTGTGTAAAGGTACTGACAACCGAAATAACATTTTTCAAGCGTAAAAGTGAGTATAGCTTTGAAAAAATGAATAAGTTCTTAGTCGTTTGTAACCACAACTTAATCGATTAAAAATGGCGTCTGAGGAGATGAAACTACGTAAAAATTAAATACAGTATGGATTTTGATAAACGACAGTGTGGATTTAGGCAGGTGCGTGTTTACACAATTACGTCATTGATATCTGTGTAAAACACATGAGTACACCACAGCGAACAAAATTGCTGGTTTGTAAAACCTTGGAAGAGGCTTTAAGGAAAATCCAGGAGCTGGAAATGCAAGATAATTTGTGCCTGACTCTAGTACGAAGAATTTTGGGAAGACGGTATTAACTATTTCCATAATTTTATGCATTATTTAACTATTGATGCTTGCAAATCATTTTTTTCAGCAAAGCACACAGTGATTTGGTGGGAATGAGCTGAATTTTGACCTTTACAAAATTTATTGACATTTAACCTAAACTAACCTAAACAAGTTAAACAAATGACAATTGGCTTTATAATGGTAGTCCTAGTTGGGCCTCATGTTCTACAGCACTGTAGTTTATCAAATGACCATATATCTTTATACTGGTAGTCATAGCTGGGGGACACGTTCTAAAGCACTGTAGTTTATCAAATCACCATATATCTTTATACAGGTGGTAATAGCTTTGGGACATGTTCTAAAGCACTGTAGTTTATCAAATGACCATATATCTTTTAACAGGTAGTCATAGCTCGGGGACACGTTCTAAAGCACTGTAGTTTATCAAATGACCATATATCTTTATACAGGTAGTAATAGCTGGGGGACACGTTCTAAAGCACTGTAGTTTATCAAATGACCATATATATTTTTATATATTTTTAACATTGAACAATTGGCTTTCTGTGTAAAGTAAACCCTGTCCAGAACATTTGTCAAATTGCTGTGTCAGCACTTGTTTGAATGGATTTATTTTATTTTCATATTATGATTTCAAATAAAGTATTTAAAAATGTTGATTTCTTGTATGAAGTGATTACTACAATCCTTATAAGGTCAACAGGAAGCTTGAAAAAGTATCTGTTACATGTATTAAGGCATGATTAAAATCATTTTTCCATTTTGCAAAAAGCAGATGGTTAATTTATACCACCTTCAAGTAGTCATGATGAACTCTTCAAAGATATCCCAGGTAAAGGTAGTCACGATAAACTCTTTCAAGTTATCCCAGGTATGCATGGTCACCTCTTAAAAGATATCCCAGGTATTCATGATCACCTCTTCAAAGATATCCCAGTTATTCATGATCACCTCTTCAAAGATATCCCAGTTATTCATGATTACCTCTTCAAAGATATCTATCCCAGGTAGTCATGATCACCTCTTCAAAGATATCTATCCCAGATAGTCATGATCACCTCTTCACAAAGATATCCCAGGCAGTCATGATCAACTCTTCAAAGATATCTCAGGTATTCATGATCACCTCTTTAAAGATATCCTAGGTAGTCATGATCAACTCTTTAAAAATATCCCAGATATTCATGATCACCTCTTCAAAGATATCCCAGGTAGTCATGATCACCTCTTCAAAGATATCCCAGGTAGTCATGATCAACTATTAAAAGATATCCCAGATATTCATGATCACCTCTAAAAGATATCCCAGGTAGTCATGATCCCCTCTTCACAGATATCCCAGGTAGTCATGATCAACTCTTAAAAAAATATCCCAGATATTCATGATCCCCTCTTCAAAGATATCCCAGGTAGTAATGATCAACTCTTAAAAGATAACCCAGGTAGTCATGATCAACTCTTTAAAGATTTCCCTTTGTAACCATGCAGTTGTTGCAAGCATACTTTAAAGCCCTGGTGAAGGGGAGATCAATGCAAACTGAACATGGATGGTTTGTGTGGAAATGAGCCCACTTTTTTGGTAGAAAGTTCTATGTGATTAGTTAAACAACAGGTCAAATTGCAGATGATGTTAGCAAAATGATGCATGAAGTTAAATGACAGGCCATAGCTGTCAGACTTGAAAGGAAATTCACTTGGTGGTCTAAGCGTGAACAAAAGCCAAGATCAATCAATGCTTCAGACCCTTGATCTATGTATTCCAGGGTGATTTGCAAACGAAAGTGTATAATAGTTACTGTGTACTTTCAGGAGAATTAATTTGTGGCACAGTTCACATAAGTTCCGCTTATGTTGATTTTTCCATGCAGATAAGTAACCATACTTGTATGAAAAATTATTTCTCAATTTCACCAAGCATAGAAAACTACCAACAATGGAAGTGTTTTTTGTCACAGACTCAATCATGTCATCTAAAATCCACACAATTCTTTCATACTTTTTCAATCTTCTCTTCAACTTTGGCCCATTTCAGATGAACTTTTTTCAAAGCACAGTAAAAAAGACCTTTATCATATAGTTTCTTGTAATTCCTCAGGTGAATCCAAATCCGTTTAACTAGTAGTTGCTTCACATAATCCAACCTATTTTTGTATATCTTCTTAATCCAATGTTCTTGTAACTCCTCAGGTGAATCCAATTGTTGAGCTAGTAGTTTTCTTCACATAAACCTATTCTTGTAGATCACTTTCTTAATCCACTGTGACCTTTTTTCTCTAATTCCATGTCTTCATTAAACCAAAAGTTACCTATTTCTTAACACATCCAGTGAAGACTTTCTTTTAAGTCTTTACTGATTCTAACCACATTTCTTACACTTGTATATATCCTGAGTTTTATCTGTAGACTTCAAATCAAACAACTTTTTTTTCATAGTTTTCCAAACATAACATGACCTCTTTGCTCCTCAAGTGTATCCAGGTGAACATCCAATTTCAAGTCATGATTCCAGGTGATCAGTTGATAAACTGCATTGCTTAAGATTTAGAACTTCACATCAGCTGTCACCGCCATAACTACTCATATGAAGCATTGAAGGCTGGGGCGTAGCCAGCATTATGCACTTACGCATGTGTGTAACATCAATTTGAAAAATGAAAAAATAAATATGGCAAAAAATGGCATCAAATTCAAGGGCTAAGCTAAATATTGATATCAGAATAAAGGGAAGATCAGCTATAGTAAGCATTTTTTCTCTGTGTTGGATAGCTTACTGAGCCTAAATCAATCACTTGGTTACTACAAGGTCGGCGGCCCCGAACCTATAAATCCCTCCAAATACACATCAGGCCTAAAAAAAAAAATTGTTTGGTTAGGGTTACATCCTTTTCAAAAATAGGTAGGGTAGGTAGGCTTTTTTTTATTTTTTTTATTTTTTTTATTAGGCTTTATATAAGAATGTCATTTTCATCATTGGAGAATGGTGTTAAAGTTATCTTCTATATAAGCAATTAAGGTTTTAAACTACATATTGAAAAGCAAAAAAAAAAAAGCAAATTTTTTTTTTTTTTTTTTTTTTTAGTTTTTCATTTTTTTTTTCAAACTGACTATAAAAACGTTAGGGTCGGCGCCTATTCCGTAGGTAGGGTCGGGTAACCCGAACCAAATGTATTTTTTTTTTAGGCCTCAGTGCCCAACATGTTAGTTCTATATTTCATTTTTTTTCCTTGCGGAGCCCCCCTACAGCTACAGGGATATTCCTCCTTCAACACCATCCCCCTTTCGTGCGTAACATTCAGTAAAGCCTGACTACGCATCTGGAAGGCATATACCAAGTAAACTGAATGCAGTACTTAAAAGTGACTCGCTTTTGTTTTTGGACCAAATATTAGTTTTCCCGGTAATGCATCTGAAAAAAACTATTTTTATCATTTTTTTATGTTATGAATAATGCAGAAAAAAATCCAGTGCATAAAAATTTATTTTGGTTTTTGTGGGGTTCAAACCCACGCCAGGAAAAACCAAGTAAACAGTAAAAAAAACAGCCGGCTAGTCAACACAGCCACCGGGACATTAACAAAAATGGTGGATATGTTGGCCCCTTATGGAAACATTCATTATATCACATGATACATTGTCAATCAACCAATCAAACAACACATCAGCCGTAATTAATTTTGAATACACGTTTGAAATTGTGGTCTTCAACATTATTTTGCTAAAGGGTTCCAGCTTTTGCTATTTTTGTTTTAACACTCCTTTCCTTATGATTTAACACTTAACAAATTACGTGTACCCAAGCTATTACTACCAGTATAGAGATATATGGTCATTTGATAAACTACAGTGCTTTAGAACGTGTCCCCCAGCTATGACTACCTGTATAAAGATATATGGTCATTTGATAAACTACAGTGCTTTAGAATGTGTCCCAAAGCTATTACTATCAGTATAACGATATATGGTCATTTGAAAAACTACAGTGCTTTAGAACGTGTCCTCGAGCTATGACTACCTGTATAAAGATATATGGTCATTTGACAAACTACAGTGCTTTAGAACGTGTCCCCCAGCTATGACCACCTGTATAAAGATATATGGTCATTTGATAAACTACAGTGCTTTAGAACGTGTCCACCAGCTATGACCACCAGTATAAAGATATATGGTCATTTGATAAACTACAGTGCTTTAGAACGTGTCCCCCAGCTATGACCACCAGTATAAAGACATATGGTCATTTGATAAACTACAGTGCTTTAGAACGTGTCCCCCAGCTATGACCACCAGTATAAAGATATATGGTCAACTGTTAAACTACAGTGCTTTAGCACGTGTCCCCCAGCTATGACCACCAGCATAGAGATATATGGTCATTTGATAAACTACAGTGCTTTTGAACGTGTTCCAAAGCAATGATTGCTACAGTCATATGATTTACAGTCAAAATACTTCAAAACGTAATGGATGTCTTAAATTTCAGTGTCAAAGTTGGATGCTTTTCATGATGAACATAAATAAAGGATTGATAGGTATTAAAATTAAAGGCATGGACCTTTGTTTACACCTTCTAAAATACTAGGCACAATAATGCGATTATAGGGAACTTTCGCCTATTCAAAAACCGTTAAAGACTCAAAAGCAGCTGTTTATATGGAGTACTAAAATACTAAATTATACTGTATTAGCTAAATCTAAATCAAAGATAGTACAGTGTAGATCTTCCTTTATTTCTTAATTGTTTGATTTACCCAAATTATTTCATAAAATAATTATGGGAAAATGTGGCAACTACTTACATTATTATTTTATATAAACACAATCAAAATTGAGTTCATTTTGACAAGAGAAATTTATGATAAACATTGTCAACCTTAAAACATTGTCAACCTTAATACTTTGCTGCAAAGGCAAATTTTTCTATTTACACAAATATCTATGACGTAAATAGACCATCCAAGCACCTGCTGAAATCCGTACTGTCGTTTATCTGGCAATACTACAATCCGTACCGTACCTTAGGCTAACCATTAAACTAGTGTAAAGATATTTAAAAAAATGGAATTTGTGTCACTGGTTGAGTAAGAATACTTCAGGTAATTTTTGATATGATTTATTGCATTCAAATTCATTAAAAGATGCTTAAATCTTATCGCTAAGATATCAGCACAGAAGTATTAGCTTGGAATTGGATGGATACAATGTCAGGACACAGTTAAACAATTAAACAAAACTTCAAATATATTCCTAAATAAATAAATAGGTGTGCTTTTAAGAGATTTAGGAAAGTTGAAATATTTTCCCATTAAAATTTATTGCCAGAACCTCCAATTGGATTAAGCCCATTGCCAATGTTACCAATTGGAAGATTCCAATGGGACAATGTTCCAATTGGAGTTTTCCAATTTCCTGACTTTTCCCATATTGAATTGTGGGAAATATCCAATTGGAAAAAATGGTCCACGGGATTTCTTTTTACAAAAAATGATATAAACGCACTTTTTCTAGATAACATTATAACCATTAATGATAATGATTTGTTATTAATCACTAATTCCTTTTTTGAAAATGTGGGAGAATTTTCCAACAAAAAATGTTGGGCTGATTTTCCAATTGGAAAAACCATTTTTCCAATGGGAAGGCCATTTTCCAATGGGACTCCCATTGGAAAAGTTGACTTTAAATGCCAAAAAAACATATTTCTAAATTAAATTTCAGGAAACAAAAAATATCTCTTATTAATATTACCTAACACATTTTAAAAATACAAAAATAAAAAACATTGGGTGAAAAATAAAAAAAATAAGTTTGCAAAAATTCCGGATTTGCAAACTTAATCCGGATGCTGTTATTACATGATTATCATGTAGATCGTTCTGCATTCCGTTCACATCGAAAACCTCAGTTGAATTGTTGCAATTAGTTCTTCTCTTTTCACATGAACTGATATTTTTCTGTACACATACGCATATTTTACGTTACTCGCTACTGGACCATAGCATTTTAACGTATATGTATTTAAACGGATTTTGTGTATTGTTTGATATATAAAAGTCTTACTAAACGACCTACTTGAGCGGGAAATTTACAACCTAAGGTACAAAGACTATGAGGGAAAAGAAGGCTTTGCTCCTCCCAGGGGGAATGAAGTAGACCATAATTTTATGAAAGTTTATCATCTTACAAACATTTTAAGTCATGTTTACGCCTTGGCTGTCGGGGCGTTTGGAAACTACAGCATTTCGAAGTTCGTTACAAAATAATTTTAAACTTTCGAACATAGAAATCACTTGTAAAATACTACCGTTTTATGAGAGAAAAAATATAGAAAACTGTTTTAATTCAATACTATATAACGTAAATTAAACACACCAATACTTTTTTAGCTCAAGAAGAAGATGTTTCATGGCTCACTATACTGTAATTTACTTTAATACTTGCAATATTTTAGGCCGATAAACAAGCATCAAAATAATCTGCATCGTTTTGTTAAGAAATTTTTAATTAGACATTAAACTTCAGACATAACTGATGAACAACGCAAAATGCTAAGTTAAACTTTCACTTTCATTTTACGTTACATAATCAGAAAATTATGTTGCCTGTTTAAACATATTAAACAAAGAATGCCTACAGTGAGTATTTGTCATCATTTTGCAATCCTATCTATACAGTGATTCTTTTTAATGGCACAAAATAAAATTTTAAAAATTACTCACAAATCAAAAAACAATCACAAATTCTGATGAATGCGAATGTAGAATACGTTACTTTGTAAACAAAATCTTAACAAACAGTTTTGAAAGTAAACAGGAATACATTTACTGACTTAACACTTTTCATATCACAACTATAATCTGTTATGCAGGATTCATTTGCATAAACAAAATGAACGACCTTTAAATCTCAAGATATATGGCAATTATACCAATATTCATATAAAATCCTTTACTTCAAATTTCAATTGCATAACCTCACGTTTTGACTCGATAAGTCATAGCACAACACTCCTAAATGTTTTAAGTTAATGGACTAGAACACGTTAACACGAATCTCATTACACTTTCAACAGGACTTTATAATTATAATTGTAAACATTATGTTAAAAGACACAGTCAAGAAAGTGTACACCCTCGAAAGAAATCTGTTCCCTTACATTTCATTAAAACAATTTGACATTTGTTAACATAATGTGTCATGTACGTAACAAATTGCATTGCTCATACATCTTTCCAATTATGCATAATTTACATGAGAAAAAATGTCAACATTTTGAAAAACATTCTGCAATTTTCAATGAAGTCAAGTAACCTCATTTAATGTTCGTAATACTTTTGTCTATATCAGATTCATCTTCAAATACGATGTCAGTCATATTATCAAGCTCCACTTCGTCAACGTTTTTTCCCGAGGCACTGTCATTTACTTCTTTTCTTTTGTCTGTGTATGTATGTACCTTGCGGTCAACATAAACCATGAGAGTGCAAGCACTTATTTCCAACGGGGTCCTTTTTGTTTTTTGCTGAAGGGACAACACGCGGAATAAACAGTAGTGGGATACAAGGAAGTCCGAGTGCGATACTCTAGCTGTTTTTCGAAGAGATCCCTTGGTTCTTTTACGTGCTCAGTGTAAAGCACCGATACAAGGGGTACAACTTTCCTGGGTTAAACCAATACTATTATACGTACACCACTTGTCTAAGCACTACCCTTTAAATGCCGAACGCCAGGCAAAGGCGCACTTGTACCAATGTTTAACGTCTTTCGATATGACGCGGCCAGGGATCGAACTCACGAACTCCCGCTTTATAGGCGGACGCCTGAACCACTAGGCCACAGACACGGTTAAACACGTTTGTCCATAAGTTTCCGATACTACTTGGCCCTTTTATCCAACCACTTTGTTCTATGTTTCGAAGTCGAAGTGGGTATTTTTTTGTGGAAGTGTCGCCAGACGTACAATTGATAGTTTATGCATTGTAAGTGATGCTCTACTGTTCATACTGTTTTACGAGTCTAGAGAGAAACCTTGAGAATCTAGGTTCTTTTTTTATAGAATGTGTCATATCTCAAATTTTTCGATTCATTTAAAAAAGTGACCAAGATTAGACAGTGAAGCTATATGGAGTTGGTGTTTTCTAGGATTTAAGGGGCGCCATTGTTGCATCACACCTTGTGAAGCTATCAATTATTACTGAACAAATATCTTCCCCTTTGTTTTGACTAGTTTCATTTACATTGAAAAATCGCCGCTTATTACCTACACCAGTATGAAAAAACCTGAGATAACTCGCTCAATCCACTAGGAAATCTGTGGACGTCTAACCATGACCGTGTTAATGTCTGCCTATTGTAAGGATGAAAACAATGCCTCCTTTGGAAATATCTCAACATTGGCACCTTCAAGAGTTGTAAAACTCTTAGAACGAACAACAGCGGTCTCAAAGCTTTGCATTCAAATTGCTTGAATAAATCGGGTTAATCAACCAGCTCTTCGAATGTATCAGGTACTCATTGTAGGCTTTGAAGTGTTGGATAGCGGTCAATTATATATGCAGCTTCCTCACATGGTTTTAAAAGGCATTCTATCTTTTACTTAGTTACTTAAGACCAGGAAACCTAACCAAGGGAAAAGGGCAGTTATGTTCACAAATTGATTGTTCACGAACTCTTCCATATTCGCAAGATCCGTTCCATAAGCACAATTTTAAAATCTAAATTGTCTTACAATATAATTTACACTAAATTATCAAATTACAGATGTATGTTTATTTTTGTAAACTGCGTTTTTATATGATTGTTGACGCTGTTTTGAGTATCAATTAAAAATATTGTATATGCCATTTTACAATTTCTGTTGAACAAATACATATGTGGTTATTCTTTTGTGTTTTAACATTTAATTGTCTGCAGTTCTATTTGATCTAACCCATTTTCTACAGGAAACTTTTCACGTTCAAAACTTTTGTCTCGGTTACGTAATCATGGTTACGTAGATTTTATCACTGGTTCAAATTATAAACAAAATCAGAATATAAAGTGTGTATAACTAAAGTGAATAATTGTGTAAAGGGTATTCATACTTTACCAGTATCAATCATTATAATGCAAAATATAACTATAAGTAACGTAAATTACACAAGAGTTATCTGCACAATCATAAGAAAAGTTATGGATTTATTGATATATGGTCTAATACTCATTCAAAATTAGGCATACCTCTTTCATAAAGCAAAATGCAATGACTTCATTTGTATAAGCACTCTGTGTAACATATTATTTTTATAAAAACGTTTCTTTTAATGTTACATTCAAAAAGTAACGTAATTTACACCAATTTGTGCGGTTTGAATTATCAGTAAACCTTCACATTAAGAACGATGACTTACCAACTGTTTATCTCATATAGGATCATTAAATATTGAAGAAAAAGTACAGGTAAAACTTATACATATTAACTCAGGGTCACGTTATTTAAGTATCCGTTACTCACTTATGCCCCCTCCATCAGAGCGTAAACATATCTCATTTTGTGACGTTCTGCTTAAGCTTTGGGAAAATGATAACCTTGCAAATTTCCCCTGGAGGGGAGCAGGGACATTTGGCAGCTCAAGGTCTAATTTATATTGCTAAACTTTATTACATATAATAAGAAGTGCTTGATCAAAGTTGTCAAGCTACGCGAGAAATGCTTTGTGTTGATGTGATAATGCTTCTATAAATATTGAAAAAATAGTATAAATAGATTTAAAAAGGGGATATTATGAAAGAACGCTTTTTGGGTGACCTGTATCACGTCGAGTTCGGTAGGTAATCACGTATCCGTCGAGACCGCAGATTGAGACGGATACATGTTTACTCACCGAACGAGGTCACCAGAAACACGTTTTATCGAAAATTTCCATTAAGCATATACCTGCCTATCTAATTATTTCTCTCTATTCAGAAGTAACAGAATTCGCTTTATTGAGCAAAATAAGAAGAAAATATTCTATACCTTAGCATAATTAACAAATTGCTAAAATGAATGTGAAAATAATTATAAAATGGCAAAGCTTTCCTGTAGACCTAACGCGGCCATTTTTAACAAAGTGAATATTCGTGGAATTAGTTGACAATCAATAAAACATTATGCAGAATGGAGAGAAGTTTGTGAGTCAATCCTATTTCTATCGATGGAGCGAATTCGTCTTCTTCTTTGTATTAACGAGCTGATCATGTGTTTGATAATGCTACAATTTACGAACTTAGAAATGGCAAACAACTGGTTGTCTAGATAGATTGGAAGTGTTCTCTGCTTCATGCTTATTTTCATGTTTCTTTGAAGAACCATGTTCCTGAATATTGACATGCATTTGGAGCGTGCAAAAAGTTAGATAATATCATTTTTTAATGTTGACAGGTTTTACCAGTTATTTGTCACGCTATTTTTAGCAACGCGAAAGTAGTTTCTAGACAACATTCGCTACGAGCATGACATGGAATCTGAAAAAGACAGTATGGTGATACGGATTTTTCAATACGGCGAGCTGTATTTTTACTGTTGGATATGGAAAAGGATATTGATAGGCATATAATGAGATTTAATATAATTATCATAAATATCATACGAACTTCTTCGTGAAAGGAAATAAAAACAATACATATGCAAGGACGCAGAAAGTGCTTTTCGTACAGCCCTTTTGCACTTACGAACCATTACAATATAATGATATTAATTACGTTAATTGGAGACAGGGTGCTTAATGATAATCTAAATTACGCTTTGATGGCGATGTGCAACCATCACTTTTGATTACCCAAAACAGGAAAGGTAGGTCAATTGATAACTCAAATTTATTGAGGGTTATGTCAGGATATATGCTTAGACGGTACCGCGACTTACTAATACAGCTGGTTACGACGTGTCTCCTTACGGTTGTAAACTAGATCTTGTTTACGATATTTCGCCAGAAAAACTTGATAACTTTAAATGCTGGGCTGTAGTTTTCATTGTATTATTGAGTATACAAGATTGATGCTTTTTACAACAAATGGACTCTGATAAAAATACGGTCATGACTCAGGATGTAGTCCAGTATGAGAGTAAAAATAGTAACGGCGAACCAGAGGCTATTAAACTCGGCAACGGTATAAATAAGCCTTTGCTAGTATTGTAAGTAATGGAACGGGAAATTCTTTGTTAATTTGTGGTATAAGTAATGAGTACATAGTAGAAAATTTGACCCCAGATGCAGACGCAGGGAAAAAACTTTTTTCATATATGTTTGTAACAATGATTACGTGCATGATAACTTATTGCCACTTTGTCTTTGTCCAGTAAAACACATAAATTATGCCCCACATTTTTGTAACATATATGATATATACTTTAATGTAACACTGAAATTTGTCGAATACTTTTGGGTAGTATGTACATACTATTCCATTATTCAGAATAGAAAATTTAAAGTATTTTAAGAATAACCCCTATGAATTGAAGTGGGTTTTTAAACTTTGTTTTTTGTAAATCGTGAGCACATGTTAAGCAGTCTGTTCATACTTTTCATTTCACAAGTACATTACTTGACGTACATCGCAGGTGAAACTAAAATATGTCCCATTTTCTTAAACAGCGTATAAGAACATGAAGAATATGTTTTTGCTTAAAAAGAAACAAAAGGCTATAACTCTTACAATATTTACATAACTTATCACAAAAGAACATATTGTTACTGTGAATGGAGTTAAAGTTTGAAGTTGATATTTTCAATAATTGTCATACAATAAAATAATATATATAAAAGTTAAATAAAACATCATTTGAGTAAAAGGGTAACATAAGGAGCATTTCTGTGAAACTATTTTGACATCGGGCCATTTGTTTCTGAAGGGAAGATTTTCCATATAGACATATTATGAAAAGTAGCCTGTTGGATCATTTTTGTGAAATAATTTGGAAATCATGACGGCAGTTTCTGAGAAGAAGAATCGTTTTTCTTTTCGGTTGCCATAGAGTTCAGCTTTTTAATTTCTGCTTCATCACATTGGCTCAGGCTCAACACATTGTGGTCAGAAGAGCTTAAATTGCGTTAGGCAAAGCTTTATAACAATGCTATAAAACGAATTATGTCAATCAAGTTTTCATAGAAATATATAAAACCACTCACATCAAACAATGCCCTTTTTCAAAAACCTGCTGATTTAAACCTCGAAAGAAAACCTAATAAATGACAATGATAAGATATTAAATGCATTCAATGATCATTGCATTAACATTTCGAAAATGATAAAGAGGAAGCAAAGTGATAATTTTGACAACACACATGGAACAAGATATTTCGAGATAGATTGAACGTGGGCGGTCGAAAAACTTTGTGCTTATATTATTTATCTTTGTTCTTATATTCGGAACTTTTTCGAAAAATTCTAAACATAAGACCTTCTTGAAGAAGACGTTTCTATACAGCTAAATTCCTCTCAAAGTGGCTTTCAAAAGAACGTCAATTTTACGATGATGTCATTAATGTTACGTGAATGCCTTTACAACACCAAAGAAAATAACTCGACACTGTGTCAAAACAAACGGATTTTTATCTGAATGGTTTCAAATTCTATAATGCACTAGCCAAGGCCACGGCTATACCCTGCAATATAATATCCTTTCTATTAATGGATTACTCTTTAAGATTAATGCCTGCTTTTAGATACATAACATGGTGTGCACATGCCCTTTGTCAACTGACGCCATTGTCCTTAATTCTATAGTGAAATCGGGCCTGGACAAAATCAGTCAAAATGTATAGTTTAAGTATATAATGAAAATAAAATAGTTTGAAAACTGCGCGACAATGTAATTGATGAGACACGTCAGGTTAATTTTTTAACTTTTGAATACTTTGTAATGAACATTTGAAAATTAATGAAAACATTACAGAACGCTGATGTAAGCTTCGAAAAACATTTTCAGTGTGGCAAACTTAATATCGGTAAAACTTGACTAAACCAAATCACCTCGAAAACCAATTTACGGAGCGAAAGTAAACTTAGCTACTCTATCGAACTCTGGAATTGTGTTCCTTAATTCGAAAAGTTTCTCCCCTTGGAAATAGTCCATAGACAATGCATCGAATGGATCATAGGCGTCCCAAATGAAAACCAAGCACGGCCAATGACCTCCGCTGCTTTGCAATCCAAACAATTCAAAACAACATTGACTCGATACATATAGCATTCTTATGTAAATTATGACACGCTGATCCAAATATTAAAATTAAAATAGTCGTTTATCATATATATCAAATCTATAAAAGCTCAGGCAGTTATCCAAGATACAGATAGTATGCGAGGCATTTTAAAAGTATTCGATACTAACTATGGTGAAAACTTATAAATTTCTTATGTGAAAAAGTCTCAGGCGCTTGAACCATTAATTTATTGAGATGCATAGAGGATTCATCGATCTCGACATCACCGATGAGTGTCAAATCCAGTGTTTTATAGTTGTGTCAATTTTAAGAAAAATGCAAGTTGACAAATATATGCTTTTGGTACCAGAACACAGTGATAAGCTAACTATAATAAAACAGACAATAAGCGTCTGTTACTGTCAACATATCTGATTCAATGTATTGTTTGTGTTTATTGTGAATAACGAACTTTTTCATATGTGTCCATATTGTTTGTCTATGTATATGTATTTGAATGGTATACTTGTGTAAAGCTATACTTCTCTTCACTGATGGGGAAAAGCAGTCAACTAAACTAAGCCTACCCTAGTTATATTCCCTTCCCCCTTTCGGCGGGCGATGAAATGAATGAATGAATGAAAGTCTTTATTTACAGAGGGTAACCCAATTAGTGTAAACTAATCTTCCTTGGGGCCCTCTGATAAAAATAAACAGAGAACAAATTTTGTTGTATTACCGAACACAGAGTTATGGTTATTATGCACTGATCTAAGGCTCTGAAAGATTTGTTTGTGTATCGGGTTTGATGTCCTTACCTTAAAGTCCTTTGGAATTATGCTCCGGAAAAATATGAAATGTAATAAAGGTACTGTTATGGTGCTTGGGAATTCACCCAATAAGATGTATAAGTTATAACTGTGTATTTAGATTGAAGCTATACCTCAAAGATATTTGAAAGTTTGATCCGGACAAAAGACGTATGATAATGATATTAAATACAAGAATGATTTTAATGCACTGAACGTCTCCTATATAAGTTATTTATGTATGTTTATACCGTTTTAAAGTCAATACATTAAAGACTTTTGGAGTTATGCTCCCAATGAAAATTAAATTGAATACAGTTTAAATGTAATATCTTAAAGACATATGATGTTATGCTCCGAACAGAAAAAAATATAAAAATAAACCAAGGGCCTTAAGTTTTAACATTCTAAAGGCGGATTTATGATTCCTGTGCACTGCACGTACGGAGGGACAGACAGACAACGCGGCGACTTAAGGCTCCCAAGTAAGGAAGCATAAACATATAAAGGAACTCTAGATTACTTACCAATTCGATATTGATCACTTTAACAGACAAACACGCATTTGAGCGGAATGTTCAGTTAAATTTGTTTGGCATTAAGAGCCTTTTCTGCTTCATTTTTAAATAAAGGTAGTACGTTTCTTACGTAAATTTACAGTGCCGATTTACTATTGTTTTTCAATTGTCAATGTATGTGCCTGTGAATTGAAAACATCAAGACAGGTTCAAATGAGATTAACACGAGTTTGAATGCAGTCATATGTACAATATTATCATGTTGTGATTGTCATGAAAGTAATTTGTTCTTAGCTGGAATTTCCGAGTTAAGCGCGAGTAATCGCTGCGTGGACTTAAAAACCTATGAAGAAAATTTACTTTCGTTCATTTTTCTTTGGATTGATTAAAGTAATTACGTCACGATGATGACGTAATGATGGAAACACAATTCAATCTCAGCAAACAATCGAATTGTTAATACAAAACCTATCTTTTTGACAGGAAGATAGGCAATGGACATATCAATTATATACCATGTAGGTGTGTTTTCTCTTTAGATATTACGTCTATCATTGTTATGTTCATTAGCAGCATTAAAATGTCCGTTCAGCAATACGTCAAGTCATCGGTAAACTGCTGAGTAAATAATACATTATTTGGAAATATGAAAATTATCAATTTATATTACATGTAGCCGTAGAAGTAGAATGAATATATTTCCAAGTTTGCTTTGCAACAGCGTAAGATCAGTGAAACATTAATAATTTTATATATTTATTACAATAAGACCCAACTTAAAAAATATATCATATATAATCATTTTACGTGTGTGACCATTGATCCTATTTCTTATGTTTAAATGCTCAAAACCTTTTTATGTTAACGTATATAATTTAATGCGGTCAGTACTCAATATGTCAAAACGTCTGTGGGGGTCATTATTTTGAATTATGAATTGAAGTGGGTTTTTAAACTTTGTTTTTTGTAAATCGTGAGCACATGTTAAGCAGTCTGTTCATACTTTTCATTTCACAAGTACATTGAAATACAAAAATGGCAACCACGCTTAATGGCATAAAACATTAACAGTCAATGTCTTCACGGCCGAGGAGAAAAAACACAAAAACACAACATTACTTGACGTACATCGCAGGTGAAACTAAAATATGTCCCATTTTCTTAAACAGCGTATAAGAACATGAAGAATATGTTTTTGCTTAAAAAGAAACAAAAGGCTATAACTCTTACAATATTTACATAATTTATCACAAAAGAACATATTGTTACTGTGAATGGAGTAAAAGATTGAAGTTGATATTTTCAATAATTGTCATACAATAAAATAATATATATAAAAAAGTTAAATAAAACATCATTTGAGTAAAAGGGTAACGTAAGGAGCATTTCTGTGAAACTATTTTGACATCGGGCCATTTGTTTCTGAAGGGAAGATTTTCCATATAGACATATTATGAAAAGTAGCCTGTTGGATCATTTTTGTGAAATAATTTGGAAATCATGACGGCAGTTTCTGAGAAGAAGAATCGTTTTTCTTTTCGGTTGCCATAGAGTTCAGCTTTTTAATTTCTGCTTCATCACATTGGCTCAAGCTCAACACATTGTGGTCAGAAGAGCTTAAATTGCGTTAGGCAAAGCTTTATAACAATGCTATAAAACGAATTATGTCAATCATGTCGGACATGTTCTCATAACGCTATTAATCGCAACCTTGACAATTGTAATATTGACCCTGAACAATAGAGGTCATCACATGGCAAAAGAATAAACCTAGCACTAACGTTTCATAGTCCTACTTTAGCATTCGGATAAGATTTGGTCTATCTTCCTATCGACAGACAGGCATAAATTTGTAAACCTACATGCAACTTTTACAACATATTTCAGTCCCTCGAGTTATACCCCATGAAATTATGCAAACCTTTTTAAACGTATAATATGGATTTAGATCAGCCTTGTTCGCTATACTAGAATAAATGTAAGTCGATCTCATGGCGTCTCTCGAACTTTCTACCTCTGAGGTACCATTTATGACCTTGATCAACCAACAGTCTCATGGGGACATATCATATACTTATCATTTAACATTGTTGTAAACAATCCGCATGCCGTGTAGTCGTTGTTTGATTTTTATAATGGACGCTCTTTTATAACAATGTTCTACCACCAAATAGCCATGATAACCATTTTGTTGTTATACGTGAGCTGAATACGTTTTATGTTATGGAAAAAGCACTTTGCTAATATCGGAATGTAACAATTACCGAAGACGATTTTCAGGTGTAATACGCATTTTGCTAAATCGCGATTCGTTAAAATCAAAACGTTACCAACGATGATCTCTAGCATGTTTAAGGACTTTTATCATGACCCTAAAAAATAACGTTGTAAGATATCCAGCGCACTTATCCCTTCATAATACAAATGTATGGTGAACAACTCTTTTTTAATCAATGATTTAAAATCGGTTTATTATTTTCAACAATTTTCATTTATCGCCATGATACCAAAATATGAACGCTCTCGGTTTTTTTTAAATTTTCAACTGATATCGGAACAGCAAAACTCCAAATAAATACAAAGATGTTCGCTTTAAGCCCGTTGGACCTTAGAGAATGAATAGAAAAAAACCCATGTAGTTACCAATGTACAATAACAAAAACATATTGGTAGAATCGCAGGCGCTAGTGTAAGTATGATTGTATGTAAGACTTATAATTGGGCATGGTTATTTTTATGGTAAATGTATACAACAGCAGTAAAACTATCATACAAATATACAATGTTAATTTATATATATGGATGATGTTAGTTCGTATTTGTCTTTATATATATATATATATATATATATATAAGATATGTAAGATATCCGGATATCTGAGATAACGCTTTAGCAATATATATACTTTTGATATTTCCTGATTTGGGAAAGAATTTCCTGTTTGAAAGATATATCAAACGATAAACAATAACAGGGATTTGACGCTCTACATTTACATGTTTTGTTTATTATAGAAATGATATTAGTGACGACGGCGGACGTAGATGGCGCGTGAGTTTACTCGTGCATACAAATACATTTTCGGATTCAAAGTGATATATATCTGTTTTCAGTTCCGTTAAGTTGACGTCGTTTCAGCTAGTAATCTGCCTATTTGTGGAAATTTATTTTTAAAACCCTCCTCGATTGTGGAAAATTGTCTAACATTTCCGTTTGATGAAACCTGATCGTTTGTGTGATCCTGTCCGTTAGTTATAAACATAAAAAGACAATGAGAAAATTCTGGAGCACATTACATTTTGCGGCAATTTTTTAATGTAATAAAATGAAAAATCCACACATTGTTCGAAATACTGGTCATAACATTTTTCATGTCCGATTCAGATTTACGTTGAAAGAATATGAAAATATATTTGAACGATGATATAACATCATAATGTATGATATTAAAGCAAATGTTCCAACACTCAGCCTCAAAGTTCAAGAAAACGTTTGAAAAACATGATTAGCATGTTTATAATGAACGGAAAATTATTGATTTTCAAAAATGTCTTTATTTAAACTTCTGCAATCTTTTTAAATTGTTAAATCATTTTTGTCAACCTTTTCCGGTAAAAAAATGACGTGTTTGGTTCGATCAAGGGGAAGTCACTACAATAGATTTTAAAAGTTGTTCGAAAGCTTGATATTTTCACTCCTTACTTTGCTGTGAAAATATCAAATTCACATTTTCACTGTTTCTATTTCTAAACATTTCTTCCATTCAAGCTTACTTTTCAAAAAACACTCTATTTTCATCTACTTACACAAAACATCGACAGATACAGTTGCCCGGGATACATTATCCTTTGGATTACCAAACGAAGGTTCCATTCGGTTCTGAACTTGACACGTGTAATCGCCGTCGTAGGAACCTGACTGGAAGTTGTTCACTTGCAAGATGTTGTTAGAACTAGAGCCTCGTGGGTACGTCCAACTGTAGCTACTGACCGGGTTACTCTCTGTGCTGCAGTTGAACGTCTTGCTGTTACCTTCTATGACCTTGACCGTACCCATGACCTCTTTTCCGTTCATCCATATGTTTGGCACAGCAGGGGGGACTTCAAAATGCAAAAAAACCCACTTTAATTCATGAAATACTGATAATCCCTAATTAAATAAACTCTCATACAGTCAGTGTGAATGTTTTATTTTATCATGTTAAAAAGAGATTTTTCAGTTCACTCTGTTCACGTTTCGGCCGCGTTGGTTGCCCCGGAAGAGGTCTAGAAAACGGTTTCGTAGGCAAAATTTAACAAAAGCCATTATCAACATATTAACAAAGAAGCGTTGGGTTTAGTTTAAAATATTACATGGCATAGGATCTTACATGTGTTGCCATTTATTAAAAATAAATATGAATCGAGTAAAGAAAAAGTTATTAAGGAAGCCATTTCTCGATAAAAAGACGCTTAATTAGAGGGACGAATTTATCTCAGAGTCAAGCTATACGTATTGCCATTTACACAATTGTAAAAACTTGTACTTTATCGCATGTGATAACATTTCTGCAATCTGAACAGCCAACGTCATTTCAACGTTATTGTAATTTGTGCGGACTAATTAAATTCTTATGTACTGTTGTATATTTAGATATTTATTTTGATAGTTAAACTGTATGCTTTGATATAATTTTGGTATTGCATACCACTTCTATACGGACCGTTCAGTCAACCCCGAAGGTGTTTGGACCTTAAATAACGCCGTGGGCATAAAGTATGCACCTTCGGTAACCATTACCGAAATACATAAAACCTTTGATGGAAAATTATTTAAATTAAGCGTTCATGGATATTTCAATACACTTTTATTAATCTACTTACACAACACATTCACTGTAAAAGACGTCGTATAACTGCCATCGACTGGACTGCTACTCCCAGAGACAGCCATTCTGTTCAAAACCCGAAGTGTGTACTCTCCGCCCTGTATACTCTGTACATTTATGAATCCTAACTGTTGACTGTTCCCTCCGGAAGGTGACCACTGGTACGAATATGGCGCTGGATTACTGTCAACAATGCAGGAGATGCTGAATGTGGTACCAATAATGACCTTCAATACTGAAGTAATGTTGAAGTTGTTTGCTTTACACAGCGGTCTGTTAGGTCCATCTGAAATATATAAATGCTAGTGGAGTGGATCAACAACTGAAAATGTTCATCATTTTTTCTAATCTTGATGAGATATTGGGTAATGCGTAGAAGATTGTCCCCATGGCCGCTGATTCGGCTAGGTTCGCAATGAATAATATTATATAGAATGATATTAAAATAATATAAAAAACGGACCCGAGAAAAAATACCACAAAGTGGTTTCTGTTCACATGCACTTTAACTACTAAATCTCTCTTGAATCGACAATTTCTGTAAACTTTTTATGCAGACTACTTCAACAAAGTAATTTAAAAAAAATGTCTAACTAAAAATGTTGAAAATTCACCGTTTCTGTTCCTTATTCGACTTATTGTGCATCATAAAGTATTTGAAACACTTAATCCCTTTGAATAAGTCAACGCATTTATTCAAATTATTTGATAAGATCAATGTGCAATTGATATTTCGTCAAACAATTAGCATATGAAGCACTTTGAAATTCAGTATTTTTTCGTAAATTCTGATTCTTATTCGGATTTTGGAGCGTTTTTAAAGGACTTTAAGCGCTAAAACTCTCTTGAATAGATACTGCATTTCTTTAAAGTTTGTATGAAGACCACTTCTGCACAGCTATTTTGTCGAAAAGTGATAAAACAAGTAATTTAACTTTTTGACGTTTTTAAGATTTCTGATCCTTATTCGGAGTTTGGTACTTTTTTAAAGCACTTTAAGAACTTAAACTCTCTTGAATAGATAATGCATTTCTGTAAACTTTTTATGTAGACTTCTTCGGCATAGTTATTTGATCAAAAAATGACTTATTAAAAGAGTTTAAAAGTCACCGTTTCTGTTCCTTATTCGAGTATGAATAAGGAATAGGGAACTAGTTCCTTATTCCTTAGTCGACTTATTGTGCATCATAAAGTAATTGAAACACTCCATCCCTTTGAATAAGTCAACGCATTTATTCAAATTATTTGACTAGGTCAATGTGCAATTGATATTTCGTCAAAAAATGAGCAAATTAAGCAATTTCAAACTGAGTTTTTTTTGTAAATTCTGTTCCTTATTCGGATTTTGGAGCGATTTTTAAAGCACTTTAAGCACTAAAACTGTTGAATAGACATTGCATTTCTTTAAACTTTATATGTAGACCACTTATGCATAGTTATTTAAAAAAAATGTATTACTTAAAAAGTTTGTATTCCTTATTCGAGTTTGAATAAGGAATAGGGAACCAGTTCCTTATTCCTTAATCGATTCTTTTCTTTTTTCGTGCATTAATTTATTCACAAAGTTGTTTAGTTGTTATGAAAATACGAAACGCATAACAAAGGAGTGATTTTATGCATATCTACAATTATTTATTTTGAATTAGGAATAAGGAACTAGTTTCCTATTCCTTATTCAAAAAAGGAATAAGGAATAAGGAATAAGGAACTAACTTATCGTCCATAAATTAATTTTAGATGGTTTGAGAATGTTTCTATTTAAAACACCTTAATGTTTCTGACAGGGAGCAATCTTTCACAAAAACATCGATTAAAGTACGAATAAAATGATTATCGAGTATTGCTATAAATGGATAATTTAAGACTGTGGTCGCTGATAATCGATTGCAAGATCACAGAATGGATTATCGCTTTGTAGAGGTACTTTCTAAAAATAAAAAATAAAATAGACCAACAGTAAAATTCATTGGTTTTCAGCTGGATATCAAATTTATCACTGATAAATAACTTATTTAACAAGAGGGCCAAGATAGCCCTGAATCGCTTACCTGAACTGAGAAGAAAAACTTGCCTATAAATATTTGTTAGGAAGTACACGCAATTGACATAAACAAGGTCATAAGTCGGAACAGTGCCACAGAAGGGAGCTGGGGTTATTTTATATTGCCAAAGGCATAGTCTAAAATCACTACTTACCATAAACCTACTTTCTAAGAACTATTCTTATCCGAAATCCTACCGCTTTAATAGCAATATGTCAAATGATTGGAATCCTGATGAAAAAACATATTTTCTCAAAATATTAGTAATGCATTTAGCGTTATGACATCAATTTCCGAATGTAAATATGTAAACAGCGATCTAATCTTTTTCAGGTGTCTTATATCACTGTTTTACAAACGGTCAATGGGTGAGAGCGCAGCTATATACAGAAATTAATATTATTATATATTAGGTTTCAGAGCTTTATGTTTTTGCTTTCTTTTAAATATGTTTTTTTCATTTACTGGTTATTAAAAATGCTTAATCTGATCAGCGTTTTTTAAACCTTTAATTGAATAAATAAAACTCACTTTTGATAGAGAATACTGTACTCTTGAATCAAGCATAAAACTTTTTCAAATTATTTCTTTAAGAACGAAAAAGATAAGTCACAGAAACGTAACATTTCACACCCTTTGGGCATATGCTGATGGATGAATTAATAATAAGATTTATGCATTGTAAAAGATGTAACTGCCATTTCCATGAGCTCTGAAGCTTTGGTATAAATGGGTAGGAAGTAACTGATTTATAAATGGTGATGTAATGGTCAACTACTAAGCATGTTCTCAGAAAGTTCCTACAAATAATTTTCGTATAACTAGAGTAAAATTCGCTAAAAGATTTTAACAGTGTTTTCACTCTGCATAAATGTGACTATTTTACAATTAAATCATAAACTTATAGCGGAAAAGTTTGTCAAATTTTCTGGAAGTTAAAGCATGAATGAATGATTTTCCTGTATCTGAAATACAGCTAGAGAAAAGTTTTTTAGGTAGATTTTTAAAACGTAAAACAGAAAGTCGGCCATTTATTGTTGCTGTTGTAAGTAAATCAAGACGCCTTTTTGACTCTGTAGTTATCGATGAAGGTTTTTTTTAAGAAACAAAAACAGAAAGTTGGCCAAGGGCGTGACCAGTTTCTTCCACAGTGGTATAATTTATGCAAATTTGATGGAGGTCTAGTACATGATGCTACATACAAAATATCAACGGCCTGGGCCTAGCATGTTTAAAAAAAAATCTTTGTCATTATAAAACAAACTTGTCATCGCCGGAGTAGGGCCAGCTTTGACCCCAGGGGAATAATTTGAACAGACTTGGTAAAACCACTAGTCAATGTAACACACCAACTATCTAAGCTCTAAGCCTCTTTTTTGTCAAAAAGATTTTTAAAGTTTTTCCTTCCGGTTGTCATGGGCGCCACCCGTGGAGCTTCCCTGTAAAGTTTCATCAAAAATGGCCACGCGGGTAAGAAGGAGATGTTGACGCCGGACGACGGAAGACGGATGACGTACACCGAAAGCCAGACCGATCACAAAAGCTCACCTGGAGACTTGTGCTAAGGTGAGCTAAAAAAACAAAACAAAACAGCCTACGCTTTTACATTCATGTTAATTCATTGTAAAGAACACTTCAAAACATCAAAATAGAGCTTGTTAATCGACTAAACCTTTACGTTTATGATGTTTTGTCTATAATCGAAAATGAATTTAAAAGATTATTGACCGATAATGTCCGATGATCGATTATGATTTTAAACCAATTTTCATTCTAAAATGTTAAGTTCTGTTTCTGACTACGATTTAAATTACTCATATTTCACATGCCATGCACTTTTCATTGCGGTTCATTTATACGATCTTTTTACAAAATATTGGCTTGTATTACGTCACATTTCACTTGCGTGAATTTGAGTCCGTATATTGTTAATTTTAAAACAAATATAACATGAATAGACGGCATTTTGCAGAACTCATTTCCACTTGAATGTTGTAATCCGGTACAGAATTTACCGGGATTAAGTTAATAGTAGTCATCATGTGTTTAATGTGTACTCACACACTACATAAATTGACAACTCTCTGGAACACCTATCTACTCCTACTTTGTTACATCGATTGCTTAGTAGTATATCTGACCATTCTGGTCAGCTTGCAACAGGAATAAGCTAATAGTAGTCATTATGTTTATAATGGGGACTCACATAAAACATTAATGGATTTCTTTGCGGAATTCCTCTCCACTCCCACATTGTTTGCTGAACAGTATATTTGACCACTCTGGTAGGCTTTCAACGGAATGAAGTTAAGTGTGCTCCGCGTCACGTTGAGGTTATCCTTCTCTTGATAGGTTTTTGCGGAGAGCGACAACACATGTTGCACCTGCCCTGACCTTTGAATAAACCATCTGACCGTGGCAGCCGGTAACCCGCCCGATGTAAGGCACTGTAATGCCGTTTGTGCGTTCTCTATCACGTTGATAGGATCGGCGGTGGGAGATAACGTCACGTCAGTTATGCCGACTGTAAAACAAAAACTTGACGTGTACCAACCATCCATGATATAGAGGATATTTGTTTATTTCAGTGTAAGATCGTATTTTATTTCACGAGTGTCATAGAAAAACATATTTTCACGAGTGGCGAACCCACGAGTGAAAATGAAGTTTTTTATGATCACGAGTGAAATTAAATACGATCTTACACTGAAATAAACAAATTTTCTGTTTCTTTTATGCTTATTTTCGGATTTTTTTTTGATTTATTTCTGAATTACCCCATTTTTTGAAAAGGGTGGGCTTTACGCCGCTACCCGTGGGGCGCCCCTCATGCACAATTATAGCTGTCAACTTTTCTACTTTCGGTTTGCTGAGAAATAGTTCTCTGCTATCCATTCTTATAGCTTAATATTCGCTCGTTTTTTATTGCAAAGCTTTATGAACAGCAAACAATGAAATATTATTAGTGCACATATGTCCCAAATGTGTTAGCAAAACAAATGTGGATACTTATTGGATTTTAACCATTCTTCTTAGTTTAAGACTGCATGTACGCTTGTTTTAATAGTAAGTTAACATTCAGTCATCTTACTGTCAGAGACCAGTCTGTTTCGCTTTAAAATGTTTGTTTTCCAGATAAAGAGTAAATGCCACACTAATTTGTTGACACATTTGGACGTGTGGGTGGGGTAAAAAATCGGATCTATCTGTAAATTGTTGTGTGAATTCTCCAGGAAGCTCATTTTACGTACTACAAAGGTTAACAGTTCAAAATACATTTGAACGATGATATAAAATTTTATTTATGTTCGAACAGTTGTTTTTGTCTGTAATTTGTTTGGTATGAAAGCAAATGTTCATTCTGCTTCAAAGATCAGTAAAATGTTTGATAAACGGGATAACCGGTAATAAACGGTAAGTTGTTAATTTCCAATTATATATTTATTTAAATTTATAAAATATTTCTTAATTTTTTTTAACATTTTTTGACATAATTTACTGAAGTCCAGTGTTCTGTTTTGATCAAGGCACGTACATGTAACAACAACGGAATTTAAAAGTAGTTCTGAAAGTTCATATTTTCACTCCCTATTTTGCAGTGAAAATATCAAATTGATATTTTCACTGTTGTTATTTCACTGTTAAAACCCCATATTTCATCGTAAGGCATGAAAGAAAATGTCATAACTTTCCTTATAAATGCCTAACTTAAATACGAATTTGTTATGAATTAGGCGGGATATGATTTACGCAATATGGTAATATTTGTCAGTTCAAACTTATTGGGGTAGTATTAATCATTCAAATCAGATGTTTATGGTTAAGATATTGTTGTATGTTCCCTTAGAAGGTTTAAATTGTGTAAATGGTGTCATCAAAGTAGAATTTTGAATACTTGCTAAGAAATATATGTAGAAATGCTTATTTTTAACTTGAACAATATATGACAATGAGTTTTGAAATGAATTTTCATACAAAATGTTATTTTTATATTATATATATTATTTTAACCTAAGCGAATAAATGTTGACAATCCCTATCTGGGGTTCTCTCATAGTGATAAAAAATATGAAATTGGTAATATCTTGCATTTGAACTAATCTATAGAGATAATACGCCATTTTTCCTATGAATTTGGTATTTGATCGTAGTACAGCCGGTACGTTATTCAAACGATGCCATATGAGACCTCACTTTAACTTTCTGAATTTTCATCAAAAAATACTTAGTTTAACAAATTAACTAGTCAATCGTTGAGAACCAACTTAAGTTAGTTAGGCACTTTAAAATAAACCTGAACAACATTATTATCCCATCATAACCATTGTCTTGAGTCCACCTGTTCGTTTTTGCGACCGTCTGTCTACTTTCTGTCCGTTTGGAGTTATAATACTGAATTTCATATGAAATATTTTCATAGTTTTAATTTATTATGATATAGACCGTAAGACCAGGAGCAATAAAATCTATTTGGATAGTATTAACCAGTCCAGATGATGGCTACTTTTTACAAATGATATATAATAGTGTTTGAAAATCGGAATCGAATCCAATCGGACCAAGCATTTCGATTTGCTACCAGGCAATAATCGAAAGTTCATAATATAGAGTGCGTTCTTTATACGTATATACATATATATATATATGCACTAGCTAGTTTCGTCTTGATTTGGTGAATGAAATTATAGTTATTTTACGAGTATAAACACTGTCTTGAGCTTTATTTTAAATGATCATAAGTGAGACTTATATTGTGAATGTGCATGTATAACTATAGTAAAATGGTACATTGGCAAGTTTTGATCCAATCGTGTTTGTAGCACTTGGTATATTGATTATTTAAACTGAAGAACGTATGCAGGATACACTGGTTGGTAACCCTAACTCTAAGTATTAAATGCAGTTGATCAACAAAAATGCAAGTCCTTTAAACGACAATTGAAGAAATAAATTATTTTATCATATGAAATGCATGTTATTACCCTTCCGTTTTGTTTATCCCTGTTGTCCATTCGATTTTTAAAGTAATTGATTTATGTCCTGCTTTTTTTTTATTTAAACAAGGACCTGGAATAATGCGCAACTATGTCAAACTTCATAAAAAACGTCATTTATTTCATGGACTGTTATTGCACTTTCTTTTCCATCCCAAAATTGAGCGAATAATTATTCATGACAGCATTTACAAATTGCCATGTAAATAATACATATTTGATAACATTTCATTTCGGCTGCCTTAACGCGATGTTGATTGACCTATGTCATTGGCAACTCATATTGGCAACTCCTATGAAGATCTTCTTAAGAGAAAAAGTTGTTTGAATTTGAAAGTATTGCATATGTTCAGAAAATGTAGTTATTTATACTGAATAGACGGCGAATGGCATACACAAATCTAAAGTTGATTACCTTGAACTGTAATTTTTTCTTCATTGCTGTTTATTCCTGTTCCGTCTACGGTGACTCGGCATTTCCATGTTTCTCCATTCTCAGACCTTGACACGTTCCTTATTGTAAGCGTGAGTCTGTTTGTAGCCGGACAGGCATAGCTATATAGTGTGGAGTTTGGTGCAAGAGACGGAAACGGAGGAGAACAGCTGTTATCTCCACTGATAACTATGGTTCCGATAACAAGAACAGAGTTAACTCCTAACAGCTTACTCCATATCACATCCTTAGTGTTTGTGCTCTGTGTTGCACAGGTGAATGTCAGAGGACTGTACTGTGTCAGGGTAGGCGATTGTGGAGACAATGTAACTATCTGAGCTTTCACAACTGAAAAAGTGTATGTATTATTTATATACATTGTATTACTTATGCGTTTCATCACAATATAGAGCGAAGCAACATTGTCTTTATTCAACGAGTTCATTTTAAAACGATAAAAAACGAGGCAATCGTTTTCATCGTTTTTAAATAACCAGTTTAATAAATTTGATACAAAATAATCACGATTTTGAGAATCTATTATTAACCTAACTCAATTACGGTGGAAATCTAGATCAAAGTTTCTTCAATACACAATCTGATGTCCTAGATTGAAAAAGTTGAATTGAGTGCTATTAGGATGCCTCATCCACAGGAAAAAAATAAATAGAACGACATAAAAACATTTACAATAAAAACATAATTTATCTCATATTATGAACCGATTTTCAAAGGTTTCACTTAAAAACAAAAAAGAGAACATATTTCAATCAATTTAAATCAAGCAAATCAATGATTAGAGCAATGTCATAACTGCGTGACGTCATTAATAATCACGCGAGTGTGTACATGTCATTTGGCGGTTAAAGTTTAAAAGAACGTTAGTCAGCGCCACTGTCGCTTTAAGTAGTGCGAATTCGCTTTGTAGCTGTTGGATTACATCTTGGATTTTTGTCGTTGTGATGGATGTGCGCAATGAGATTTACCTCCGTGATTGGAGCACCAAAAATGATGTAAAATCCAAAAGAAAAAAGTGAGATTTCATGTGGAATCAGTGACTATGTGAACTTGAGCATTGCTGGCGAACTGTATACATAGACTAAGCATTGTACAGGTATTTTCACTGGAGTACCTGATGTTGGATATTTCCTTGTGTTGATTTTGGATAATGTGTCTATGGATGTTTAAAGATGCAATGTTCTTGTGTCCCGATATTTATAATCTTGTTCGCAGGAACATTCTTGTCATGATTCAATTCCTGGACAAGGTATTTTCTGTCGCTGTGATCAGGGGTCGTTTGTTTGGATTAAACCCAGCTTTCTTCACCATTCGTTCATCTTGGAGCTGAGTTTGTTGACATGTTTTGACAGCGTGTATGATTACATTTTTCTGTGATGCGGTTACCTAATTTGCATAGTTATTAAAGTAGTTATATATGAAAAATATTGTTTTTACTCCTTTGCCGTAATTTATGTTATAAATCAATATTTAATGCATACTTAGTGTCTAACAGCGGTGCGTGTTTGAACAACAATATAAGTTTGTTAACTAAAGTAACTATACTCTCAACAATGCATTTAATAAAAAGGCAGAGTATTGAATGTGGAGATCTGATTTTTTTAAATAATATAGACTGTGTTTGCAAAACGGTCATTAAAATAAGATGTTAGTGGTAAAACGACTGGCTACAGAATCGGCTACGATTGTAAAGAAGCGGAAAAGTGCAGATCAGTGGCATAATCAAATACAGTTTTAACATAGAAGCTGAATAAAATGTGCAAAAAATAGAAACTTTAAAATTTGGTGTGTCTTGTATTGAAGACAAATTGTTTGACTGTGATCTGATATTACAAAACATAAAACCAATCCTAATTTCAGCAGACCACCTGCGCAATTCGTGTTAAAACGCAAATACACAATTTGAAGTATGTCTTTAACCCTTATTTTGATTCAACCTATATTTGTTTAATGATACAATGAAACGAGCACAAGATTTAACCCGGAAATTGTTTGTATTTTATGTCCTTTGATATACAGTCGAAACTTGCTATGTCGCAATCTTTTATCTCGATACTCTGGTGTCGAATGTTCGCTATTTCGAATTATTTTCCGATGTCCAAGCGACTTCGCGATAGCGAGTTTTGACTGTAATATCAAATAATTTATTTTGTATCAAACATTATGTAGATTATTTAAGCTAATTGCTTTAATAATTACTGAAATGTTAGACTCCAATACTTTTGTAGAATTGTAAATTTGTCTGAATTTTGACTATAAGGTATTTCTTTGAGACTCATATGCGTATTAGTCAATGACTTTCAAATGCAAGAATTTCATTTAAAGCTAATAACAATAATGAAATCTCATTAACGCGTAAGCTCTAATTATTGTTAATGTGTCGGCATAACGCCTTCATCAGTATATACATTGTATAATTATTAATATAAATATAACAGGAAGTTACGTCAACGCCTTTGTTAACATGTTCATTTTATTGTTGTAATTTGTTTTGCTTTTATTTATAGCTTACGAATTCATATATTCATATTCAACACATGTCTCTCTCTATTTAGAATTGTTTTGACAAATATGTTTTTCTTGGTGTTGAAGCACATGTTTTTTCAGAACGTCTCCCGATATTTCTGTAAGCGTAAGTGGAATTAAATGCAGATAATACGTGATGTTGTGTATTGAACTGTTAAACGCATACTATTTGCATTTTGTTGAGACTATCAATTATTCTTTGGCCAAGTAATCGTGTCCGAAAAATCTTCCAGGGACTTGCCCTTGGGGCGGACTGATCCCTGGCGTTGTAGTTGACGATAATTTGATTCTACTAGATATCTGTTTCATAACTTCTTGATTAAAAAGTTACTTGTAAATATATAGAACCAGCGGTTTAAAATACGAATAAATTCTAATAGTTTAAATGAATACTTACATTTCGTAAGTGTTACACCGAGTCTATGTAAATAAAGACTTCTTACACAACCTTTTGCCTATTTTTCAGTGTTCATTGTTGTGTAACTTAAAGTGTATACATGCTTGTTCGTTTAAAATTCCTCTAATCATGCCTTCATGACTAGTTTTTTTTTATTTGAAACATTTATGATCGACCTTTGAATTCAATAGATTAAAACACATTCTTGCGCAATTCATACATTTTAAAGGGATATAATTTTAAAGAATTAACATCACTACTAAGGACATATAAACGTTTGAGAAATACATAGAGTATACAGATGGTAATGTTTATCTAAAAGGTTATTGAATTTGATATTAACACAATCCGGGAGGAGCCTCTACAATAAAGTTAACCTATAAGGAATAGTGTGCCCTTGTTGGGCTTGTTCTCCCAACCACCACAACACTAGCACGGAGCACTAACCAACTAACCGGGCAGCTGGTTCCTACGGGGTTACCTACAAACTACAGTCCTCGTCCCCTGCCTATTAGCTTTAGGAAGGTTTTATGTAAGTCTGCTACGACTTATTAAGCTAGCTATATAGTGTCTGCGTGCTTAAGCCCCCGTGATTAAATGACGTCATGATTTATTTTATTACCAATTTTCCAAATAAATTCAAATAAGGAACAAGAAATAAATAAAGAAATAAGGTTAGCCACAGAAGTAGAACTGCACCGGATCACAAACTGCATTAAACGTTGGGTGTGGAAAAAAACTGTACGGTAGTATGGGCAAGCGAAATTACGAAGTAAAACTTCAGACACAGAAATCAATAGAGCAGAAAGACCCGTAGACCCTTAGCTCACGTAAAGCAGTTTAATCGTCCTTAACGAAGAAAACGCATAATTGCTACTGGTGGCTCCAAAACAAAATTCGAAGTTCAAATGAAATGAATGACGTCAATTAAATGTTTGAAAAATATTGACAATTGTTATAGATAAATCAAACGCAGACAAATATAGCGATGAAATAGACAGAAAGCTAGGTAATTGAAAGAATGAGTTATCAGCATCGATGGGCGGCAAAATAAATACGCTTTGGGAGGATATCGTTCTGAACATGAACAAGAGAGTGTGTGCATTGTTCCATTGTTCACGCCAATAAAATCAATGACAGATCGCTTGGACGTCATCAAAGACGAACCGAAAAATATGGTGGATAGATCCACTACAGTAGCAGACAATTAAACTGATTACCATGGAAACATATCTTCATCAGGACTCAATGACCAAATCATATGTGTCATCACTACCGGAATCAACGAACAGCTTGATGAGGACATTCTTCAGCGGGCCACAGATCTGCAATTCTGGAGATCTAAAAGGGCAGAGCCGTGTTTGCTTAAATATGCACTTATGACTTAATTAGCAATTACAACGACTTATTGTACTATCATCGATATTCATCATTGGCAGATATTTGTTTCAATTATGATTAAGCAAAAGAGCACAAATACATGACTACTCTTGATCACGAATTTTGAAGAAGACTACAGACACTACTGTTGAGATAACAATGCTGCCTTCAGCTGAGTACGGTATTCTTTAAAGAGACTAACATAGAATGTTATAAGTGCTTGGCTATCGGAATTCTTATCGCATGGATAGAGAGTGCAAGGGAAACCAAAGCAGAATGGACAATATTTACGATATATCTGTGAGCTTATTTAAGCGGAATTAAAAAACAAAATACTAATTCTAGGTGCCTTGCAATCAACGATCAGACGTTTGAAATTACGTAAACCATTCTGAGATGATGACTTGCAAATTTTCTGGGACATTATAAGGGAGGCGGAATAAGCATTCCTGTAATGTAAGCTCATTCGACATAGGCTTTTATATGAATATAATACATCCAGGAACAAACGTTTACGTAAAACTTAACGTTTTTACAAAAGAGAAATGGCAAAAGATAAATGCGGAGGAATTTATCGAGTGAGCAGAATTTCGTGTGTTGTATTGTGTATTGGTGAAGCTTGTTACTTTGTTTATTAAATCACGATAAGATACCTTCAAATGATCAAGTACTTATAACAAAGGAGATTTTTTTTATTTCCTTGTTGACATCGGCACACTTGGCGCCCATGTTTAAATGAGTTCAACGATAGTTCTCAAAATAGTTGAGCATTTTATTCAAACGTTTATACTCAAGTAAGTATTGCATATAAATACGTCAATATCAGTTCAAAACGTAAACGCTTTTAAAGGTTCATTAATGTGGACCAATCACCTAACATTCACCTATCGTGTAACAGTTAGTCTGCAAGACACAAACTACACAAGTCAGTGTACAGGATCACGGGTATTTACAACCCACATTTTCAATGGATTAAATTCATGTAAATATTAAAAAATAAAGTGCTGGACATTCAGAACTGAACCAGCAAAGAGAGAAAACATTTTTGTTGTAAGTTAGATTTGTTCATTCTCCATAGAAATTGACTTAACTTACCGATAGTTAAATGCTTTACATTTTTTCAGCATTTGTGGGTGGAGTATATTTCTGGCTGATTTTCTTTGCCTGTGTCTTTGTCATGCAGAGTGATGGAACTATGCGAGGGATTGTTGAGATAGATTCTTGACGGACATTATTTGTGTATTTCCTCTGACATTTCAGAATAGAAAAGAAGTTCGTTTTGCAGTCACATGACCAACTGACTGTAGATAGCATCACGTTGTTAACTATGCTAATATACTAAACATTATACGGCATCTACGGCTATCGACCGTGACAGGGTAAATATATTATATATACATGTACATATTTATATATATATATTTGTTAAGTGCTACTTCAGGTGTAATCAAACTATGTTAAACAATATCTAACAACTTCTTCCCGATGCAGATCTAAAGCAGCTTATATGAACTGGGCAAATGTGTAAAATCTTACCCCAAATCAAAGCCAAATACTGTCTCTGAAAGCCTCGATATACCAATAAAGAGAAAAGTTACATCCCCTGGAACTGAATCTTTGGATAAAAAAATCAAAACATTCTTCTGGCTCAGATATCGGTAGCGTTAATATGAAGTGTAGCAATTGAGTTAACGTTAGTCCAAGCCCTGACATTACAATTGATATCTCCAGTGCAAATGAAAATATTTTCACAATGGCAACTGAGAGAAGTATGAGCCCTTCAACCGCAGCAACAACAGTATATTTACACTCCTTCTCAATTACCAGTCTACAAGCAACCGCCCGTACACATGGGGTCTCAGATGCCAACTCAGGGCCCCTCCCACCCTCAACAGTCGATCCTGCCTGACGGGGATATTCAGCGAATAGTGACTTGTCTTTGGAAATCACTAAGGGATGATTTAAATGCTATGGTGAACACTGTTTTCCATGAAAAAGTATGTGTATCTATGTGTGTATGTGTATATGTTTGTGTATACACTACGTGTTGTGTTCATTCATTTTAAATGTGTGTCTCTATGATTTTGTTGACTAATAATGTATTGAACATTTATGTTTTATGTTTCCCTGACACAATACCATGTAATATGATCATTACGAAATAATTACCTTACACAACTTTTTGGTTTTGTCATAGCGTCACACAATGATATACCTTGTACCTTACACCTAAAGCTGTGAATGTTCTTCAACCTGCTGTCTATGAATAGGGAATACACATATATATGCCTTTCTTTGTACACTGTATTGTAGCTGTATTATACCAAAGTTATTCTTTAAAAACTAACTCTTTCAGTAGTTTATTCAATCATTTTTATTGTTGGGGTTAAAATACACTTTTTTAAAATTTGCTAAATGCATAATATAAAAGAAATTACCTTAGATATACATTGTTTACTTTCATGCACATACACATATTCATTTTATGTTTCATCAACTATGAACATACTTATATGACTGTTTCCTACCTTTTTATAAAGAGGATTACAAATGAGTGTTTATTTTGAATCGTATTTATTCAACAAGTTCATTTTAAAACGATCAAAACGAGGCTCTGTCGAGTTTTTTATCGTTTTTAAATGACGAGTTCAATAAATTGATACAAAATAATACATTGTGTGATTTTAGGTTGCTTCATCCGCAGAAAAGAAATTAGTCCGACGAAAAAACATTTTATTTACAATAAAAACATAATTCATGTCTCAATTATCAAAATATCTACAAAGAGTTCACTTAAAAACTACAAAATACAAATACATATTTCAATTAATTTCAGTCATGGAAATCAATAACAAGAGCAATGTCATAACCGCGTGACGTCATTAGTAAACACGTGAGAGTGCACATGTCATTTGGCGGTTGAAGTTTGAAAAACTGTTAGTCAGCGTCACAGCCGCTTTCAATAGTGCGAAATCGCTTTGAAGCTGGTGAATTACAGCATTGATTTATGTCATTTCGGCGGATGTGCACATGTGTATTGCCTCCGTTTATTGGAGCACCAGAATTGTTGTAAAATCCACCATAAAAAAGTGAAATTTAATATGGAATCAGTGACTGTGTGAACTTGAGCATTGCTGGAGAATTGCCCAGTTCGAGCATTTTGCATGGAAGTAGACGGGGTATTTTCACTGGAGTACAGGATGTTGAATATTTCCTTCTGTTGATTTGGATTTATGTGGCTATAGTTGTTTATAGATGCAATGTTTTTGTGTCCCAATATTTGCATAATCTGGCTCGCAGGAACATTGTTGTCATTACATTTCTGGACGAGGTATTTTTTGGCGCTGTGATCACGAAGTCGTTGATATGGACTTCTTTCTATTCGTTTCAAAGTGAAGCTGAGTTTGTTGATTTCTTTTGAGTCATCGTTTCTGATGTTTGTTTACGTTTTTTGACAGCGCGAATGCATACAAATTTTCTGTGATGTGGTAACCTTATTTGCATATTTATTAAACTAGCTATATAAAAAATATTAAAAATAGTGCATGGGTTATATCACTCCTTCACCGTAATTTATGTTATACAATACAAATTTCATGTTAGTACATTATCAACCTGATAATATCTGTATTCAAATATATGTGTAGTTTAAATATCTAAAATCTCAGCTTTGTAAACTTTTCTTTTCATGTAAAGTCTAGTTTCATATAATGTATATGTACTAGCTTGTTCATGTTATTGATATTAGACACATGCTTCAGCATATTTAATTTACTTCTACCTGCACCTTTCGTTTTTTTGGAATAATGACTTTCATATCCTATGTTGCACGAATAACATACAGAAAGTGCTTGTAGTTTTGTTTTCGTTCATACCTGATTTCAACAATTTCAAGGTAGATACACCTTTAACAATTACATTATATTTGTAAACGGACAATTTGCATTTATTCGGACTTGTTATTTATTCTATGTCACGTCGGTTTACAAACCGAAAACATGGAATATACACTCAGAACCTTAACTATTCCTTTCAATATAACTTTTCAGACGCTACCCGTAGTTTTACTACAATATCACATTTGAGTTAAGCATATGATTTTTACGTAAACACTTGATAAAATCAAACTCTAGCTACCTACGGGAACGTTTTACTTATAAGTACTAGTTATATTACTCAAGAACTTTCCTCATACATCTTGTCTTTTATCTTTCTTTTTCCTACTTTTCCGTGGTACACGCCAGGCAGTGTGTAGATATTCCTCATTCATAGAGCTTTTTGATCCCGGTATAACTTGATTTTAAATGTCTTTTGAAATAGGCACATATCGAATGAGGGTCGGTTTGTTCTGTTTTATCAAGCTTATGCAAAATCAGACTATTTTGTATTAGAGCGCCTTGATCCTGAAGTTAACGATGTAGAATGTATTTGGCTCGAATTACGCATTGAATCTAAACGCCTTTTGCTAGGAACTTTACAGACCTTCTAATTCAACTTCATTTGTACTTGAATCGATTACCAACTCAATGTTCACTGGTGGTTGATACTGGTATAAAAGACATAGTCATAACAGAAGATTTTAACCTTGATATATTTGATTTTATCTGGACAAAAGATTGAGTCAGTATGTCAATACTTTAATCTCTCACAAGTAATCCGCGACGCAACTCATTTTACCGGAACCTCTGAATCTTTAATCGACTAATTCTTAGTTTCATCATCAGATATTGTTTTAAAATGTGGTGTAGAGGAACCATCGCAAGATCAGTTAGTTGGTTATCACTGCTCTATTTATTGCATTTTGTAATTCAACAATTCGAACGGATCAACATTTGAAGAAGTCTGGCAATTTCACAAGAGGAATATATCGAGCTCCGATCGCTTGTGTCATCTTTTGACTGGAGCTCATGTTTTCATACAAATATGTATATTTATAGTTCGACTAATGACATTATTTTAAATAAAGATACCGTTAAGCATTATAACGATTCGCACCAAGGACCACCCCCCCCCCCATGGTTTCATAATGAAATTGGTAAGTCAATCTGTCTCTCGAACAATGAAAACCATTGGCGATAGGACGATACGCAATCATGCCAACCATATTATATACAGACTTTTGGAAAACTATTAAAACAATACTAGTCCTATGACGGTATCAAAGCACATTCCTTCTCTCATTCACGATGGCACTGTCTACGAATCAAACATTGACAACGCTTATCTACTGAATAACTTTTTCCAATCACAGACCCTTCTTATTATACCTAACAAACCTCTTCCCATTGTCCCTGATTTCCTTTCCCTGCACAATTTCGATATTTGCAGTCAATATGTTTCGGACTCAATAAAGGTTCTGAAGACTGGTAAGGCAACACGGACCGGACTTTGTAAACAGATATGTTCTAAGGGACATAGTAACCTAAATTCCCCGCAATTTTCACAGCTCTTTCGAGACCTTTTTAATTACTCTCTTCGTTCTGGTAAGGTCCCTAGCCAGTGGAAACTGAAGCATGTCTGTGCGATTTTTAAGAAGTCAGACCCCCAATATGTCAGTAATTGTTTAGTGTTATAATAAAGGTACTAGAATAATTTTGCATAAATAAATGTTCAACCTATTCCGTCACAACGACTTCCTTACACCATTTCAGTCAGGCGTTGTTCTAAAGGACTCCACAGTTAATCAGCTTGTACCCATCTATAACTCGTTCTGTCTCGCTATTGATGAGTGCAAAGAACTAAGGGCAGAATTATGCGACATCTCAAAGCATTTGATCGCATATGGCATGAAGCTCTCCTTTTCAAATTTTGAGTAAGTTGTATCTCCGGGTCCCTTTTATTATGGCTAACTGATTATCTCAGTGAAAGAAATTAGTGCTTTGTCTTGTCTAGTACAATGCCAAATACGGTTACAATATCTGCTGGAGCTCCACAAGGCTCAATCCGTGGACCCTTACTCTTTCTTGTCCATATCAATGGTATCGTTTGTAAAATAAAACCACCCATACGACTTTTTGTAGATGATACTAGCATGCATATCATTGTCGATGACCCCTTGTTTTGCTGCTCAGCATCTAAATGATGACATGAAAAGATTCATATGTAGGCAGAAAAATGGCTTGCATCATTCAACCCAGCAAAAACCGAATCACTTCTCATCTTACGTAAAACAAACAGACAGGTACATCCACCTATCTTTATGGATAATGCTCAAACAGTGCAAGTTACCTCTCATAAACACCTTGGTGTAATAGCCTTAACCTAATGTAGGACGATAGAACATCCATGTATAAGTAAATCATTGAGCCGCTCACAATTGGTCTAATCAAGCCCAACAAGTGATAAACCCCTCAAAAGTAATTATTAATATCAAAGTCTTCTTTGTACTTATCTAAAGTTGATGACTTTTATCGTTGAAAATGTTAACCTAACGTTCAACGTGTTTCTAAAATAAGACTACATCGACCATTTAAAGACTCGTGTAAGATGAAAAGCTACATCATCCTGAATTTATGCTAAATTAACGCTCTTTCACTAGTGGTCAGATTTAGATTTTTTCCTCTTAGAGAGAGATTTGTTTGTCAGTGACCCGATCGAAGACATCGTAGACTGTGCGAACAAGGCTCCATAAAAGTCAGTTCGTGTGTAGTCTATAAAAAACTTGAAACCTGTACAATATAGTTACATTTTCAATCAAGAAAATGAGTAAAAACTAGTAAAAGAAACTCTGTAATCGACCAATACATCGACCAATACATGCCTGATAATACTAAAATAAGCTTGTTTGGTTTCTACTCGCTCGCTCGCTCGCTCGCTTTACAAAAAACATGACTGTATAACCTTAAGTTATGAATGACTTGTGTGTATGTACTACATTTTATTTAAAACCAAATGTGTGTTTGATATCTTAAACATGTTAAGCCGAATCAGGAAGTCTATATCCGATAAAGGTTGCATAAATTGTATATGCATTCGTCAAAGTCACTTGGTCCCAGCTTAGTAACACGACACAATTTGCATGCGTCTGTGACACAAGCTCGTTATTCAAATAACGAGCTTGTGTCACAGACGCATGAAAATTGTGTCTCTACATTTTACAGAGTAATAAATATGCAAAGCATAAACATTCGGTTATCTTGACCTTTAGAAGAATTTAAACATCTGGTTAGTTTATTAGAGGTTTTTTTTTAAATTGCACGAGTAAGTATCAACAACGATTCGGAACTGTTCACTTTGCTAAAATATTTAACACATTACTAATCTAAGATTTTCATCGAACCAAATAAAAAACAAGAGATCAAGCCGAATCAGGAAGTTAAAAACCAAAGAAGGTTTGCATAAAGTGTAAATGTATTCGTCAGCGTCCCACGGTTCAAACTCAGTCACATGATGAAAAAAATCAGCTTATTTGGGCATTTTTTTATTTTGTATTTGTAATAAAAATATCATACTGATTTAAAACTGTTCACTTTAAAATGCACACCTTTCATATCTGTTTATATTTTCATTGAAACAAATAAAATATATGATCATAAATCTCATACACATCATTGTTCTGAATGAATATTGCATTTTATAACAATAATTATTTTTCTTACGTAGTTAATTCATTTTTTGTTGAAAAGCAGCAAGAGACTTAATTACTATATTTCATGTTTTGTCTCGATTTGTTTGACGATTATATTAATTTTCACGTACACGTGTAAGTGTCGATAAGGACATTGTAGATTACATGGGATGAAAGACATAATGTTTTTTTTTCAAAGAACACGTACGTATCGAACATAAAATCATACTCGCCATCAACCAGAAAACAGCGCATGGTATTACATACATCGTGTTCTTTCCGGAGCTGCATGTCAGGGGATAAAAGTAGGCATAAAAGGGATATTTTCCAGGATCTGAAGTAAATGTACGGCATTTGCTAAACACAGAACAGTCCAAAGTATGACTTATGAATATTGTTTAATAGATCTTGGTCCTTGAGTCTTTATACAGGTTCCTGGCTGTTCGGCTTCACCCTGAAGTTTTAATTGTATAATTAGGGGGCATATTAAGTGTGTTCATCTGAATCGCAATTTATCTGTTATTTGGCTTTAGTTGGGTTTCATACGTTATTTTTTGCGTCTTTCTCAACGAACTGTTCGCTTTGGTTTGTCGGCCACTTATAAATAAATTCGTGCTGATATTGTCATTTTTTTTTCTTCGTTAAATAAATTGATACTTATTTTCTGTCGGGCTGTAGAAAGTTTATCATCTCCATTTGTAAGCAACATGCTTATTATTGGTGTGGCTGGCATTCACATTTGATAAATTTGAAAGAAAAGCTGTTTATCATCTCCATTTGTAAGCAACATGCTTATTATTGGTGTGGCTGGCATTCACATTTGATAAATTTGAAAGAAAAACTGAGTAATGTTAGGCAGCAACGGAAATGCTCATGGTGTGTTTATATTTCGGATTTAATTTATGCTTGTGAGCACATATAAGCTAATTCGTTTTGTTTGCTGAATTAAAATTACTAATATTATAGGAATAATGGTCTTGTTTACCCTCTTAAAGTAGAGTCTAAGATTAGATATGTATTTCTCCCAATGACATATTATGAGCATGTAAACACCTTCGACATAGATGTTCAAAACATCAACTATACTGTAAGATTAACATATAATATAATTATAATATATATAAATATTCGACATCAAGTATGCTACAACATGATCAAAGTAGTCATCTTTTTTATTTGTCCCAGTCAGTGGTTTATATTGCATTTATTATTTTCAAATCATCTAACATTTCTGTTAGAACAGAATGGTACTAATATCCTAATGCATTGATGTAACCAACAGACGTTTCTGGTATAAATGGAAGTTATAGTCAATAAATACAAAGCAATAATTTCACCTCACATTGTTATAATTGTACTACTAAAAAGGTTAGTTCCGATATCCTTGTACACAAATAATACAAACGTCATATGTTACAATGATTAAAATGGTTAAATGGTATATCATGACCGTAACATAAACTCAATTAAGCATTTCCATGTGTTCGGAACTAAATGTCCTAGAAATATCTATTTCTTCCCCTTCTCACCCTTTAACCGTGGTGTCAGTTGCATGTTAGAATGTCCACAAACAGATGTCCACAATGTGCAGCAATTGCAAGAAAGTTTCATCACTGCTATGTTGAACTAGTACCTAACCAGAGCCACAAAAAATCATGACTATCTCTGAAAAATGCAAACACAGCATACAACTCATGACACCAACTGCAGAATTAGATAATTAAGAATCAATACATACAAAATCACATAGTGCTCATAATCTTGTCTTCAAATGTAAAATACAAGATCTTTGCCAAAAGAAATGTTTGAAGCACAAGCATCTGAATAAAAAGGCAAATCTAAAATAATTACAGTATAGCAATGGGTAACAGCCAACAGTTCATAAACTGCAAAACTAACAAAAAACGCATCGGGTTGCATTTACCAGACATGATACATTCAAATAGCATATGTTGAACACCTTAAGCATGAATTCAATTGAATTCGAAAGATCATTTTAAGGTTCAAGATTTAAACTATTTATTTAAGTAACGTCAACATGATACAACAAAACGTTCAATATTAATACGATCAACGGGAAACATATATCAGCACAAAAATGGTTGCTCTCTACTACATGTATAGAATTAGGGGTATTCAACATGCAAGGCGTTAGGTGTATTTACTCCTCATTATAAAGTAATTTGCAGAATGAAGAAGAAATAGTACGAATGATGAGAATTCAATAAATCCGAAGAACAAATTCCAACAAATGTTACACAATCATGTTATGAACAATTGATAGAACGTATATATGGACTGTAATATTTAATATTTTTTATCTTTCTATCTTGTTCGGATGTTTTCATATTTTATATCGACTCTTGTTGTATCTCATGTTTTTTTCTTTACAATCGCGCCTCATACAAAAAACTCGTCCTTATAATAAAATGATGAAATGAAACCTGTTAAAGGAATAAATTTTATTTCTGCCCAAACATACAAATCGAAAATAACCTCTGAAACAATACAAACTCTTTCTGAAGTATATCCTGCTTGAAAAATTAATAAACTAAACATTACATAATATGCGTGTGGAAGTGATAATAACAAAATGTACTAAACACTATCCAATCATGTACACAATCTGAAAATGTTATATAAGTTAATCTGAAAATTCAGCACAATAACCATTCTCAAGTCTTGGGGTGATTGGAATTCTGTATGATCTCGAGTTGATCTTCAATTATTCTTGTCTGTCTGGGTGTTGCCTAGGGTCTCCTAAACACACAATTCTTCATGTATCTGCTCTGGCCTTCCTTCAACATCTCTCTCAATTATTTTATTGCGATTATCTTCGTTTACCTCTTGATCCTATCATTTTCACCTTCATGCATTTTTGGCAATATTTCCTTCACCTTCATGAACTAAATAAACTCTCTGTCTTGCAAGTGTTTTCTCCAAGAACCCTGCCAGTAGCCTTGGCATCCCCAACATCACTATCAAAAGACATATTTATTTGATGTTTTCATCGATGGATTCACTATGAGTCGTCGTGACTTCACTTTTCTTTTCAATCTTCTCCCTTTCTTGATCACTAATTTATTTTATTCTGATTTATATTTAGTACATTAATGTTCCCTCCGGTGATCGAACTTCATATGCCGGAATGTCGGTATTTGGATGGTTTATCACTTCGAAGATGTATTACTCAAATATGTCTGCTAGTTTATAAGGTACTTCAAATAACATTATCGTGATAATTTGTTTATCTCCCTTCTCTATTTTATTTGATCTCACCGTCAGCATTTTGTCATTTTTCTCCTCCTGATTATCGCCCGTTTTCTCTGCTATCTTTCTCGATTCATCGTTGATTTTTCGTATCTCTTTCAATTCTGAAATGCAGCATGCTTGTGAAGCAGTCTTCTGCAGTATTCATGTATTTAACATTAAATCACAAGTAAACTCAAATTAATTAGCCAGTACTTTCATGAGGAATATATAATATGCATTAGCCAAGGGTTCAATATACTATTTCTGATCATGCTTTGGATGGTCTTCTAGAGTTTTCTAGAGTAGCAAGCATTGATATTTAATTCTTATTCCAACTCTGCTATACCATTAAATCTTAGGTTTTACTGTGGGTTTCTAACTTTCTTTCCAATAATATCACAAACAGCCCTACATCACTATATCACTTTCAACATATTTTTCTTGATATGTTAGTAGTTGTGTTGTTAAACATAATTCCATATAATATTGTTGTAAAAAATATCAGCTGTACACTTTACAATCTGATTTTGGGACGGAAATGGTTGCTGAAGCCACGGAAGTATTTTAAGGACGAGAACCAGGGCTGGTCAAAACATGGTCTTGTATGGAATTCCATACCGGTTCTTGGCAAGGATTTCCGAAAAAGAAATACCGTCTCAAAGTAAGTAGAAAATCAAGCATTTCTGGTTTCAACGCTTCCAAAATGCATCTGGGTACTCAATAAGTTGAGATTAACCTCTGAGTTGTTATAAACTGATTGCAAAATGTCCAAAAAAGACTATATATTTCATAAATTTTGTCCTGAAAATCTTTGAAGTCATGTACGTTTCTGCATATTTATCGCATTTATGACTACAAAAAAGGTTGAGTGTCTACAGGCAATTTTCATACTTTAACAGTAGTATCAGACAGTTTTATCCTGTGTAAAACATTGCTTTTGTGTCTTGCTTGCAGGTTATGATGTGCCAATAAGCTGTAGTTAGCCGCGGCTTCACTATCACCCCCCGGCAGTAGTCCATCTGAATCCAGGAGATTCAGCTCTGAATCCAATAGTTCAGAAAGAATGAAGATGTTAGTCAACTTGTTTGTGTGTAAATGATTCGAAAGAGTGAGATTTATAGCAAATCAGTTATAATTAAGCAACTTATAGACAATAATAAAGTGCTGGACTCTTAAATTTATGCCAAATCTAGCCTTCAAAACAGATGCGTACCAGATCTATTATTATCAAACCTCTGATGAATTAGAATGCATTTGATGGAAATGGCTATCTCTGCTTTTATGAAAATACCACATGTGCTAATACTTGTCTCATTCTTTAAGTGTTAAATATATCATTGCTTAACTTACAGTATGTGTTGCATATAGCCTGAAATCGAACTATAGGAGTTTTGAAGTCTGTTTTTGCAAAAATATTACTTAAATAGGCTGAATACAACAATTATCTGCCCTGGATTGTTGTACAGCAGCCAGTTTTTCAATTGGTGCCGTTTTAAAGTGAAAAGCCAGGTTAGTGTTAGTGTCTGTATGAATATATAGTAAAAATAACTGTAATCATAGGCCTTATTTACATATTTTTAACAAAGTTGTCATCATTTGTAAGTATAATAGCCTCTTCATCTATGTCAATGTGAACAAATTGACCCTTGGGTATGACTTCATTTTGGTGTTAATCTGTTTCAGATCGCTTCAATACCGTATTCACCAGTTACAATTAATGTAGGATACCGGATTGGCATCTAGAATTGATCACTTTAGTACCGTATTCACCAGTAACGTTTAAAGCAGGATACCAGAGTGGCATCTGGGTTTGATCACTTCAGTACTGTATTCACCAGTAGCGTTTTATCCAGGATACAAGAGTGGCATCTGGGATCGATCACTACAGTACCCTATGCTTATTTTTTTCTTCTTTTTGGAATCACTAAGAGGTGATCCTTTTATTCATAAAAAACATATACAATCATAAACATGACAATTATGAACAAGAAAATCGTGATATACAACTATTTCATCTTAAAAAATGTGTTTATTTTAACAAAATATTCTTAGTTGCTTTTAAATTTCATTATAAACCTATTGAGAAACGGACAATGAACTCCTTTATTCTTATATAATGTTTGAATAATCAAAAGGTCGGCATTTAATAATGCACATAAGTTAACAAATTTCTGCCTTCTTTCAGATACAAAGTATGATTTGTAAATACAGTAACCTATTTGAGATAGAATAGTATTGATAATATTATATTCTTTGTATTCAATTTTATATCCAATTATAAGTATTTCGAGGCTTTTCATCTGTTTATGTATATTACAATGTTTAAAGGTGGCATTTATCTTTGACCAAAAATGAGAAAGATACGGGCAATTAATAAGAAAGTGGTCGTAGTCTTCGACTTGGTTGCAGTGATTACAAAGAGGACTTGCTGAGATATTCCAGCGGAATAGGTTTAGATTTGTAGCCATGATGTTATGTAGGAGTTTGAACTTGAACTGTTTAACTTTATTTTGTGGAATTATCCAATGTAAAATAAAATACCATGATCGCCAGTTGATTGGTTTGTTGAAAGTTTCTTGCCAGTATTTATGTATGAAGGGTTTTTCAAATACAGCGTTACAAAAAATATGATAAATGTCTTTATTGGTGAGATCGTCTAACTGCTAACCCTATGCTTATTAATTATAAATCATTGAAAACAAGTTTTCAACCGTCGGGCACAAAGGTTTCTTTGTCAGTATTGTAAAATGGCCATGTCATGTTTTGTACCATACCTTCTTTAGCTGATAAAATAGGTCCTGATTACATTATATCTCCATTTTTATAGATATATGCTAAATTTTTATATTGGCACAAGTTAATGAATGTTCATATTTGAGCGAGTCGTATAAAATTATGTGAAAGCGCTGTATATAATGCTTGAACTAACATGAGTTAGCCTATAAGTTCTGTACAATTAAGTATATATGCATACAACTGTTAATCTTGCATTGCTATTTAAAAGGATATAGTATTAAACTAAATTAGCTAATGTAATCATAATTATAGTGCATTCTTGTTCTGATTATGTTGTGAACGGTTAAACTGCAATATAGTGAATATATAACAATGTTACAACATATACATATTATATATTAATACAATCACGAATGTTTTATGAATTAATCTATGTCCTTATGTTTTTAAATGTTATAGATGTATTGTTGTCCAATGTTTATGGTTAAGTTTAAAGTATCAACTAAATAAATATGTTCATACTTTATGCATACATTGTTATATTCATTCAATGATTGAATGGTGTTAACAAGTCAACTACAGGGGATTTATATTCATTTCGAACTGCTGAGGGGTCAAACCATTTTCCCGGGTTATTTGCAGATTCTCAAAAATCTAAAATATATATATGGATGTTTTACATATTAAAATAGTTAAGCACAGGTTGATTGTCAAATAACAATGATTGTCAGAGTCTGTGATAATTAATTTTAAGTAAACTCATTCTGTTTTATTTACCTTTCTATGTTTAGAGTAGGAATCATTATTTTGTATTATTACGTGCTTGTAGGATACTCAGTATTGTGATTATTATCATTTTTATTGTGTTTTTATTTATGATATTTTTCAACTATTAAAATATTCAAGTTATTTTGCATTGCATTTACCTTACTTGTGATGCATCTAAATGATCTAATTATGTCCCCCTTCGTAGAGGGGTATATTGCTTTGCACATGTCGGTTGGTCAGTAGGTGGTCGGTCAGGCGGTCCGTCGGTAGACCAGACCTTGTCCGAGTAATAACTGGACAATTCCTGGAATTATTGTCATTAAACTTGGCGTGTAGATTGGGCCTGACAAGTAGATGACCACTTTTGATTTAGAAGTTCATGGGGTCACAGGTCAAGGAAACAATGACCTGTAAGGCTGAAAGGTTTTTAAAACTTTTCTAAGTGATAACTCGACAATGCCTGGACAAATAGTCATCACACTAGATATTGAGGCTGGGTCTAACCAGTAGATGACCCCTTTTGATTTTAGGGGTTATCGGGTCAATGTGACAGTGACCTTCAATGTTAAAAGGTAGTCCGAGTGATAACTCAACAATGCCTGCACCAATGGCCCTCAATCTTGACTTGGAGGTTAGGCCTGGCAAGTAGATGACCCTATTGGTTTTAGGGGTCATCAGGTCAAAGGTCAAGGTCACAGTAACAGGTCAAGGTCACAGTGACCTTGAACAAAAACTTAAAAATGTCTGTACCTGTGGTCATCAAACATTGACATGAAGGTTGTGCCTGTCCAGAAGATGATCCCTATTGATTTTTAAAGGTTGTGCTATTGATTTTAGGGGTTATTAGGTCCAAGGTCGAGGTCACAGTGACCTTGAACGCTAAACATTTGTCTGTGTGATAACTTGGTAATGCTTGAACCCATGGCCCTCAAATTTGGAATTAAGGTTGTGGGTGGCCAGTAGATGGCTCCTATGGATTTTGAGGTCATAGAGTCAATAGACAAGGTCACAACTCATATTGGTAATTAAAATAACATCATATTTACCTTTTCTCTGCTGAAAAGAGGACATTTATCTTCAAATATCAGTCCTCTTCTAAACATGATTAAAAACTGTACCTACTATCCTAAAACTTTGAACTGTTATAACCTTAAAACTGTTTCAAAGGCATCACATGTCAATGGCAAATCAGCTGTCATTTCGGGCCATGCATAGTTCGTTCAAGTGTCCAAATATTCTTGACAACATGGCGCTCAGGGGGGAGAGGGTCATAATGTTTGGCAAACATCTTTTGTTGGTCATAGTAATAGTCGTGGTATGACCTTTAAAATCTTATTTGCCTTTTACACTTGTTTACCTTAACAAATTGTACGGCTTTAGCAACTTCTGTAGTTGATAACATTCCTAGAGCCCGTCCAAGGCAGTGCTTTATTTCATATTAATTATAATTATAATAATTATAATGGTAAATAAAGACCAAGTTCAATATTTAGTTTACATTTTATAGCAGAGTTTCACGCACTAATTAGCTGCTGTTCCAAGCTATCAACAACGAATAATCAATGGCCAATCGTAACAGCGGGATGCATAGGGCACGAAAATCGACACTATTTGTGTCATTACTTGAGCCAAATAGCAAGAATAATACAAATATAATGGGGTAAAACTACGAGCTAGCATATCATAAGTGAATGCTATGAATTAAGGAGAGTTTGATTTTTATTCGATGTATTTATAACTCGAACATGAACTATTGAGCGACAGGAAATTTTTTAATTCTGATGAAATTTGAGGGGTTTGGTTATTAAGCTACATCATTGTGAGCTTAAAATAACTTTTAAGGACAATTAATGGTACGGGGCCCGTACTTCCATCCCGTTCACATTGCGTGTACAAGGCTTGTTCTTTAATTCCGTATTCGTTCCGTATACGAGGTCAACTTTTCCAAACCGTACCTGTTGCGTGTACGGGGTCAGTATTTCCATCTCGACACGCAACGTATACATATTCGGTATTCTATCCCGTACATGTAACGTGTACGTTGTCCACGGAAATTTGATCATGTACACTCAACGCGTACGGAGTCCGTATTCCGTTCCTGGCACATTGTTTGGGTCCATTCACTTTTTCCGTACAAGTTATCGTTACAAGGTCCGAATTTCAATCCCGACACGCAACGTGCACGGAATCCGTATTCTATCCCGTACATGTTACGTGCACGGTGCCAACGGAATTTCCAGCTCGTACACATAACGTGTACGGAGTCCGTATTCCATCACGTTCACGATGCGTGTACTTTTAATTTTGTCGCTTTACTGATGCAACCTTTCATATTGCCGCTTTACCGGTATGCATCCTTATATATCCGTAACCGGTATGAATCATTTACGTATACTATATGCTACATTTGCATTGCTAACGTTATTCGGTTTCATACAAACATATAATTTCGTTTGGTTGACTAACTTGAACTTACGCGTTAGCGCGTGATTCATTAAAGAATGGAAAAGTGGGTTTGGAGGATCAAATGTCAAATTTCAAAAAGTGCAAGCTTGATGTCTTGTTTAGATCCAAACTTTAAAACCCCTAATACATACATCATTCCATCCTGATCAAGCGTTTTTGAGATATTTGCTAATTTACAAAGTTACATTTTATGATGATTCATCTATACTAGCACTTGCATTCAAGTTGTACAGCATAAGGAAAAGATTAAGGTGCCAAATTAAGTTAACATAGTTTGGTCTTAACCAGGAAATGTATGAGAGTCGTTGTTTTCAAATCCCGGTTTCTTTTTGGAAAATATATTTGAAACGTTCGAAACTCCTCAACCATTTCCATCGAAAACAACCTCTGATGTATGCCGTTACATCAATAGAAGAAGTTCGTATTTTTTCATAATAGTTTATGTATGTTGTATATCTAAGTTTAAATTGATTGCAAATGAAGTGAATGATTGGATAAATACTAAAGATTCCTAAGAGTTAAGTCATTAAGTTTAACTGCTTTTATTACAACGCGATCAGCGTAATTAAATTTAAAGATTTCTGACATTGTTAATCGTCCATATACATCCGGGGTTGTTTTCGCTAGAAACGGTCGAGGCGTTCCAAATGATATTTGTAACCCGGTGCTGATTTGTAGTCTTGACTGTTCCCTTGTTATAGTTTAATATGTGGAATAAGCGTTTTCATGCATGCTCATTTCGTACGATTGTTTAACTTTGCATTTTTGTATGTTCGGAGCTATTTTTGTGCTTTCGTGGTTCTGGCAATATACTGGATAAAGATATCAGTAATGTCATTTGCTCGATTTTTTTTGCGCATTTTGTACATGTTTATAATCTGTATAATAATACATTGACAAGGTTATAGTGAGAGTTTGGAAACGACAGAGATATTTGAAGAAAATTTGGTTCCACATACCTGTAAGTGTTGTGTTTTTGCAAAGATTTTAGCATAGTTTACCATTTCAACTTTTGTAACGGACACTATACGTAATACGACTTAAGTATTATTTGTGTTCAAGGTTATCTAAAGTAACATGTTTAATTGTACAAATATAAACATGCTTTATATAATTATAACTGTGTATGCATTCGTATTCCATTGCCCTTTTCAGTATGTAAGAAATTTTGTCTTCACGGTTGTTACCATTTAAAGCTGCACCCTCACAGATTTACCATTTTTACAACTTTTTTATTTTTTGGTCTTGGAAAGAGCATTTTTTGCGTAAATATCTGCCAACCAATGATAAAAGACTGCTGATAAATGATCAGATCGCAGATGTTCATATTTCCGTTCGAAAATTAATGTTTTATGGCTTAAACCGTTACTAACGGTTTAAAAAAAATGCATAAAACATCAATTTTCGAACTTAAATATAAAAATCTTCGATCTAATGTTTTGTCAGCAGTCTTATATAACTGGTTTCCATGGATTTTCGCAAAAATTGGCTCGTTCCAAGACAAAAAGTAAAAATGTTGTCATAACGTTCAATCTGTGAGAGTGCAGCTTTAACTGGTGGTATTGAATAAACATTTGACGAAATATATTGTAGTTGTCACTGTATCAACTATGACATATTTAGCCGAATCCTACATTGTCAACGTTCTATATACCGAAAATATCGGCATTTATTATGAATCAGGAAACTGCAATTTCTGAATAAAGTATGGACCTTTTTGGAAACAAACAACATATTCGTATTGTCAACATAACTTTCCGCATATATGAAATAGATTTTAAACATATCTCCTATCAAATATACCTATATACCTAAGCGAACTATTTGCTTAATTTATTTGTACATAAAGCAGAAGCCAAGGTTATACATCAACAAATGAAACAAAAGAAAAAAGTTTATCAATTCAAATTTTTGGCTTCCGCAAAACAATTTAGATCAGGCTTTTCAGTGGTTTTGACTAACAACTGTGTACCATTACATAATGAACTCACATTTTGAAATAGTGAATTTATCGAAAAAATACTAATTTTGATGATATGCATTAATCCAAGTAAAGGGAGGAAGTCATATAAGAAATATATCATACATCTTTTGTTTAATTGATTGAAAGTATGTTTGCAGCAATACGGAATTGAAAGGCTGAATATTCAGTCCTTATCCGGTGCGTGCATGTATAAAACGTACTACTTTCTTTCTTTGCCCAATTGAATTTTAACATTTTGATTCAGCACAGTAATAAATGATCATGTTCTGCCCTCAAACAACCGATGGAAATCGATATGGGGATACCCGATGAACTTGTACATTTTTAAACCGTCACTTTGCGTAAATTGGTTCTACAATACATATTTATGCATACACATTGTGAGTAGCACTATGTTTCATCTTACATTTATTTATCATTTTAAAAGAACAAAGTATGACGCAAATTTGTTTTATTACTACTGAAGAGCATACTCATTTAAACATGAATTAACACCGTTTGAAAATATATTTTAATGTGTTTTCCGCATTTCACTATTTATGTAACTACCTGAATACCATGTTTAGTTGGAAACATCAAGAAAACCTAGTCGGATTACTTTGTGTCCGGATGAGTTTAACTGAGATGTATGAATATTATTTATTATTTAATGATTCACATTTGAACATTTTTCAACAATGGCTTCTTTAAACGTGTATCCAAACGAACCACTGTTTGAATTACTTCTGTCTAAAACTTGCTGTCTGTGAGTCAAAAAAACTGCATTGTACAGTCATCTGTGAGACAGTGAATGTCAACAATTTACTGAAGGATTGAATAGGTGAACGGCTTGTAACCGATATCATGCCATTACTACCAGGATATTCAAGTCATGTTGAAGTTATTACAGTAAAGAGATGCTTCTTCTTCAAATATCATTCAGTGTTGTTGGGAAATCTTCGTACAAGGTGATGGTTTAGTGCAGATTCAAATTATGTTCAAATGCCAGTTTCATTGGACGCAGCTATAACCCAGACTTGAAAGCTCCCAAGAAGCTAGCCATTTCAAGTTGCTCCTAGAGCTGGTTCAACAGACAAGTGTTATTCAAAAACAAAATACACACTAAAAGATGAATACAACAATAGTTATATAAATTGATATGTGTGTGCATTCCTGTGTAGCTACTTAATTTTACAGCAGCTTAAGTCAAAATGCAGTAACGATGAACTTGTAAGGCAGTGGTTAAGCATGTTAAAGATGCAGACTTTTTTTAAATGTAATTGATCTTATCAACGGAAATCAACTTATATAGCATCAACATAACAAACTTAAGAACAACAACGCTTAGGTATCTCATAACGAAGAGGTTGTCATTGAAACATAAGTACATACACTAACAATACACACACACAATCTGGTTCATGCGTTTATATGAATAAATATTCAATATTATGAGTATAATAATAGAATTAACTTATAAAGTTATTGTATTATATGTATTTCAAAATTGTCCGAGCGTTCCGAATCACCAATGGAATATGACATTGACCTTTCTGAAATGTGATAAATAATAAAACAAAAGTTGTCTGCTATTGCCATTATCTATATGCGGATAGATGTGTCCATTCCTGTATGTCTGGCCGACCGTTGAAGCAACATCCTGAATAAATAAATGTAACCTTAATGTTTGCTATTAAGATATAATAAAGCGCATATTAGGGTTTAAGTACACTGCACTAAAACAATGGCATTGCCTTTATACTAAAACAGTAAATAACTGAATAACATATCCTGAAGTTTAAAATGTCCTATTGTTATAAGGCAAAATACAGCAGAACACGGACTCACAGTATCAACGATCGTAAGGAAAATCGTATCGTAAATGTTTTACGACAGGTTTAGGATTTTAGTATGGTGTGTCTTATCAAAGGTGTCGCAACTATATCAATATTTCGTAACCTCACGATAATCGTGCGCATGCGCAGTTTAAGCGAGCTCTTCAAAAGGAGGTATTTATTATGCCCTGAACTGTTTGCTTGAGAACTGTCACAGAAAATAAATAATGTCTTCTTCTGAAAAAGACAAGAGAAGAGGTCCGAAATGGACCTCTGAAAAAGGGGTGTGGTTATTTTTATTCTTTACATGTTGTTCCTTGACATTCTACTTTACAAATAAAGTAAGATTGCAATAATATGGATATATTTAACCGAGTCAGTAACACAAATTATATTATCACGAGTGGGTTTATTACTGACGTCTTCATTTGTAATATATTTGGAAGTGGTTAAACGTAACATTATAATGCATGCCACAGGCTTTAGTTTTAAGTGTCCTTCAATTTGTTTCATATTTGTTTGTATCAAATGGCAAATCATTTCATATCATATATATTCACATTGTTCTATACTTGTCATTACATGCTAATGAATTGAACTTATTCTCCTTTAAAGTCAACAACTGTATGTATTTTGTAGCTTTACTTCGTTTCAACTGGCCTAGCCAATGGGGTTTCTCCAACGTTTGTTTATTTAGGTAATTTCTAAGAAAGTGACCATGAACATGTTCAAAACAGTCTCTAAATACATGTTTTGTTGTTTTTCTAACTTCAAAAACACTCCAAAGATGTTTCCATAAATGATGCTATTAATGTTTTAATGCTATATGGTCAGTGATGAGCACTGATGTTGTAGAATTGTTTTACTTGCCGTATACCACAATTTTTTTAGCCTATTTTGATGCAATTTTGATGCAACAGGGGACGCAAAGAACAATCTTAAGTTCCGAATGCCGATGATTAAGTAGCATTAAAACCTTATTCTGTCTTGTATAGACTCAATCCTGAAGAAAATGTTAGCACATAAAAAAATTAGTTAAAAAAACTATATACATTTAACATTGTGAATAGTAACTCAATAACCAGTTAAACGAAATTGTATATTATATTCACTATCCAGTGCATTTGGTATAAACATGTGTTAAACTAACTTCTTAAACATTACCAGAGCCATCTCCATGATATGTGAACTGCACTGTGAGATAAATTGTTGAAGAAACTTACTGCCTTCTCATTTTAGATTTAAACTAAGGTCGCTGAATAGAAATTTGCTATTTACATACAGGATAATTGTTTCTTTCAGCGTAAGATCATTATATATTTCACCGAGTGAGCAAACTAATTGATATTAAGAAATATTCAATATTGATATTCCGATGTGAGATATATTGCAATCTTACACTGCAACAAACATCTTTTTTTCTATTTTATGCCTAAATTTGTAATTAAAAGTCATTCATTACACCTTTTAGAATTGCGCACTTAAAGTCCAATTGGTCAGAATCAGTGCGTGACATAAACGTTCTTATGTAAGATGCATTGCTAAGTGGATAAGTCTTTGAACTGACATTAAAAGGTGTAAGGGATGACAGATATTCATTGACAAAAGTTAACGCAAATTGTTTCACTGTGGCATTTTGTTGCCATAAGTGTGATCTTTAATGTTCTGTCTATAATCTGTGCAATATTTTATTTTTATCAACTATACTTGTGAAAACATTTGGATGATATTGTAAATCTTTTAAAAGCTCTTATTTGTTATTCCTGTTACAATTTCAATGTACAGCTCTTCTGCATATTGGTACTGTGTGATATTTAAAGTTGTTTACATAATCGTATGCTTATTGTGGCTACTAACGTTTACTCAGATAATTTGCAGAACATACCTTAAATTTTTATGTTGTAATGTTACTTTGGTAATACACCCAAAACATTTATGGACTTCATTTTATGTTAACATCCTGTCATCATTTCTAGCCGGATTATTCATCGAAAAATTTAGGATTAACAATCGAACAAATCGGGCGGACAGGCGTTAACAATTCTGCGTTTAAGTTGTATTCAATGTCCTTAGGTAAAACTATTTCTAATTGTTATGAAATTTTGTCAGAATACTTGACTAAATGTTGGCTTAAACATTTATGAATATGAGCCACTTCAGGTCAAAAACTAGATCAATAGGTCATATCTTAAGAAGTTTTTATTCCATGACATAAAGGAAATAGCTGTTGTGAAGCTTTTTAAAATACTTGTTCACATGATGACCTGAAAATTTGTGAGTATGGGTTACCTCAGGTCAAAAACAATGGCACGAGGTCAAATATAAGGAATATTTTCCACATGTCATAAATACAAAAGGTTTTATAAATTCTTCATGAAACTTCCAAACTTTTGTATGCACTGTATCTTAAGCTATTGTGAACAAGGGTCATGGTTATTAACAACAAAATCAGTAGGAACATTTTTTGGAAACTTTTATTCCTGTTCTATTTTTTTAGTAAAAGTTGTGTCAAATTGCACACAAATTATGTTAACAATTCGTCTTTGCAATTCATGCAAACTCATATCATACAACCTAGCACACGTCAATTACATTGTGCAAGACTTTTGAGGGATGTGACACAAAACACCGCCAGTTCTGTGAAGACATCTGTAAATTGTAAACGTGAGGACACTTTTACGGAACGTTACTAGAAACAGTTTTGGCTTATAAATCTTCAGTATATGGGGAATGAACTTGCATAGTGCAGATGTAGATTATAGTCTTCGAGAACCAGGATTAGGTCTATGGAGATAATTCGAGGGAATGAGATATTTTAGAAATCTTAAACTCTGTTCAATTACTATCCTTATTTTGCTCCGTGACTTAAGCACTTGCTTCAGCTGAGGTTATCGGATTTGAAAGCGCAGTGAGTTGTTTGTGAGAAAGTGGAAACAATAACATGTTTGGATTTATAAGCAGAAAATGACACGTGTCGCGCTACACTGTTCAAATATGTTCAAATATGTACATCCACAAGTTTGGGACTGTTTAAGTTCTTTGTTTTAATGCATTTTTGCCAATATAATTCTAATTCCTATACCGAGTTTCGTCGGTCCCTTTCTTGTCAGGAACATATATTTTCCTTAGTCCGATTTGAAAAAGTATTTGTCAAAAGTGACCACCATAATATGAAGATGTGACACCCTTAACACCGCTGTCCCTATTATCGAATTCACTATAAAAATATCATCTGTCAAGTAATCCACTAACTTAGCATAGCGAAACACAAAAGTCCGTTTATTCTGACGTTGACAACTGTCCAAATAGAACTGTGAATATTTCACGCCTAGATTCTCAGGTAATTTGGAACGCAGCTGATCACTGTGTTAGCTCCTTTTCCCTTAGGGCAACACCCTAATCCCCTGGGTAAATTCACAACAATCATCATCATCATAATCATCATCATCACCATCGTCGTTGTCGACGTCGTCGACGTCATCATCATCATCATCATCATCATCAATCTGCCGGTGATTAATCAGATGGCAATTCAATAATCGGCAATTAAATGAAAGCTTCGAATTTTGTAAACCTTCCCACATTATGGTCCAAGGAGAGAATAGAAACTTTTAGCAACTCTTCTATCAACTACCATATTCGCTCAAGTTGTTATGCATGAACTCAGTTGGACATTTTACAAAAACAAAGTCAGAATTTATGCAATCATACAATTCGCTTGTTAGAATATATACTTCCGGATAAACCAACTATAAGGTTATGAATCAAATGTCACATAAATCGTTTATCAAACGATAACAACACAAATTTACCAATTCATTCACAACTTGAACACTGTCGATGCTGTAGTATACAAAACATCGTTATTTTCAATTCGGTCGTGCACATGATCATGGCGGAGAGCATCTTTAGTTGAAGGTATGTGCCTTTTTGGTAGAAGACGTTGCAAGTTTGTCGATAATTCAAAGTCATGGTAAAATCAATTCATAGCATTCATTATTCGTGAAATACAATAAACAACCTGTTTAATAAAGAATTTATTATTACAACAAGATTATTAAACGTTTGAATTCTCTAACTATTGTACCATTTTAAGATATGGTTTATTTCCACTTTAAGGGGGAACTGGTATGGAAATACGCTCATTTCAATAACTTGTGAATTTTGAAACAACTCAAACAAATTCAGTCATTGCGATACACATTATGATTTTTGCCCAATTCAGTATTTTATTTATTTATGATTTGAACATTTAAAACGTACTAGTGTTCGTCCTATCTTTGAAGAAGGGTCCTTTGATCAATATGTGTCTACGGTCACAATTAATTGATATATTTATTGAATATTTCGGTTGAACTAAACGCGGTTAAAGATAATTGTTAGTGTCACAACAGGAGGATATGCCTATATCGTTGTGCCAGTTCTACGTCATGCAATCAGTAATATGCTACTTGGAAATATATACAAACATTTTACATCCCCAACATCCTGAGAGATCCAAACATACCTAAAATTAATCCTAAAGGCTAGTTGACAATGCAGGCTTATCATAAGAACACAAATTCAGTATCTAGGGGGAAAGTTGACAACATTGCATTGATAATTTCCGACTATATTATGTTACTATAGCTTTCACTTCAGCGATTATTTATTGAATAGTAATTGTTCAAATGCAAAAGTAAGTATATATTTTTTCTTCAAATTATGTACAGACGTTAAAATTGATTTAACAATATTTGAAACCTAAAGATAAGAGAAGAAAACATTTTTTCTAATATTATACTGTTTTACAAATTGAAATGTAAACGCAATAGCAAATCAGCATAAACATTATAAATCATTTCGAACTGAGTACCACTATCATTCGTTAATTAAGCATAACCATATATATATTACAACAATTGACTTGTTCTTAAACTGCATATAATATCCAAATTAGATTATAAAAACATGTAGAAGCGCAAAGCAGTCATTGATTTTTTTTTTTACTTTTAGCTTTACTTTTGCAGCTGTGCATAGCTGTTGGTTCAATCAGCTTGTTTCGTTTGTCTTCCATGTTAAGAATGTACTCTCGATAGCGCTCCTTTGCACTACGCAAATGATTTAAATATTTAGGTTTGACCATATGCAAGTGTGAATGCTTTATGGTAGTAACCGTTAATAAAAAAACAAATATTTTTGGTTTGTCTATTACTTATATAAAAAATCAAAACAACTAAAAATGCAGGGATAAGTCTTATAGAAAAATAACAAACAAATACAGGAAATTGTTGAAAACACACGGTCAAAGCTAACCATTATGAACAAAATTATTCAGACATATTAAAAAACATGCATATATATTTGCGTACTAGCAAACGTTCAGGTACCGCCCTATGTCGATCCTTGAACAAGAGTTTATGTGAGTTTTAAACCAGTTAGTGAGCGCTCAACCTCATTCTTGCTCCATTATTTTCCTTCTTTTTTACATAAGGCTGCATACCAGACGTCACAAACAAGAACCACAAAATACAATAAGCCAGAAAGGTATACCGACAAAGCACAATGTATAACTGCATAATTTGAAAAAAACAACAACAGTACATTAAATCGTTATGTGTAATTAAATATCACATCAAAGAACTTGTTATTTAATTATGGGATGGATACAATAATTATTTTATGCTTTTTATGTCACTTTCCTGATCGTTTTTAACTAAAGTCACTAGAAGCAGTTCGTAATATCCATCAAATAATAATGTAAAGTCGAATAGTTTAGACTTTGGTTGTATTTCTTAAAGCTCTGTCTGAACCGGTGAATTCACCTCGTTGTTCTTGAAGACGGGATTCTCTGCCAAATAATTACAAGAGTCGTATAAAGTTGTATATATATATATATATATATATAACATTTTACACCATATTTTAATACAATATTTGTTTATAAATGCTTGTGTTGAAAATGTCGTCGACAATTAATTTGTTCATAATTTTGTATCAGTTATATTTGTAGGAATTTTCATTTAGTGTGATCCAAAAGTACGAAAGGTAAACACAAAAACCCAGTGTTTACATAGTGTTTACCTTTTTTTACATTCTCGTAGTATATCTGAGTATTTGATTTTGACTCTTCAATCGACGAATACACGCGCGTATTATCAGGTCTGAAATTAATAAGCTAAAACAACAAAAGCTTAAGCGATAATAATAAGATTCAAATAAATTACAATGCTTTAAAACTAGACTACTGTACAAAGGACGGTTGAGAAGCAATACGTCTATGTACAAAATGACATATAAAAGAATTGTGTTTTGCACATATTCTTTGTGTTTATCTAAAATGTTTCTTAAATGATTAACGCCGGGCCAACCTGAAATCGCTTTATTAATGTCCTTTTTAAATGCAAATGTTTTAGAATTTCAAATGAAATAAAAAACAAATCAATTTTGGAAGGAAATTTCTCATTTTACATTTGAGTAAATCGATTGCTTAAATTGAATTATAAAACAGTTCTTCATAATATACAAATCAAATTGTTCATGTTCAAAATAATGCTGATTTACTGATCGACAAGTCATTATTGTATTTGAATTATAAATTCCTAAAATTTGACTCAAAGCCAAAGAAATATAATTCAAAGAAGCAACTTAAAAATGAATATTTAAGCATTAGCTTTCCATGCACTCTCGTATAAAAACAATATTAAGACGTCGGAATGTGGTTCTAATAAACTCACCCGTTGCCTACAGTATCTGTAACAGAAATACAAAACCAACTTAAACAATAATTGTATACAGCACGACGGTTAACATTTTTAATCTCTACACTGTTTACTAATATATGTATATCAAAATAAATGCGATTTGAATATCGAAATAAATGTATAGTTATTTCGAAAATAGCGACGATATACTTCATTTAGTCACAAATGTTTTGAATGGCCAAACATTAACCTGAAGTAAACATAGTTTTACTATTTTCAATTTTCAAAATCACAATATAAGTTTTAACACATTTTTGAGTAAATTCACTTATGAACAACAAGCACAAACAAGGATAAGGGATTGGAAAACAAGTGTGGCAAACTCAACATAGACCTCTCCTTGAGGTGAAAATGTAAAGGCTACAGTTATATGAGAAGTAAGCGTAAACAAGGTATATTTTAAACAAAAATTTGAGTAGTACAAAAATTAAATGTGAGGGGGCACATTAAAACCAATTCGACTTCGGCTTCAGGAATTTCCTGATGAGTCCAAGAAACCCTGTCCAAGAACATGCTTCAAAGGCATAATGACTTCAGTTAAATCGGTTTGGAAAGATGTTCCTCAAGTAATAGTATCTAAATGCTTTCATTATCAGTTAAGCAGTGACCCCTTTACTACGGCAACAAATAGCATTCACGTTGGAACATACTCTAAGAAATCTTACCGACTGCAAGATGAGTACACCATATACAGGTGATATAGGAACCTCGTCGTCATTAAAAAGGCAAACATACACAGGGATGCAAAGATAGGTAAAAACGAAAATCGGTTCACAATGATATAGTCCTTTCAGCATACATTAAATTACTCAAAATACGCAAGAAAGCATAAAAAGCGATAACGGGTTTATATGTTACTACATACTTAGCGCATCGTAAACTCTTGTATCCGTTGTCATGGACATGGCCACGTCGGTTTGGGCTTGATTGCATCCGAGATCGTCTGCACTGGATCAGAAATGAAAAAGTCTTTCGAACTACGATTTTACATCGACATTAGTATAATGTGTATTGCCGCACTACAATATGTTTTAGTATAATGCTATAATAATTCTACTTGATTTACTAGTAATGGAGTTAGCATTGTTTAGAAGTACTGGGGTTGGCGCCTAGAAGACATCTAGGGAGAACTTATCAACATCCTACGACAATACAGATATATTATATTTACATGAGCATATGTATTTGTGATGTTTTGGTAATAAAATAATATAAATTGAGCCTGGGAGCTTTGGTGAGATGCAAAGGCGTTAACTACAGCGCTAACTGGATAAATGTGTGATTCGCATGCATTTGTGTATGTGTACAAATGTAAACTGAATAAAGAGCTAGTTGGAAAGCATCTGTCATTGTTAAGGAAAAGGCTATAAGCGTTTTGGCAAAAACATGTGCAGACAAAATGTATGTAGATAAAATTATGTTTAACGTAAAGTTTTGCGATATCGAAAATTTCAATGACGCCAACGCAGATGTATTTTTGTTTGTACATGTAAAACATTATTCCCGGAATTTCAAGATGTGAAAAGTATATTCGCAGTTGTGTTTTCTTATACACAGTAAAAAAGGTGTGAGTAAGCATAAGGTGGTGCAGTTGTATGATCCCATAAGTGAGCAATTGTAGCCGCCGGAAGTGAGCTATTGTATGTTCCTATAAGTGAGCAATTGTAGCCGCACAGAAGTGAGCTATAGGCCTTATTCACAACTCGTTTAAGAATAATCCAAAACTCTCTTAACGCATGGATTATCGATAATCAATATGGCGACTGTCAAAACAGCTGTACGCGGTACAGGTTGGACGACAATTTTAATAATGTTCCGCATCTTCCAATGATTGATGTGGTTTCATTTATTCAAGAATATTAAAAAGTTCCTGGAAAACATTTAAACAAAGGCTACAAATTCTTCCATGAATCGTACATGCATGATGAAGAAGGTAAGTTCAGATGTCAAGTACAACCAGGCATGCGAGAAAGGTAAAACATAAAATACACATTTTATCTTTTCAACAAATATCATCCTTGGATAAATTGAAACAACCTGCTTACTTGGATTGCGTTTGTTATCGAGGTGTAAAGCTTTTTATGTTGACTAGGAAGACATCGATATATTTTGATATGATGCTAATTTACAAAACAAAACACCAGAATTAATTAGTATTTTTATAATGATTATTATGATCAAATATTTAATTGACACTTACAGTTTAATATTGTGATCTTGGAGTAGGAATAGGTGTTATTGGTCCAAGGTTTGATGTTATATTCAGGTGGGATTTTTTCAGTGAAAGTTAACGAGAGAGGGTGTTATGTCAGAGGAAAGTGCTACAAATCGATGAAAAGGGATGAAACACCGTGGTCCCTCCATGTAATATATTAAACAAATTTGTACAAGCACATGGCACTACACCCCCCCCCCCGTCTTTTGACACCAAATGTAACAGACTCAATTAGCATGTGGCAAGTCAGTTATGGAACCCAGGATGCTCTACATACAGCGCAGATAACTATTTTTAACATTTTATATGATCTGTATGATGATGTCAAATGTTATACACTCAGAACAATGTGTGTGCAGTACAAAGTGCAATCCAATTAATGGAGACTCTCCTAATGTGGCCTTAAACAAATTTTACCATTATGACATTCAATTTCTCCAAATCCTGCCGTATTACTTTATGGCTGTAGAAACCGAAATAACCTACTTATGTAATGTTTTTGTTGGAAGTAGCCCGGCTCATCAACATCCAGAGCCATAGTTCGCCGGAACAATTAAACGTATTGATGATGGAAGTGAATTCCCAGCGCTACCAATGACTTATCTCAAACATTTGATGTGGTACTAAATGAAAATGAACATGGATAATCTGAAAGTTTCTCAGGCTCAAGCAGATGACCACGAAACAGCGTGATTGTCCAGAGTGACATTAACTCAGACATAAAAGACTAACATCATCAACCTTTATGGAAAATATCATCCGAAAAAAAGACTTTTATACTCTGACTGACCGATTGACATCAACGAAAAAGTCCAAACACAGACCATGAAGCAAGGCATTGAAAATGAAAGAAATGCTGTATTGGAATACAGCACACATACAAATGTGAATGAAAACTGCGTGGTTATTTAATAAACCAAAGTGTAGAATTTCACGGATGTTCACCTGAACGGATCGGTATGCTTGAGGTGAAATGTCCAATGAGAGAAAATTACAAAGATGCCCAGTTTCTGAAGCATAATGGTAATGGGACATAATCCCTGAATAAATCGTATGCATACTACCTTTAAGTGAAGGGACAAATGGCCATCGTGGACTGACACCGGGGGATTTTGTGTTTGGACGCAGAATAACATGCACATTGAACGAATTTATTTTGACAATGAGTTGTGGTCGAAAGTCTTAAAAATATTGTGTATTTTTACTTTGACCACATGTTAAAGGCATTTGTGTAAATGTTTGTACATTAAATGTTGAGCCAATGTAATATTTTTTTTCTGTTACATAAAACACTAAGTTCTGTAAAATAACTTTATTTTTAGCTTGTTTGTTTTTTTAAAGAACAAACGTCTGGCTATTATTATCACCCTCGGTGTGGTTTTCGTTGTGCCAAAATGTTATAACGTTGGTTAAAAACAATTTTTGATATTCCAATGTAACAGTCACATTTTGTCAGTGACGAAACGCACATATAAAGTCAATGGAATAGTCATAACTCTGACTGTCTTCGTAATGTAGTTATGTTCTATTTTTAACTTAGAAAATACAGACGAGCATTCGTGCCTTATTGACAGTCTTGTTTAATTTTAGCACAGGAAAAGAGCTGTATACCAAAAATTGTGTATTGTAAAAATGGAAATTATCTTTTGATTCACAATTGTTCGTTTACGTAATTTACTTTTACTAGTGTAAACTGATTCATGAATGAGAAATGTCTTGTTTTGGTCGAAACAAACAGCATAGGTTGGTGGTTTTAAACTATATTTTGCGAAATTCATTTGATTCTACTTGCCAAAACAATTGGAACTTGGGACACATGTTCACGGTATAAAATGGTGTTAAAATTTAAATAGTGTTGACTATTTAGATCATGTGTTTTTGAAATAAAAGTTGTGCAACTGTAATTCACTCATCAAATTAGACTATTGGATGAACAAGCACGAATATACTTATATTATTGCCTGGTATTAATTTTTTCACAAGCCCTGCTATATAAAATTCAGAATTTGAGCAAGCCCGGAAGACATTTACCATTTAAGGGCTTGTGTTAGTTGTGTTTGTACTTATGCAAAAAACATCATTTTGGCCATTTATCAAACAATTATAGTTGGGATCACTTAGAGGTACAGTTTATTCCGTCTGACCAAGTGGTCCCAGGTTCGACGCAATATTAGGAAACAACTGTAGCCTCTCACATTGAAACTTAGGACTGGTAAGTTTGGTCCATGTAGCAACTCTGGGGTCAGTGTTTAAATAAGCTTAATTATTTCTTCACAATTAAGCTGAAATAAATTTGTATATATTCGAGCGATAATCTTGTCTACATTTAACGTGACAATCCCTTTCCAATACCATATATAATGGGAACTTTTCAAGCATGCTGTCTTCGTAATTTTAATTGAATTCAACGGACGAAAACTATACTTTTAATTTCATTTATTTCAAAGAAATAGCGGATTACCACATATGAACACACATAAATATTCACATGTTGAGACCAATAATCATTTATGTATGCCACTTTTTAACAGAAGTTGAAATACTGTTCCAAATTTAGTAAACTTGTTCAGTCCTTGATAGACTGTAAATAAAGATCATCTCCGGCTTTTCCATGCATAAGTTCCTTGGATCAATGTTCCACGGAACAAAGTCAGAAAGCAACACACTATCCAAAGCTGTTATGTTGAGCCAGCAATTGCAACTGGTAATATCGAGACAAACACGTGGAATTCGTTCACTCGTTTGATGTCACGTTGCGATTATTTGCATTTCCTCGACATCTTCTTTACCAAATAGGTCACGTTTGGTTGAAAATGGGGGAATATTTAGCTTTGCACCACGCCGAGCAACTAACTTTCCGATTATAAATCCCTTATCCGTCATAACACTGTCACATTTGTCAAGGAAGGAAATAAGCCCACACTGGCGCGTGATGTTTTGATCAGATATAGATCCCGCTTAGAGTGACGACACAATTGTTACACAAAGAGCTGGTGAAAAGTTTAATACGGCACTTGCATGTTGTTGCTCCCTTATAGTGAGAGTAAAATTTAGAGTTCAAGCTCAGTGCTGATGATGTTTTTTGTTTTGTTTTTTAATTTTAGTAGAGTCTAAAATAACACGAGTGGTTGGATCAAGTTCTTTAAACCATTCAGGAATAAAATTGTCAAACTTTTCACGAGATGCACAGATGGGCATTGAACCCAACTGATAAAACATGATATTAGTAGATGTAGACTGTGAAATATTAAACCGACCACCCAAATCCTTGAAAATGTCCAGGTTGGATATTCACAACATAAAAAATCTGGTCAACTAGTTGAAGCGATGCTGATCGAAATGATTATTCAGTGTTAATCTTTGCGAAATTTCACATTCTGTTATGCTACGCCTGATACCACCTAGTCATCTTCTGAGCAGTGGGTTTTAGAAGCTAGAAAAGGTTCATTACAAGTGAGTATGAACTGATGCCTGTGTAGATCAGACTTTAAGCCGGGTCTGCGCTGAAAGGATAAAGTCCAAAACAAATGACAGTCAGCCTGTCCACCAAGTGGTCAATGTAGTCAATATGCTTAGTTGCCTCGGCCAGCTTTTTTTCAGCACTCAGTTGGTGATCTGGGCAAATGTAGCCTGGGACTGGGGTTGCGGAGTAATGTCTGCTGCTGTTGATTCATCATCTGTGTCACTGTCAATATACATGATACATTAATGTAAGAATACTTCAATACCAATACTTAAGCATTGCTTCTTATACATTCGACAATGTTGTTTGATTATTCCTTGTAGTTCAGTAAACAGAAAACACACCTTTACGGTAATAACTAATTAATAATTATATGTAAATATACACAATCAATTTCAGCGTCGTAGTTATATTTTTACCTCATATTCAGTCTCTGCTGCATAGCAGGATGAAGTTATTAAATATGAGACTTCCTTGTTGGAGTTTTAACACTCCAATTGAACCCAGATGGACACAGATGGACATGCCTTCTTCGAATACACTTCATTCCCGTCAGGGTTTTCATGAAATCACTGGGTTTACTGTGAGCAGAGCAGACCTTTGTGCGCGGTTTAACCTATTTAGATAATTCAAATAATAAAGGACTATATGCAATGAATCATACACGAATAATTATTGTTTAAAAGTAATTAAAAAAGGAGTTATTAGTTTTTTCCGAATTACGAAACGTCGAAAATTAGCTACACTTTCTATTAAAATGAAAATTATCGTAAATACCTGGAAAAGTGGACACTCATCTCACTTTATAATAACAAGCCATGTTTTCTTTCTGAGGGGATCGGAATGCTTTGGGACGACAAAGGCTTGTTATATCGCGAATCCTTAGTACAAATTGGAACAGCAGTGATATGAAGCCATTTTTAGTTTGCGTTAGGAGCATCGTTTTCGATACAATATGACCGACGGAAATTAGCAGTATTGTTGACCTACAGTCAGGGCATTAGGCAGATAGTAAAAAATTATATATCATAATATCAAATCTTGATCATGCAGTTGGATTAACAAAACACAAAGTTGATTCTTGATCTGTAAATGAAAGGTCTGAAAGTTTCAAGTAGAAGGAATCACTAAAATGTAAACACATTGCAAAATCAAACGTTAAAGGTGTATTCAGGAAATAAAATTATGCAATCGATGTATGTATAATGGTAGTAAGAGATGTGGTATTCAATATATTGTAGATCTTGGCATAGTGAGGGTTGGTTGATTTTAGATAGTTGGTTTTACACTGGGATAAATTATGCAGTCCTCATAAAATAGATCGGTTAGCATGTTCTTAAAACAACAGCTGTAAGCGTTTTAACTAGGGATGTTGATATCCATTTATTGAACTGAACGATGCCTTTACAGCGAGTTCTGGCTTTTACAAATAGTTGTTGAACAGTTATTACTCATCTGTAAATGTGTTTGTGCGGAAACAAATTTAGTGGGTTTGAATGCTTAAAACTTTTTAATTAAAAAATATTATGATCTACCTAACCTTATTTTTGAAGCTTATTTCCCATCCTGAATTACAGATTCTGTCATAATAGTGAGAATATGAATAAAGCCAAATGCACTGTACATTCTAAGAAGGCCAATACTTCGTATTTAGTAATCCATGCAATGATTTAGCCTCAAAACATCAGCGTGATTTTGCACTTGTTTCTAAGTGGCTGTATACATATGACATGTAGACTAAAAATAAAATAAGCTTTTTTATATTACTGAATACTAACTTTTAGGTTAAGTTGAACTAATAATCTTTCAATATTTTTTGTATATTCCCAAAAGGTATTTGACAAGACTGCCTCAAGTTGTCAAAGAAGTTCAGATAGGAAAAGAAATGCATGAAATACAAAAAAAAATATTTGTTGATTTTTAGACCAAGTTCATAATTTAGTTCACTCATGTCTCATCGATAGATAGATGGATGGATGGATGGATGGATGGATGGATAGATACTTTTTATTTCTCCATACGTGAAGAGATTAACATATATACAGATGAATACAAAGAATTTATACACACATCGATGATATAATATACACAAACATCAAAAGAAAATTATGATATTATATAGATGGACATTAAGAACATTACACATTTCGAGTTACCATTTACAAAAACAACATATTCCATGCACATATATTTATGTATAGATAGTCAGATGTAGTCTTAATTGACAACACATAGGAACGATACTTATTCAGAGTTATCTACTCAAGATGTATTACAAACAAACTCTGGCGCTTTCTGTGTAAAATACAAGTAAAGCACATTTATCCAGATTAGTAATAGCCTAGCAAATATTATAAAGTTAACACTAAGGTTGACTTAAACAAAACGGAAATTAAGACAGTTTATAATGAAAACCGTTATTGAAGCTATTTAGTAATCTTAAGTTACACCCGTAGCAAGAGTCTTACTATTGTAACTGTGACAGGATAGTTGAAAAAGCTTTCATCCTAAATATCGATACTAAGTAAACATAAATACACATATTGATCAGTACATGTAATTGTCATTATGCTACACACATGTTTTGTAGTCGAGTGAAGACAAAGTCATTTTTGAAATATATGAACATATTTAAAATATCAGCAAGCAGGAACTATTCGGAGGTTTCCAATTCTCTGTTAGACAACATACATGTTCCAGAGAAGGAAAATCAAAGGTTGATGATCATGATACTTTACGCAATTAGACTTTGAACATTGACCAGCTTGATTGTGCTATTCCAGATTGTTTGTCTTTTCCGTTTCAAGACCTATGACAATAATAATAATAGTGCCGAATTTTCATTGAAGCTAATATACTGAATCTGATATTTCCTTATCAATGTTTTATTTTTAATAATATGTATGATACTCGTGTTTATAATTTCATTTGTTTATGTCATTGTGGTATTTACTACAGGTCTAGTTAGTCTAAGGGCACATATTGATTGTATGTACTATTATTACTCAGAGTTAAATGGGGCTTGTGAATCAATATACATTGTAAACGAATCCAGAGTTTGTGTCAATTATTTCAATTACTTTTGTTTTAATTTAAATTACTTAGAAAATACGTCAAATGCTTTGAAAATCTGAAGACTGTAAAGGCCTATCATAGTTTGCTATCTTTATTTGACAGAGATCTTTTGTTTGATTCTATGATTCTACCTATTGTATTGTATGACACTGAAGTGCTGTGTTTCTTTAATTTAATGGAAGCTGATAGTGAACAGATTACGTTACTCAAATCCATTAGAGTAGAACAATACACTGGTTATCCGGTTAGCGCAGTGGTCAGTGCACTCGTTTCTCAACCGGGTTCCCCGCCTTGGCGCATGTGTGTTTGGTTTGTGGTCACCAAGTCGGACAAGTTAGTTTCCTCCGGGTACTCCGGTTTCACCCACAACACAAGACCACACTCTCTCGCGACATCGTGCCAACGATAGTGATTAATATAAATTGCAATAGCTTGTTTCACAATCGATATAAAATTCAGTTTTAACTAACAATAATCTCCATGGAGAACTTGGCAGATATTTTGTTACTGTTTTATGTAAGGAAAAATCTATCAAAGTTTGGCTAAAAATCCTGAAAAAAATGTTTACTCTTCAATGAACACACTAAACATTTACGTTTTAATGTTAATAGCTCATATTGAGCAAAGGTATTTTACTCTATCATTGGTCCGCATGGTTTAATGAATTAAAAATCAAATTTGTTGTTATATGAATAATCTCACTATGTTCAAATGTAGGACTATATTATTAATATAATGTGGCACTTTAATCAGCATTGTTAAGGTAAGTATGTCGTAACGACCATGTTTGAGATAGCCATAGCTCTTTTTGCCACTTTTTCCAATACAGTTTGCAATTGATGTTGTGTTGTTTGTGTAGTTTTGTGCTGTTGTTCCACGTTTCTTTTTGTGATTGTTTTCTTTTTGTGTTTTATGTTTTTGGCGTTTACCCGGTTCCATTAAACGGTGTTTAGTTTAAACCTTTGGCTACTGATCTTTTTTCTGTAGTTTTTCATATTTATATAGATGAATAAACCACTCATTGGATGCAAAATATTTGTTAATAGATACCATGTATGTGTAAGTAGCTGATATATTCCGATCCGCGAAATGCAGATAATAGAGACATGTTAGTTAAAACTCCAAAATATAAACCCCTATTAAATATCCCATCAATATCCCAAACAAATACCTAGAAATCGATACAAGCAACAGTTCTTAAATTACCAAAACATTGAAAATGTATTATAAGCAATCATTATTTTATATGTTATTCATATTCATATATTTAAGAAGTACAATGATTATTATTAGATAAAGATACGGCGAAATTCTTAATATTTGCTTATCACTTTTAGAATAGTTACTGCATAATCTTACGTGAGTACTGTGTTTATGAACATCAACTTTTCAACACACCTTTCTCAACAAAACCTCTCAGTATCCAGTTACCTTTTGTATATATTATACATTTTGGAGGAGTGATGCAAGGCACTTTCACTTAAAACTACTAAGATTCAAAATACTAGAAAAAACTTTTCTAATCGATCGCCTAACTTTTTTTCTAAAATAATTATGATGCAGGTTGTCAGTCCTGCATTTATATAGCATTTTTTTATGTCTTTGTAATATAGTGCTGACATTTTATGATGATATTGTAACAATATGATGATGAATTACTTTAATATGATAACATCTAAAATCAATCGTCGCATAAAACTTGACAGTATTACAAACACTTACATGCAAGGCTCAGCATGATCATCTGAAAAAAGAGAGTGAGATTTAGGTTTCAGCTGAACTTAAAGACGTATCTTTACAGTTGTCACCAAATCTAAACATAAATTAGGAAATGCGGATAAAGTTATCATAAAATCAATGTATGTCATATTATAAGGCTTTACCGCATATGTCGACACTTTTTTCTTGATTTTCTGTGTGATTCAGTTTATATGAGTTTTATAATGTTTATTATCTATTCAATAGGTTGTTTAATTCATAAGTAAATAAGTGCTATGAGGGAAATGGCAGATCAGAAGTGCAATGCCTTGACAAATGATAACCAGCATGTTAACATTGGAGTGTGGAGCATTAAGATATCTATAATTGTCTTACAGTTGATACATTCACGAATGTTTTCACGTATTATCCTAGGTATGTGTTCTCTAAAACAGTGCGTTTTCATTTAAATACTTGACATAGTTTGAACTAGCTTTGCTCTATCCTCAATGTAACCCACCAATGCTTATCATTACGTTACATTACGATTTTGAATTAAACGGATAACCAGATATTTTCATGGCAAGTAGATGAGAAAGGGCCAATCATAGATGTTCCTGTTAAATTACGTTAATGAAAAGGTGTTTATTTTAATGGTTGACATTAACAAGCCAGACGTAAAACTTTGCTGAAAACGGCAATTTGGTATATGAAAAATATGAAATTCGGTTTAGATGTTGTACACAAGAAATTATATCGAATCATAAGTATGCATACCTCTTTTTCTTGAAATCTTGCAATTTATTGTGTAATTCCGTCTGAGAAGGACAACGAAGACAGCTATGCCAACGATCGCTCCAATACTACCGCCAGTCGCCCCTCCGATGACAGGTACAGCATAATGACTCTGCTTTGTATCAACTAAAAAGACATATAAACCGCTATGAATTACTAAAAAACGATAACGTAAATTATTTCTCAAAAAACTTGTTTCTGATATTCGGTTAACTAAAATATGATGTATTTAAGGGTATTCCGCCCAGAACTATTTTTGTATGATGTCGGAGTATCTGCGGTTTGCCTCCGGGAATTCCTGATCTTAAAATTTCCGTAATAAGTGTTAAATACGGGCATCGTAATTTGCCCGGTATTATAGACTGTTGCAGCACAATGAACAGGTTTTCAGTGAAACATGACGCCGGTTTTTTTCACAAAAATGTAATACATAAGACGAGATATAGCAAAATACAGCTTCGTAAACGTACAAGACTCACCTGTCGTAAAAAAAATCATTGTTGAAAAAAGAAAATGAAAATATCAGCTTTTGCAGTTGGAGTGCAAAAGAATACTAGATAAAAACTAACATACTTTTTAATATTGGCGTAAGAAGTTTACTTTGAGGATTCGCAGTTTTAGAACGTTTTTGAATATTGCAAAAAACTGTCCCTACTTGGACATGTTATTTAATGGTTTACCAATTTTTAACCATAGCCTCAAAAATCACTCGGGTCGCGTTCCACCTTAAGTTGAAATATTATATCTAAATGTATTGATAACAGCAGGATTAATATAAGTTGACATGATAAAGCATTTACCTTTCCATCATGATCTCCATCCATATTTTATTTTTATACCTTATTTGTAATTCAGAATGAGGAGTCAACACACAGAAAACACAATCCTACGCGCACATCTCTTTCAAACACAACCCATTGTACGACAATTATTCAAAAAAGGCTGCAATAACATGTACGAGCAATAATGAAGGTGATGATAATACTTCGCAATGAGAGACTTGTTTGGGTTAAGAGAGTCTTTACAATCTGAATAACTGAAGTATGAAGAATCTTCTAAGGACTATACGCCTAATTGAACATTCATCAGCTAACAACGAGTATGTGTTATGTGGAGAATTTATCATATTTGTAGTGTAAATGGGGTTAAAATATTAATATACAGCCCGAAACCCTGGTAAATTTCACAGAGAAACCACTGAGAATATGCTATAAAAATGTACCGTTGTTGGTCGTTAACGGAATTATAACCACAAAGTATATCCTTTATATGGAATACAAAAAGTCCGCGTTATAGCTATACCACGGATAGCTCACAATCTGCGATAATTCTAATCAGCAACAACAACGGCAACACCAACAACAACATTTACTGCATTGGCGATCACAATCGCAACAGCAAATATAACACGCACAAATAATCAGATAGGCTAAGTATAATACAAATAAGGCTACTACGGAAAATAAAACTAATTGCTATTTTGTTTAATATCTTGACTAAAAAAATGATTATAATGTTTTATTTCAAACATAATTTAGTCTCTTAAAACTATGATATACACACTTGTAAATATTTTGCCGATATAAAGTCATTGCGCTATAAAAATACCGGTATGAATAACAAAATATTCAGGCACTAGACGACCAAGGCCGAGAAAATTATTTTTATAGATCTTAAGCTTTTCGAGAAATGAGCGGGGGATTTATTTTACTGTAATGATAAATTTCATATCAATTTATTTTAAAACATAGTTGTATATAAACACGTGTAAAGTCCTTTATTATTAATCAACTATTACGTATTACACGCGATACGGGGACAATCGCGGTACCAATCAAAGACAATTGAAGACAATATATTCTAAAACTCGGCCAATATCGACCGAACTCGGCCAATATCAACAAAACTCGGCCATTTTAAGTTTCCGTCGTTTTGATTGGCTACCAAACTCGCCAAACAAAGGACATGAGAAATGGACCGTTTTCATTGGATGTCGAAACTTGCCTAATATAAGAAATATGCTGAAAATTATCTTAAAAGGAAGCCATTTTGTTTTTCGTTTTCTGACTATTTTGAAAATGGTGTGCTTCTTTTCAATCTATTTGGAATTACAAGCCTATAAAATTCTTCAACCACTTTGTACGGTTTGATATAACAGTTGTATTTAAACTGCTGTAGGTTTTTACAAATATTATGTTTGTGTAAACAAAATAAATGACGTCGAAGGTGAAACATTTGACGTTTTGGCATACGACTTACGAAATAAAGACGAAAGGACATGCTTCCTTAGACCGTACAGCGCTATATTCATAAGTGTGTGCAATGTCACTAAAGGATGCATGTCAGAATCAGCAAAGTCAAGTCTAGAAAAGCAGACAAAATGAGTTATGAGAATGTTCTTTAACCAAAATGTCGAACAATACGTACTAGTTAATTAATGAAATACTATTTATTCGGTCGATTCTTATTGGAGTTATTTGCCATGAAATATATAAAATCTCTTAATTAATAATTTTACAATGAACTCAATGGAGAGGCTTAGCAGATCAGTTTTAGGACAACGATACTAATAACATGCAAGTTCTACCCCACTACCCGACATTTGTTATCATAATATAATACAAATTCGTTTTGTGCAAAAAATAATAATAAAGCAAGAGTAACAATATAATAATAGATGGATGCGGGTGTGTAAGCAGTATTTAGTTACTGCTTGAAATATTTTCAAAGACAGAGTCGAAGTGATAGTTTTGTCGTTTAAAGCGTTAAAAAGATGAAGCTATAAGCTACAAGTTTGGACTTGTCTTAGTTCGTTACATGGTCTCTATGTGTTACAAGAAGGAGGCGTATGTGCTTCCCGTATAAATCATCACCGCATCATCCTCTCGTAAAGGTCATCCCTATGTGATGGTATAAGGCAATTTTAAAGGCCGCGTCATACGGTCAAAAGCATGCTTGCAACCAAAACGATGTGGTTTGTTTTAAGAAGAGGCAAACTGCATCCAAATTCGGAGAATGATCTAATGACTGAGTTTGAAAAAAATAAATTGGGCCATAATCAAAGGAATAACCCATAAATACTCATATATTTGAGTAACTCGGAAACGCGGACGCGGAATTAGCGCTTCAACTGAAACCACAGACCAGGTAAATAGAGGACGCAGACTGGACATAAGACTAGTAAGTATGGCTTTCTCCACGACCTGTACCGAATTTATAAAGCCTTTGGGGAAATTTTATCAATATAAACATTTATAAACTAGCAAATTGTAGTGATATGAGATTAGAGAACGGTAATAGTTCGAGCTGGTCACTGATTGATTTGCTTGCTATATAAAGGTTACAAAATAAAATGAGTATTTTCATATTTGGAATGATTTCATTTAGAACATTAATTGCATTCTGTAAAGATGTTTCCATTAGCGCTTATCCGAGGAAAATATACGTGTGTACGTTATGTTATGTTGATTTGATGACGAAAAAGACGGATTGTAATATTGAAAATATTTTTAATTATATTTCTTCAACGGTGCAATGTCACACTCAAGACATCGTTCTAGTTAGACATAAATACGGTAGACAAATTACGTCTAGGTGCATGATGTAATATATATATATATATATATATATATATATATATATATATATATATATATATATATATATATATATAACCGTCGTTCGAGAAGTATGATAAGCGGGAATCCCGAGTAACAGAGTTATAAAACTCATTGGCGACGTTAACTTAAAAAGGTAATATTGGCACGCGGCATGTCAACACAACATGACCTTTAAAAAACAGAGGAAACAATATAAGAGTTTTATATGTTATATGTAGGGTATATCATGTTGCTGAAATGACCGCGTGTCGGAATGCCTATTAAGCATTTTAATAAATATCGGCACCGACGGCAAAAATGCCAGAAAGAAATAATAGGAACATGCACACATGTAATTTAATGTGTCTTCGAATGTTCGCTCTTTTATGATTTTAATTTTGTCAAACTTTAAATTAAGAAGCGAGAACAATTTCGTGTCCGTTTCAATACATTTTACTTGTATGTGCATAAATACCTTATATTTATCAAACAATAGGTAAAGAGACACTTGAAACGAGATAAATTCACTCACCGGAAATACGATCAAGTGTTTGAAAAGTAGCGTTCACCGATGCAGTAGAGCCTTCTCCATTTGCCGCAAAGAGAGAAACAATGTACTCGGTTCCGGGTTCTAAATATTCAACTGTGTAATACATCACTGTTTTATAGTCTTGTTTTACAGTTTGTGTTATAAAACCGGTGCCATCGACCAGTTTCCAATAGGAAATGTGAAATTTTTGAGGAGCGCCATTGTTGAAACCCGGGATCCAGGTCAAAACAGCAAATGTCTCCCTTATTGTATCTTCAATGACATGGAAGTCCGTTGGTGAATCAGGTTTAGCTGCAATTGAAGTGAACTGAGGTTGTAAAATGTTGATTTTCATGTTAAAATGTGAAATACATTTGGTATAAAAACGTTTGTATCGCCAGTGTTCATGAATGATCTCTTCTGAACATATTTTATACGAGTATACTAATAAATATAAACATTCAGACGAAAGCGGTTGCGGTTCTAAGCTTTGTTTATATTAAATCCTGATTTGGATGACAATATAGATAGGTAATACTAGAACCATGTCAAGTGGTATATAGACAAAAATAATTAAACACTTTAAGTAATCTACCGATGGGTCTAAGATGAAACCATTCAACTAGAGTATCTCCAACTCCGTTAGACACCGAAAATTGGTACATTCTGTAATCTTCCATCTGAACGTTCAGTACCGTTAGTGTACTTAAAAGACCTTCTGTGTTAATTTCAAACTTGTTTATTTCATCCCGCAAAATTTCACAAGAACTGCGATTTGTACACCGCATCCAAACAAATAGTGAAGGCTTGGGCACAGGATACGCGACTATTTCATAGACTAGAGTTGAGTTTCCATGTAGGCGGGCAGTGACTTTAAGCTGTACTTCAACTCCAGGTGGCGGTCTGGTGGAACCTGAAAGGAGAACATACATTTGTTTGTTTTCAGGATTACTAATTATTTTACTTATTTTACTTTATTTAACAGCTTTACTTTGATATAATTTTATAGTACTTTGTCGAAGTAAGTCAACTTTGGTCTCATTCGAAGTTTTTACTACCCCTTCTTTTTAAAATCTGGAATAAAATCCAGCGGGGACAAAAAATAAAGATATGTGTTATAGTAACACAAAACAAAATGCTCCAACAGAGGAAATAAAAGAAAATACACCCCCCCCCCCCAAAAAAAAAAAAAAAAAACACAAAAAAACAACAACTTTAGCGTGCACTTGTCGTAAATCCTCATCAAATTTAAGTAAAAATGATAAAAATAATCAGGTCGGACATATAATTAATAATTTCTGAAAAACAAATGTGGTTCTGTATTGATCAATTTGACTTTTGTGTGTTACCAGGAACTATGTTGTTATACGTTAGTGATCAATAGGTATGCATCTTTATTAAATATTACTTCAGAAGAATGCAGTTTTACATAATGGGCTGGAAGGACAGAGTATGGAATTGATTTGAAGCTAAATCATTATTTTTATTTTACTGATAAATGCTTAATACAACATAAGCATGTTTATTTGCGGATTTTCGATAATGAGTTATGTTACTTTAGTTCTTTATGTGTTGTGGTGTTTTTATTGTATACGTTAACCCCGCTCTATGGCAAATATCTATTAACAGTTTCAACCAGTATAATGAACCATGTAGATACTTTTTTCTACACTTACTATCTGAATAATAATTGTCATTGAAATTGTTGAATCTTTCTTAGATACGTATTTAAGATAAGGGAACCACTTACAGATTTTATGTTAATTACTTTCTGTTTGGTCAGTGTAGAGAGGAAGTTAGTTAACACACTCTTATGAAAAAACACCAAACGGAAACCAGCAGGTCCTCATTTGAACAAACATTTGTAAGTTTTTATCAATCAATAACAATCACTGCATTGTTTTTTTTAAAGTATTACAATAGAAAATGACACTGTATACAAAGCTTGAACAAATTGCATATTCGAACTGTTTTTCTTCTTTGTGCAAATAAAGGGGACATTAATTACCCAAAATTGAAAAAAAAATCTTACTAGTATAGTAAGGGTAATTCAACAAATAAGTAGACACTGTACATAACACATTAAATAGAGGTAACAATTATATATAGTTCGTCGGAATCTGTTACCTTAATTTGCCAAATTCCGTTAAAGGTAAATCGATTGTGCTTGGTTCAGTTCTATTTTAAACCAGAAGAGGTAGAGCAAGGCGGTGCACCGAAATGACGTCGAAGGACTTTTTTATTTGTGTAAAAATCATTATACTTCTTCGACATTAAAACAATAAAATACACATTGAAAAGTTACATCCATTATTCAGTTCTCTATATACGTTCATCAGTACAACATTTAGTTTCTTATTGCTCTGTTGTGCCTCCATACGCACAACACAACCAATGCAAAAAAGTAATCTTTTACCTATATTTTAAATCAGAGTCTTCAAATCGATCGGTCGATCCAATCTTGGAAGAAACATCTGAGTTAGAATCATGACCATTAACCTTTGATTTCTAACGAGTCCTTGCTTGTTTAACGTTATGGTTATCATTTGTGACAGATGTTTGGTAAAGCCCAATTGTGTTAATTTTAACTTTATAGCAAGAACTTGTTTCAAGTTCTGTTTTCAATGTTGAAGTATAATTAAAAATACACAGAAGACCATGTCACATGTGGCCAAATACATAACTTTAAAGTGTTACAGTAAATTCAATGTATATTTTGTTCGATTAAAACCATCAATATACGATGTTGAATAAAAAATATATACTTTCCAAGCATATATGGTGATGATCACATATAAACATATTTCAAGTATGTATATAACGATGAAAAAAGGCAATCACGTCCACATGATATTTAAATATGAATTGTCTTACTGTCAAATGCTCTTGCTAATGCATATTTGATATTTTAAGGTAAAAGCCTGAAGTCTGTACTCGTGATTGCTAGATAAATCTAGATTGTATTAATTATTTAGTATACGTCATTCCCCAGAATGGACCACCAATACAAAACAAAATAAAAGAGAGTGTAAAGCAATTTACTGAAATCTTAATATCGTTTTACAAACCGGCTTACCTGAATCAAAATTTTAACGTTTTTAAGGCATTTCAATTTTATGATATTATTATATTTTAATATTAAAGTACAAACCAAGTTTGTTTCAGAAGTGCGTTTTTATTTCAGGCAATAGTTGAACAAGATGTAAATGAACACTTAATTCAAGTTTATTTATGTGTATTGCAATGTGTATTTATGTGCATCAAGACTTATCAGTCATTTTCATGCTCGGATATTATGTTTAGTATAAAGTGACTTTAATTGGAAATCATAAGAGATATCAATATATCTTGCCTGTATATTTGTATGTGATGACAGCTAAAGTGTACTCAGTATGTCTTCGTAAAAAAACTAAATCACTTATGTGTTTGATGCCTTTTCTATAATGAAAACTCCGGAAATTATCACAGACGCAGTGCATCAAATCAAAGAATTTATCAAACGCGGCAAATAATCAATGTTTAATAAAAATAATTCAGACGTATTTACCTTATAAAATAAAATAATGATTATTTATTTAACCACCAATCTGCTAATTAGTTAGGACTAATCAATGGTGTATATATGCAGATATTTATTATGGCAATTCAAGATCAGTTCCGTCTGCCCGCACATGTAATCGTTTCAATTTTATATAGCTTTTTTATAAGAATTATATAGCTTTTGAACAAAATAATGGCAGACGAGCAAATTCAGAAACGACGCATTGAACAACATAAAAGCAACTAACATAGCTACTTACATTTTACAAATAGCTGAACTGACGCGTTATCCGCCGCTCCATACTGGTTGTATCCAGAACATGTATACACTCCAGCGTCCGAACATTCAGCCTGTATTCCATGTGTAAGTTGATTTACTCCAGATCTTGTAATTATCGTTTTACCATCTTTTGTAAGGGTCATATCCGAACCGGGATCACTTTCTAGCAAACATCGCATATGGTTTGATGAATGTTCATCAATTTCTACAGATGCGTGGGAAACGTTGTTGAATAGTAAAACCAAATTTTCCGCCCCATCTATAATTTAATTTCATTTGACCAATAATATATTGACTGTTTAGACTCTAGTTATAACTGTTTGTTACATGATGATATAATTCAAACAGGAACGTTAACAAAAGGTAGATGAAGTTCTGGTGTTTATATCAAATACAAAATATACTCACAAAGAATATCAAGATAAAATGTTGCAGTATCATATCGTGTGGTCGTCGCTGATGTCAACGTTGGCCGGAGAAGGCTTGACACCTTGCACGTGTACCTGGCCTCGTCAAGACGCTGCAGGTTTGGAATGGTCAAGTTCTGTGTAATTTGTTTGGCCCAAGAAATGCCTGTTCCGGACCTCGTCCACTCAAAGTCAACAATTGGAGGATTGCCCGGTGTGTACAAACACTTGTAAACAAGACTTTCCCCGCGGACTCTTCTGATGTTTTGCAGATTCCCAATTTTTGGGCCATCTTAAATGTTCAAGTTAAATTTAGATACACATATGGCAATATTATTTTACAATTTAATTTAAAACAGTAAGAAAATATTCGCATATTTTACCTTGAACATTTAAGATTATACTATATTTAATATTACAACGACTATGTTACGTCCTAGATAGATGCACTCTTCTACCTGCATCTTACCAAATAATACTACCGTATGAATATATAGTTAAGGAGCTGTCAACTCTCCTATTAACGATTTAAATACTAAATACATTTTCAATTGTTTAAATTTCTTACCCATAATTACGCATTATTACCTAAGGCCCTGCTGAACATTGTAACATCTGCTCACTATTCTGATTTATAACTAAATTGGATTGAATCAATCGAAGCCTGACTCAATAAAGAGAAGAAATATCACGAGGACCACCTCTCTTACAACAATCAACGAAAACGTTTATAACCTCAATTAACCTATGACAAACTTTTAAAACACAATTGCACCATTTCGGACTGGAAATTGTTACAAAAAACTGTTAATATTTAAACCAAATTTATTTCGGTTGCAAAGGAGGGACGAAAGCCATAAAACGCCCTAAATTGCCCTCTTTTACATCAAATCTTGGGTCCGCCCAAGCAATGCTTCCCTGACTATACTTTGACTACACCATTTTTCATGTTTTTGTAATGTTTTTTGTATATAAAACAGTACCTTATTTAATTTTAAAGCGAAAAGCACTTGATGATGTGCAGTGTTAATATTGGACGCGAAACACCCCGTTTACGTGTACTGGTTCGTGTAGCTCCCCGATTGAGATTAAGTTACTGTAAATCATAAAAGCCGGTTATTTTCATTTGTACTGGGAGGTTAGTCAAATATCGCTTAAATTGCTTACACCACGCTATTGAATATATAATCATCGTTCGCAATGCACACACCTACTCATATCTGAATAACGAATATCACTAGTTTGAATTATGCCTGAAAATTGATGACACGCTTAATATTTACACTACTGGATGATATAAATATTTACACGAACATGTACAGGAAGCGTTGCTGCATAAATCTCTTTCCTTTATTAGTCGAAACAATATATGTGCATTAAAGGCAAATCGATTTGGCGTTAGTTTAGCACACATAAACATGCTTTGTTTCACGTTAAACATTTAAACACATATGATAGAACCCGTTATAGATTCATTAGGATTATTTGCAGTTGGAAATAACTATATTGACTGTATTCGTAGATGCGCGGATTCTATTTGTTTTGTGTTATTTATGCAAATGTGTTGATCTTGTAAATTCATTTCTTAATTCCGGAAAGATCTGTAACTTAAATTAATAACTACAAACTAGTTGCAATACTTCATTCTTTTAGTTCAGGTCATGTACGTCAAACAAATGTTTTTTTACAATCCATAGGAAAGTTTCTACTTCACAAATGTTTTACTCCGAATTGACTGTATGCAACTTAATATATAGCAAATGTTACTTGTTTAAAACCAGATGATAATATGAATTGCTTGAACAACATTGTTGGGTTAAGAACAAAGTACTTAACGGTGTAGCTTACTTGTATGTGATTAAGAATCAAGACTTATATTTTTTTATTTTTGTTAGCAGTAGGGGGGAATTTCATATAACATTTTCGTATTTGTATTCAAACATTGACCAAAAAGAATGCACATAGTTCCAATTAGGAAGAAGTATATCGATAAGATTTTTTTTAATTTCAAATAAGAGGCGGCTAGAATTCCAGGTGTCGACCGTAATTGTGCTAAAGAACTGTACAAATTTTAAAGACAAAAAATACTTTTATGACATAAAAACATTTTCTTATAGTTAATATTCGAGGATAATCGCGTACGTTGTACAACTGGAATACAGAATTGCAACAGGTCTGTGACATATAAGGTTGAGAAATTGCTAATACAATGGTGAATGTGTCGTACGAAATTCTGGTCTTATGTGATAGAAAATGTTATCGAATACTCTTGTCTTTGAGTTTTAAACATATTCAAAACCAATCATAATCGTACAATTTTTGTTGTGTCTGAAGCTTGTAAAATAATAGGTATTTTCTACGCTACGTCTACGACTTTCCTACGTTTAATCCGCGTTAGTACTAGGAATCATCCGCCATTTCTATGCGACTTCCATAGGTTATTCCTACGACTGTGATAATATCTTAGGCTTTCGCAGAAACACAATAATATTTGACTTCCACACACTCACATTCCACGACAGTCGTACCACCAAAAGTTCATATAACGCAACTTCAAATTCCAACATTCCAAATATCATCCGTTCCCTCTGCTTAAGCCCCACTCGAATCGATTAATAAAACGAAGGTACCGTAAATACGAAGTGCAAACATCACCTGAGCTATACAAGCTGATAGGTACGCAAGTTAAATTGTCAACAATATTTTGTATCAAGTAGTAAGGTTATTAAATGTTAAATGTGCCTAATTAAAATGTTTTATTATTAGATTTGTGTTGTAAATATAATTCTCTAAGGTAAAAAACTGGGATTACAAACACTGTAAATATGATTATTCAATGACAAAAATATATGAATACTACGTTAGTTAGTTGATCAATTCTCTTTTCTTGCGAAGTGAAATTTGACAGGCGGTCTCGTGCGATGTTATATTTACATATTTAACAACTCAAAAAGATTAACCGACTTACGTTTTACTTCCTCTGCTTCATGTTTTTTAAAAAGTTACCATTCAACAAGCCAGTTTACATACTTCTACTTACACAAAACATCGATTGATACAGTTGCCCTGGATACATTCTCCTTTGAATTGCCAAACGATGGTTCCATTCGGTTCTGAACTTGGCACGTGTAATCGCCGTCGTAGGACCCTGACTGGAAGTTGTTCACTCGCAAGATGTTATTAGAATTAGAGCCTCGTGGGTACGTCCAGCTAAAGTTACTGAGCGGGTTACTTTCGGTGCTGCAGTTGAAAGCCTTGTGGTTACCTTCGATGACCATGACCGTACCTGTGACCTCTTTACCGTCCATCTGTATTGTTGGCACCGCAGGGGGAACTGCAAATGCAATTTATATTAAACTCAATTAAATACTGACAGTCGTCGGCACAGTCATAAAGTGTTTTTACTTCTTTTGAAGAAAAGTAAGCTTATAACATAGCACAGACAGAAATGAATTTTGCACAGCTCCATGACGAATTGTGTAGCATAAAAAGAGGAAAAAACTAACAATGACCATGCAGACAGACACTTAGATGATGTAATTTCAAGCAACATCTCACTCAAATTAACTTGAATAAATATACACGAATGACATGTTAAGAAATAACAAGCCATATCGGATGCAATTAAACAGTTAAATAAAAACACCAACACTCGGCAGAAAACAGATCTATGAATAGACATAAAAGAGATTTCTTTTTTAAAAACAACCATTAACTTCAACCGTTCAAGGATAAAAAATTTTATAATTGATGACTCCATTACCAAAGGTATTTTTGAAAAAGGACTTGACAAAATGTTGAAATATGCACATTAAAAGGCGCCTTGATGGAAAATGTATCTATAAAGGTGAAGGAAATGGATATGGACGCATACAATTCAGTCATCGTTTATGTTGGCGGTAATGACGTCCGCCGCGGAAGACCATTAAGCAGACTGGAGGAAGAAATGACGTCACTCATTGAGACGATACATTCCACAACATTTACTATTTACATCTGCACTTTAGCTCCGCGGTCGGACATTCACATTAAAAAGCATTCGTGAATTAAATGTGATAGTGCACAGCCTTGCTGAAAAATTCAATCACAATGTTATTGACGTATTCACGTCATTTACAGATGGAAATGGCTACTTGTGTCCAGACGGGATACATATGAGTCCGTAAGAGGGGTATGAGTTTACTTGTTCGCGCCATGGATGCAAAACTGTGCATTATCAAACCTGCAATCTGGCGGAAACAGAAAAGCTCATTACACTAGGGCATTTTATTGGCTCAAAACGACTGTTCTGATAAAAGAAGTTTTGTAACCGGACACACATACGGGAATTTACGTCAACATCTGGTTATCGCCAAACGATAGCGGATATGGTTCCGGCGTACTGTAACTTTCGGCAACAACATATACCGCACATCAAACACTCGGACGGAAACAGATATGGAACCGGACTGAGCTCTGGTAACTTCAGGCAGCATCTCAAACCCCGCGACAAATATCAAACTGGGCAGAATTCCACGAACTAGCGGCAGCATTCAATTTCAACGAATGAACATCCCAGCAAAAATGGATTTGGAACTGGGAAACATCCGGTTACTACCACCAGCATACCGTACCACACACTATAAATATGCGTTTATCTGAGAACGTGAACAGATGGACTTCCAGCAAGGAAGGATACGAGACCGGATTTGATAAACAACGACGTTCTGGATCGCAGCAAGGAGAGCCGAGCGGAAATGGATACGATGCCGGACAAATGCCCGGTAGCTACAAAAAACCACCCAGTATCTCACAATTGGCGGACAGGCGGAAATGGTTCATGACGGAGAGATGTTAATCGACTACGAACAGCATCCCGATTTGCGGTCAATCGGAAGTGGATGCAGTACCGCGCAGATGTCTGGTAGTTACCAACAAACTCCTGTTCAATACAACTGGCATTTGAGCGGAAATGGATGTAAAGCCGGGCAGATGTCCTGCAGTGACCAACAAGCTCCGTTTCGAACTGTCAGCAGTCGGGCATATACAGAGATGCTGTTTGGCAGACTTCCGGTAGTGAAAATGGACACATAAACAAAAATTTGACGGACAGGGAACACTTCAAAATTTGATTCATCCTTAGGAGGGCTCCGACGGGCTCCGACAGGTCTCGGTGTGCTACATATAATAGGTTTTCTATTTAAAGTTAAGTATGCATTAATTGCAAATTTACTACAATTTTAATAGTTATGCAAACTGCCAAGAAAATCAAGCATATCGATGTTTTTAATATTTTACAGTACACATTAGACTGCAGTAGCTCTAAAGACATCTTAATTTGTACAAAAACAAAACATGATAAAAGTTTCCATTGTGCAGAAAAGCATGTAGACGGTAAATCACCAAATTGTCATACATCGTTTCATAAAACTAACACTTGTAAAAGTGATGAGAAAAATGCTAGTATACTTTTTACAGCTGAAATAAGCCTCAAATTCACAGGATCTGGGCTCCATTTCGCCAACCTTAATATATAGCATATGCTCCCAAAATTAGATGAAATAAAATTTCATTAACAGAATAAAAATTCCCCTCATTTGTTAGGATTATGTGAAACGTTTTTAACAGAAAATATACAGAACAAATTGCTTCATATAACACAATAAACTCGAGAGGAGACACCGTACTCATAAAAAAGGGCGGCTGACTTTTAATCTATATAGAAGAACATATAAAATATAAAAGACGATATGATATAGAGTCTGCTGATATTGAAACGATTTGGTTAGAAATAATTGGAAAACAGTGCACATCGTTTTTTAGTAACTTTTGTTTATCGTTCCCCAACCTCGAGTCAAATGTGAATTGACATGTATGACTCACAAGTGGACATTTTCGATACTAGTAATGAACAGTATTATATTCTTGGTTATTTTAACATTAATCGTTTTAGTGATCAACAATACGACAGTACTAAATGGTCTGACTTAACAATGAAGTACGGATCGAAAATTATCGTTACAACACCGACTAGGGTAACGAAAAATCATCAACGATAATTGACCATATTTATACAAATTGTATTAACACGTTGTTAACGTCCATGCTTTACACCATTGTCATGGAGTGATCAGATCACTTTCCAATATGTTTCACTAGACATAAGATACATAACGAACTGATTGATCACATATCGATATCTTACCGATGTTTAAAGAAGATCAATTAATAACAATTTTAAAATGGTCTTATTTCATCAGGATATGATATGATTGAAACAATAGTCATTCCGAACGATGCTTCAAATGTATTTGATTATATTGTAAACCAAGTATTACTTAAACATGCTCATTTAAAATAAAAAAGTAAAACATGATTTTCAACCTAACTGGTTTACTGATGAAAAAACAACAATGATGTTTGAAAGAGACGAGTACTGTAGAAGTTGTAAAAACGACAAATATATGATATTAAGAAGAAAATTACAGCCTCAATTAAAAAGGTAAGAATGCATTTTTTAAATCAAGCGCTGAAGGATAAAAGGGATCCAAGCTTTATCTGGATGAATTTAAAGGATATTTCTCATTGCAAAAAATGGCAAGATAATTTTACCGGAGCAGCTACAAATTGGTGACTGAGAAGTTTCTGGAGGATTCATTGTAAATGAACTGAACACTTGTTTTACCAATATATCAAATATAATAGAAACAATGCCCTTTAAACCCGAACGATTATTATATATGCAAAAAGCTACAGAAACATGCTCAGAAGCAAAAACTTGTAAACTAAAATATGACCTAAACGTTTAATAAGGAAACAAAACGTTATAATTAAATTATATACCACCACTTGAGGTAAAACAGATCATTGATAATCTTGATATAAGTAAATCAACTGGGATAGATGAGAGTGGCCCAAGAGTAATTAAACATTGCGTTGACTTCAGCAAACCATGCTGTGTGTCTCTTATAAATAACAGTATCATGAACGGAATATTTCAAGATGATCCAAGTACGTTTCGTCCAAAGTCGATATTGCCAACAATATCAAAAGTATTTGAAAGGCACATTGCCAACCAAGATCAAGATTACTTACAATCTACAAACATTATATATACTAAACAATCTGGATTTAGAAAAAACCATTCTTGTTGTTCAGTGGCAAAACTTATATATGTTTATATGTTTATTCAGAAATACATGTAGACATACTGTCCATGTGTATACATTCGAGAAAATAATATATATATAAGTTGTCAAGTGATCAATGCAATATTTATAATATACAAAACATATATGACATCGCATAGAACACAAAACGTAAAACTATTGTATATATGTAGAAATTAAAATCAATACATAAAATTAGATTAAGTCGGGATTTAAAGACTTTTAAATATCATTGTGTTAAATATCATTGTGACTTAGACACTTTTATAGTGCTAGTGACCGATGAACCATTGCCAAGTATCCAAGTCAACCAATGTGTAAGTACATATATATATTGTTTTGACTTAACAGAGTTTACAGCAGATATTTCATAGACATATTGTTATTTTTTCTTAAAGTTATCTCTCTAGCTTAAAGTTACCTTCTTATCATAAAATTGTTTACTGCAATTTTCTTCCGTCATATTTCATTGTGATATATATTGTAAAAGCGAGAAAAGTTCACTTGCATGATTTTACCTTATGGTTGAGGGTACGTTTCATACGCTAACAGTTTTCTCATTCTTACTACCTCTTTTAACTAATTGATAATAATGTTCTATTTCAAAATTAAAAAAAAATATATACTAATTTAAGAGATATTTGGACGTCACAAATCGAAGTCAGTTTTCACTCAATTTGTTATGCTTGAAGTGGTTCGATTTGATGCTAAAATAGTTCACACGTGTATTCGGATTTGTAATTTTTGTCATTGTGCTATGATTTAGTAGAATCCTGCATGTATTCAAAGGTATATATATAGTTGTCTGAGTGTTTACACTATCTTTTAATGTAAAAATCAGTTTGTCAGTTGGTAACTACTTTCTGCCGGGTTAACCACTGACCTTGATACACATGTGCGGTCTTTACTGTTTCCCAACGCGTTTCCATTACGAGGACATTTTATTGGTAGTTGGACGTCACCTGACTTAACAAGACTATACTAGCTCAGAATGTTATTTATAGTTGACCTAGTTTATTTATAGTAACTTAAAACAGGAAAACCAGATCAATAGTTCAGTTCGTTTACAAGTGGATATATTAGTATACTATATACTAGTGTTGTAAGATGATCATTGCCCATGGCTGCTTTCTCACGATCTTGGTTAACAGCTTCGTGTATTCACTACAAAAAATTGTAGATTAAGCCATCATTGATCTAGAAGCAATTCATTTGTGTATTATTAATGATTTAAAAAGTTATATGAATGGGGCCTATACTTGTGATGACCTCATTCAAGTCTACCTTGCATATATATGTCAATGTTTACAAACACTAGTAGATCAGAGACTAACATTCATTTGGTTTGATGTTTTCATTTATTTATGCAATACAGGCATTACTGCTAGACTTAAAGAGATATATTTATTGGTCAATAATTGAATTTCTTAGATCAAACAATACCCTGATTGATTAAATGATAAAAAAATGATTCATAGTGAGCGCTTGAAAGTTACGGGTTTATGATAGACATTGAATGAACTTATGTGAAAGTGATTGATTGGTACTGTGGGTACATGAGGAGTTGTTGATGGATAAAGGGTACATATTAGTGGACTTTTTAAAAAGGTGATTATTAACTGGTGGATTCAGTATTAGGCAAATGGGTGCGACATTGAGTTGTTGTTGTTGATGTTTAAAATTAAATTGAGCAATTAGACTTGATATTGTATAGAATTACATGAACATTAAAAAGTGTAAAAAAGTGACAGTTGTAAATACAGCTGAATGACATTTTTTTATTTGAATGTGAATAGTTTGATATAAATAACTTTGGACTATAGTGGTCTAATTGAAGAGTGTCAACATGGTACAGTCATTAGTGTTACTGGAAGATGAAATGGACATTGAAAATGTTGGCGGGGGTGATGGTATTTTGAATAGTAGTCATAGATCAGAGGAGAATGAGAAACTATTGAAAGCATTTCATGCTTTACCAGTTCATCCAAAGGTTGAAAATCCACAAGATTTGATTAAATTTACGGAGATGTTTGGTAAATTTAGATTGAAATATGAAGAGGAAACACAGCAACAAAGGCAGGTGCCTGAAACAGATAATGCTAAACATTATGATCAATTTCCAAAGTTACAAGCAATCTTTGTCGAAGCTAGTAAGGGGGTTATTAGTTGGCCAGCATTCAAATATGAAATAGATAGATCATTGATAATAACTTCACGGAGGATCAGATACTCTATGGAGTAGAGTACTAGGGGGGAAAGCAAATGATCATTTAAGAAGAGCTGGAACTGGTTTAACACTTGATGCAGCCATAAGGAAACAGAAAAGTGAATTTGGGAGTATTGAGACAACCGAGATTGTTATGCGTTTTTTTTTACTCTGTTGAACAGAAGGCTAAGGAAGATGTATCTGCATATTCAGCCCGGGTAGAAGATCTGTATGAGCTTACTGTTAAGCTAGAGGTCATTTCTAGAGGTAAAAAAGATATGTTAAAGAGAGTTCTTTACAAGGTATGAATAGAGACAAATGGCTGGCTACAAATTTGACACCATTCAGGATTATAACAGTTTCAATGTAGAACTTAGGAAGATTGAAGCAGATATTAAACCATCAGAGTCAAATAAGAGCAAACAATGTGGTGCTGCACATTTTGAGAAGCCAACATCTGAACTTGAGAAGTTAAGGTTATGTTTCAGCAGTTGAGTGAACGTATTAGTAGGTTAGACAGAGAGAAGGGTGAATCAAATAATGTTGAATGCTGTTTTACAACTTATGGTGGGTATAGAGGGACATACAGAGGTCGAGCTGGGTTTTCAAGAGGTTTTGATCATAGAGGTAGAGGAAGAGGTGAGTTCAGTGGAAATTTGAGGGGATAAGGTGAATTTGATGGACATGTTAGAGGTAAGGGTGAGGATGAAGGCAGAGGTTGGTATGGGACAAGAGGGCCAATGGGAATGAACAATTTTCGACCAACATGTTTCAATTGTGGGGAGGAGATACAAATCCAAACAAACTGCCCGAAGTGTAAGTGACTCTTTTGTAGGGTCAAATGAGAGCACGAAGAAAAGACCAGACCCTAAATTTATAATTGAGACAACTGAAGTGAAGGTAAGTATTGATAAGCATGAAACATCAGCATTGCTGGATACAGTGGGGGTGTGATATCGGAATCCTATTACAAGAATAACTTGAACTATAAGACAATTTAACCCCTTAGAGATATCATTAAAATTGAGCGTGCAGATGGACAAGCACTTTCATACTAAGTCAAAATTAAGGCAGAGCTTGAAATTACAAGAGGTCTTCCAAGATCATCAGTCCATGTATGCTTATTTTGAATCACCCCAGATACAAAGTTTTCTAAAAGTATGCCTATTATTTTAAGAACAAATATTATTAATAAGCTTCTTTCTGAGAGCAAAAATAATTTTGGTTAACAAACTTGCAACGAGAAGAATTTCACAATCCATGGTATTTATCTTTCAGAATGCTACACATTAGGGAAAAGCCATTAAAGAGAAACAGGCATAGGGTTGCTCTAGTTAGGTGTGCAGAAGCTGACAAGATAGTTTTTTTAGGTCCTAATGGAACTAGGAACATTGTTGGTCATGCATACAAAGCACTTAACGGTGTTCAAACATGTGCTTTTATTCATGAGACTGATAATTCTAATTTACCAGCCTAAATAGTACTAACACCTACAATATTGACCTTTAAACCGGGAAAGAATTCGGTTATGGTCAATGTTTAAAGGTTGACGACGAATTCTGTTGTAATAGCACCAAAGGCAATACACTGTGAACTGCACCCAGTAGTCATTGAAGGAAACATAGAGGATATTATCAACAAAGAACAAACACAGGAAGCTATGAAGCTTATACATGCAGATAGAAGCAATAAGTTGAACACTGAACAGGAAAAACAAATTGATGATTTGTTGCAAACACACAATGAAATCTTCTCAGTTTCAGATATAGATATTGGGCATTGTACTAGAATTTAACATAGGATAGACTTTTTACCAGATGACCAGGTACCATTTAAACAACCGCATAGGTCTATTCCACCTGGAATGATTGAAGAAGTTAGGCAACTTATAAAACAGCTTTGAGAGGCAGACATAATTAAAAAAATCTAAATCGCCATGGGCAAGTAACGTTGTAATGGTTAGAAAAAAATAAATAAATGCGTATGTGTGTAGATTATAGGATGCTAAATCAACGTAGTACTAAAGCGCCTACGCATTACCTAGGATTGAAGTAATTTTTGATTGTTTGGCTGGTAGCAAATACTTTTCCACAATATATATGAAGGCTGGGTATCGCCAGATTGAAGTACATGAAACACATACAGAAATGACTGATTTTACCGGAGGAAATCTTTGGTTTTATGAGTATGTCCGTATGCCTTTTGGTTTGTCTAATTGTCCTGCAATCTACCAGCGTCTGGTCGAAGATTTCTGGGGAGATTATAATATGACCATATGCGTAGCCTACTTAGATGACTTGATCATTTTTGCGGATGCATTTGAGGATTACTTGGATAGATTGAACAAAGGTTTGACTAGGTTGAAATAAACAATCTTAAAATTATCACCTGACAAATGTTTTTTATAGAAGAGAAAAAGAGCTTTCTCGAACATGTTGTAAGTGAAGAGGGAATAGAAACATACCCTAGTAAGATTGAGAAAATTGAGAAATTTTTGAGAAATCCACAAAATACTGACGAGTTGAGGTCATTTATTGCTTTTGCAGGTTATCACCGCCGTTTTGTAAAGGATTTTTCTAAAATTACCAAACCACTGCAAGATTTACTCCCTGGACGGAGTAAGAAGAAGACAGGAAAGCAGACAGAACATAACGATTGGGTGAGGACGGAAACAGAACAAAGGGTATTTGAAAATCTTAAGAAGGTATGACACGTCCCCCAGTATTGAGCTACCCCGATTTTACACGACAATTTCAGTTACATTCAGATGCGTCTGGAAAGGCGTTAGGGGCTGTATTGTATCAAGACAAGAAATCAGTAGCTTTTACAAGCAGATCTTTATCTAGGTCAGAAAAAAAATATTCAGCTTTTAAGTGGGAATTTTAGGCTTTGAAATGGGCGGTTACAGAGAAGTTTAAGGACTATTTAGCACACACTCACTTCGTTGTTTACACGGATAACAATCCTTTGACATATTCTTTATCATCAGCAAAACTTGATGCTTCAGGGCATATATGGGCTTCAGCTTTAGGAGAGTTCAATTTTGACATCTATTGTAGACAGGGACATAAGAACATTGATGGGGATGCTCTGGGCAGATTTGAAAAGGTAAAAAAGCTCTTTAAGATTGAGTATAATACTGTAAAGATCATTTGCAAAAGTAATGAAGAATATCCATAAGTAATTCCATTCGTAAGTATTAATATTGTTGAGGTTACTGAAATACCAGGCACACCATTGGCACAAATAGAGTACAGGGAAATTAGGAAAAAGCAAAAAGAAGACCCATCGATGGAGGGATGGAGGAGGACTGTAATAGATAATGCATAACCGACAAGAGAACAATGTGATACAAGGAAGGATATGATTATGAGAAAGAACTTTGAAAATCTTCGGATGATAAGAGGAGTTTTGTATGGAGTTTGGAAGGAGACTGCTGATGGTAAGCAAATTTTCCTATTAGTGTTACCGGAGGTTTACAGAAATGATGTATTGAAGGGACTTCATGTTTAAATTGGACATCCCGGACGGGATAGCACAACGTCATTACTGAGAGATAGGTATTTTTTGCCAGGGATTAGTAACGAAGTTGAAAGAGGGGTTCAGAAATGTAGAAGATGTATTCAAAGAAAGTCCACGTCAACGATGAGAACAGAGCTAGTGAACATTGTAACAACGTGTCCTCTAGAATAAGTATCGATGGAATATTTATGTTTGGAATCATCATGGGGATTTATAAACAGTTTTTAGTTATAACAGACCTTTTCAAAAAGTATTCTTTCGCTATACCAACCAAGAATCAGACAGCAAAGACAACAAGCGCAGCATTTTATAACGATTTCATCACCCGCTATGGAATCCCGGACAAGATTACCACAGATCAAGGGACAAATTTTAAATCAGATTTGATAAAGGAGTTATGTGGAATTATGGGAATGAAGGAAGGAAGGACTATACCGTATCACCCAATGGGGTATTGTTGCACTGAACAATGGAATATGAATTTACTGAGCATGCTTGGGACATTACAACCAGAAAAGAAGCCAAACTGGACTTTATTCATCCTCTAGTATATGCTTATTATTGTAAAAAAATGTATGTACTAAACTGTCACCATTTGAATTGATGTTTGGCAGAACTCCAAAATTGCCTAAAGACTCAGTATTTGAAGCTACGAGAGAAGAATCAGAAACGACAAATCATTTAGATTACATTAAAGATCTTAAACAGAGATTGAAAGAGACACAAGAAATAACTTTATACTGGAAAGGCTAGAGAAAGGCCGAACAAGTATATTACATGAAAGTTAAATCTTCAAAGGTGTCAATATGGGATACTGTGTTGGTAAAAATATTGTCGCATGGGAAAGGTCAACATAAATTGGCTGATAAGTATGAATCAGATGTTTAGTTGTAATAGAAGGAGGGTCTCCAAGTGAGAACCCGGTTAATGGTAAGCTTGAATACAGGTGAATATTTGATGACGTTAGAGAAGAAGTCGTCGAAATTGAGACTCAACAGAAAGATGAACATGGAGAGGCATTGGATAGGACGAGGTCAACATATGTAAGGAACACGGTACAATAAATTTAGGATGGGAAGAGAGAAAAATAGAGCCGAAAACCAGTCCCTAGGAGATCATCGAGAGAGAAGAAGCCGCCAGATGAATATGGGGATTATTTCATGTATACATAGACTACTTTGAAATCCTCTGGAATAGTCAATGAGCTGGAAAGTGATGTGGTACACAAAAGCATTAAAACTATAATGAACTAATATGATCAAAATGATTATGTCTTATCTTTTATAATTGTATTTCACATGTATTAATTGTCTATGTAACATATTTGATGTGAAAACGTCGGATTGCTTTTTTATTCTTTTTAAAAATACTAGTTTTTTACTTTTGAATTTTTTTGGTTAATTGTGAGCTCGCAATGTTTTCAAAGTAGGGGAGCAGTAGTTGATGAAGTCATATTTTGAGAAAGTAGTTATGAGTCATGTAAAATATTTGTTGTATCATGTCTGTATTGTTTTATGTTATATGTGATTGATTATGTATTATTAACGGACGATCGCTTTGTATTGTACCTTATGGAAGTATTGCGATTGACTATTGATTTTTTTTTGCTATTCTAAATATATTGTTTAAACTTGTTCTTTTAGTGCATGAGTGTTCGTGTTAAACAGCTAGTAGCTGTGTAATAAAAGTATAAAACTTACCCTCAATTAACGCCTTATGACTATATTCACATCACGACGAATATACAATAAGAACGTGTTACATACAGGAAATGACGATGCAATATATATGGACGAATATATAGCACATACCGTTACGTCTCACAGCAACATTTGTTAAGCAGGCGTAATTTCTTTGTAAAGATTTGTTTTTAAATTCCCTTGAAATCTGTTAAACACTTAAATGTTTTGAATATTTATGTTGTTTATTGTGTTTTTATTCATGTGATTTTTATATCGAATTGGTTATGTTATATAGAATACTTGTATTATTGTGTTTTGCTAGACGATCATTTTTTTGCGAATGTTCGCTAAAAATCATAATCTCTACGAGTATGTAACGTGGCAAAAGTATGCATTTGAGTGTGTATGGATATTGGATATCATTGAAGATTAACTTGTCTACTTACACAAAACATCCACTGTAAAAGACGTCGTGTTACTGCCATTCACTTTACTGCTACTACCAGTGACAGTCATTCTGTTCGAAACCTGAAGTGTGTACTCTCCGGCCTGTATCCTCTGTATGTTTGTGAAGCCTAACTGTTGACTGCTCCCTACGGAAGGTGACCACTGGTACGAATATGGCGCTGGATTACTGTCAACTGTGCAGGAGATGGTGAACATGGTACCAATAATAACCTTCAATACTGACGTAATGTTGAAGTTGTTTGTTTTACACAGCGGTCGGTCAGGTCCATCTGAAGTGTATGAATCATTATTATATCACTTACGGAAATGGTCGACAACTGAAGACGTTCAACATTTTGTCAATCATACAACCAAATAAGGTACTACTTGGTATGACATTCGGTAAAATGTAGTGAATTATCCATATTGCCACTGATTGATTTAGATAGGAAAACGGTTCACATAAAGTGATAAAATTGATACTGTGAAAACAGGAACATGATAATTGAATGTTACTTGCATCAAATGCTACCTATCTCCTTCTTTTTTAAAAAACTTTTTTACGCATGTAATATCAAAATAATTCCTCTTTCAGCTTAAATGGTTAAATAAGTCTTGAAGCAAAACAAGTCTACGCAATAAAGGAAGATCGCCGAGATTGTTCAAAGTGGAATACATAAATGGATTAATCACATTATTGTATTGTGTTTATACTGTATGAAGGCAGTAGAGAATGTTCATTACAATTAATTAAGGAATAAATTGCGGTATTGATGTCATTACCGGTGATATGAACTGCGTTAGATGGATGTTGCGTTCATCGGAAGATATTCGCAATTGCCGAATGGCAGTTAATTTAGGAAATGGAAGTTTAGATGTAAATATTAAGCAATACGATGTTGTGCTGCTGTGTATAAACTGTTAAAGAAAGATTATCGACGGCATTCATATGTGTACATTACCGATTAGCCGATTACTTCAAGGTCGTATACTATTGGTCAAACAAATGGCTTATAAAGTTCAATCCCCTCAAGACGGAAGATTTTTTTTCAAACTATGCAATCATATTCTGCAAAATATTATGCTTGACTTTGTTAAAATGTGTTGAAAATCATTAATTCTTACATCGAATGTAACATGGAATGTAAGCCAAACAATTAAATAAGCATATACAGTGCCTGCGTCAATGAGGTTTGTAAAATATAAACTTGGTACAAAAACGCTTAACCAAATATATTCTGTTATGAAAATGTAGTTACAATAGAAAACGTTCTACAACTGTCCAATTACTTTTATTTACTGATAAGTTTGTGTTATGATAAATAACCAGAGCCAGTCTCAGGATTTTATTAAATACATGCACGGTTGGAACTAATTTTTTCTGTTACAAAGAAGTGTGAATTCTAGTAACAATAAGTCAAAACTGAAATTACAGACACTAGCAAAATAAACATACTACTTATGACAATATTTAGATCAATAGTATACACATTCTGTAAAATATGCTGTATCACAGGCTGTATTTTATTACAATCCCAAAAAGATGGAGCAGAGTGTCCTCACAGTTTTCACAAAATAACATAGGTTATCATCAACTGATTGCATTTCATATAGCAACGACTCTGTTGGTAGTATTCTGTGAACTATTCTTATTTGAAACCATTGGATTATGAGTCCCTTGTGCAATATAATACATAGCTATATGCAACTTTCCGTGTTATATTGATATTTTCATATAACTACACCCACTTTTATTGGCTAGTTGGTATATCAGTGTTTTAATAAACATGTTGAAAGAAATTTGATGAGGTCCTGTTTTACCAATATAGGATATTCTTTTTGCGGGATACTCTTGTTTGTGACTGTGGACAAGGAACATATGCAGAATATTATTTCTTTAGTTGTAGTAGATATGGCACAGAACGCGTGCTTTTGCTTCGAATAATATTTCATCAAAATTAGTTTTTGGAATAAAAAATAGCACATGCGATGAAAACAGTGTATTTTTATTGAAGTCCTAAAGTATATCAAATTAACCAAACGTGTCTTTTGGTATCATTCTTGAGCACGGTATAAATGGTCCGGGGTGTTGTTTCTATATAATTTGATTTCTTTAGCTGGAGGCCATTCTTTTCATAAATTAAGTAAGTTTACATTTTCTACTTTTCATAGTTACGTTGAATCATAGATTTAAACGTCATAAACGTTATATTGACGCCTCGGTAGGGCTTAATCTAAAGTTGTCATTGCTTCTAGCCCAACCCATTTGTTTATTTCGTTTGATTTGATCGTGTTTGTAAATTGTATGTAATTTATACTGTTGACAGAGAAGAACAATAAATATGATTTAACTATTGGTCAAATGACCTCGCTCAAAACCTCAGAGCGTGAAATTTAGATGAAAAATGACGTCAAAAATCCTTCATGTTATTCGGTATGACTATCATCTTTTTCTACAGTAGGTTTAGGGCGAATGTAGATATTTTGAGATGATAAACAGGAATAATCACAACATTAAAGATAAGATTCACATATTTTGAGACCGTGTATATAACTGAATGTTATCACATGCTTACATCTGTTTAAACAGTTTCCGTTATCTAACTAGCTCCACCAAATTCACTGATGCCTTTAGCGGCGCGGTCATTGAATTTATGTTCGTTACCACTTTTTTCAGTATCAGATGTAATAAAGTTCCTACATGAGTAATTTAATGTCCGCACAACACTTCACCAACCATTTTGTTTAATAGATCACGTTTCTGCTTATAGTGCAGGAGATAACGTTGTAAATATATATTTTATTCTGGTATGTACCAAGATGCTAAAAAGGACTGTATTTGGAGCAACATTTATATATTCATTTGCATACAGTACAAACAGGGAATGTCTTTGGCCAATTGAAATGCGGAGTCAGCACAAACCAGGGCGATTTGAATGCATTTTGCTAAAGTTTATTTTAACAATGTTGACACCCTTCTCGCGATGGCCATTATTGTTTTTATATTTTAAGACCAATTTTTAAAGATAATTCATAATTTAAAGATGCCCTGAATGCACAAGCAATTTTCCAATTTCAATTATATTCATGCTTTGAATTTTACAGTCATTTAAACTTTCATTTTACGTTCATGTATTATTTCTAACACGCTTTAATTGATCAGATTCTAGTAGTGGGGTTTTTTTTATTTACAGTTGTTGTACTCAACATAATTTGGAAGTACCCATCCTAAGGAAAGATTCTGCAAATAACATTTATGAATCCCACCTGTCATTATAATTTATGGCTACAAATGATCTAAAATCCTTCAACTACAAATAGGATTACCTTTAATTTTTTTAATAATGATTATCATAAACTGGCATATTATTTGCTTTCTGATGTTCCAATTATTTACAGAAGTTAG